>NC_088791.1:194603688-195230506 GCF_011386835.1 Chrysemys picta bellii
GGGGACTGTCTTTTTTTGCTCTAGTACAAGAGAGTCCTGGTCCATCACTAGGTCTTCTGGGCACTATGGTAATACAAATAACAATCCAGTTCCCATGGAAATCAGTGAGTGTCAGATCAAGCCCTTAGTACAAACCCTCAGGGTTGTTTTTTGTAGTTACAAAGAGAGAGGCACTAGTTTTAGAAGAGAAAATGTTTCCATGCAATACCAATCCATGTACTTAAAATTGCCAGACCTGGACCAGCTTAGCTATACACTGTTTAAAATGGATGATACATTTTGACCCCAGAATGCTATTGATCATGTAGTAGCTTCCTTAACTACTCTAATAGGAAAATCTTCCAGAAGGATTCACTACAGGGCAATGAGGCAGGATATTTATAGCTAACACTGAATAATGTGCCAGGCAGTTAAGTGTTTTTGCTGGTCTATGACAATAATTTATGGCAAGCAAAACAAGTGTAAAGGCCAATATAAATCACATTCTTCGAAAAGAGGGATATTGACAGTTGAAAACATCTCCACTTCCTTTCTCAAAAAACCCTAGTATTTTTCTGTTTCAATTACTGTTGTCACAAGCATGCAGTTATGGTTTATTTGCAGTAAAGTACGAAAAATATGGGAAAGAGAATCCATTGAATAAATAACCCCCAGCTGTTAGACTTTCTTTAGATCTGTTTTAACTTACATCCAGAGTACATTTACAGTGATCTTGTCAAGAAATGCCCTCTTTGTACCGTTCATCCTGACAACACAGTGTGTTTCCTTACAAGGAAGAACCTTATTTATTGGCCATTTTTTCACTCATTCATAAACAGATTTTCAGCAATCAAGTAATTAACCTTTCTAGCTGGGATAAAATACACCCAACAGAAAGGAATGAAATCGAATGAGAGACAAATGAACTGTCAGTAATAAAGATAATTTATCATCCTTAATTTACAGTATATAGGCATCAGTTTGACACCTCGCAGATATTTCTGTTTCCTTCTTACTTCTGTCAAGTCCATTTGTAGCACTTGACTGAAATAAGGGATTGATTTTATAATTTGAATGAGCATCAGAATGCAATGATTCATAGATTCATAGATTATAGGACTGGAAGGGACCTCGAGAGGTCATCGAGTCCAGTCCCCTGCCCGCATGGCAGGACCAAATACTGTCTAGACCATCCCTGATAGACATTTATCTAACCTACTCTTAAATATCTCCAGAGACGGAGATTCCACAACCTCCCTAGGCAATTTGTTCCAGTGTTTAACCACCCTGACAGTTAGGAACTTTTTCCTAATGTCCAACCTAGACCTCCCTTGCTGCAGTTTAAACCCATTGTTTCTGGTTCTATCCTTAGAGGCTAAGGTGAACAAGTTCTCTCCCTCCTCCTTATGACACCCTTTTAGATACCTGAAAACTGCTATCATGTCCCCTCTCAGTCTTCTCTTTTCCAAACTAAACAAACCCAATTCTTTCAGCCTTCCTTCATAGGTCATGTTCTCAAGACCTTTAATCATTCTTGTTGCTCTTCTTTGGACCCTTTCCAATTTCTCCACATCTTTTTTAAAATGCGGCGCCCAGAACTGGACACAATACTCCAGCTGAGGCCTAACCAGAGCAGAGTAGAGCGGAAGAATGACTTCTCGTGTCTTGCTCACAACACACCTGTTAATGCATCCCAGAATCATGTTTGCTTTTTTTGCAACAGCATCACACTGTTGACTCATATTTAGCTTGTGGTCCACTATAACCCCTAGATCCCTTTCTGCCGTACTCCTTCCTAGACAGTCTTTTCACATTCTGTATGTGTGAAATTGATTTTTCCTTCCTAAGTGGAGCACTTTGCATTTGTCTTTGTTAAACTTCATCCTGTTTAACTCAGACCATTTCTCCAATTTGTCCAGATCATTTTGAATTATGACCCTGTCCTCCAAAGTAGTTGCAATCCCTCCCAGTTTGGTATCATCCGCAAACTTAATAAGCGTACTTTCTATGCCAATATCTAATTCGTTGATGAAGATATTGAACAGAGCCGGTCCCAAAACAGACCCCTGCGGTACCCCACTCGTTACGCCTTTCCAGCAGGATTGGGAACCATTAATAACAACTCTCTGAGTACGGTTATCCAGCCAGTTATGCACCCACCTTATAGTAGCCCCATCTAAATTGTATTTGCCTAGTTTATCGATAAGAATATCATGTGAGACCGTATCAAATGCCTTACTAAAGTCTAGGTATACCACATCCACCGCTTCACCCTTATCCACAAGGCTCGTTATCCTATCAAAGAAAGCTATCAGATTGGTTTGACATGATTTGTTCTTCACAAATCCATGCTGGCTGTTCCCTATCACCTTACCACCTTCCAAGTGTTTGCAGATGATTTCCTTAATTACTTGCTCCATTATCTTCCCTGGCACAGAAGTTAAACTAACTGGTCTGTAGTTTCCTGGGTTGTTTTTATTTCCCTTTTTATAGATGGGCACTATATTTGCCCTTTTCCAGTCTTCTGGAATCTCTCCCGTCTCCCATGACTTTCCAAAGATAATAGCTAGAGGCTCAGATACCTCCTCTATTAGCTCCTTGAGTATTCTAGGATGCATTTCATCAGGCCCGGGTGACTTGCAGGCATCTACTTTTCTAAGTGATTTTTAACTTGTTCTTTTTTAATTTTATCCGCTAAACCTACCCCCTTCCCATTAGTATTCACTATGTTAGGCATTCCTTCATACTTCTCGGTGAAGATCGAAACAAAGAAGTCATTAAGCATCTCTGCCATTTCCAAGTTTCCTGTTACTGTTTCTCCCTCTTCACTAAGCAGTGGGCCTACCCTGTCTTTGGTCTTCCTCTTGCTTCTAATGTATTGATAAAAAGTCTTCTTGTTTCCTTTTATTCCCGTAGCTAGTTTGAGCTCATTTTGTGCATCTGCCTTTCTAATCTTGCCCCTGCATTCCTGTGTTGTTTGCCTATATTCATCCTTTGTAATCTGTCCTAGTTTCCATTTTTTATATGACTCCTTTTTATTTTTTAGATCGTGCAAGATCTCGTGGTTAAGCCAAGGTGGTCTTTTGCCACATTTTCTATCTTTCCTAACCAAGTTTACTGATATAGCACAATGGGAGTGCTTATAATGTCAATAACATCTGTCTAATACAACCTTTTGTGGTAATCACATTTGTTATAATAATAAAATAATTAATGGAGATATCCCATCTCCTAGAACTGGAAGGGACCTTGAAAGGTCATTGAGTCCAGCCCCCTGCCTTCACTAGCAGGACCAAGTACTGATTTTGCCCCAGATCCCCAAGTAGCCCCCCTCAAGGATTGAACTCACAACCCTGGGTTTAGCAGGCCAATGCTCAAATCACTGAGCTATCTCTCCACCTGTTGGTGGTCTAGTGGAGAGGACAGATGGTACAGTGCTTAGAGGGCTAGCCTAGGCATTGCCAGACCTCCGTTCAAGTCCCTGCTTCACTAAAAACTTTGTGTGACACTGGGCAAGTCACTTAGTTTCTCTATGTCACAATTCCCCAAATGTAAAATGGGGATAATTGCACTTCTCTGCTTCACAGAGGCTAAATGCATTAAAGATTGTGAGGCACTCAGGTACTATGGTGACAGGGGGCCCATACAAGATTCTAAGATAGTTAGCACCAGAGATGGGAGGGAAGGAGTGGGAGAAACAGATTCTCTGCCACAAAGAATTTACAGTCTGTCAAGCAAAGAACAACAGCAGGAGAGCCTTAAAGGCAGCAGTGCGGAGTGAAGGGCTTTCACATAGATGACCATTGCTTTGATCTGGTCTCCCAAGATCCATGAATTTATGCAGGTTAACCCCTGGCCTCCTCTGTAGGAGGGCAGCTCTGCCTCCCACCCTGCTCCCAGTGAAAGAATGGGGATATTCTTTTAGTTGGAACTTGTGAAGTTTCCTATATGGGAATAACTCAGACAAGAAGCATGTGGCCCACGGGATTTTAGCCTTCTTTATAATTGTATGCCATCTTTCTATAGTCTCATTGACTTTATCCAGTAACACCTACCTAACGTGAAAAAATAATCAAAAAAGGGTACATTCGTACGAATTATTTGGTTCCTGAGCTTTTGGCTAAATTAAAAGGAAGATCAAATTAAGCTGAGACTAAACAGATGATCTAGTCTAGTAGTCTGAGCCTGAGACTCTGGGAGTCCTGAGCTCTTCATTCCAACTCTGCCATTGAGTGACTGACTGGAAAAATCACCTGTTCTCTCTGGGCATGATACTGCAATTCCTAATCAATTCACTGACTGTTAGGAAAACAGGGCTATGAATCCCAAACGCAAAGCTCTGCTTCCATGCACTGACCATCAGTGGTTTCACAGGCACCGACTTTTACCGCCCACGACCAAACAGCTGATCAGCGAGGCCCACTGAACAACTGATCGGTGAGTGACTGGTGGGTGCTTCAGCCCCAGAGAACCCACGGAGTTGGCGTCTATGGGTGGTTTGACATCAATAGCTAGGGGGCCTGATGCAAAGCCCAAGGAAGTCAATGGGAGGACTCCGATTGACTTTCATGGACTTTGGATCAGGCCCACTTCTACAGTGAACTGAACTGCTTTTCATTTACCTATGAACTAGGAAGAAAAAAGATAAGATGAATATAGATATTTGCAGAAATAACCTCAATTTCTCTTTGTTTGGATATTAAGCAGCTAATGCGTTTGAGCTCTCAAAAACAAACAAAACTATGTAGTTTATCACTGAGACTGTAGGTTGTGATAGATGACATCACATACTGGGCCTTAATCATCAGCAGTAACTGAAGAAATGGAAGGTTCAGGTTGTCCTCAGTATTTGTATTAGCTTCCTGATGAGAAACGCATGTTAGGTGCTTTACAGACAAATAGCTATCATTATGAATCTCTGTAAATTAATCAATAATATTTGCACTGGTGGGTGGTCCTGTCCATCAAGTATCACCAGCAGTTCCCGTCTCAACTGTTATTTCTGTAATTACAGCATGTGAATTACCAGTTGAATAGTTTAGTGGCAAACTAATCTTGGATGCAACAAAAACATCATCTCACACTAACTGGCTATTTTTTCTGAGAATTTCTCCTGGTATGAGTAGTAGTATCTATTTATCTTAGTTACTTATATGGATTCTATTACCATAATAGCTGAGACATCTGACAATCTTGGATGTATTGATCTTGACAACATCCCGGTGAGGTAGGAAAATATTATGATTTTTAGATTTGTACAAAAGTAAGGAAGGGTACCAATTTACGTACCCTTGCCATAAATTGCAAAAACAAAACAATGAAACAGTCTTCCTATCACAAATATTTTTGTTTCTATATTTTTCTGTCCATGAGCTAAATGGTCACTGCTAATTGCAGCAATACCTCTTAGATTTAGATTAATGTTAGTTGCAGTTAGACAATAAATAATATTGAGTGTAAAGTGTGAAATTAAAGGAAAAAGATGAGATGAAATATTAAAGTAAAACTGAAGGGAATATTAAGTAAAAGAGCAACATGAAATGAAGAAAGGTGAATAAAGAGACTCCTGTGAAAGCCACTTCTTTAAAAATCAAAACAATTGAGACAAGATGGGGAAAAAAGAAGTGGAACAGTTGAGATGCTAGCAATGATTTCTAAAAGAGGGTAGGAAAAAAAGCAGAGGGGGAAAGGAGAGCATTTGCTAAGGGCTCCAGGAGGTTCCAGTTTCTAACAGGATTCCCAAAGGCCAGCCCGACACCACTCTTCAAAAGGGAGGAGATAGGAAAGGGAAGACTGTTTTATTTCAACTTTTATAAGCTTCTCAGTCCTCTTCCATCATTTCCGGTTTCAGCTAATGAAAGGTTGTGGGCTGGACAATAATGGGGTAATACTCTTAGATTAGTGTAATGAGTAGTAACAATAATTTCTATTAGATTGCAAGAAGTTATGGAACTGGGTACAAAAGATGATTCAGGACAAGAGTGAGCCTGAACCAAAATTAACCAATAAATAACCAAAATTAATTATTAATTGTTGCAGAACAATATTTGATATTCTCTTTGAAATTCAGGCTGTGTGTGATAAATTATAATTGGTAACAAGTCACAAGCCACTGATCATTTGAATCTTTCAGAGAGCAGTATCAATTTAAGGAGTGCAGGTAGCCAGTATAACTTGAGAAAACGTTAAATCTTTGCCTTTTGGGGGCATATAAACCTAGTCCTAGGCTTAGATTTAAGAAGAAAAAATAGGCTACTGTAAAATTCATTGGCTGGATAATGTTTAGTTTTCTCTCATCACATTTATGCAGATTGTGTGTGTGTGTGTGTGTGTGTACAGTTGTAACTATAAAAGTGATGATGCTGTCCTTGACTCACTTATTTAATTACCTGTACACCCTGGTCTTCCTTCTATGATGTCCTATCCTATATGAAATATACTATGTCGCAGCACATTTACTGGTTAACTTTAACTTCACGGTCTGACACACAAGGAATTGCCTTATTTTGGCAGTGCTAACTGTCAATAACAGTAAGGACCTTGGGTGAGGTCCTCACCCCTGTTCTGGACTCTGTGCCTGGCAGAAGGGCCGGTGCAGCATAAACATCCCCTAAAAGCCTCAGTTCCAGCTGGGTGAGGATTCCCCTGGTACAGGCTCTGAGATGAATAGCCATAAGATTGGCCTCCATGGAGCCCTTTGCATCACTTTTCCCAAGCTGCAACCTTTCCACCCCCTCTCCCAAACTGCAGTATGTGTACCTTGGCCACAGCAAAAGATCCACTCAAAATAATTTTCAACAAGGGTTCTTCCCAGACCAAATGCCAGTTTCTTATTCACAGCCCCTTTGACTGCAGAGATTTTTTTTTTTTTTTAGCCATAAAAGATTTTTGTTTACTAAGTGGGGAAATGTTTTTTTTTCATTCTCTTAATACTAAAAATAAATAAACAAATAAATAAATAATCAATTTTTCCCTCAACATTAAAAAAAAAAATCACTTTTAGACTAAGCCAAGTCTGGAATTTTAGTCCAAAGAGGGAAAGTTTTAGATAGTTATGAGTGACTGAAAACAGAAAACCAGAATGGCAAGATTTATGCAACCTTAACTAAAGTGACCATTGCCCATCCCAATACAACATGAACCTGTCTGAGAGTTTTTGTTCAACGTTTACAAGTGGTTTAAAAAAACTAAAATGTTTTGACTGTTGCTTTACACAGAAGATGAATGTTTATAGAGCAGCAGGATCCTCTCTATATTTCATTTTGCAGCACCCACTGATAAAATTTGACCGCAGGAATGATTTTTCTGTGAGGGATAGCTCAATGGTTTGAGCATTGGCCTGCTAAACCCAGGGTTGTGAGTTCGATCCTAAGGGGATCTGGGGTAAAAATCAGTACTTGGTCCTGCTAGTGAAGGCTGGACTTGATGACCTTTCAGGGTCCCTTCCAGTTCTATGAGATAGGTATATCTCCATATATTATTATGTTAGTGCTGTGGTATCAGTGTCTAATTTAGATTGTAAGCTCCTTGAGGTAGAGACTTGGGGTGGGGAGTGAGATTCTGTAGGACTGTACAGTGTGGGTCTGACGACCTCCTGCCCACAACCCCACCTCCAGCACTAGGGCTTGTTTGGGAGTCCTCAGAGGAGAGCCTAGGGCTATCTTCCCCAGTGCCTGCCCTGGAGGAAACAATGTCCTTTATTCTGCTCTGGTCTTTAACCTGTCATAAAAGGCGCCAGAGTGGGGATGAGGTTCCTACTCTGAAACTTCTTCCTTGCTTTGTACAGCGCCAAGCACTCTTAGTAGCCTATTAAAAATGTTTCTGAAATATGAGGAAATACATTTATTATACTGATAGGGACTGTGCAAAACCCTGATATAGGTAAGTCATTAACTGCCGTTTACATGAACATAGCCACTTTGGAATTTTGCCCATTTTTCTCAGTACAGTGTTCAGAAAGTTCCCATGTTGGGAAGGCCCTGTAAAGGGTTAAATGCATTTCAAACTGAAGTTTGTGTATGGAAACGGGCATTTTTGGGCTTACAGCTCTTGGGGGCCCAACTTGCTATGAAATGGCATTATCTTGGACTCTACTTTTGGAAAGGAGTCCAAAGTAAGAACTAATCAAATAGTTTTTACCTTGGTGTAAAATAAATTTCATAATCAGAACTACTCTATTTTTAAAAACATCATTAGTCTTGAAGAGTAAACTGTGCTTTCTTACTGCTAGTGTCACAAACAATATTGCTTTTCAGCAAGATGGTTGCCAGCAACTGTAATCAAAAATGTGTTTTTTTTCTGGAATAAATTTCACAGTTTATAAATGGTAGAAAGTGCTTTCCACCAGATGATCATTCAGAAAGTTGTATTGTCAAGCAAAACAGATGGTTTCCTTTTAAATTTACCCTTAGAGGATGGTTAAGTGATTGTTTCTGTGCTTGGAAACTTATTTTAAAGAAGGAAGGAGGAGACCTAAGGAGAGGAGAATGGCTTTCTGTAGGGGAAAAGGTGTATCTTATATAATACATTTAAAAAGTTAGTAAGAAATGAAACTCCAGATGACGTTCTAGCCTTATTTTTCATTTTCTGATGATGTGATATTTTATTTATGGAAATATCTTATTTCTGCTAAGTAAAATCTAAATCATATTGGTAGCTATTTTCTTTAGCTATGACTTTCCATTTCACTGCTCTACAGCCAAAATGGTTCTGAAATAAATGTAGTCAAACTTTACTAATTCTGGGTCACTGAGAACAAAAATGATGCTTAAAATTGTTGATTGGCTCTAGTTTTTAAGATATGCTATTGGGTCAGTATATATGACCCTTGACTTGGGAATGGCGGAGGATAAGTGACTTATAAAGGGAAGGGATCTCAATTTAAACCAGAAATGACTAAAATACATCTTTGACTGGATCTATGAATAAATCTATGACTGGGTTTGGACAGTACTTGCTTTTTAGGCAAAACAATGAATGATGCAATCTGAAGCTGGTATTGCGTCATACATGATATGAATTGCATCATGTTATTCCTAGAAGTCATGGATGATGCAATCACAACGAAGCTTACATCACTCTGCTGAACAAATTGCCCTATATCAGCTCTAGAAATCATACAGTGTCGTGCTCTCTTATTTGTCAGTGTTTGATTTTGCAAAGGGACACATTTCTGTTTAGCCAAAGTGATCAGAGATGCCTCGTACTTGTGTGAACAGTGCAGATAACTTCTGCTATGTTTGTGGTGAAGTGACTTTTGCACCACAAAAGCGCAGTATAACCACTATGGTTAAGAAAGCCTATCACCTTTATTTTGGCTGCAAAATTGGAGATCAGGACAAGAGGTGGGCCCCACACATATGCTGCAACACTTGTGCATCAAATCTTCGCCAGTGGTTGAACAGGAAAAGGAAATCTATGCCTTTTGCAGTGCCAATGATTTGGAGAGAGCCAACCGATCATACCAGCAATTGTTTCTTCTGCATGGTGCCTCCAGTTGGGAAAGGTGTGTCAAAGAAGAAAAAGTGGACTGTGCATTATCCAAACATTCCATCAGCTATACGCCCAGTACCCCACGGAGAAGGACTGCCGGTTCCTGATGCACCAGAATCATTCTCACTTGAGTCAGACGAGGAAGAGGAAGAGGATGAAACTTCTGGTCCTGAACCATCAATGTCACAGGAGCCACATTTTCTCCCATCCTCCTCCTCTGAACCACACCTCATAACACAAGGTGAACTGAATGACCTTGTCAGGGATTTCGAACTACCCAAGAGTAAGGCAGAGCTGTTGGGCTCCAGACTACAGCAGTGGAATCTCCTGGCAAGTGATTTTAGGGTTTCCATGTTCCGTGACGGTCAAAAGGATCTTGTCCCATTCTTCTTCATGGAAGGTGATCTTGTAGCCTGCAACATCGATGGTGTGATGGCAGCCCTTAACATCGTTCACGATCCAGATGAGTGGAGACTGTTCATTGATTCTTCGAAGACTAGTATTAAAGCTGTTTTACTGCATAATGGCAATGTTTTGCCAACAATTCCAGTTGGTCATGCAGTCCATATGAAGGAAACCTATGACAACATGAAACAACTTTTGAAGTGCATAATCTATGACCAACATCAGTGGCAGCTTTGTGGCGATTTGAAGGTTGTTGCTCTCTTGCTTGGTCTGCAGACTGGATACACAAAGTACTGCTGTTTTCTCTGCGAATGGGATAGTCGTGCAAGAGATTCCCACTACATCAAGAAAGATTGGCCACTCCGACAGTCATTGGAACCTGGGAGGAAAAGTGTTCAGCATCCACCACTTGTTGAATCAAGGAAGATTTTGTTACCACCCTTACACATCAAGCTGGGTCTGATGAAGAACTTTGTCAAGGCCATTGACAAAACACAAGCAGCTTTCAAGTACCTCCGTGGAAAATTTCCAAGGTTAAGTGAAGCTAAGATAAAGGAAGGTGTCTTTGTTGGTCCTCAGATTCGTGAACTTCTTCAAGATGATGCATTTGACCATGCACTGCGTGGCAAGGAAAAGACGGCATGGAAAGCCTTCCAGTTAGTGGCAATACATTTTCTCAAACAATAAGGCAGACAACTACAGGTTGTTGGTGGAAAACCTCCTCAAGGCATACAAAAGCCTTGGTTGCAACATGTCACTAAAGATAAATTTTTTTGTACTCTCATCTAGATTTTTTTCCACCGAACTGCGGAGCAGTGAGCGATGAGCACGGCGAGTGATTTCACCAGGGCATTGCAACAATGGAGAAACGCTTTATCAGGGCAAATGGAGCCCATCAATGCTTGCAGACTATTGCTGGACAGTGACAAGAGACGCTCCATTTAATGAATACAAGAGACAAGCCAAGAAGCGCCGAGTAGACACTGAATAGGACTAAACTATGTACATAATAGTTTTTTGCCTTTTGTTTCATTATAAATTTTATTTATATAACCCTTTTGCTGATTTTTAAAATGTTACATAAACAAGACAGGTGAAATATTATCATGTAAAGCAACCATAAACACATGAAAAGACCTAGGTTTACAATTTATGATTAAAACTCTATCTACACAATATACATAGACATAAAATGTAAAAATTTAAATATCTTAGAAACAGTAGCCAATCAGTTGTTTTAATTGTCATATTTGAATTCAGCACATCAAAATACATAATAAATAGCACATTTTATCTCTGAAGCAGACGACTTCTCAAAAATTGTAGATCAGTGTTTTCAGACACACAGAACACTAGCTTGCTACGCACCAACTCCTCACGTGGACCCTGCTACCGTGCACTAAAGGTTACATAGTACGCTTTGACCTACAGCTGTTTGAAATGGGAGTACGTCAAAGCACACTATGGAACCTTTAGTGAGCTGTAGCAGGATCCATACAGCAAGTTACTATGCAGCAAGCTACTGTGCTGTAGATTCACACCCTAGATTGCCATGTACTAACTCACCATGTAGACAAGCCCTAAAAGTACTGCGGGAGTATCTGGTTGGGAAGTCTCCCTTTCTTTGGTCTATTTCTGTTTTATCAATTGTTTTTGAAGAGGACTGGTGTATGCAAGGAGAGATGTTCAGTTTCTTTGCGTCTGTAGCAGGAAGCCAGGCAAGGACTGGGAAAGATTTGTGGCAGCAGCTGTACAATGAAGCAGAGAGAGACCAAATAGCTTACAGGATAATACTGTTTTCCTTATTGTAATAAAAGTTCCTTGTTAAGTGTTAGAAGAAAGTGACTCCCTGTGATTGTTTACCATTGTCTGGCTCAGTGAGAAGTATTCGATCTTGGCTCATTAACTAGATGCCATAATTACTATTTCTAATGTATGCTTTTTCTGTGAGGCTAACCATAAAAAATTATACCAGTAGTTTTGTAGTGCCTTCCCCCTGCAGAACACAACGTGCTTTGTAAACATTGATTATTTTATATCACAGTATTGCTCCGAGGTAGGTGTATTATTTTACAGTTAAGGAAAGTGAGACACTTTTCATTTATTAAAAAAAACAACGAACAACTGAGGAGTCCTTGTGGCACCTTAGAGACGGATTTTGCTAGCCTCAGAGGCTCACTGTGACCCTCCACATAGCCCTTCTCTCTCTAGGGGCAAGGGTCACAACCTACTGAGCCATTTTCATCATAAGCCAGCAAGGGAGGTGAGGAGAAACAACCCTCCCTCACACAGTCTCTGTTGTCTCCCAGTATCAGTGATTAATCAGGGAGGGGAGGGGGGAGCCCGGGCCCACCCTCTACTCCAGGCTCCAGCCCAGGGACCCTAAAATTAGCAGCTATGGAAGCTAACTTTTTGGAAATAGGACGTGTACAATTCCCTGGGCTACTTCCCCACAGCAGCCCCCCACTCAATATCTTCTTCACAATTACCTCAGGGCCTCCTTCCTTGCACCTGATATGGATTTGTACTACTTCGTTCCTCCAACAGCACAGCTCCCTCCTATAGCTCCTGACACCCAGCTCGCACTGACTAACTGGGAGGCTTTTAACTAGTTCCAGCCAGTCCTTGATTGGCTTCAGGTGTCCCAATCAATCTAGCTATCTCCACTACCTTCTAGAAGGATCTTAATTGGCCCCAGGTGTCTTGATTAACCTGGAGCAACTGCCATTTGATTACCATGGTACCAGGGATTTGTTTAGCCTGGGGCTAACATACCTGTTCCTCACTACTTTACTGTAGCCATCTGGCCTTGCCCCATCACACTATATTAAAAAAAAAGCCCCAAATATCGGGACTGTCCCTATAAAATCGCGGCATCTGGTCACCCTAGGATGATGTGCTGGAGAGGTTTTAGTTGGGGCCTGAAGGTGACGGCTAGTGGCATTCTGTTACTTTCTTTGTTGGGCCTGTCCTGTAGTAGGGTGACTTCTGGGTACCCTTCTGGCTCTGTCAATCTGTTTCTTCACTTCCCCAGGTGGGTATTGTAGTTTTAAGAATGCTTGATAGAGATCCTGTAGGTGTTTCTCTATCTGAGGGATTGGAGCAATCTGCTGGCAGCTCTGGTGGCAAGTATGTTGTCCTGTGGCCTCTGGCTGTAGGATGATTGGTTGGGGGGTAGTGGATCCCTTCTGACAGTGGGATGGGTGGTTAATGGGAAATGAGTCCCAAATGATTCTTGAAGTTGGACAGATCTCACTTGACTCCTGGTGGTCTACCTTAACTGATGTGGGGCTGGGAACGAGAGTCTCCCAGATTGACAGGAGGATGGGACTAGGCCTCTTTTATGCTCCTTCTCAGAAATCAGCTCTTCAGATTCCAGGCTGGGGATGGACTCTGAAAAGATATGCATCCGAAGAAGTGGGCTGTAGTCCACGAAAGCAATAATAAGAAATTTAAGGGGTGACATCCTGGCTCCACTAAAGTGAAGAGAGTTTGGCCAACGTTTCACCCAAGCACTGGAATTCAGTTCTTAGTCAAGAAGAAAGAAGTTTGTTGTTTTGGGTTCATTTACTAGCACAAGAAATGATGTACACTTTATTATAGTCTGAAAGCTTTTGCCCTTAGTTTTCCAAATCTGATATGTGTTTTGTTCATGGTAAATTGTAAATCCTAAAGAAACAATGACAGGCCTTTTTTGAGAGTATAGCACTCGTAGCAAGAGTAGATTATTTTCAGTTGTCCAGAAATCTTATCAGTGGGTTCAGTTCTATTCATTATGACCCTGATTCAGCAAGGTACTTGAGCATGTGCCTAACTTTAATCACGTGAGCAGTATTCATGCTTAATTTTAAACGTGCTTATTGAATCAGGGCCAAAATTATGAATGCCCCAAGTACAAAACATTGTACAATTTTGCAAATTTTTCAAGATTACTGTTTATGTAACATTATGTTGTTCATCGATATTCTTATTAGTGATTTGATGCTCTCTCTTATCATTAAAATCTTTCTGAAATGTATTAATTGAATCAGCACTCTGCATTGGTAATTCTAAGTAAAATGGCATCTAATTTAAAATAAAATAAATCCAATTTTGCCTGTAGAGACTGGACTGCAGTGAACAGCATCTAGAGAGTTCGTACAGGGAGCATCAGTAGTTTAGAAATACATTTATATTTAGCTGATTGTACAGCCTTTCTAAGAGATACACACACAGGTCTCTGTGTAAGTACAGCGATCGATCGAACATAGATTAGGAAGAGAGCAAAGAATAGGTATTCTAATCTTGGTCCTAACCCTGACACTTCTTAGCCTCAATTTCCCCATTTTTAACATGGGGTTAATGATCTTTATCTATTAGTAATAATCTTTAAACTCTACAACCAAAGTGGAAGAGTTTAATTTGTCAGGAAGGTATTTGACTTAGTTCTTATTATCTAATTATATATTTTCCCAGCATTCTGACCCCCTTCTCCTCCTAAAAACAAAATAAAACAAAAAATACCACATCACCACAATGACACACTTCTTAAAAGCCCATCTGTTCTGCATAGTCTACAGGGAATCAAGTCTGCACACCATTCCTTTGTTGTATTTTCTGCTCCTTGTAAAGCATGATGTAAAATTACAACAGTATGGGCTAGATTATAAATTTACAATCGGCTTGGAGCGAGTTGCATCACCTCAAGAACAGACCAGAGAATTAATTGTGACGTAGACTCGCAAATTCCTTCCTTGCTTCTCCCTTGCTCTGGAGGGAGCAAGTTTACTTCCTCTTTTCATGGAACAGTTCACTCCTTCCTGGTGCCTATAGTCAGCTGCTCATCTTACTTCCCACTCCTGCCTACTTCCTCCCTGCCTGCTGAGGAATATTCAGCAAGTAGCTCCTGCTTTCCTCCTCTGGCCAATCATCATCAGAGCAGGGCAATGAAAAGGAATGAGAGGAAGGCTAGTAACGGGTTCTCAGAACAAATTTTTTGGTGGCCTCAGAATGCGGCCATCAACTCTTGCTGGTGGCTGCTCTCACACTTTTCCCCTAAAATACTTAATTAGCTTTAGGAAAAACAAATAAATATGCACATATACGTGTCCAAATCAATGTGAATTATTCATTGCTAGCTAGTAAGTCTGTCGTTAAAATTGATATTAACAAACATAAAAGTATCACTTTTCATGGCAGACTTACTCAGCCCTGCCAAGCCTGGGGACAAATTAAGCCCTGGATGGGGGGTCGGGGTAGGCAGTAGGGGTCAGGGGCAATGGAGTTGGAGGGGGCCGGGAGATAGCGGGGGGCCAGAGCCCAAAGCCCGTGGCCAGGGGACAGGGATGGAGCCTGAAGCTGTGTTGCCGAAGCCTGCAGCCACATCACCCCAGGGGTGAAGCCCAAAGCCTAAGCCCCACCACCCTTGGGAAGATGGGGAACTCACCAGCTCCCTGCTCCTCCAGTGTTGTGCCCCAGCTGTCTCCAGAGGGGGGAAGGGCCCAACCCCTGCTTGCAGCACTAGCAGACAACATCAAGGTGGTGCATCCAGGAGCAACAGGGGAGGGGGCGCGCTGCTTTGCCCTCTCTCCTCCCAGTCACAGCCCAGGAGGGTATGACCACAAGAAAAGTCACTGGTGGCTGCATTTGAGATACGCTGGGCTAGTCTATGAAGGAGGATAGCCCATTAGTTAAGGTGCTAGTCTACTACTTGGGACCTTGAGGTTAGGTCTGCTTTGCTATCCAGGCATAGTCAGTCTGCCTCAGATGCCCATCTGTGAAATGGGGATAACAGCACTTTCCTTCCTCACAGGGTGTATGTGAGCATAAGTATATTGAAGATTGTCAGATAATACAGTGATAGGATCAATGTAAGTGCTTAAGATAGATAAAGGAGGGTCTATACCTTTAGCTGGCTGAGGAAAGGCTGTGAGAAGCTAGTCCTTCATAAATAATCTGCTGGGCTCCCCAACATTTAGTCATATTTCAGAGCTACATCTTTGGCTTATGAAACAATTTAGTAAACAATCCTTTTTTAGATATTTTCAAATTTATTCTAAAGCTACAACTGCACAGATTTTTGTATTGCAGATGTGAAAAATGCTCACAAAACCTTTCCCTCTGCCTCTGTATGTGCTATACTTAATAACCATGACTGGACATCTGTGTATACTTTCCTACACAGAGTAGAGATTTTATATGTAACTAATGCCTAAAATGGTAGTATGACTTCTGCCAAGAAAAATAAGCATCTAGTTATGTAAAGCATTTTATTGAGTAACTGGGTAATTATAATTTCCTCTCTTGCATTAAAATGGTGGTACAAAAGATATGCAAAGAAAACAATTAGTAAACTGCAACAGAGGGTCCTGTGGCACCTTTGAGACTAACAGAAGTACTGGGAGCATAAGCTTTCGTGGGTCAGAACCTCACTTCTTCAGATGCCAAGAAGTGGCATCTGAAGAAGTGAGGTTCTGACCCACGAAAGCTTATGCTCCCAGTACTTCTGTTAGTCTCAAAGGTGCCACAGGACCCTCTGTTGCTTTTTACAGATTCAGACTAACACGGCTACCCCTCTGATAATTAGTAAACTGAGGCTTTCTGTTCTTGAGTACAGAGCTACTTAGATCATTAACTTTTAATTTTTTTATTTCTAAAATTAAATTTAGTGCTCTTGGATGTTTTCTCGATTGCTAGCATTTAGGGATGCAAGATTTGCATGAGATTTATCAAAATGTACCTATCCAAAATCCTCTGGACCAGGGATCAGCAACCTTTGGCACGCGGCCCATCAGGGAAATCCACTGGTGGGCCAGGACAGTTTGTTTACCTGCAGCGTCCGCAGGTTCGGCCGATCACAGCTCCCACTGGCCGCAGTTCCCCATTCCAGGCCAATGGGGGCTGTGGGAAGCGGCACGGGTCCAGGGATGTGCGGATTTCCCTGATGGGCCGCGTGCCAAAGGTTGTCGATCCTTGCTCTGGATTATTGATAAGGTGTGTGTATCCAGCTTGGTTCCAGATAACTACTTATTAATTGTAACACTTATAAAAGCATCCCTTTCTAGTATGTTTCATGGTGCATATACATTTACTCAATTCATAAAATTTTGCCTCTTTTTCAAGAAGCAGAAAGAAAAGATTTCCCTAAAACCTCAACCAGTCCTTTTAAACATTGGAGAAGGATGGGCATGCACTTTGCCTTAAAGGTCAATAGACTTGGGCTCTGTCACCCCACTGTAGGGAATGAGTTCCAGTCTGGAGCATCTTCTGCTAAGAACATCCCCCACCAAGGAGGGACATAGAAACATATGGTCTGTAATGCTAAGAAACTCAAGTGACTTACATTTCCATGCTCTAAGAAGAGAGATGCAAGTTCTCAATTAGGTCTCAAAACATGTAGAGGTTTATAGATCAAAGTCAATACACTCTGAAATGGACCTGGAAGTGAGTAGGGAGCAAGTGTAGTGCCTGGAGAACTGGTGTAGCATGTTCTCTGAGGAGCAGGCAAATACTGCCTAACATGAAGGCAGTTGCATTCTACACCATCTATATTGTAACTTCTGAAGTGGTCTTCTACGTTAGTCCAAAGTAAAGCATGTTGTAATAATCCAAACTAGGAATTACAAAGGCATCTAAAAATATCTGAGGCACTGACAAAAAATATGGTTAGCCATCCCAAATTGGGCTTCTTTAAATGGATTTTGGTGCTTATGAATGTGATCCTATTAACATGGACTTGAGACAAGCATTACTGACTCGAGTTGAACAAGACTTTCCTGCCTTAAAACCCAATTTTGATCTCCTACACTCAGGGGTGAAAGTTACTCCAAAGACTTACCTGTGTGGGGGCCGGCTCCGGCCCCCATAAGGGGCAGGGCCTCGGGCAGAAGGGGTGGGGCTGGGAGGGATCAGCGTCCCCCAGCCAGCTCTTACACGCTGCCTGGCCCGTGCTGCCTCAGGCTCCAGCGGTGATTTAAAGGGCCCGGGGCTCCAGCCGCTGCAGTAGCGGCAGCGGTGGCCGGAGCCCCGGGCCCTTTTAAATTGCTGGCCCTGGAGCAGCTGCTCCCTTTGCCCCCTCCCCCCCACCGGCGGCCAGAGCGGGGAGGGGGGGGCAAAAGGGGCAGGGAGGTTAAAGCGCTTCAAGCAGGGTCCTTTGCTACGGCAGCGCTTTGACGTCGCTGCCCCTTTTGTGCCCCCCCCATCAACAACGCTGCTGGTAGGGTTCCTACTGGCAGGGCCACTGATGGGGAAGGGGCAGCAATGTTAATGCGCTGCTGCGGCAGCGCTTTAATGTGGGCTGCGTACGGGCCGATACTGACTTCTTACCGGTACGCCATACCGGCTCACTTTCATCCCTGCCCACCCGACTGTCCCAGACCTCAAACAGAACTACGGGGCCAAATTTGAGGGCTCGCTTTCTGATATGGGCAAATGCCCACTAAGGATTAAGCTGAGTCCCTCCAAACTCATTTTGTTTACAACCCAATCACGATTTAAACCAGACCTCCAGAATGGAAGATTAGTGCACTCACCCATTTTACCCTTAGCAGTGCTCTTTCACATATACTCAGGACAGAATACCAAATCTTCTCCCCTAAAGTTAATCAGCTTGATCAATATTTAGGCACCTAAACAGGTGGTCTGCTTCTCAGAGAAGCCAAATACCTGCATTTCCTCTTGACTTCATTTACTTTTTCAAATAACTGGAGAGGTGCTAAAGGACCAGGAACAAAAAAGCAAATTCCAGTGCCCTGGACAAGAACTATCACATGAACCATCTAAAGAGCTCCAAACAAAGGCTAGCCACACATAAGAAGATATCTAGTTAGGAATGGAGGAGAAAATGTGTTAGCATGAATGTTTGTGGCCCCTACTAAGTCCTATCTTAATTTAGTATTTTTATTAAAGAACTGGAAGGAGGAATAAACAGTGTATTAAGATCACTTATTTTTATGTATGTGGTCCCCATTACTGTAGTATTTAGGTGCCTCACAATCATCAATGTATTTATGTTTACAACACCTCTGTAAGGTAGAGAAGTGCTACTATCCCTGTTTTACAGATGGGGAAAGCTGTGAGAGACAGCCTAAATGACTTGCATACAGGGAGTCTGTGGCAGAGAATGGAGTTGATCCTGGAATTCCCAAGTCCCAGGTTAATGCCCTAATCACTGGACAACCCTTCCTCTCCAAATTGGGGATTGTTATGAACACTAGTGAGGACAGAAACCGTAGTACAGAGGGCACTAGAGTATTTCAAAATGAGTATTTATTTAGCGTTTGCATATTCGTCGAGCCAAGCAATAGCGTTCTTAGTGGCCAAGTGGAGCTCTCGGAGCCCACCACTGAATTTGGTTAGCGGGCACTCTTCGACAATGTGTATCAATGTTTGAGCTGCACCACAGCTGCCGCTTGGATTGACTCGAAGACCGCACTGGTGCTGGTTGGTTGCACAGAGACCTGGCCCAGTCCGGAATCGGTTAAGAAGGGCCCACTGACGTTGTGGCAGGTTGAAGCTGGGCGTGCGAGCAGTAAGGTCTGTGACAAGGAACTGGCTGGTGTTAAGCACCAGACTTCCTGCCACAGGGACTCCGCTGTCACATCCTGGCATGGCAGCCTCAATCACAGTGAGAGTTGTGAGGAAAGACTTGTAGCTGGTGAGCTTAAAAAAAACAAAAAAGGATTGGCAATGGATCAGTGTTCTCGTCCTGCCACCCGTCAGCACCCAGCACAGTCTGGGGAAATCAGTGATCCTAGCAAGCTCATACTTGAAGAATCCCGATATCGATGCTTCCAGTAACCCTAAGAATGTGCAATTCCATGGCTTCCATACCATCGGGCCTGCACCTCAAGTCTCACAACTCAACATTGAGGGTTTATTGACAGCTAAGCAACATATAATCAGTGCTCTTGCTTATCAAAAATTTGAGTGGAAATAACAAAATGAGATTTAGCTTGGGAAAAATACTGTGTATTGAATGGGACGTGGGAAAACTTGTAATGCTAACAGGGAGGTTGATATGGTAATGGATTGCAAAATAGCTATGAGTTCGCAATATGCAACGGCATGGATATAAAGGTGGGAAGGGGGTTGGGACCCAGATTACTGGCAGTAACGAAGAGAGGAGACAGAGAGAGACCTGGAGAGAGAAGATGATTTGTGAGAATAGGGAAGTAGAGACTTATACACACTACATTATTAAATCATTTTAACTAAAAGAGTGACCAATCAGTGCAAAAGGCTGTGTGGATACTCTTATTTTCATTTAAATTAGACTTATTTCAGTTTAGTTTAAGTAGATTAACCATCAGTTTATGCTAAAGAGAAATAAACCACTCTCAAACCAATATACGAATCTCCACATGGGGTCTGCATCGGTTTAACTAAATGGATATAAAGATGATTTAAATTGAACTGGTGCAACTTTCTTGTATAGAAAGTCTTCAGCTGAAATAGTCATGCTCAGGGAGAGCAGGAGTGGGTGCTTAAATGTATGATTAAATATGGGAAGGAGAGGCTCCAGAAGACATGGACAAGAAACAGTATTACATGAACTGAGTGGGAGTTTGAAATGCAAAATGTAAAGTGGGTAATTAAGTGGTTATAACAAGGATAATTTAAGTGGGAGAGGAGAGGGTGGAATGAACTAAGTGGTAACTGCAATTAAACATCAAAGGATCAGCACTGTGGCAGAAAACAGTAGTGAAGGATCAAATCAATGAAGGATGAAAGCCGACAAATTGGTAAAGCGAGTTTGGCAGATGAGTCAATCAATGAAATGGTTGTGGAAGGCAACCACGTATGAAATAAGGATGTGCTGAGAGCCTTTGGCAATGTTTTGATCTGTGCTGAAACAAGGGAATGAAATGCTATCCCCTTGGTGCCTTGCTGCTGCTTTTGGGAAAATGGCCACTGAGGTGGGAGCTGGGATAGCTACTCGCCTGGTGCTCCTATGTCTGTTTATTTGCAATGGAGACAGTGGTGGAAGTATTTGTGCCTGACCAAGATCCTGTGCTACAAATACCAACTTCCCTATTAGCTCAAGCTCAGCTCAGCCCATGTGCTGTTAGAGAAAAATCTGCTGTCGCTAAAATGATCAGTTATTAAAGGTAACTGTCACAAAGCCTGTGTGATAGGGAGAGGAGGAGGCTGGTAAATAATGTTCTTCCAGAATTTTGTGCGTGTGCACAATACACACACTGCTTGTGTGATGTTTATGATAAAAAGGTAATCACAGAGGGCAGGTGAGAGGGAAAACAATAAACAGAACAATATACATAAAGTTCCAGACTAGCACTTGTATTATTTGGAATATTTATAAGTGATCTAGAAAAAGGGGGTAAGAAATGAAGAGGCAAAATGTGCAGAGGAACAACACTGCAGAAAACTTGGAGGAACTTCAGATGGACCTAACCAAGCTAGGGAATTCATCCAGAATACAGTGTGCAGTTCTGGTCACCCCATCTCAAAAAGGATACAGGACAGATAGAAGAGGGAGGTTCTGAGAAGATAATGGAAAATGATTAGGGTTGTGGAAAACCTCTCAAGAAGAGAGACTAAAAAGATTGGGACCATTTATCATAGAAAGGAGACCTAGAAGATGGGCCATAATATAAGTATGCAGTAATGAATGATATGGAGAAAGGAGAGCAGGCCCTTCTGTTCAAATGTTTTCATAATAGAAGAACAAGATGAAATTGTTAAATTCAATGAATTTAAAGATAGCAAATTCGAACCTGAAACCAGATGAGTGCTGTTGCACACATGGCACAATTAGTCCATAAAACTCCTTGCTGTAAGCTGGCACTGAAGCTGAGTTTAGCAGGGTTCAAAAGAAAGGATTATGTATTTATCTGGATAATGAGAATAGCCAGCGTTGTTATAGTGACTATTAAAAAACAAAAGTTGGAGGTAATAGAAGCCATATAACCAGTGGCGTAGCCAGGTTCTAAGTGTAGGGATAGCAAACATAAAAAAGGCGCCCCCCCCCTTGGCTCCTCCTCTGGCCACGCCCCCTTGGCTCCTCCCATTTCCCCACCCCCCGATTAACCCCGGGGTCCAGCTCAGGACTCCTGCGGGCTTCCTGGGGGTGCGGATACCCCTGTCCCCCACACGCTTCCCGGGAGAGTCTCTCCTGCCCAGCCCACTCTGCAGGTGTCCCGCGCTGCGCTGCGCCGCCTGGCCCCACCCGCAGGGTGCCCCCACCCCGCTCCGCGCTCCAGGCTCCTGTGCCGTGCCAGGGACCCCTGTACAGACAGTGCGGCCTGTGCCCCTGCCCTGCGGGCCCAGCCCCGGGGAGCCCCTCGCCTGGACCCCTCAGTGCAAGGCACCGGACCCCTACTGCTCACCTTCCATCCTGCGCCGCCACCTGTCCCCGGCCGATCCTGGCCCTGCGCCGCGGGTGGATCCCGGCTCCGGCTCTGGCTCGTTAGTCGCTGGCCGAGCCTCACTCCATGGCGCTGCTGGGCCGGACAGGCCAGGCTGGGCCCTTACCCTCCCGTAGCTGTCCGGGGTAAACGCCAGCCTGGATCCACAAGCTCCCCCGCTCCCAGCGCTCGGTGCGTTCCACGTGGGGCTCGCCAGTCAGGCGGCCTTAAAGATGCAGGGGCCCTTTCGCCTCCCCCCGCCCGCCGTGATGGGATGCGGGGGCCGCAGAATATTTCACTGGGCCGTGAGCCGCTGCTGGGAGATGCTGCTGCTGCCGCATTAGCAAGGGGCGGGGAGTGCTTGGCTGCCGAGCCCTGAGCCGCCGCAGGAGGTGGCTGCGGCGATGCTGGGGCCGCGCTGAGCGTGGGGCACGATGGCTGAGGAGCCAGCCCCCTCGCTCCTCTGGTCGTGCCCGCTGCCCCCCCCCCATGGCTCCTCCGGCCATGCTGCCCCCAGTGCCAGCCCAGCAGGCGCTGCTTTTGGAAAATGTGCTGAGGGGAAGCGACTGCTTCCCCTGCACCCCGCTAGCTACGCTACTGCATATAACCTTAGAGGCATAAGCCAACTTCTAACTACTGGGTGTTAGGTGAAAACCTGCCTACAGGGCAAGTTATCTCAAAACTGCCTACTGGAGCGTTTCTTCCTCTGAAAATCTGGTGCTCAGCACTGTTCTAGACAGGACACTGGACTAGAAGACTCACTGGTCTGATCCAATATGGCAGTTCTTTCATTCCTAGCAGGGCCAGCTCCAGGCACCAGCGAAGGAAGCAGGTGGCTGGGGTGGCCAATAGAAAGGGGCGGCACGTTGTTGGGGCAGCACGTCCGGGTTTTCAGCAGCACTTAGGCGGCAGCTCAAGCGCTCCGCTTTAGTCTTCGGTGGCAATTCGGCGGCGGCCCCTTCACTCCGTCTATTCCTCTTCGGCAGCAGCTCAATCAGGTTTCTTTTTTTTTCTTCGCCGCTTAGGGCGGCAAAAAAGCTTGAGCCAGCCCTGATTCCTAGAGAGGTAAATTGCTTTGACAAGTAGTCTGGCTCTGTACTACAGCCCTTTCCTCTATCACTAAGCACAGACTGTCTGCTCTCTTATTCCAAAAATGGCCTCTTGTCCCTTTTGAGTACTATCTGAACACCCATGGCCCAGAGAAGCAGGTTTTAAAAACCAAAGAATTAGGACAGGAAAGAAGAGAGCTGCGTAATGCCAGGACAGAGTTTGTATCTCTAGGATTTTGGGCCTACTTATTAAGAAGTTTCACTTCTGCAACTGAAGAAACATTTGATTTGATGCTGGTTCTTAATGTAGCTGTACTAGTTTATTCGTCCCTATTTTTAACTCAGGTTTTGTCTCTGTGATTTTGAAGGGAAGATGGTGTAACTACTCTGCATGCCAGTACATATTTGTTGGCTTATATTCTGTCTCTTCAGTCTTTGAACTTTAACAGTCTGACATCTTTAGAAGACTAAGTATCCACATTTGAAGCGATCTCAGATCTCACATTTAGACTGGTAAAGTTAAAAGTCAGTTAAACCAATACCTTAGTGCATTAACATTTCATTCTTTTTAATTTCCTGTTTGTTTTAAGACATTCATTTAAGGAGAGCTCTTTTTAATACAATACATTTTGGTGGGGTACACTGAAAAATACATTTATTAAACAGATCTCTTAATTTATCCAATATATATTTTGATTCGATTTAATTTTTTGATGTAATGGAGGCATTTTTAAATGATTTTTTTTCCAGCTATCCTTTCATTAAAGGAAGGATGGTCTTAGATATAAGGCCACTGGACTGAGACTTAGGAAATCTGACCTGAATTCCTGGCTCTCATACAGATTTCCAGTGTAACCTTTGAGAAGTTACATAGTGTATATTGTGCCTCAGTTCCTCATCTTGTAAAATTCTCCATTAATATTTCTTCGATGCATTAAATTGCTTCAGATTCATACTTTTTTGTTTTCACTTTCTGCAAGGATCTGCTTGATTCCATTTGCAGGTACAAACACTCCTGGAAAGTAAATATCAAAGCAAAAATTCAGTATTTGTCCTGGTGAAAGTGGTTCTATGCTCATCCACTCAGGGAATAGGAAAATTTCATGCGACTTGTCTAGCCAATCAAAAGTAATCCACACAGCTCAAGTTTGGAAAATTATTCTTCAATCCAAAGAGTGAAAAAAAAATTCAAAAAGGTATTTAAATCCGGACTACAGCTAAGAAAATCATGATTTGCTCACAGGTTCTCCATGAGCACACAACGAGGCTAAATTCATTGAAGTAATTCCTAAATGCAAAACTGAATTAATTGAAAAATCTTCAGAGCTATTATCTAGAAAGCAATGAAGATAAAGCTCTATGCCAAAATACTAGGAAAAAGAAAAAAGTTTTAACTCATTATAAGATTCATAAACTAATAGATTCCAAAACCAGAAAGGATCATTGTGATTATCTAGACCAGGGGTGGGCAAACTATGGCCCGGGGGCCGCATTTGGTCCTTCAGACATTTTAATCTGGTCCTTGAGCTCCCACCTGGGAGCAGGGTCCAGGGCTTGCCCCGCTCCAGCCCTCCAGTTGGGGAGCAGTGTCGGGGGCTTGCCCTGCTCTGCTTGTACCGTGGCTCTTGCAGAGCCTGCACTCCTGACCCGCTCCCACGCCCCAACCCCCTGCCCCAGCCCCGATCCCCCTCCTGTCTTCTGAACCCCTTGGTCCCAGCCTGGAGCACCCTCCTGCACCCCAAACCCTCATCCCCACCTCTACCCCAGAGCCCGCCCCCCCAGCCAGAGCCCTCCCCACCCTGCACCCCAACCTCCTGCCCCAGCCCACACACTGAACTCATTTCTGGACCCACCACAGAGCCTGCATCCCCAGCCGGAGCCCTCACTCCCTCCCGCACCCCAACCGCCAATTTCGTGAGCATTCATGCCCTGCCATACAATTTCCATACCCAGATTTGGCCCTCGGGCGAAAAAGTTTGCCCATCCCTGATCTAGTCTGATCTCCTGTATAAAACAGGCTATAGAACTTCCCCAAAATAATTCCTAGAAAAACGTCCAGTCTTGATTTAAAAATTGCCAGACTTGATGGAGAATCCACCACGACCCTTAGTAAATTGTTCCAATGGTTAATCACTTTCACTGTTAAAAATGTACAGCTTATTTCCAGTCTGAATTTGTCTGCGTTCAACTTCCAGCCATTGGATTGTGTTATACCTTTCTCTGCTAGACCAAGGAGCTCATTATTAAATATTTGTTCCCCATGTAGATACTTACAGACTGTAATCCTGACATAATTCAAAAAAAGAAAGATTCGATAAAATGCAGAGGTTGCAACTATCAACACAGAAATACTCTGAGTGAGTTGAGCTATGAAATATGAAGAGTGAAAGGCTATTAATAATGGTACATTTGAAAAAAAGTCCCACACCGGTAGATGGGAATGTAATGCTATTAGAATGGCTTGTAAAAATAGTAAGGTATGATTGAAGGGGATGTTTCAGAGTCATGTCTGTGGAGCAATGGAAACATAAAATGATAATTTCTTAAATTGAAGTCTCAGAAATCTCTGAGTTAGAGGAGGTCTGGAATCAACCCAAAACCATGCCAGAATAAAGGCATCACAGAAATAGCTGAGCTGCCATATCAAATGACCACAAGAAAATTACATTTGATATAACATGGAAATCAAAAATACTTGTACACATCAATCAGGAATGGAAGGTGAGAGGAAGAAGAGCAGAGTGGATAAAGCTTACAAGAAGGAAAAGAATTTGGGTTGGCAAAAAGCCAACATGACATCCATCTGCTCCTCTGACGTATTCAACTTTTTCACTGAGCAGGGACTTCCCCCCACCCCTTTGTTAGGAACAATATAGAAATAGCTTGAAGTATCAGACTGAGCAGAAAATGAAGGGCCCAGTTCCATTTAAGTCAATGGCAAAACTTCTATAGATTTCACCATGTGCAAGTGAAATGAAAGGCCAATGTAGAACTGCAAAACCCCTCTCCAGTCACATTGGAATGCGAACAACCTGGCCTATGAGACCCAAGAGAGGAATTAAGAAAATGTTTTCCCCACCCCACAATATTTAATAATAATAATAATTAAATGTATGTAATTTAATATAGTTCCTTTCCTTCAGAGATAGCACATGTTCAAAATGTACTGTGACAGTATTATAAGACTATGTGAAAATATGTTCAGTTCTTTATTACCAGCATGGGACTGAATCATGGGTACTGCTGCTGTACCGCCTCTTTGTTTCCATAACTAAACTAAAAATGTAGAAACTGTGTTTTCAGATATATACTGTGGTAGTTTGATACTGTATGTATATGAATCTTTCCATATTGCTATCCTTTGTCCCTATTGCTTTTCACTCCAAATATTTTTTTAAAATACTTGGCTGCCTAGCAAGTATGGACTCAATATTTGCTAAGAGGTATTGTAGATACAAGTAAGTAAGTAATAAAAACTTCTAGACAGAATACTGGAAGGAGTTTCTCATCTGCCTTCCTTCTTTAACACCTCCACTTGCCCAGTGACCACATTCCATCTTCTGATCTCCCTTGTGCCCACTCTTACTCCCCCCCTTACCCTTTTCCTTAACCTCTTGCTCTGCACCCCCACAATACAAACCTGCTTTACTCTCCACCATTTAAAAAAAAACCTCACCCTTGTCCTCACTTGCCTTTCCAGCTACCACCCTAGTGCTTTTCTCCCTTTCATCTCAAAGCATATTAAGCACAGTGTCTATAATCACTGTCTGGAGTTCCTCTCCTCCAGTTCCATCCTGGACTCTCTCCAGTCTGGCTTCCACCCCTTGCACTCCACTGAAACTGCTCTTTCCAAAGTTTCTAAGGACTTCTTCCTAGCCAAAGCTCAGAACCAGCACTCCATCCTCATCCTCCTTGACCTGTCAGCTGCCTTTGACACAGTTGGTCGTGCTTCTCATCTTGAAATCTTCTCCTCTCTTGTCTTTTTGTGAATCTGTCCTCTCCTGGTTCCCCCTCATCTCTAGTTTCTCTTCTTCTGGATGTCCTTCGGAGGATCCTCCTTATCATCTCTAATTTTCTGAGTGCGTTCCACAGGGTTCTGTCCTTGGTCCCCTTGTCTTCTCCCTCTATCTTATCTCTAAGTAATCTCATCCTAAAACATAAATTCAGCTGCCATTTCTGAGCTGAAGATTCTCATATCTGCCTCTCTACTCCAGACCTGTCATTTTCTGTCCAGACTAAAATCTCTGTTTGTCTCTGACATCTCCTTGTGGATGTCTAACCCTCAACTCAAGCTCAACATGGTCTGATTTTTCAAAGTGCTGAGGATCCTAAACTTCAGCTGAAGTTCAGTGAGAGCTGTTGGTACTCATTGCTTCTAAAAATCAGAGCCCAGGCATCTGAAGTTGGGCACCAAAAAATGGAGGCAACCAAAATTAGCCTTAACCTCTCTAAACCAAATTCAGCCATGCAATGAGCAAGCACAGCTCCCACTGAATGATGGCAGAGTTGAATTTGATTCTTGGTTGTCTTCCCTTCCTGTAAAACTGGAATAATAACATTCACCTATAGCATAGGGTGGTTGTGTGGATTAACTAGTTAATATTTGTGTAGTGTTTGATGATATAGCTCCATTCCCTTTGGGTCACTGAGGCCAGGTTTACGCTATAAACTGACATTGCTATAACCACATCCCTGAGAGATGCAGTTATGCCAACCTAACCCTTGGTGTAGTCAGCACTACATCGATGAGAGAACTTCTCCAGTCACCATAGCTACCATCTCTCACAGAGGTGGATTAACTCTGCCGACGGGAAAAGCTCTCCCATTGGCGTAGTCACATTTTCACTGAAGTGCCACAGCACCGCAGCTGCACTGGTGCACCATTTTAAGTGTAGACCTGCCCTCAGACAGTGCAAAGATAGGGGATATTGGCTGCAAGTCTCCCTGGTAGGGAGTCTCCTAGCTTTAGGGAGCCCCTAGCAGGTGTAAAGCAGACATAGCCAGCTTCTATGCTTCTCTCCCCACAGCCCATAGTGCAGGGGATGTGTTGAGTGAACGGGGTGTGTGTGGGGTGTCCAGAGTGCAGTGCTGGGGGCCGTAGCCTGCTGGTGCAGGTTAAACTAGCTGCTGTGCTTAGAGCTGGGACTAGAGACAAGCAGGAAGCCATGATCGTGCTCCCTCCCCCCCCCCCACCTCCCGCCAATCCTGCTCTGCTGCATCTAGTCTAGTGCAAACTGGACACAGGAGAGTCTAGCCCATAAAGAGCTCTATACATACATACATAGACATGGTTATTATTATACAGAACTCTGTGAGTCTCTTGAAGTCTGAGGCCTGGGCAGCTCCAGATGCAGTTTCTTACCCTCAGAGTCCGGGTGTGGGATCCCCTGTGCGTTTTGAGCTCTGTGTGCTGCAGAAAGGAAGAGGGGAGATACCTTTTCTCTGCCCTCCAAGCACTAATTCATTCTCTGCTCCCCCTCACCTCAGGCTGTTTATATTTTCAAACCCACATTGTAGAACGTTGACGCTGACACCTGGTCTGTGCATTCTAATGTCAGTTCTCTAAATGCACTGTACATTGCTACCCAGCTCACCCATGCAGCCACTGACGAAACATGGCCTGCTCTAGCTAGGCCCTTGTACATGGGTAGCTGTGGATAGGCCAGTTCTGGGGATTGAAATGTCTCCCTGCTGCTGTGTAAGGGCCCTGCTGTGTAAATGTGCCTCTTGTTAGTTTGGAAGTACTAATTTGCATAGCAGAGGACAAAGCTAGCTGTGAGAATTGAATCCAGGAGCAGACACACAGGATAGGTCGAATGGTATTTTGCTGAAAGATTTCATTATGCATTGCAACCACTGGGGCACTGCTGATCAGAGGTAGTCTCTCAAGTTACAAATTCAGATCCTGACTTCCAATTTCTCAAAGACTGTGTGTGTGTGTTGGGCTCGTATAAGAAGTGTCTATCTGCAAAAAACTGACCAGGATCAGGGTTCAGTTCGCACATTATTGTTAAGTGTCAGCCGTGTGCTTGGTGCTGTACCAGGCATAGTCTGTGTCCTGAGGAGCTCACAGTTTAAAAGACAACGTAGATTAGACAGTAATATTCAGGGGAATGCTCACTTAATTTGAGTGAGCATTTGCTTACGTAGTGATTGGATGAAACCATAAACTCTGAGACAGTGATGGCACAATGCTGAGGTGGATCAGTATTTGTGAGCCTCTGGGGACAAGTTGGTTTTCAGGAAGGATATAAATGATAGGAGGGAGGGAGCTCCAGGCATGGAGGAAGCAGATAGGATGGGAATGGGAAAAGGAAATGAAGGTAGTAGTGTGGGTGGTATCACTGGCAGAGCAATGACAATATGATTTGGGGATGTCTCATCTTATAGGAGAGCAAGGTCCTGGAACAAGTGGCTCTTAAAGAGGAATTTGAAGGAAGAGAGGGTGATTGGTGGACAGGAACAGGAGGGTTACCCAAGCACAGGGGGCAGCCTGGGTGAAGGAGACAAAGACCCTAGTAGGCATAGATAATTGTGAGGCACATAGATAATGAAAGAATAAGAGGAAGAGGAAATGAGAGGAGAGATGTAGTGGCATGAGGGGACATTCTGTAGGATCTTGTAGATGAAGGCAAGGAGATTTAATCTGATGCATAAAC
The DNA here is from genome assembly GCF_011386835.1 of Chrysemys picta bellii. Taxonomy (NCBI): domain Eukaryota; kingdom Metazoa; phylum Chordata; order Testudines; family Emydidae; genus Chrysemys; species Chrysemys picta. Next base: position 194,633,617 of record NC_088791.1, read on the forward strand.
AAACAGGAAGGCAGTGAAGGGGTTTCAGAACGGGGCTGTGATCAGAGTAGTGCGACAGGTAGATGGCCTGACTGCGGTGCTAGACTAAAGAGAGAAGCGGAGGAGAATGTCACGGCAGTCAGTATGAGGGATGGCTTGGTCACAGGACGCACACAATAGCACTCTCTCCACTCTGGGAAGGGCAGGGACTGCTTGGCCTTGTCCCTTCTCAGGAGGGAGGAGGCAGGGCCATAGCCTTGGCCCCAGATTGCACCAGGTCTGTCACATGGGCCCAGCACACTTGGTGGAGTATTCTGTCCATAAGGCAAAAAATGCACATGCCCTATTTACAGGGAGCACTACTGAGTGAGATGCGGCCTGCCTCAGATAAGTTTTCTCCAGTTGTCCTCTGATGGTGGTGCTGCTCTGCACTGCCTCCAACTCAGGGCTTGTGGCTAAAAGTTACAAGCTAGCCCTGCAAGGAGAGAGGATAAAAGGAAAAGATTGGAATCAGGGACGGCTCTATGGTTTTTGCCGCCCCAAGCACGGCAGTCAGGTGACCTTTGGTGGCACACCTGCGGGCAGTCTGTGGTCACGCGGATTCAGCGGCGTTTCTGCGGGTGATCTGCTGGTCCCGCGGCTTCAGCGTACCTGCCGCCGAATTGCTGCTGAAACCGTGGGACCGGCGGACCTCCTGCAGGCATGCTGCCGAAGGCTGTCTGACTGCCGCCCTCACAGCGACCGGCAGGCTGCCCCCCATGGCTTGCCGCCCCAGGCACGCACTTGCTGCGCTGGTGTCTGGAGCCACCCCTGATTGGAATAGAGGGGGCAAGCAAAGCAGCTGCAGAAGCCAAGCAAAGGGTTGCGCCTGACAATTATCAGAATAAAATGTTTGCATCAGAAAGGCGCTCTGCCCACTGCTACTAAGTGCATTTTCTGTGCATTATAAGTGCAGCCATGTCACTTCAGACTGTCCGATCTCATCAGAGCTTGCGAACTTGGGCCAGGTTAGTACCTGGCTAGGTGACCGTACTGGAAATCCCAGCTTGCTGCAGGAAGTGGTACTGAAGAGTTAGGCACAAATCCAGCTCTGTGGTGCCCACGGGCAGAGTACTGGAACCCTCATTAAAGTCAGAGGGTTCTCTATGAGCGTAGCAATCTGCCTGAACAGATTGCAGTGCAAAACTGTGGCCTTAGTATGTAGCACTCTTCTCCCCTCCCCCCGCACTCTGGGCTCAGTGCCTGAGCATAGTGCTGTTTTTCCTGAGAGAGAGAGAGAGACAGAGAACTGAGATCCTGAACACATGTGGTCATTGAAGACCCCCTGATGTCCTTGCCATCTTGTAATCTGTTCTGCTTATTTAAAATTCATTGTGCAGACTGTTCCAGCTGGAGACATTCTTTTTCACTGCGGCTCCTAAAACGTTGTATAGTGCTGCAGTGGGCTATCAAACAACTATTGCATTTACCCACAAAAGGGCATCATTTCACTGTGGGAGGAGGTGACTCCTATTATGACAAATCAGGAAAATGTTTGTATTTCTTAGGAATATTACATGCAACTTGGCTTCCCTGCTCAATTTTATATCACTGCCTGTCTGAATCTACAGAGTTAATTCAAAGAAGGCTGTAAAGGGGGGGTTGTTAAGGAAACCAGGAAGGGTAAAACAATGACACAGATAAGACAACCTCTCAGGTACTAGCTTCAAAGGAATGAAGCCGGCAGTGGTAGGGAAAGAACTTATCGAGATGTTTTTCTCTTTCCAAGCCTAGGGCTGAGATCAAAAGATCCTCAGGGATTAAAAGGTGCCTTAGAAGAAAGGCAGGTGGGGAGCGATCCGCTCAGCTGGAAGCCGCCAAGGACAGAGTGTCGGCATGCAGGAAGCTGTCATGCAGACAGACTGACTCAAGAGTCAGGGTCAGCAGCTGGCAAGCTGTAACTTGGTGCTCAGAGAGAACAGGGGACGCCAAGGCTAAGTCATGTCTACCCAGGGGCTTGAGCGGGAATGCCAAGCTTAGGTAAGACAATATGCACATAAGCCTCTTTGTTGTTTTTAAATTTTCTCTCTCAGCTCTGTGTACCGTTTGGGCAAATAAATCGTACTGTTTTTTGGAGAAACTGCTTCTGTGTCACTGCATATTATTCCTGACCATAGGCTCACAAAGGAGGTTTCAGGCAGGGTCCAAGTCCAGCTGGATCTTCTAGGAGACACAGGTGGCAGCCAGGGAGATGTAAGCTGACGGCAGTCAGAGAATGGTTGGATTACAGGATCCCTCTCTAAAGAGAAGTGGAGGCATGGGCCTGCCGCTTGAAAGGGGTGCATTTGGGGGGGAGGAGGAAGGCTGTAACAGGGTCTCAGAAGGAGCAGCTTCCCCCAAGGCTGTAGGATGGGTCTCCGCCCCAAGTCAAAGGGTGGGAGTTTGAAAGCCACTTCCAGCAAGAGGGGCCATCACCACAGTGGCTCTTCTAAACAGGTGGAAAACTTTGTGGGAAAAGGGAGGAATTAGTAAACCGCTTATGTTTGTCTGTGCCAGGGCCAGCTCTAACTTTTTTGCTGCCCCAAGCAGCAAAAAAAAAGTGCCAACCCCCGCCAAGTCGAGCCGCGCCACCCCCCCCAGTGCCGCCCCCCCCGCCGAGTGCCGCGCCGCGCCGCCGGAGCATGCCCCCCCTGCCGAGCGCTGCCGGAACAACCCCCCCCAGTGCCGCCCCCCGCGCCGCCCCCCCCGCCGAGCGCCGCGCCGCCGGAGGCCCCCCCCCGCCGCCGAGTGCCGCCGGAACCCCCCCCCGAGCGCCGCGCCCGCGCTGCCCCCCCCACCGAGCGCCGCGCCCGCGCCGCCCCCCCCGCCGAGCACCGTGCTGCCGGAGTCCGCCCCCCCCGCTGAGCCCCTCCCCCGCGGAATGCCGCGCCGCGCTCCACCCTTACCAGGTGCCACCCCAAGCATGTGCTTGGGTGCCTGGTGCCTGGAGCCGGCCCTGGTCTTTGCTACCGTCTTTCCATAGCCACAATATCAGATGTGTAAATTACTGCTGGCTGTAGAGAAGATATTCTGTGCTTTGGAGTTTTGGTATCTGCGTTTCCCATAGCTCTCTTGCTCCATGTTTCAAGTCATAATCCTGCAACTTCATGTGAGACTTCAATGAGGCTCTGCATGGGGGCAGGGACCTGCCCACGCATGTGCAGTTGCAGAACTGGGGAGACTCACTCTCACCTCATCCCACTCAAAAGCGGACGTTTTGGGGATGGGACTTTTGTCGTGGAGCCTGGGAACTCGGTATTGTTCTTTTGACAGAGCAAGATGGGTACCCAGAAATCACCTACTACAGGATAGGCCCAACAAGGACAATAACAGAACACCACTGGCCATCACATACAGCCCCCAGCTAAAACCTCTCTAGTGCATTATCCATGATCTACAACCTATCCTGGAAAATGATCCCTCACTCTCACAGACCTTGGGAGGCAGGCCAGTCCTCGCTTACAGACAACCCCCCAACCTGAAGCAAATACTCACCAGCAACTACACACCATACCACAGAAATACCAACCCAGGAACCAATCCCTGTAGCAAACCTCGTTGCCTACTCTGTCCCCATATCTACTCTGGCGACACCATCAGAGGACCCAACCACATCAGCTACACCATCAAGGGCTCATTCACCTGCACATCCACTAATGTTATATATGCCATCATGTGCCAGCAATGCCCCTCTGCCATGTACATTGGCCAAACCGGACAGTCCCTCCGCAAAAGAATAAATGGACACAAATCGGACATCAGGAATGGTAACATACATAAGCCAGTAAGTGAACACTTCAATCTCCCTGGTCATTCTATTACAGATTTAAAAGTCACTATCATTGAACAAAAAAACTTCAGAAACAGACTTCAAAGAGAAACAGCAGAACTAAAATTCATTTGCAAATTTACCACCATTAATCTGGGCTTGAATAGGGACTGGGAGTGGCTGGCTCATTACAGAAGCAGCTTTTCCTCTCCTGGAATTGACACCTTCTCATCTATTATTGGGAGTGGACTACATCCAGCCTGATTGAATTGGCCCTGTCAACACTGGTTCTCCACTTGCGAAGTAACTCCCTCTTCTCCATGTGTCAGTATATAATGCCTGCATCTGTAACTTTCACTCTATGCATCTGAAGAAGTGGGGTTTTTACCCACGAAAGCTTATGCCCAAATAAATCTGTTAGTCTTTAAGGTGTTGCCAAAGAACAGAGGTAACATAGATGGTTTGATATGAAGTTAATTGCTCTGGTACACTATCGTCCCTCATAGTTAGATGTGTAATACGCTGTCTGACCCAAAACAGAGACGAGGGCAGCCATAGAAAGTGGTGATAGCTATAAAAGCAACCACATTAGAAAGGGACAGAGTTTCAAGAGTGCCTAAGGGTGTGGCAGTGCAGCCTGTGTAGGGTTACCATATTTTGTGCCTCCAAATGGAGGACACTCCACGGGGCCCCGGCCCCGCCCCAGCCCCGCCCCCGCCCCCGCCCCAACTCCGCCCCCTCCCCTGCTTCCCGCGAACATTTAATTCGCGGGAAGCCTGAAGCAGGTAAGGGGGTGTGTGGGGGGAGGAGGTGCGGCCCAGGCTGGCCCCCCCGGCGGCTCCAGCCTGGGTCGGCTCGGGCCCTGGGGTGCCGGCCCCGGCCGACCACCCCCGGCCCGCCCAGCACTGCTGGCCCCCGGCAGCCTGGCGCACCCTCCGGCCCCGCGACCCCGGACCGGCTCCCGGCCCCGCGGCCCAGCGCACCCTCCCGGCCCCGCGTCCAGCGCACCCCCCGGCTCCCGGCCCCGCGACCCCGGACCGGCTCCCGGCCCCGCGACCCCGGACCGGCTCCCGGACCGGTCTCCCGGCCCCGCGCCCAGCCCGGCCCGGCACTGTGACCCCGGCCCGGCACTGCGCCCCTGGACCCCGGCCCGGCACCGCGCGCCCGGCCCGGCTCCCGGCCCGGCACCATGCCCCCGGTCCCGCGACCCCGGCCCGGCCCCGCACCGGCCCCGGCCAAAGAGGCCCCGGCCGAGCCCTCCCGATTTTCCCGGACATGCCCGGCTTTTGGGGATTTCCCCCCGGACGGGGATTTGAGCCCCCAAAAGCCGGACATGTCCGGGAAAATCCGGACGTATGGTAACCCTAAGCCTGTGGCAGGGAGCTTCCCAGCCTGGGTTAACAGGCTCAGGCTCAGGCTAGCATTCTAAACAGAGCTGTACGCTCCAGCCCGAGCCGCAACTTTGAAGCGCTGTCTATACAGCACAAGCCCCAGCAGCTTGAGTCTGTCGACCTGGGCTGGGAGGCTCGCTCCTGCAGGCTGTGTAAACATACCCTAAATGAGTTAGGAGCACAAGGCCCAGGAGCGTAAACTTCTATTACCATAGTATCTGAGTGCCTCACAATCTGTAATCTCATGATTTATAAGCCAATGTCATGACTTTTGGGGGCCTGACTCATGATTTTTGAACACTCAGAGTTGCAATATTGTTGATTAATGTCCACAGGTCTTTTCAGAGGTGTTTTTTTTGGGGGGGGGGGGGCGCTACTGGATAGCTGCCACATTTCTAACGCCTAGAAAAGTGTTAATGATTTTTTAAAAGGATCAGATAAGCAGTGTTTGGCTGAAACTCTAGGACCCCAATAGCAAATAATAAAGAACATAATTCAGTGAAGAAACATGAACAGGATTTTGATTGAATGTAAGGTTTTGGGAACATGGAAAACTGTATGTAAATCTTGGCTGTGATGATTCTTTGACTAATGTTCTGTACGGTTAGTTGTTGGGACCTTCAGTTTCCAGCCATCATAGATTAATCACTGACTAATAAAATTCAAACTTCTTTAGACATTTGTTGCTATTGCAGGAAAGTAATCCCCAAGTGAACCAGGAAGTTCAGTGGAAGTTACTATCCGTGAAGTTAACTTGTTTTTTGCTCAGGCGAGGTAGAATGTGAGTCCAGTAAAGTTCCTAAATGCAATTTCAAAACCACGAAGCTGAAATTAAAGCAAAATGTGGTTGTTCATACCTTCTACTTACTTTTTCAAAGTCAAGAACATTGGAGGGATGCCACATAAAGGCATATATAGGTTTGAGGAAATGACCTTGTGTGATCTGTGATGCAAATGGGAAGAAAACCGATCTCCAGGTACAACCAGAGCTGCCAATACATTTTTTTTTAAAGCAACAAAACAAGTACTTTTTCTGCCCTGGAAGCTGCACAGAAATCCACTGGAATACTAGAATTACATGGATGGATGCTAAAGTGGCAAAACTTGGTTCTAAATTAGATAGAACTAATCATGGTCCGTTCTGCACAATGGTGGTAGAGTTTAGTGGATAAAATAAAGACAAATTAAACCAAGACAATGTCCAAAGTTATTTATTGTTCCAGCCAAAAGAGGAAAACTTCCCCCAGTGCGTAAACTGTTTTTGGAACAGTAATTTCATAAAGTTGTTTATATTTTAAAAATTTGGCACTGTAAATTTTCTAAATACATGTTTATCTTGTGCTCTCAAAATAAGCATGCTTACATTTCATTGCCCGTGCAAGATGCATTGAAACTGATTTCAAGGGAGTTACAAAAGGACTCAAAGATATTTCAGGAGCCAAACCAGTATTTTAGCCATTCCCAGCTGTTATCTTCTCTTATAATATGATAGAACAATTGTATAGGTAGCAGCCTGAGCATAGATAGTTAATTGTGGTTTACACATAAACGGAGAAATGAAGAAAGGGTAAAAACATTGGCTTGATTTCAGAGCTTATTTTTAATATGTTTTCTTATTGATAGTCCTATGAATTGTTTGCAGTTTTTAGTTATTAATGAACTTTCATAAATCTTGGATAGATTAAACTTGCTTCCAAATTTGCTAGCCAAATTGTAGTATTATTTAGAAGCTGAGATCTATGCTGAAATTTAGGCATGATTTATTTTGTAATTTAGTAAAACTTTAGATCTTTTAATAGCAGGGGACTCGTATTAGCATCGCTCTTACTTTATGCTGCCCATTAGTGAAAAAGTTCCAAATGTAAAAAGCACTTCTCAAAATTAGTAGACTGTGGGCCAGATTCTGCAGTCTTTAACTGAGTAAATCTCTCATCAGCTTCATGGAAAATAGAGGTTTTAATTACATTTGACATTTCTGAATCTACTCTAAATGGTGGCCATCTTTCCAAAAAAATGACAGCATTTGTGACTCTGGTAGATGGGAACTTCTAAACCAGGGCTCAAATGTTCAAACTTGGTTACCTAAAACTAGTTACCTAAATCTATATTTGTCCATCTATTGAATTCAATGGAAATCCAGACTCGGTTTGAGGAAAAAAATAGTGATGTTCTCTCAAGCTTTGCCTGCCAGCCAAGCTTCATGCACTTGTGATACCAAAATGATATGTCACTCACAGCAGAGTGTGCAGATCTTCATAATATTGTCTTTATTGTGTGATTTGATCACCAGTTAAATAGTTAATAATGTATATATTTTATATTGGGCTTCAGAGCTAACACCTTTCTGAGCTCATTGGTAACAGTCCTTACCTTTCAGAGCTATTGTTTCAGGCTGTTTTCTGACCTAGACAGACATAGTTGTATTAGTCTACAGTAGATTTGCGTTTTGAAGATTTTTGAGCACCTATTCTTGAAATTGTTGGCCTTTTTTTTTAATATTAAACATGCAAGTTTGTTCCATGATTGTTATACTGATCATCTATAGAATAAAAAAGAATAGAAAAGCAATTTGGAAACTTTTTTAGCAAGATGGCTGTCAACAGTCTGTGTCACTGAAGAGCATGCAGGCTGAGAGAACACACTTGAACAGAGCTGCCAGGTGAACCCACGACTGTACTTTTTACTGTGTTGAAGGAACTTTCCTGTGCTTCCAAGAAGAGTACTGATTCTGTGAAGCTACTGCGATGACGGGTGACATGCCTAACAACAAAATGAATTATTGACAGGAAGCCTCTGTTCAGCTGAGGTTTATAGAAGGTTCAACAATCTTCGGGTGCTGCGCAAATGGGATTGGCTCTTGGAGACCGTGCCTGCCGATGGAGTCATCTCATATCATTTGTACCTTTTATCATGAAGGACAATGAAGCATTCTCTTACCAGGCTGAGGTGGTGAAAAACGAGGTATGAAGCCACAATATTTTTTTGTGGAGAGTGGAGATGTTCATCTGGAGAAGAAAGGGAAGAAAGTGGGGTTTTTTTTTTTAAGGCACTCTCATTTCAGGACTACTTAGAATTGACACTGACAGTTGTTTATCCTGAGGAAATATTATCAGATCTTCTGAGAAGGGAACATCCTGGCCCAGATTAGTAACAGTGGAGTCTGAAATTCTGTGTTTCTCCACAGAACAAATACAACATAGAAGACAGCAATAGAAGTCTCCCCTAGCTTCTTATCCAGTGTGCCTCAGCCATGACCTGGAGGAACAATCACTCATGCTCTTTTAAACCTTGGCCTCTATGTTACTGCTGACAAGTCTGTCAGTTGTGATGGTGTTTTTGTATTGTGAATGTTAGTCTATTAGGAACTGGAGGAAGTGTCGCTCACCAGCTCATTCCAGGTAGGCCACGAGGGTCTATGATAGTGACTTTCAGTCACTACCAGCTGGGCTCAGATTCAAACTGGTGACTAGTGAAAGCCCTTGAATCTCAGTATCAATCTCATGAGTAGAGCTGGCTGGAATGTTTTGATTTTGATTAAGTTTTTGTTCTGAAGGGGGTGTATGCATGAGTGAGAGACTGTCTCTCTCTAACATGGTAGTTAGATCATTGCTGTGAGATTTGGGAGATCCAGGTTTCCCACATCCCAGGCCACACAGACACAGAAAAACTCAGGTTTTGATCCAAACGTGTACTTTTAAACACAATTCTGTTTTCGTGCTAATGTTCACAATGTCTTGTTTTGTTGCAAAATGGATTTGGTGTCCTCTGAACAGCTCTGCTTGTGAGCGATTCAGCTTCTATTACACACATTATTAAATGTTAACTGTCATTAGAGTTATAGTAATGACTAACTAATAGATACCATAATGGCAAGGATGGGAGCAGATTAACCTGCATTGCTGCAGATATCTAGCCCTGAGAGTTTTTACGGTATAGGGACTGATTAATATGGTAATGTAATAGTGCTCATTAACAGTGCTAATTAACTGGAATAGTTAATAAAGCATCATGCTAAACTTTTTATTTAAAAATTACAATTCCTTTGAAAAGTTGAATATTTTCATGGTCACACAATTATCTGGCAAATCAGACCTGATGACTGTATAAAAAAGAGCCCCAACACTATATATTTTTTTTTTAAAAGAAAAGGTTAAAAGGTTAAGATCTTCATTTACTTAGTCCTATGAATCAGAGCCCTATAAATTTCACAAGAAAATCTCTTGTTTTTTTTTCCCCTCTCAAGATTTTTCCTTTTTTAATTTGTGTGGGTGAGGTTGTTTTCTTACCTGGGCAATGAGCTAAGTAAAAGTTTGACTCCTTTTACATTTATTAGAATCAACATGATTGATCTCTGAGATTTTTCTTCAGTTTTATTGTAAAGCTGTTCCATGCATTTCAAGGCACAATAAGCTTGTATATAATCAATACCATAGATATTCCTAGCCACTTAGTGTCAGATACAGGACAAAAATATGATACAGTCCTTGCCCTCTAGATCGTAGCGAAAACCAGTAATAGCAGGATGCATAATGATTTGTAACATGAGATTTTTGCTTTCAAATGCCATGAGTTTTAAAGAGTAGCTATCTATTGTATCTTTTTTTTAATGGCTGTCTCAGGAACGAAAAGACAAAAACACATTTGAATTATAAATCCTCTTCCCTGATTCCTCCACAGTACAGAGTTCAGATCGATGGCACTATTCAGTATTTTTAAACATTGTTTTGAACATCACGGATCTACTATATTTTTGTTGCTCTATTTATTTATAACAATTTTCTATAGTTTATAAATGTCTTCATTTACTTCAATAACATTTTTTTAAATGGCCCTGATCCAACAAAGTATTTAAGCTCATGCGTAACTTTAAGCACTTGACTTTAATGGGACTACTTACTTGCTAAAGTGCTTTGGTGCATCTGGGGCTATATGACTGTATATACACTTGAATTCAGTTTAATTCTTCCTATATTTGTCAGGGATCTTTTGTATCTAGTAAGAGCCACTTCACCTCTTAAGTAGAAAATTTGTTCTTTTATTTTCTTATTTTTTAATCCAAAATTTTGTGTTGGTGAAATGAGCTGGGTTGACAGCTCACGAGACTGAAGTCTTTCATTTATCCCCAGAAAAGATACAGCACAAGCAACAGGAGTGCAGGTTCCCTCCCCTGCACCCTGATTCAGAGAGACCATCTCTAAGGGCAGGTCTCCACTACAGCGGGGATCGACGCTCTGAGAACGATCCACCGGCGGTCAATTTAGCGGGTCTAGTAAAGAGCCACCAAATCGACTGCAGATCGCTCTCCAGGCGACGCCTGTACTCTACCCCTGACAAGAAGAGTAAGGTAAGTTGACGGGAGATTTTTCTCCCCTCGACCCCCCACAGTATAGACCCTGCGGTAACTCGACCTGAGGTACATCGACTCCAGCTACATTATTCACGTTGCTGGAGTTGCGCAGCATAGGTCGACTTACCACGGTAGTGTAGACATAGCCTAAGAGGGAGAACAGAGCTCAACTTCCATGCTCATTTGATCCTTGGCCTCTTCAACGAGTGTGCAAAGAAGGGTGCATAGGCTTACATCAGCAAAGCACTTATGCATGTGGTTAACTGTAAGCATCTGAATATTCCCATGGGACTTTAAGCACATGGTTGAAGTTAACCACATGCTTAAGTGGTTTGCTGAATGGAGGCATTAATACTGATGGTGTTTCATTGATGTGGATGCCTCTCCTGAGACCACCAGGTTCGGGATTTTAAAAAGTAAGAGCAAACAGAAGTGCTAAGATCCTTACTTTCGCATCCAACTAAGTGGCCTGGTTTTTCAAAAGGGTTCAGCACCCAGCGGTTCCAACTGAAATCAGTGGGAGTTGTTGTATCTTCAGCACTTCTGAAAATTAGGCAGATGCCTAACTGTGGATTTAGGATCTTAACTTTTGGCTCTACTTCTGAAAATTTTCACATGAGCCTGAAATGTTGCTGGCAGAGGGTAACAATTGTCATTATGGCCTGAGCCAGATTCATTCTAATGACTTAGAGGTAAAATATTTATATTTCCCTGATCCAACCAGGCCCTTCTGATTTGAAATTTCAGGTGAGATACTGGAAGTTTTTACTTGACATAAGTTTACCTTGGAATCAAATTTGATTGTAGTCTTATTCTTAGAGAGATCACTTATCATTCAACAGAACTATGTATATGTATAAAATGTAAGTTTTGATAATGTATAAGTTTTTTCCCACCGAAGAGCTTTATGTACCGTACATGTCAAATGGATCACTCAGCATAGTATGCTATCATCCTTTCATTACTGGTGGTGCTTGGAAAATGGCAATCCCAATCCCTGCATCACAAGTCATTTAACATAGATCTGTCAGTGAGGACCTCAGGCCCTCATGTTTCAGCAGATCCCTGCTACGGCGGGAGGCAAGGGATGTGAAAGTGAGGACACTTGCCTCAATCCCACGCACCCTTGTTTTCTCAGGCCCTGCGGAAGTCTAGATTGGTTCAGTTTTGACAGGCTGGAATGGGTGGGGAAGAGGTGGGATGGGACCAGTAGCTCCCCATCAGTTCCTCCCATTCAAATCTGCAAATGATGCCACCACAAATAACCTCAAACAGAGGCCACTGTCACTTGAGAGGCTTCCTTTTTATGGCTTGGGAACACAGCTGAGGTGGATTTCAAGAGAGACTAGGGGAAGGGAGATACCCTTTTCCTCCAGCAGATCCTACGAGAGCTGCAGGTTTGGGGCTGGAATCACTGGCTTCTTCAGTAGGAGGCAAGGGCAGGAGCTGGCAATTGTGCCCATCTGACAGAAGAATTCAAAGCAGATTACACAAGCTGAAACTCTGAATTTGACTCTGCTGTGTGGGTTATTCTCACATTAGGGGGGAATGGGCCAGAAGTGTGATGTGTATTTGTCAATTTGCTTAAAATAGAAAACTAATTTCACACCTGTGAGATGAAATACATACTCTGCCTGGTTTTAGAATACAGTTTGTCTTTTGCTATGATAACAGTGTTACATCTACATGCTGCTACATGCCATCTGGGGAATCAACATACAGTAAATCTCTGAGAGAATTATCTTAGAAGTGTAGGACTGGAAGGGATGTTGAGAGGTCATCTAGTCCAGTCCCCTGCACTCAAGGCAGAACTAAGTATGATCTAGATCATCCCTGACAGGTGTTTGTCTAAACTGCTCTTAAAAATACCCAATGATGGAGATTCCACAACCTCCCTAGGCAATTTATTCCAGTGCTTAATCACCCTGACAGTTAGGAAGTTTTTCCTAATGTCCAACCTAAACCTCCCTTGCTGCAGTTTAAGCCCATTGCTTCTTGTCCTGTCTGCAGAAGTTAAGAACAACAATTTTTCTCCCTCCTCCTTGTAACAACCTTTTATGTATTTGAAAACTTATCATGTCCCCTCTCAGGCTTCTCTTTTCCAGACTAAACAAATCCAATTTTTTCAATCTTCCCTCATAGGTCATGTTTTCTAGACCTTTAATAATTTTTGTTGCTCTTCTCTGGACTTTCTCCAGTTTGTCCACCTCTTTCCTGAAATGAGGCGCCCAGAACTGGACACAATACTCCAGCTGAGGCCTAATCAGCATGGAGTAGAGCGGAAGAATGACTTCTCGTGTCTTGCTTACAACACTCCTGCTAATGGTGAAGCAGGACTCGATTACGCTATAGTCACCCATACAAGTGATTCTGGAAATCCAGTGGAGTTTGAAGTGGGGGGTGGGAGAGAGGGAAGATGGATATATTGTTAGTATCTATATTTTTAATATTTAGTTTAAATTTTTGTTAAGGGGCATGAAACACTATCCTTTAAACTAAACAAGATTGATCCTTAGGCTCTCTCATTAAGAATAATTTAGATCACAAAGTCCAAATCGGTGTCAAACTGTCCCCCCAACTGTCATTAATGTCATTCCCTTTCCTCATAGTCAATGGCGGATTAGCCACTGGGCCAACGGAGCCCATGCCCAGGGGCCCTGGCCAATTGGGGAACCCCAGAAAAATGGGTGTCCCCACGCCCCGATCCGCTCTGCCCGCCTGGTGCTCCAGCCAGGGAGTGGGATCGAAGCATGGAGCCTTTCCCTTCTCTGCCCACTCAGCACCTGGGGGGCAGGTGGGTGGGCAGAACAGAGCAAGCCCCCGTGCGCTGACTCCGCTACCCAGCTGGAATGCTGGGCAGAATGGGGCAAGCCCCCAAGCCTACTCCTGTGAACACCATGAGAGGGGTGAGGGGGACTCCCAGGGGCCCTACAAAACGCTAATCCGCCCCTGTTCATAGTGAGAGTCCAGCTGTATTTTTGTTGTTGTATGTGATTTGCATCATGTTATCACAATGATGTCACATAGTATCAGAATTTCAGAAGAATTCCATCTTCAAAACTGTCGGAAAGCAAAGATGTATTGAGAACAGAAAATACTGAAATTTTTCCATTGTATCTTATTTAGAAATCCCCACTAGATACAAAATAAGGGTTGTTACATCTCAGCCTCTTGAATACAGCGAGGATATTTGGAGCAAGTCTGAATTAAGACTCTAAGATTTAGTGCCACCTCCTGCCTTTCCGGTATTATTAAAAGAAAATGGTATACTTTCTCCTAGTGGGAAATAGAAAGGGTGACTAAAATCATTGCCATGTGATCAGAAAGTCACTTTATACATAGGAAATTTCTTTTTAAAGTTATAAATAGGGTTTCCATTTTCAAATTTAAATGCCACTCAGCAAAAATGTCAGAATAGATTTTGATGAAACATACACCAAAAATACCCCAAATCTTAAATTCGTGCATTGTTGAAAATTGTTTGCAGAGGGAGTCTGTGATGCTTACAGATCTACCATTCTCACTATGCCTTTGAACCCACAAACTCTTACACTTGTATGTAACTTTGCTCACACAAATTGACTTCAGTGGGATTGCTCATGTGCATAACGTTACTCACGTGTTTAAGTATTTACAGGATCAGGGCCTAGAGGTTCAATTTCCAGAGTGGCCAGCTTTGATGTAATGTAAGGAATACCATTTTTATTCCTAAAATAATAAACCAGAACTTGCTTTAAAATAAACATGGAGGGTCAGGTCCTCAGGTGGTATAAATTCATGTAGCTCCATTAAAGTCAGTACATCTGTGCCAATTTACACCAGCTGATGAACTGACCCAGAAAATGTGGGTGGGGAAAAATGAACATGAACCAGAAACCCCTGCTATCCAGTAAAAAGATTGAGAGTTGCACTATAGTCATCTGGAAGGGGTCAATACAAAGAAACTGCTCTAGTGTACCTAAGCTAGAGTACTCTAGCGTACTGTAGCTACCTAAGTAGGCAGAATCTAGCAGTATGAAAAAGCTGAAAGATTGCATCTGTCTTTGAATATTGTCACTTGCTCATCAATTTCACAATAGATTTTAAGAAAAAGATACCTTAGTATATCAGTGAAATACAGAGAAATAGGAGCAAAATCTTGGATGGATTTTGGTTGCTTATGTAGCTACTTACATAAAAATGTCACATTATTTATGTTCCTTAAATTTGATTTGCCCACAATATTACTGAGCATTGACATTTCCAAATATATTGTTTTAATAAGAGCATGAGTCAAAATTATCAGGTAAGTGTATATACTGTAGTAATGAAAAACACCACTCACTACGGTCAGCTTTGAAAATCCATTGTTAATTAACAGCATTCAATTCTTAATTGTTTTTAACAGTTCAGTTGAAATTGTTGACACAAAATACATTGTTAAACGGCTTAATCAATCATTGTAGAAAAATAGAGGTGTTTGATAGGGACATTCTAGTACAAAGTTTCTGTGAAGCTTCCCAGTTGAAAGCCTTGGAGACTTTTCATTTTTAAGCTTACGTTACAAAAATGAGATTTTTTGTAAACTTTACATTTCATACCACATGAATAGCAAAGACCATGAGAGACAGAGAGAGACCTTAAACTTTAAGTGCCCTAGTCACAAAAATATAACTTACCCATGCACATGCCCCACTAGCATAAAGTCTATTTTTTTGTACTAAAGGGCACAAAAAGGTTTAAAAAACGCTGTTTTATTGAACATGACAAGCTCTTCTTAAACTGCAGCGATGGATTATAGAATGGCCCAGTAAATTACAAGAGCAAAAAGCAGATTCATCCTAAGAGGAGTTTTTTGCTTTAAACTCATGTACTACAGGCTGACACACACAGGCTGAGCCCCCAACCCCCCAGGCTGTGCTTCATTACTTTTAGCAAGTACCTTTGCTACGGGGTTTTCCCTTATAAGATTACCTCTGATATGTGACTACTGTTCTCCAATGAAATTTCAGAGTGACTCTTCCCTTAAAACACCTTAAGAAGCACGCATACACCCTGCTCTACTGTGTGAATTCCTTGGCTCTCAAGAGCAGCCTTAAAGACAGGGTGTGCTGTATAAACCGTAGTACTGAGCAGGTTCTGACACTGTGTCAGTAAACAAAGGATACCATTGTATTTTAAAAGGGTCTGTAGCAAAACCAGTTTTATTTCACCAAACTAAATTAAAATAAGCAACAATCTGTAACTACCTGATGAAATCAGTCATCCTGGTGGAGGGAATGAAAATACAGCTTTTGAACAATTGCTTAAATTGTGGAATTGTATGAGTAGCTTCTTTGTGAAAACCTGGTAGGGAAAATTTTCAGAAATAAAGCAGACACAAGGCTTAGCTGTTTTGATTGGTGTGATCGAGGTGTGCAAAACCTCCGCCTGGAGGCAATCATAGCTGTAGGAGCCAAATCAACTCTTAACCACTCAATGAAAATAAAGGATGGGCAATTGTGTTGCAGTAAAAACAGTGTATAGATGTGAAATTAATGTGAAGGATATATCACAGTGCAAAATTTCCACCTGCCCACTAGGTTTCTCCTGAGGTTTTTTCTTCTATTTGAATTTAAAAGCTTCTGTACAAACAAAACCCAAAATAACTTTAAATTCTTTTCAGTGTATTTTTCCTTTCCAGACTAGGCAGGTACAAAAAGAAAATTAAGGCTGCAATTTGTTTTTCTCTTGACTGAGGGAAATAGTACTCTTTATGGGCCAGAGCCAAAGCCCATTGAAGTCAATGGCAGACTTTTATTTGAATTAATACGATTTTATGCACACAGGGCCTGATGCGACAATCCTTACATTGAGTAATACCATACACTGTGAGTCACCCCACACTGAGTGTATTTGAGAAGTTAGGTACTACTCTATGGACCAGATGCTCAGCTGGTGTAAATCAGGCAAATCATCATAGTTCTGGTGCATCAAATCAAAATTATTTAAACCAGCCTGAGGATTTGGCCCAATATGAGTACGGGTGGGAGGGTCCACTCACCTGAAGAGAGTTGTCAGGAGTGGGCTTTTATATGAGAAACCCTGATGAAAATTACCTAGGACCATAAAGCCTTTTGGGAATTTTCAGGACCAACAAAGTGCTAATGATGTTAACAAATGAATCTCATTGACTACAACTTCAGATGAAATTCAATTCTTTCTTCCCAGACCGAGTAGCTAAAAGTGTTCTCTACTTAGCCTATGAATAACATTCAGAATTTTTAATGGCTTATACTGTTTATATAGAAAACTACATAGTTTTAATCCAATGGTTTAGGGAAAAAAGAATAGCTTCCCACAGTAGTGCACTTACAGGCAGGGCTGGCTCCAGCATTTCTGCCACCCCCTCACCCCCAAAAAGCCGCGATCGCGATCAGCGGCAGCAATTGAAAAAAAGTTGCGATCAGCGGTGGCAGTTCAGCGGCAGGTCCTTCGCTCCTAGAGCAGCCTTAAATTCGCCCACGAATTGCCGCAGGTGCCGCCCCTCTCCCTTGGCCGCCCCAAGCACCTGCTTGTTAAGCTGGTGCCTGGAGCCGGCCCTGCTTACAGGGTCCCAGCCCAACATGAACATGCTTTTTATATTAACAGTGTACTAGAGATTCTTGTGTTTTCCAAGAATCTGCCACAGTCTAATTCAGGCTGAACTGCCAAAAGTAGCCAGGAATGGTTTACCCTATAATATTACAAAAGATAGAATCATTTTTGTAAACAGTTTCACAGTATATCAGTAAGGTTTCAATTTCTCCACCCTGCCCTCCCCCCAGATTTATGGCTTTTTAGAATCAGTAAAATGATTTGTTAGGGAAACAGTGAGGTCTTCTAAATAGCTGCCAGTCTGGTACACTGAAGAAAATGTTGTGCACTAAAAGGGCCAGATATATAGGAGAGAAACTAATATACTCCAAATATTAAAACAGAAATGCCTATTCAATTTTTTGCATCCCAATATTTCTAGAATTATGTATCTAAACCTACATTAATTACACATCTATGTACATTATTTAGAAGTTCTTTACTACAGTACTTTTGTACATGCTGGGTTTATTACTAAATGTAAAGAGAAAGTAATTACATAAGGCATATATACAGTATCCTGTTGAACTGCAGCTCTTTCTGCTCACCTCGGTCTTAAAGCTGCAATGCCCATTTTCATTGGAGGCATCACATCCTGTTTATGAAACTGTCTTGAAATATATAAAAATTAGAGCCAAGACCCATGGTATTAGCAAACATTAATCACAGTCTTTCCTTTTATTATCCCAGATACGGAGTCTTGCTCCCCCCCCCCTTTTTTGGTTCCTTTTTAAACACACCTGTGGTCATAAACTTGTATTTATCCAGAGGAAATATGCAATTATTGGAAGGGCAGTGATCAGAGATTTCATTGTATATAAGGGATATTGCAGCTTTAACCCACGTCTTTGCTTATTTTATGAATCTCTTGATTTGTTTGGGCAGGTAGACATTTCAAACCTTAAATATTTCTTTTCTTGTCATCATAATAAAAAAAGGGAAGGATCAAAAAGAAAAAAGAGGTTGTGTGGTGAACCTCTGCTGGTTCAAACTTTGGATTCATTCTCTAAGTTTGCCACGTCACCATTCCTTTCAGTTTGGTCTTCATGGTTCTTTCCCCTCTCTTCAGTTTCCAGGTCAGCATGCTGGTTTAGTTTGCTGGACACAGACCAAGTCAGGGGCAGTTCTACTCGGCTGGCCATCTCTGCCAGGTCTTTGGCACTGTAAGATGGTGTGTTGGTCTCATATGTTTCATGAAAGCTGTTGTAATCAACTTCATAAAATCCATCCTCCAGCGTGAGGACAGGTGTAAAACGATGACCCCACAGGATCTCACTGGTTACATAAGAACTTCGCGCTTGGCATGTCATTCCTGTAAAGACAGAGAAAAAAAAATTGTAATACGGACCGAGTGCCCCAAAATGATTCTTGTTGTTTTAGTTTTACATAGCCTTTTGGTTGTACTTAGCACTGCATGATAGGAGTGATATGCCAGACAAGTCACAAGTTCACTGCCCCTTGACAATTAAAACTAAGCAAAAATTCACTGTGTGCCATTTGCCAAACTTTACCTTTATTTTTTGTGGGTATGGTCCACAAAATTCTCACATTTATTTTTTAGTTGGATGTAGTCTTGAATTTCATCAGCAAATAATTCTGAGTCTGCAGATGAATCACAATCAGTTTGCTGAGACTAGTAATCATGTTTATTTTGTTGCTTGATGGAGGACTTGTGTAACTAACTCTGCCTAGATTAGCTGAAGAACTAATTCAAAAACCTTTACTCTGGTTGAGCTGCCCACTGATAGTCTGACCTAGGGACCAACTTTGTCTTGCCCAAAGGTTTGGGACACCCTTAAAGTTAAGTCACTCTGAACCTCAGACTGACAGTCTACTTAGAAATTTTAGCAAATGTCTCAAGCTTACATTGTGAAAATTTGTGGCATTGGATGAAAAGGACTGGGATAAACTTCTGCCTTAACTTTTCTTCACAATAAGGCTTCCACTGGGACTTTTGCCCTTTGGAATGCTGGAAGGGGCATCAACCCTGAGGAATCCTATGGATCTTGTTAAGGAAGCTTGGGGAAAGCAGCCAAACCAAATTCAAACTATAGTCCAGCATGTCCTCTAGATGAGGAAATGTCTGGCCACAGTGTAGAGATTTGCTCAGGAGAACCTACCTCAAATCAAACTGACCCGAGGAAGGCACTGTAATAAAGGATTAAGGGAAAGGAACATACTGGTTGTGGTAAGGGACAGGAAAAAGTGTAAGGAATGGGGGATTGAAGGTTACAAAAACATTTTCCCCAAAAAGTGGGATTATGAGGTGGTGATGCAGCAGTTTCCCTTAATTTCCACATTATTTGCACAATTTTTGAATAACGGTGGCCATTCAACTAATATAATATGGCAAGAAAACATAATGAGTAGCAAGATCATGTAACTGAAGAACAAAAAGTGAAACTATTTAGGAGATAATCCTAGGCAATAAAGAAAAAAAGAATGTTCAGTTTGGAGATAATAAAATGCAATCATTAGGATCTCACATTGCAACTCTGCAGGTGCTCCTGCCAGTCAAGTCACTCAGGGAGTTTCAGGAAGTACATAAGCTAGTGGCTGGGTATTTTGATTCTTTCCAGGGACATACAAATTGCCTTAGACAAAATAACATTGCCCCTACCCGGTTTGAGCCTTTTCTCCAAGCTCAAGCAGAATCATTGTTGAGGTCTGAAAACATTTAGTTGACCTCTGTACTTTATCATTACTTTTTATTTTCACTTATATTGGTTGCCAGTAAAAAGACATTTACCGACACTTGCCACACTGTGGTACTTCTGTAGCATTCCCCGTACTTAGAATTGCAAGTAGTTGCAGCATCTCTGCTGCTGCAGGGTGGTAACTGTTGGTGAAGGCTTTCTCGTGATGACTGCTGTACCTCTGTTACCCTTCCCTTTTTGTCAGGAGCAGCAACAGAGGTGCCGAAATATCACGAGAGGTTGGTTTCACAGTGTTTGGTACCCAACAACAAGAAGAGGGATCCTAGAAATCTTACAAGACATCCTGTTCTAGGGAGATTTCTACTGCAATTTCAGTCTAAAGAG
This sequence comes from Chrysemys picta bellii, assembly GCF_011386835.1. Classification (NCBI taxonomy): domain Eukaryota; kingdom Metazoa; phylum Chordata; order Testudines; family Emydidae; genus Chrysemys; species Chrysemys picta. Next base: position 194,653,756 of record NC_088791.1, read on the forward strand.
GGTCTAATACTTTTTGATAATTTTGCGGTAAGCATCAAACCATTTGCTCATTTGAAATGAACCTCCAGGTATTTGAAGAGTCACCGTCATTCATCTGCTCAAACTTCATGAAAACTTCTCTGTGAAATGAAGGGCAAAGTGTGGAGATATGTATTTTTCAATTTGTCTATTACCCAGTGAGTGAAACATAAACCTTCGCTGTTCACCCAAGTGAGGGAAAGAAAGAAAGATTTTTTTTTTTGGTCATGGGGTGGGATGTTCTTATGTTTTTATGGATGAAAATGAGGTTACTTCATCCAGGTTGCCTGAGACCTTCATAGAGAGTGAAGACCTGAAAACCAGAGACAGGATCAATGAGCAGGGAAACTGATAAACTGATATTCTTTAGGGTTTATCTGCTACTTTTCACTTCTGTCCCTGCAATTCGAGACTCAATCTCTTGAGTTTCTGGACTATGTTTCTGGAGCATGAGCTCTCGGAAATTCTGGGTCAAATTTTGAAAGCAAACAATTAAAAGAAACTGCTTAAAAGAAAATGGCCAATTTTTATGAAAAAAAAAAGAAAAGAAAGAAATGGAGTAGTTATACATGCAGATATCCCCTTTATATATGCAAATCTGAGTTTTTGCAGGCAAACACATGCATTTTTGTGGTCTACACAACTTTGAATAGGTGACCCTGTAGTAGGGTGACCATATTTTCCAAAGGGAAAATGGGACACCACACGGGGCTGGTTCGAGACACTCACCCAAGTCCTGCCTCCCGCCCCCAACAAGGCTGTTGCTGGTTGCTCCAGCCTGCCCCCCTCCTCCCCCACGGCTGTTGCTGGTTGCTCCAACCCTGCCCCCCCTTCCTGTGCTGGGCTGGCATCCCCACTCTCTCCCCCCATGTTCCTCAGCACCACACTCCACTTTTTTGACAACTGGCAAGAGCAAACGGGACAAATGCCCATTTTTGCCAAAAAAAGGATGGTTGGGGCAGGGCTTAAAAAAGGGACATATGACTGCCCTACCAAAATGGGACATATGACTGGCCCTACCTGGCCAAAATGGGACATATGACTGCCCTACCCTGTAGCATGTAATGTATCTAAACTGATCTCTACTGGTAGCTGTATGTTTAAACTATGATATTTGACTGTTTACTGACATTTGTTTCAAATCATGAGATAGCAAGTGAGGCAGCAAGATTATGCCACTACTACTTCTGCTTCACAAACATTACCATCTTGGGCCCCGACCCTGCAATGAGCTCTGCACTGGCAGATCCCCAGTGCCTACATAGAACCTCATTGATTTCCATTAGGCTCTGAACTGGAGGTTAAGTCTTGGTTTTTACACTGATAGCAACACAAGTTTCAGCTGGAAATGATGCTCTGCACTTTCCAACCCTAAACTGCTTTTAGTGTAAGTGGCTACCAGGGTCTGCCCCAATGACAGCTGTGCTTTTCAGTGGTAGGCAATTCCTGTATATGGTTTGCAGAATGTTTAAGGGCCCTTTGGCGTGAAGGATGCAAGTTATTAATAGTAAAATGTATGGAGACTAACAGACTCTCTATTCAACAAGAGGGGTAAAGCATGTGCACTTGGCTTCATCAGCCATGCAGACCAGATGAACCAGGCTGACTGTGATGAGTAATTCTGTTGTTCTGTTTACACATTGTGGAGTGACTGCCGAATTGGAAAGGTAACAAAGAACTAATATAAGGACATGAAGTAAAATGAACAAATACAGTTGCATAACTGAAGAACCAGAATTTGCAGCTATCTACAGAAAACACTAATGGGCAAAGGTAGAGTTGAATGATTAAAGTGTCCTGCTCATAAAAGCATGTGGAACAAAAGTGGAGCTGATTGCAGGATGGCCATAGGAGGAGAGTTACTCTTGCTTTCCTTGGTATACAATGTATTTAACTGATCTGGTCCATGATAATTTTCCAGGTGCCATCTTCTATCACAGACCACTGCTTAATGAGCTACATTATCATTCTCAGACTTTCTCTTGAATGCCCCCTCTTTCCCATGTTTTCATCTTAGGGCAAGTCTACGCTACAGCGCTACATTAGTGCAACTTCAGTGGTGCTGCTGCACCACTGTAACATGTCTGGTGAAGATGCGCTATGCCGATGGGAGAGAGTTCTCCCATTGGAATGATTACTCCACTTCAGTGAGAAGTGCTGGTGTGGAAAGGGTGAAACTTGCGTGACTTGGGTGTGTGTGTGTGTGTGCACATTTTCACACCTTTGAGCAACTTAAGTTAGATCAACTTAAGTGGTAGTGGAGACCTGCCTATAGTTAGTCTGATGTGTCCACTCACATTAGGTGTCTGTGGATATGGGTTCAAAGCATAGCAATCTTCTCACGTACAGCAAATGTCATTCTGGGATGTATTAGCAGGAGTGTTGTCAGCAAGACCCAAGAAGTAATTTTTCCCCTCTACTCCTCACTGATTAGGCCTCAGCTGGAGTATTGTGTTCAGTTCTGGGTGCCACATTTCAGGAAAGATGTGGACAAATGGGAGAAAGTCCAGAGGAGAGCAACAAAAATAATGAAAGGTCTAGAAAACATGACCTATGAGGGAAGATTGAAAAAACTGAGTTTGTTTAGTCTGGAGAAGAGAAGACTGAGGGGGGACATGATATCAGTTGTCAAGTACATAAAAGGTTGTTACAAGGAGGGAGGTGAAAAATTGTTTTCCTTAACTTCTGAGGATCGGAGAAGAAGCAATGGGCTTAAATTGCAGCAAGGGCAGTTTAGGCTGAACATTAGGAAAAACTTTCCAACTGTCAGGGTAGTTAAGCACTGGAACAAATTGCCTAGGGAGGTTGTAGAATGTTTGTCATCGGAGGTTTTTACGAACAGGTTAGACAAACGCCTGTCAGGGATGGTCTAGTTATTATGTAGTCCTGCCTTGAGTGCAGGGGACTGGACTAGATGACCTCTCGAGGTCCCTTCCAGTCCTATACTTCTATGATTCTATGAGTCAAGCAGTTGCAACTGGATCTGAAGAACTGAAGGGAAGAAAAACCTCCATCAGGAGTTAGAGACCATCTGTGTATTCTTAGTAGGAACTGGAACATAGGCAGTCTGGCCTAATGGGCAGAGAAGGTGTCAGGTCTAGTGGGCAGAGCAGGCATACAGGTTGGGGAATGGAAGAGGAGGTCAGAGCCAGAGTCACTGCCAAATACCGGAACCAAGGGGTTAAGTCAGACTCAGGACCAGGAATCGATGCTGAGGACTGGAGCCCAGGGTTGAGCCAGAATCAGAAGTCAGAGCTGGGGTCAGATACCAAGTGCCAGGGTCAAGGGTTGAGTCAGAAGTTCGGAGTCAGGATTGGTAGCTGATAGTCAGGAGCAAGGTGAAAGAGCAGGAACCGGAGAGATACAAGGAGTCGGCGTGGAGAAGGAACAAGGTACGAGCTAGGAGCGAGGAGCAGGAATCAGGAACAGGGCTGGATCATGATTGCAGGAGGCAGCCAAGAGTATGGTCTGATGTGGCAGCAGCAGGAAGTCTGCGCAATTACTCGGACAGTCCACCTGGGTCATTTCCAGGCTTAAGTAGCAGATATGAGCCAATCAGCTAACTGCAGGCCTTGGGTGCTCCAATAGAACTTCATGTGGGACCTGACTTTTCAGGTTTAGCGAGATGCTGCTTCATCTATCTCCCCTGGTGGCAACGAGGGTGAATGAGAAATCCAGGTCCCCTACAGCCCCTGGCTCTAGCCCTGTACCCTCAATCCGTACAGTTCTTTCCCTTCTCTAGTTCTCTGTCCACATCTGGATTTTTTTCTGGTTCTCCTTCTCCCTTGGGTGAGATGACCATTGTCTACAAGGGGAGGGAATTTTCTTCTATGGGGAAGCAGCCAAGGGAAAATAGTTGTGATGTTTGGAGGATTTTTGCATTTTTTCCATCATAAGGATGGGGGTGGAGCTGTTGTAAAATCTGCAGCTGATGTATTCATCCTCCTCTGCTTGTAGCATTATTCTTCTTTCACTGCACAGTGCTGTAGTCTTGGCCATCCAGTGATATGTCTGGAATAATATGGAGGCCCACATCCTCCATCAAATGTGGCCAGTTGAGGGCAAATTTTCAAAGGGTAAAGGCCCATTTGTACTCAGCCAAAAATGCAAGACAACATTTATGAATGCAATTTTGCACACAGACCTATTCTTGAAGTATCCCAGAACAGCAGCGAGGAAACAGATGCCTTGTCAGCTACACACACACTCACTTTTGTCATCCATTAGTTGCAATTTACGAAACATGTAAATATTGCTGTCTTGGACAGGTCACTTCACCTCTCTGTGCCTAAAATGGAGAGAATCCTGATCCACCCCACAGGGGTACTGAGACTTTTAATTAATGTTTGTAATGCTCTGTAGTTGTCCCATTTATTTTAGAGATGCAGCACCATGAACAAAGGCTCCTTTGCTCTGAAGATCTGTGGCTGGCTCAGTGGAGCATATGTGGCGTGGGGAAAGCACTCCTCTCTGACTCCTTCTCTTCTGATATCCTCCTACACTTGCCATGTTAAGAACCCAGGAAATTACAAAAGAGTTTTTGTTAATAAAGTTGGTTAAAATCCCTCACTACACAAACTCTTAGAATCAGGGAACGGCAGACCTTTGAACTGTACCTTAATGCCCCCACAGCCTGTGATAAACTCCACATCTTCACAGGGAACGTTCTGCTGCTTCAGACCGATAGAGAAACACACTATTCACCGCACGTTAATCGCCCTCACAGTATGCCACAAAACTTTAATTGCGGCCTCATACTTGTGTCAGAAACACACAACACATGACACACTTGGTCAACACAGAATATCTGCTGATGTTGCTGAGACTGTGTTGTGTTATCCTGTTAGGGAGATTAATGTCATCACTCCTTGGGTTAATTTGCTTTCCTTTTTGTATTGTGCTCACTTGCTCCTTCAGCGTCCCATTTGCGTTCTTCACTGAAATTTGCCCAATCGAAAACCCCTGTATGCTCTGTGACAGACCCAGACTGGGTGGGTGCAGGAGTCTGGTAGAAGGAAAACATACTGGACACTGGATGAATAGTTTTCTGTTCCCTGAGTGACCAGGACAGGGGCTGCACCAGAGCAGTCAGGAAGGTGCTAGAAGCAGTGAAGTCAGGCAGACTCCATAAGACACCTGGAACCAATTAAGAACTGATTAGAAGCAATCAAGGGAAACAGGTGAATCAGATCACCTGAAGCCCATTTAGAACCGGCTGGGACTAGTTTAAAAAGAAGCTCCTTCAGAGAGGCTGGCTGGTAGGAGCTGGGAGTAAGAAGATGTGTTGTAGGAAGACTGGGAGAAAGAAGGTGCTCAGTGAAAGAGCTGGGAGGACAAGCATGGTCAGGTACCAAGGGGGGGTGAGGCTAGGAGGCGCCGTTTGGGGAAGTAGCCCAGGGAAGGGCTATAGCTCCGGTAGTATAGGAAAACTACCTATTGCCGGTGCCATTAGGGTCCCTAGACTGGAACCCGGAGAAGGTGGCTGGCCTGGGTTTCCCCCAACCCTCCTCACACCTCTACAAAAACGCTCCTTGAGTAGGAGGACAGGGACTAAAGAGGGCTCTTACACCAAACCCATTGACTGGCTGATGATGAAGGAGGATCAGTAGGCTGTGCCCCTTGCCTCTAGAAGGGGAGAGAGGCTACATTGAGGGTCACAGCAAACCTCTGAGGCAAGCCCTAACTGCCTAGACGTGCAGGACCCCCCTAGGCAAAACCGGAGCTCTGCCACAGCTCATACAAAGTAAATAATATTCCCTCTAAAATACACTGAAGAAATACTATTGCTTTTTAAGTACTCTCCATTTCCCCCTGCTCTTTCTTTATGGTCGTTTTTAATGCAAGTGCGATCTTTTGCCCCAGACACCGAGATCTGAACTAGCTAAAATGAATGTGACATTCACAGAAGCATGACATTCATCAGCAAACTAACAATCACATTGCAGAAGAGCTGGTGTAAGCTGTTAGGAAATTATTTTGAAAAGTTGTCTGAGACAGGCTGCTGTGATTGTATAATCTACATCTTTGTGGGCCTTATGCTACTTTTGATTCGCAAACACCAAGGGGATTTATGCATGTGGATTGAGGGCTTAGAAAGTGCTCCTAGTTGTCGTTCAGGTTAATGGTGAGTCCTCTGTGCACTAAAATACAAAGGCAGATTGCTGAACTATAATAGTTTGAGAATGTGCTACCTCCCAAACCAAGCCAAGTGACAATGTTTTTATAAAGCTTTTCAATAAACATCAGTCTTATTAACAAATGAGATATTATTTTGTGCCCAGTAGAAGTAACTTGTACATACTTAAACATGATAGACATATGGTTAGCACTTTACAATTTTTATTATTTGTAAAATTAATCAAAGTAACAGGGCTTATAAATCATGTCCTTCATTCAGCAAAGTAACTATATATTATGAATCAAGTTTTACTCTATCATACTGCGGTGCTACTATATAGCGTGTGTTTAATATTGTTACCCCTTTATCAAGCAAGAGCAGATTTTGGGGTTCTCCGGGTTGGCTTCTTGGAAGCAGAAATTGGTGACATGGAATCAGGGTATTTTCTTAATGTAATTTATTTATTTATGAAATGTGCATGGGTCCTGTGTCCTTGAAGGGAGACAAATCCCTTTTTACAGACCCCTCTATAGAGTTAGAGCTGCCTTGGGCCTCTGTATTCCCTAGGGTCTCACAACTCTAAATTACTTCTAGTTTTCTCTTTCAGCCTAAGTTTACACCTGGGAAGCTCCTCTACCTCAAAGCCTCTCCTCTGGGACCACATGGTTAAAAATGAGTCTGGGTATTAACCCATCTTTTGAAAGTAGCTACCTTGCAGTATTAAAAACAAACAAACCCTGAGACCTTTAACTGCCAGACAAAGGAACGTGCTCTAACCCACATTGTTTGGATAATGTGTGGGTGGGTATTTATATCTTAATGACCCCTAATGGACAAGCCACTAGCACCTTTTGGAATATCACTATATCTGTATGTATGTGGGTATGTCTATAATGTAAACTGTAAAGTAAAAATCATGCTATGAATCAAATCTGTGGGTCTGGTTATTGAGAGGCTGAGCATCAGTAGCTCCTATTGACTTCAAATGGAATTGTGACTGTTCAGCAATCAGGCCCTGTATCTATATCTGTATCCCTTCATATACAATTATTCTATGGTCATGGCTCCCCAGTTAAGTTTACAAGCCGGGATGCATTATGATCTATTTAGTAGAACTGGTCAGAAAAATTCCAATGAAATAAATAAATAAATATTTTTTGGTCAGAATCTGCTAATTTGTTGAAATCAAAACCTTCTGTGGAGATGTGCTGACAAAGTGCCCCGACCCTACCTGGTTTCCTGGCAGCTTGCATGCCCACATCCAGGGTCCATTGCTGCAGGGCTGGGAACACCAGAGCTTCCAGGGTCTGCAGCTCTCGTGGAGTATGCCAGGAACACTACCTTGGAGTTTGGGCTTCCAGTGTCCATGGCTCTGTCGTAGCCCTACCATGCTGACTGCCCCAGAGCCAGGACTTTACCCCCTTTTTAGGGCAAATTTCAAAGTTGCTGGTGTTCGCTACAAATAGGAATGAAACCAAATGAAGAAATATCAAAGTCCTCTTCCTAGCTCAAATATGAAATGTTAATGTCTCTTCCCTTTCCCTATCTAGTTAAAACACCTTCAGAACTAGAATTCAGGCTATTTTTGAAGCAAATAAGTTGAAATAAAGCAAAGTTATTAACAATTGTTTTTAGAGAGAGTGTGTGTGTGAGAGAGAAAGAGAGAGAGTGTGTGTGTGTGTGTGTGTGAGAGAGAGAGAGTGAGAGTGTGTGTGTGTGTGTGTGTGTGAGAGAGAGAGAGAGAGAGAGAGAGAGAGTGTGTGTGTGTGTGTGAGAGAGAGAGAGAGAGAGAGACAGACTTCTGAGTGCTCTCTAGTGACTGGTTACAGCTTTAAGAGACAAAAACAAAAAGTTACTTCTACTGCTGGCAGCAATTGATAGTTCTACTTTAGTTCAGGTGGGAGAGGCATTTTGAGACATAAGGAGCAGGGTTATAGTCCTAGGAATTGTATGGCTTATTCAGCAGTGGTGTAATTTGTTGGTAGTAATGGAGTTGTTGCATGATGGCATTAAAAATTATTGTGGTTTGAAATTTTGACGACTGTCCAATTTTAATGGGGTCCCTCTACGATGGGTGAGTACAGGGGTCCTGGAGGAATCCTTTTTGCTCAATATTAGATTATTTTTTTTAATAAATGAAGAAATCAAGAGACCAAAATAATTAACTTAAAGTTAATTGAAATTAAAATTATAGCTAAAATGTAAAAGGAATGTTTAGAATCCATAAAATTCCTGGGTTTAAAATGGCTGGACATGTCCAACGGAGAATTCCCCTTATGCAGAGGAACTTTCTGCCAGCACAAATCTGGTGGAGGCAGCTCTGTAGCCTCCTGCACCAGTTGTCCCTCTCTACCACCCTCTATCTTCTGGTATAGCAAGAGGAGAGGGGATGTACCAGAGTGTGGTACAATGGAGGAGAGCTCTACTCCGCCCAGTTCTCCAATGGTCTAAATTAGAACTACTTCCCTGCAGCTCTCACTTATACTGGGGACAGGTGACTTCAGACCAAGGAGTTGCAACCACTCCCCTACATCTCCCCCAATTTAGTGAGTCTGAGCTCTGATCAGAAACAGGAGAATCTGCCTCATGGCCTTTATAAGCTGTAGTACTTATGATATAAGCTTATCCCTGTTAGATGAGTTAATTGGGGCAGATCTTAAGCTAGCGTAAATTCTTGTAGCTCTGTTGGCTTCAATGGAGCTAGGTCAATGTCATTACTGTGCCAAGGATGTTCCAGGCTTGGTTCAAAGACTCTGATCCAGCTCCCCCGCCCCGTGCTACAAAAAAACCAAACCAAAACCAGAAATGCCAGCATTATCACCACAAGATACTTTTACAAAGGGACTTTCCTAGCCTTCTTTGGAGCAATCTCATTAATTATCTCCTCCCACGCTATCTGCCTTGCTTCTAAGTTCTTTATAGAACAGGGGTAGTCAATAGGCAGACCATGGGACAAATCTGGACAGCCAGATGCTTTTGAATGGACCCCAAAATATTTTTATTTAGTTATTATTATTATTTTATTATTTATTTTCTCTGGCGTCTATGCCTTGACTATACTTTGACCAAGAAATCTGGACCTTGACAAAAAAACTGACTCCCTTGGCTGTAGAAATAACCACCAGATCTCTTAACCTTTTCTGCCCTATGGACATTCTTAGATAGGTCTTGATTAATTTTAGCTTGCTGAAACTCCTTTCATTAGCAGCCATGGTTACAGGCAGACAGCAAAAAATATGCAGTGCTGTTTCTGTGTTAGGGAAGTTTGCATCTAAAGACCTTTTGTGAATGTAGGTAAAGAGATCAGTGGACACCTTCATCCTTGAAGATTTGCTTGCAAAAATTGGTGAAGGGCTCAATCTCATTATCAAAATTCTCAGAGTTTAAATCCTCAGGATAGCTGGTTGCTAAATTTTGTCTCTCTCTCGTTAGGTCTTCGCTGCTGAGCTTCAGTTTCTTGCTTGCCAGAAAAACAAAGCTTCCTTCAACTCCATTGTACTTATGCATCCTGTCATCCAATATTGTGACTAAGATGGTGTTGGCAACCTTTCATTCAAAAACTTTGTCAGGATCTGGTGAACTTTTGTCCTTTGCAAGTTCACCTGGCATTAATTTTATCCTTTGAGATCATTTGCCTTTGAACTGCGTGGATATTCCTAATGTTTCAGACTGTGATGCAGCAGCTTCCTTACATGCAACGAATCCAGAAGACCATAATTCCGATAAAGCATCTCAAAGACCACCAAGTGAACTGCGAGCCATTTGAATGCCAAGATCCAGGCTCTGCAGTTTTTTGGCTCACAACATTAAGGTTTGATAGGATACCACATCTCAGCCAAAACTAGAAATGAAAACTCTGAAATGTTCACTTGAAAGCTACCAGCTTCCGACTTAAGTTTTGGCGTAAGATTGTTTGAAATCTCGATCTTGTCTAAAGTGTCAAGAACACACTTAATCTGATTTTTGTAGTGGATGGATTGCCTCAACCTCTGCCGACCATGTTGTCGTGCTGTGGCATTTTAATGTAAGGCTAATATGCTTTTTCAGCACATTCCAACAATCAACAGAAGTGGAAGAGAGGCTAGACAACATTTGAACAATTCCAAAAAATAGAACAACTTGGGGAACAGCTGTGGTGGCTGCTTCTCCAACAAGTTTCAGTGAGTTGGCAGCACCTGGGACAAAAGATGCATACTGATTTACCTGCTGAATTCAATTTTGAACACCTTTGTATGCTGCAGCCATATTAGCTCCATTGTCATAGCTTTGTCCCCTTCAATCAGCCATATTTAAACCGTCTTTTTTCCAGCTTCTCTAAAATAACCTCCTATTTTGGTGTGGATATCAATGAAACCTATGAAGCTCTGAACAACTTTTGCTCTGTTTTTCGACATAGCTTAACACCTGACACATTTGTCACATTTGCTTGCACTCCACACCTGTCCCAAACATACTAGAGAAGTATTTAGTTTTCCTAACTTTATCAAAAATAGTCTGCCATACTTTTCTTGCGATCCTACTGAACATTTTGAATTTGATTTGACAAGTGTCACCATTGTGACACCAACCTTAATAGCTTCCATGTGATCTCCCAATACACTATCAAACCTTGCAAGCTCTTCAAGTAAATCCAAAAAATTACCATTATGAAGCCTGTCTAATTTCTCATCTGAGTCTCTCAAAGCTATACATCTCTCACCTAAGCCCAACAAAACATCCAAAAGATGATGCAAAATATTGTGTTTCTTGTATTGTATGCTTCTGTCAATTGTGCAACTCTCTTCCTACTGTTCTGCAAATTCCATCCAGTGAGCCAATTGTCTTTGTGTGTTCCGCTGAACATTCATGTTTGGCTTATTTGATCACTATAGTTGAAAAAGCCAGTGAACCCAGTTTTATGGTTTGGAAAGGAAGATGAGGAATTTAGCTAGAAAAGCAAACAAATGAAACAGAAGGAGGAAAGAATCGAATTGTACATCTACCAAGATCACTAGTGTAATTCTCCATTAGGAATTTTGACAAAGAACCATGATTTTAGTAGTTGCCTTCTTTTGTAATTGCTAGGTGAAAAATCTTGTTTTAAATTAACAATGGGACTGTTTTCTACCAAAAAACAGCAAATAGAATCCATCACTTGTGGCCAAGTAGCTGGATCTGCCTTGTCAGTGTCAAAATTCTGCCCCCATTTTCAGTAATCAAACTGCGTTCAGTATCCATGTTCAGAATAGTTGCAGTAGCAACCAACGACCAACTTTCTGCCCTGGAATCAGAGACTCTAGGACCCAACAAGCCTGACCAACCCAAATCAAAATCCTCATTAGCAAAGGAAGGCCCAGCAGCGCAAGTAGCAGAAACAACTGTGGATTGTTCACCAGGAACATGGCTGAACTTTGCAAGTTTCAAGAAACTCTGTAGCCTACTCATACTTTTCTGATCTTCTTTTTCATGGGCCTCCTGTAGACTGTGCTGTTGAGCCCCACTCTTGTGTTTATAGGTATTCTGGGGGAAATCAAGGTTGACCATAAGAATTCACCCACCAAGCTTGTCATGAATGAATTGCTAGGCTTGGAGTGACTGCAGGGTGGGTGAAAGATCTAATTCATAGCTCTGTGAAACTCTGATAGAAATCAGTTGAAAGGTCATAACGTTTCTGTGAAACTCAGAGCTATACCAGGTGAAGCTAACGAGCCAGAGCTCAGGAATGAGAATAAGGTCAATTGTGGTCAAGTGAAGGGAGCAGTTAGAGAAGGCTAGGGCTCCACGACAAAATAAAAGCATGACAAGTAAGTAAAAAAACCAGAAAAAAATGGGGCCCTTTATGGGCCCAGTTCCACCGGAACCTTTTGAATGCCCTTTAGCAAGGCCCTAGCCAATGTACATCAGTTGAGAATCTGCCCCAATGCCTCTTGCTGGCAGGGAAGGAAGAGGGGGAGAGAGTCCCTTGTTGTAGTTATTATATAGTGGGACGCACTCCAATACTATGGCGATGTGCACCAGTGTAAGAACCTAAAAAGACACATGGATAGAACGTTGTTTTCAGTGTGCAACACAATACATTTATTTATTGCTGAAAGTTTCCCTTCATGTTTGTTTCATTCTTTTACATGGTGAGCATTTTAAATTAATTGTGATGCTCCTTTGTATACGTTTTAATTTTAGGGAGCAACCTTAGGTTAAAGTTAATAAGATAGTTTTGGTTTCTTTATTTTATATGCACACAGAAACCATGGAACCACGGCCAAACATTAAATAAGAAGTAGATGGCTGGGCCAACTACCTATAAAGTAAAATTAATTGCTGTGTTATTTCTTTGCAGTTTTAAAATGGTCTTTATAGTTCAGTTATAGCTCTGTGTTGTGTAAGCGGAGTAATACAAGTTGCCAGTAATAAAAGTTCTGTCAGAGAACACACCATTTTGGATACATTCCCTATTGCCTTCCCTTTCCTGACTCATAAGTCAAAACATTGTGGAGAGAGTTGATGCTTTGAATCTTGGCCTTGGTTACTGTGGATAGCCCAATCAATATTTGTGCAAGGGGACCAGCCTTGCGTGAGCCAGCCAAGATGATTTGCAAAGGTGGTTATTTTTTTGGTTCAGATAGGCACACACAGCTTGCTTTGAAGTCACTGGGAACACTATGTATGTATCTAAAACCAATATTATTTAGTTATTGCACATATATGACCCCCAATGCCATACAATCAGAGGGCCTCACGATCTTTAATGTATTTGTCCTCTGACAGAGAGGGTAAGCAACAGAGAGACTAAGTGACTTGCCCATGATCACATGGGAAGTCTGTGGCAGAGCCAGGAATTGAACCCACCTCTCCCAAGTTCCAGGGTTCGCATCTTATCCACCTGCCTCTCAATATATATAAATGTGTTTCTAAATGGTCTGAAAGATTAAAGGAAACAGTGTGACTGACTTTGCTCCCTCTGTCAGAATATTAAACAAGGACAGTGTTTCAGTAGATTATGTTAGCACTTTGTCTCACAGCCAGCATTCAAGGTTTGATTAAGCTTAGCATGTACACAGTGCAGTCTACAGAAAATGACAACATGGGATATAATAGTTCCCTAGGGCCATTATTCACAATGTGGGCCAAGTTACAAACCAGCCCCTTGACTGATTAGGATCAATAACAAAGCTGACATTGGGTCCAGATTCGTCAGTTGAAAAGTGGCACATGCGCAGTTAGTTTGGGATTACATTTTGTTTGTGCTGTCTATTGGTATTGAGGCTTTTGTCTCAGCACTGGTTTACAAGGCTGCAGATTTCAGTGTGGTGACCTACTGTGACTTGACATATTTCCTCATAGGAGGCCTAATGGAAGATTTCACACCCACGCACACAATAATGTGTTGTGTCATACTGCCCCACTGTATGTGAGTGCACTTTATGTGATGGGAGATGGCAAACGCAAAACCATAAGAGGTAGAAAAGGCTAGAAAAAAATAGTTACTGTGGAATCCTGGAACACAATAAACGTTGTGGCCAAGGTGCCACGAACTTCAGCACCAGTTCGATCTTTGTTTTCATGCGTTTTCATGGCCTTTTTACTGGGGACTAGTCTCTGTCTTTTTCATTTCAAATTTAGTGTCTGTGATAAAGCATATTCCACTAGGTGGCTGTTTCAAAATGAAATCAGGATGCCCTGATTTTATGAGTTCTGATTTTATGATATGAGTGCCATATACAGGGGCCGCCAGTTTCTTACTGCATCTTTTTGGTTGGCGGTGGTCACAAAGTCAAAAAGAGTGAGAGGCTGACTTTGATTGAGATACCCTGCGTCTGAATGAAACCACCTTCTTCGGTGTACAAAATTGCCAGGTCATTTCATGAGAATAGCTCCATTTAAACTGTCCCCTAGAAAGGTGGCTTTCCAATTTAAGTTGGCACCACCTGTAGTGTGAGACTTTCACTTAATAATGTGGGGCCAGATTCTCTGTCAGTGTAATGGGTTTAGCTCCAGGGAATTCAGAAGTTTCACTCATTTATAGCAATACAGAATTTGGCTCAGAGTCCCTGACCACGTGCTGAGACTTTCCCACACACATGCATGCCCTGCCTGCTACACTCATATTAGTGCTAGTGTTTAGGAGCTTTTTGTTGTTGTTGCATCTCCTTATTACTCCAAAGTGCAGTTTCTAATACATCCTGCTTTCAGTCTGACCTGAAACACTAAGCACAAAATTCTTTGCATTTAGGGGGTGCATCCTCCCTGTATCATGGCTATTTTGCATGGTGGAACCAAACTGTTTAGTTGCACTAAGGGCCCACCAGACCTGACGTGTGTGTGTGTGTGTGTGTGTTTGTATTGGGAGGGGAAAAGGGGCAGGACTACTTACCCCTGTAAGAATGGCTGGTTTTATAACATTGATTCTACCTCCAGACTCTGTCGTGTGAAAATGAAAAGCAATGAACTTTTTTACACTGAATATTTGGGACCACTACCCAGCTAACAATATTTAATCTTCATTGAACCCACAGATCCCAGCAAACTGAACAACCTGATGTATGAATTTTAATCATTTTGTGAGTTGTGCCTTTTCAAGATTATATGGGATAAAATGAATGATGGTTGCCTTTTTTCTGCCAGCTAATCTGTGAAATCTAATCAGATCAAATAACTGAGTCCTGACCAGAGAGAAATGTGTGTTCCAGGGCTGGTACTCGGAGTCCTTGGAAGCAGTCCGCTCAATTCTGCGGAGTGGGAACATGAAGTACAGTACTAGGATGGTGTATCCTCCTCTGTGTTTGACTAGTCTGGTATATTTACAGTTTCATTGGTGTTTTGGATATTAAACCAACACCAAGCAGGAGATGGAGTTTACTGCTGTTTTTCTACTTCAGAACGGCTCTGAGAAGACAGGAGCACTCTAACGCTTGATTTAAAAAGCTGCAATAATGTGGCTATCTTCAGTGACTCCACTTTTAAAATATGAGGCTCAGATGAAATAAGACTCCTCTTGACCTTTTTAAATCCTTTAGAAAATGCATCCTGTTGATCAGTGGAATTCTTCCTTTAATTCTGGCCTGCAGATGGGTTTTTCTCCAATGATGCTGCAGTGTCACTGGTAGATCTGCTTGCAGTTTCCTGAGTAGCAGTAGGGAACAGGCAGCAAAAGGGTAGTGTTCCAGCTGAGCCTCCCGCTGCTGCTTCACCTGAATTAAATCTCTGTAAGATATTTTGCTGCTGTTGCTGCTGAAAGCAGGTCCACAGGGAAAGGCTCCTGATAGAGGATGGGCCAGAGGGTTCAGTTATGGCGTTGGGCTGAGTGTGGGAAAGGAAAACTGCAAGTGTATCAAGATTTACAGTGTATCTTACATTTTTAGATCTGTCAAGTTTTCTTTTTGGCTAGGTTGTTTCCAAATTAAAGGGACCGGTCAACTAGAAAATCACATTTTGTGCTTGAGTTTCTTCTTTTCTTTCCATGTGACACCTAAAATCCCTATAACTGCAAATGTTAGCAAAGCAGAAATCCTTCCCCATGCTTTCCAGCTTGCTTATTTGAGCCTTGGATAACACTTTGAGCAGAGTCAGCTTTATTGTCCCTCTAGTAGTTGGTTTCTCCATTGCTGAAAAAGACCTTTATAAATATCAACGGGGGAAGGGAGGAGGGGAATGGGAGAACAGTCCTCTCACGTGTACCCTGCTGCACAGTACATCTCCGTGTCTGTCTCCGTGTCCTGCTGCATCACATTTTCAGGTGGTGTCCCTCAGGACAGGGAGCAGCAACCACTGGCTGGTAGGGATGGGGGAACCTTGTTCTCCAGCAGCAGCCCCCTGGGCCTTTCTGCTCCTTGAAGAAAGAGAGGAAAAGAGTCTCCCAGGGAGGAGACTCTAGAGGCAACAGGGGTGTTTACTTGGATAGGGGAGGGGTGATGATGGGCCCGCTTGGGCTGCTACATTATCCAAACAGGGGAAAGTGGGGAGGAAGAACTAGAGCAGGCCCCGAGCTGCTGGGCTCTGCATAGGGTGGCAGGCAGTGCTCCCATCCTCTTGTGGCCCAGCCTGCTCACTCTGACTTGCCTCCATCCTAGGGAAAACCAGGTCTGGTCCTGGGCAGCTGGGGTCCCTCTCTGTGTTCCTTAAGTGGGGGGCAGGGGAGTGGAGCAGGGCCCAGAGCATCAGTGGCTGCAGTGGAGCCTTGCAGAGAGGTAGGGATGGGCCTATGTTAACTATTGCGGCTGGGCAGCGGCTAAATGATTTGTGCTGTCAGTGTTGCCAGCTCTTCTGATTTTCCCAGGAGTGATGGGACCTGGGCTGGACCCAGCCTGCCATGAGGCGCAAAGCTCTGTCTCACTACCAATTGAAAGTCTGCCCTGAGGGAAAACATCCTTTGCTTGGCCGGCTGCTTGTCCCACTGCCCTGCCCATTCTGGGGCTGAGCAACCAATCAGAGGTGCTGCAGGCAGACCTCTCCTCCTCCTCCTCTGCTCTCAGCAGCCCAAAGCTGTTCTCACAGGAAGGGAGGAGGGAGCTAAAGAGCCCAGCATCTCAGGGCGGCTCCCCTCCGGCCTGCCCCTACGCCTCCTGTCCTTTCCCAGGACAGTTCCTCTGCTCCTCCCCCTGACAGCACCTGCCTGGGAAAGGACAGAGGGAGGTAAAGAGCCGCTAGAGCTCTCCCTCAGTCGTAAGGGGCAGAGGGGGACCCTGCTGCAGGCCCCCCCAGGCCTGGGAGGAGGGGGTAAAGAACTCCAGGAGGAGCAGAGCTGAAGCTGGGGTGGGGCATTGAACTGAATGGGGGCTGGGTGGGGACGGGCAGATGGGGGTGAGAGCTTGTGCAGCAGAGGCCAAAATCCCCTTACCCAGGACCTTTGGGAGTGTGGGCGACACTATCTGTCACACCCACACAGGGGGTGAGCAGGGGGAGTTAAAAAAATAAAGACCAAACCCCACCAATCTAGTCTTCCAAAAAAACCCAACTTCATGATTTTGGGGGGTCTGATGCTCTCGCCAACCCCCTCCAAGCTGAAGCTGATTGGGCAGAGTCCTCTTCTGCCCATCTGTCAGCGATTACAAAGTGGATTTATTTTATTGACATAGTGTGGAAACAGCCTTAAAATGAATGTCACACACATTGATGGGAGGTGTCACCCATTGAGAGGTTTGATGACTGAGAGATATGAGCAGGAAAATAGTGTGTGTCTGTCCAAAGATTTCACTTTCATGATATTACAGCAGAACCACTTTGGATAAGAAGGAGATTTTCATGTAAGCAATGTACATTCGGGGGCCATAGTTCAAATGGTGGTAACAGGAATTCTACTGTGTGTCTGACAGGTGGAATTTGCAGAAGGGCTCAGCATTGATCTGTTACATGTGACATAATGCACAGCATATACAAACCTCAGGGAGGGAGTGTGTATATATTGGGGAGGATATATCTAACATACAGTTATAATGGGGGAGAGTAAATAAAAGGTAACATGTTTGGGGAGTTACTGTAAGCAGAGTCAGGATGAGCTCTACCCTGACATCTGGTGGTGAATTATGGCGAGTGTGGAAAAGAACTCCAGGGGCTGATCTTGTTTGCATAGGCACACCCACTCGCCTGGCAGGAAACAACAGCAACTCAAAGTGGTTACTTTGGCTGGTGTGGGATCCCCAGTTTCTCTGTTATTGGGGCAGGAAGAATAAAGTTTTGTTACCCTGATTCTGTGAATCAAGGCCAGTGGAACTGGTGTATGACAGAAGGACTGAGTGAGTCATTCACCATTACCTAAGTAGCATTTGCTTGTCAAGGGGCATGGGTTACAAAACCCAGTGAATGGAGAGAGGATGGGGACAGGTATTTGTACCTGATGGTGTGGCCCCCCTCCCCAAGGGGGTTGAAACACCAATTGCACTACCTCCTCTCTCCACTGTTGAATGTCAGAGCTAACTTTGATTCCCTTAGGAGTCTAGTTACAGACTGCTGAGCTGAGTTCGCTTTGGGCCAATAGTGCACCAGCACTGGGGCTCCCCTACTACTAGCTGAAATCACTAAGAGCTGAAATCACAAAAGAGCTAAAGCTATTTAAGAGCTGAGATCACTGAGGCTGTGTTAACTAGTGGGGGAGCCTGAAGCTATAGCTAAGCTAACCTAGCTTAGCGGGGAGTGAGCGGAGCGGAGCGGCTGGAGGAGCAGCTAGCAGAGCAGAGCCTTGTGGGAGCGGCCCGCGGAGCGGAGCAGCTCACAGGTCGGTGAGTGGAGCGGAGCGGCTCACAGGTCGGTGAGCGGAGCGGAGCGGAGCGGAGCGGAGCAGCGCGGCTCACAGGTCGGTGAGCGGAGCAACTGCCAGAGCAGTTCGTGGGACTGCGGGTGGAGTGGAGCAGTTCGTGGTGAAGGCTGCAGTGGAACCCCACGGAGAAGCAGCCGGTTGGCCTCGGATCACGTAAGGTGCCCTTAACACCCTGCTCACCCCCCCCCCCTTGAACTCTGGGGCTGCACTGATCATGGACAGAGACTTTGGGGGGTTGTCGGACTTTTGGGACTTTTGTGATTCTTGGGTTGCTGGACCCAAGAGACTTTGGGATTGGTGGACTTTTGGGACTTTGGTGATTCTTGGGTCGCTGGTTTCAAGAACCAACGGGAGAGGACACGGCCCAATTTGCTGGGGTGGGTCTTCGCTCATGGTTTGGTCTAAAAACTCTAGTTGTGGTTTTTTTTCCATTTAATGCTGATGTTGTTTACCTCATGTTATTAAACATTTTCTGTTACACTCAGACTCCGTGCTTGCGAGAGGGGAAGTATTGCCTCTTAGAGGTGCCCAGGGGGTGGTATGTAATTGTCCCAGGTCACTGGGTGGGGGCTCGAGCCGGTTTTGCATTGCGTTATTGAAACGGAACCCCTAGATACAGAACCCGGCCCTTGTTGCTGCCAACTTAGATGGGCAGAAGGGTTACATTTTTGGGGGCTCGTCCGGGATCCCCTGGGTCAGTACCCCTCGCAAGCACCTGTTGAGTGTTCCCCTGCATTGGGAAACAATTGTGGTTATATTTTGAGGAAATTACTGTTTGTATAATGGCTAATATGTCGGGTTTGTTGGGCCCCGGCCCTGCAGCCTCTAGCTCAGGGGCCACAGCCTCAGCCAATGATTGGACAAAAGCACTGGGGCAAATATTGGAAAAGGTTGTGTTGTCCCATGCTAGGTCAAACTCTTGTCGTGAGTTAAGGTTATTTGCTGGGGCAGAGGAGTTCGAACCCTGGTTGGAGCATACCACTGAAATGCTGCAGGAGTGGGCCGTACCTGATGCAGAAAAGCGAAGATGTCTGATAGAGAGCCTTAGTGGCCCAGCATTAGATGTGATTCGCACCCTGAAGCTCATTGACCCTGGGGTCAGTGTGAAGGACTGCCTAGAGGCCCTTGATCATACCTTTGGGAGTGTAGAGGGCCCTGAAGACAGTTACTGTAAGTTCCTTAATTCCCGACAGCAAATTGGCGAGAAGATTTCAGCCTATATACAGAGGCTGGAAAGACTGCTTCAGAGAGCTGTCATGAGGGGTGCAGTGACTGCTGAACAGATGGATCGGACCAGACTGGCTCAAATTGTAAGAGGAGCTCAATATCAGAACTCGATTCTACTCCATCTCCGGCTAAGAGAACGACGGGAACATCCCCCAAGTTATTCCCAGCTGATAAAGGAGGTCAGAGAAGAGGAAGAAAGGCAGGCTGCCAGCGAGTTTTGGGAAGCCCAAACATTGGAGCCAGCCGGCACAACACCACTGCAAATGGCCAGTGTACTGATGGTGAGCACCACAGAGGAACTTGCCCAACAAGTGCAGGTCCTGACAGAACGGATAGCTGAACTGCAAAGCACCATTGACCAAGCTAAGACTTCCGGGAATAAGGAGCCTCTGACCGTGCTGATGGAGAAGTCAGCATTTAGAGCCACCATCCCATCTGGGCAAAGGGGGAAAGGACAATTCTTCTGCTACCGATGTGGTCAGGATGGACACAGTGCTGCCAAGTGCCATAATGAAGAAAACCCCTCCTTAGTGTATGGAAAGCTGAGGATCAGTTGGGAGAGATCCGGTAGCTGCCAGAGAGTCCAGGGACGGGGACCACCCAGGCCTGCAGGATTTGAAGATTCCCCCAGAAAAGACTGTCCAGCTGGGATCCCCGCAGGACTGATAGGGCCTCGAGCAGAGGTCATGGTGAAGATTGAAGGGGTGGAGTGTAAAGCTGTGCTTGACACTGGATCTCAAGTGACTATTATATTTCAGTCATTCTACCAACAAATGCTTAGGCACCTGCCTATACAGCCACTGACTGGCGTTGGTCTGTGTGGCCTCAGCATGGATGAATACCCCTACCAAGGGTATGTCATAGTGCACCTGGAATTCCCAGAGGAGGTTGCTGGGGTAAGAGAAGAGGTGGACACAGCTGCATTAATATGCCCTGACCCTAAAGGGACCTCTGATGTGTCTGTGCTGATAGGGACCAACTCCAGTCTCTTCAAGGTGCTCGCGGATTACTGCAGACGACGGGCTGGGGACCAGTACCTGAATACCCTGATGATCCATACGCTTTGTGCTGAAGCCTATAGGAAGATTGAGGGTGCTAAAAAGGAGGCATCTGAGCTACCGATTGGGGCGCTGAAGTACATGGGCACAACCCCGTTAGTAGTGCCTGCAAGGACGGAGCAAGAAGTGCTTGTCATGAGTACTCGGCTGAAAGGCAGTAAAGGGGCATTAGCAATGGTAGAGCAGCCGGTTGAAGGAGAGCTCCCGGAAGGAGTGCTGGTCCCTAGTGGAGTCATAACCCTACCTGCTGAAGCCCAGGAAAAGGTGACTATACTGATTGCTAATGAAACAAGTCGAGATGTTGTTGTGAAGCAAGGACAAAAGATAGCGGATCTCTTTGAGCCTGATTCAATTGTAAAACCCCAGTGTGAGACTCAAGTTCCGCCAATAGACCCTGCAAAGTTTGACTTTGGAGATTCACCGTTGTCCGAGGAGTGGAAAGATCGCCTGAGGAGGAAACTTTGTGAAAGATCCAAGGTGTTCTCATTGCATGAGTGGGATGTGGGATGTGCAAAAGGAGTAGAGCACAACATCAGACTACATGACTCTCGACCTTTCAGGGAGAGATCTAGGAGGATTGCCCTCTCCGAGATGGAAGATGTGCGACAACATCTTCAGGAGCTGGCTGCGAATGGCATCATTACAGAGTCCCGCAGCCCATATGCCTCACCCATTGTGGTGGTCCGTAAAAAGAATGGGAAAATCCGGATGTGTATTGACTACCGCACCCTAAACCGCCGTACTGTGGTTGACCAGTACACAATGCCTCGAGTCCAAGATGCTTTAGACTGTTTGCTAGGAAGCCAGTGGTTCTCTGTGTTGGATCTTCGGAGTGGATACTACCAGATCCCTCTGGGTGAAGCAGATAAGGAGAAGACAGCCTTCATCTGCCCATTAGGGTTTTATCAGTTTGAACGCATGCCCCAAGGGATCTCTGGAGCACCTGCCACATTTCAACGTCTTATGGAGAAAGTTGTGGGAGACATGAATTTACTGCAAGTGTTAGTTTATTTGGATGACCTGATAGTGTTTGGAAGAACCTTGGAGGAGCATGAAGAAAGACTTCTTAAAGTGCTTGATAGGTTAGAGGATTATGGTTTGAAGCTTTCAATTGACAAATGCCAGTTCTGCAGGACCTCAGTGAAGTATGTGGGTCACATCGTGTCCCAAGAGGGTGTGAGTACTGATCCCGATAAAATAGAAGCCCTCACTACATGGCCATGTCCAAGTAACTACAGAGAACTCAAGACCTTTCTTGGGTTTAGTGGCTACTATCGCAGATTTGTGAAAAACTATGCTACGATTGTAAAACCTCTGAATGATCTTACCAGGGGATACCAGTCCAGCAGGAACAAATCTAAGACCAAGAATAAGGGAAGGTCCCCAAAGCCTCCTGTGCAGAGACACTATGGCCCCTTCGAACCATTTGGGCCACGGTGGGATGAGAGATGTGAAAGGGCTTTTCGAGAAATCATTACTTGCCTAACTCATGCTCCAGTCCTAGTCTTTGCTGACCCAAGCAAGCCATTTATCCTGCATACTGATGCCAGTTTGGAGGGTCTGGGAGCAGTACTGTACCAGGAAGTGGAAGGAAGACGTAAACCTGTAGCCTTTGCCAGCCGAGGACTGTCTGATAGTGAAACTCGCTATCCCACCCACAAGCTGGAGTTCTTGGCCTTGAAATGGGCCATCACTGAGAAATTTCGAGACTACTTATATGGTGCTCAGTTCCAGGTGTGGACAGACAACAACCCACTGACCTATGTGTTAACAAGTGCTAAGCTGGATGCTACAGGGCAAAGATGGGTGGCCGCTTTGGCTAGCTATGACTTCAGCATTCAATACCGATCAGGGAGAAGCAATGTAGATGCAGATGCATTGTCCAGGCGTCCACAGGCACCAGGAGTTGCTGTGATACCCACAGATGGAGTGAGGGCTATTTGCAGTGTGAGTCGCCGGGAGCCAGAGTCCCACGAGAGTCTTCATGGATGTGCTGCAGAAGCTTTGGGCCTGCCCCCTGAATGCGTGCCTTCTGCTTCAGTGAACTATATTGCGTTGGACCAATCTCCTTTGCCCATGCTCAATGCGGCTGACTGGCAGGAAGCCCAGCTGCAAGATATTGGCATTCGTGATACACTACTTGCCAAAAGGGAGGGGCGAAGCCCAGCTGTGGTTGTCCCACCTAACCCGGAGGGTAAACTACTATTGAGAGAATGGACCAAACTAAAACTGATTCAGGGAGTGCTACATCGAGTGACCACAGACCCTTTACAAAAGCAACGAGCACAGCTAGTGCTGCCAAAAGAGTACAGAGCCCTGGCCATGAGGGCCCTGCATGATGACTTTGGACATTTAGGGATGGAGAGGACCCTGGAACTTCTTCGTAGTAGATTCTATTGGCCTCGGATGGCTGAAGATGTTCGCAGGAAATGTGAGACCTGCGCTCGATGTGTTCAAAGGAAAACTCTGCCCACGAGGGCTGCATATCTCAAGAACATCACCAGCACCAAACCTTTGGAACTGGTATGCATCGATTTCTTGTCTTTAGAAGTAGACAAGAGGAATATTGGGAACATTCTAGTAGTGACTGACCATTATACACGATATGCGCAGGCATATCCCACGCGTGATCAGAGGGCCACCACGGTTGCTCGAGTACTGTGGGAGAAATATTTCTCAGTTTATGGATTTCCAGCCCGGATACACTCGGATCAGGGGCGGGACTTTGAGAGTCATCTTCTGAAGGAGGTGCTGAGGATAGCGGGAATTAAGAAGTCTAGAACAACGCCTTATCACCCGCAAGGTGATCCTCAGCCAGAGAGGTTCAACCGAACCCTATTAGATATGTTGGGGACTTTGCGACCAGAGCAGAAAGCAACCTGGAGCCAACATGTTGCATATCTGGTGCACGCCTACAATGCCACAAAGAATGATGCTACAGGAGTCACCCCATATCTCTTAATGTTTGGACGAGAACCAAGATTACCCATAGACCTGTGCTTTGGTGTATCAGAGGATGGAGATAGCTATGAAACTCATCAGCAATATGTATCCCGACTGAGAGAAAAGCTGCGGGATGCTTATCACTTAGCTACATCTGCGGCTCGGAAGAACGCCGACCGCAACAAACATCGATATGATGCTAGGGTACGTCTGCAAGAACTCCAGCCGGGGGACAGAGTTCTGCTGCGAAATTTGGGTATTGCTGGCAAACACAAGATAGCCGACAGATGGAAGGCAATACCTTACTTGGTGATGGAAAAGCTAGGAGATCTGCCGGTCTACAAGATCAAACCTGAAGAGGGTCCAGGGCAGACAAAGACAGTGCATAGAAACCTTTTGCTCCCTGTGGGGGAATTGGTAGGCACCCCGTATGAGTGGGGCCACAACAGGGCAACTGGGCAGAACGAAGGTGCTGGACCAAAGCCGCCCTCCAACGTGGACAGCCAGCCCCCTGCAGCTAACCTACCCCCATGCAGCACATCCGAGAGTGAGTCTGAGGAGGAAGACACAACCATGGTGTATCCTAGGATGGAGACAAGATTTCAGTCTCGATCGGCTGAATCAAAAGAGAGCTCTTCTTCTTCCGCCCTAAACACCATGGCAGAAGTATTTAGGCCCATTCCTGACACCCCTGAGCGACTGGTGGGACCCCCATGTGATGACACACCCAGGTTATTGGACAGTGGAGACATACAGGTGGAGGATGTCCTGGACACCTTGGACCCTCCACTGTTAGAACTAGAAATGCAGGGGCCTATGCCAGTAGCCGAGGGACCCTCAAAGGAAACCTCTCCATCCATCGTTCAAGAGGCTGTCCCGCGCACCACGGCAACAGAGATTCTCAATAGACGAGACAGGGTAATAAGACCAGTAAAACGGTTGACTTATGATGCACCTGGGGTAACTAGTGAGGAACCAATATGTTTAGCACACAGGCTTGTGGAAGCTAAAGTGGGTTATCTGAGGCCCTTTGGAGGGAACCAGTGAGTTGTTATAACAAGGAGTGTGATTTGTCGGGACGACAAATTTTCGGCTGGGGGGAGGATGTAAGCAGAGTCAGGATGAGCTCTACCCTGACATCTGGTGGTGAATTATGGCGAGTGTGGAAAAGAACTCCAGGGGCTGATCTTGTTTGCATAGGCACACCCACTCGCCTGGCAGGAAACAACAGCAACTCAAAGTGGTTACTTTGGCTGGTGTGGGATCCCCAGTTTCTCTGTTATTGGGGCAGGAAGAATAAAGTTTTGTTACCCTGATTCTGTGAATCAAGGCCAGTGGAACTGGTGTATGACAGAAGGACTGAGTGAGTCATTCACCATTACCTAAGTAGCATTTGCTTGTCAAGGGGCATGGGTTACAAAACCCAGTGAATGGAGAGAGGATGGGGACAGGTATTTGTACCTGATGGTGTGGCCCCCCTCCCCAAGGGGGTTGAAACACCAATTGCACTACCTCCTCTCTCCACTGTTGAATGTCAGAGCTAACTTTGATTCCCTTAGGAGTCTAGTTACAGACTGCTGAGCTGAGTTCGCTTTGGGCCAATAGTGCACCAGCACTGGGGCTCCCCTACTACTAGCTGAAATCACTAAGAGCTGAAATCACAAAAGAGCTAAAGCTATTTAAGAGCTGAGATCACTGAGGCTGTGTTAACTAGTGGGGGAGCCTGAAGCTATAGCTAAGCTAACCTAGCTTAGCGGGGAGTGAGCGGAGCGGCTGGAGGAGCAGCTAGCAGAGCAGAGCCTTGTGGGAGCGGCCCGCGGAGCGGAGCAGCTCACAGGTCGGTGAGTGGAGCGGAGCGGCTCACAGGTCGGTGAGCGGAGCGGAGCGGAGCAGCGCGGCTCACAGGTCGGTGAGCGGAGCAGCTGCCAGAGCAGTTCGTGGGACTGCGGGTGGAGTGGAGCAGTTCGTGGTGAAGGCTGCAGTGGAACCCCACGGAGAAGCAGCCGGTTGGCCTCGGATCACGTAAGGTGCCCTTAACACCCTGCTCACCCCCCCCCCCTTGAACTCTGGGGCTGCACTGATCATGGACAGAGACTTTGGGGGGTTGTCGGACTTTTGGGACTTTTGTGATTCTTGGGTTGCTGGACCCAAGAGACTTTGGGATTGGTGGACTTTTGGGACTTTGGTGATTCTTGGGTCGCTGGTTTCAAGAACCAACGGGAGAGGACACGGCCCAATTTGCTGGGGTGGGTCTTCGCTCATGGTTTGGTCTAAAAACTCTAGTTGTGGTTTTTTTTCCATTTAATGCTGATGTTGTTTACCTCATGTTATTAAACATTTTCTGTTACACTCAGACTCCGTGCTTGCGAGAGGGGAAGTATTGCCTCTTAGAGGTGCCCAGGGGGTGGTATGTAATTGTCCCAGGTCACTGGGTGGGGGCTCGAGCCGGTTTTGCATTGCGTTATTGAAACGGAACCCCTAGATACAGAACCCGGCCCTTGTTGCTGCCAACTTAGATGGGCAGAAGGGTTACATTACTATAATCGTGCATTTCAGGGGTTCAGGGGAAAGAAAAAATCTTCAGTTAGAATAGTGCTTGCTGGGTAAAGGTTATAGGCCATACTGGCTTCTTTATTTTTCTAGTTTAAATGCTCCATACTTGTCAGAACAGTGAGTTAAACATTTAATTAAATATAACTATGTGAAGCTATATCACATCTCCTTAGTTGGTCTAATCCAGGGGTAGGCAACCTATGGCATGTGTGCCGAAGGCGGCACATGAGCTGATTTTCAGTGGCACTCTCACTGCCTGGGTCCTGGCCACCCATCCGGGGGGGTTCTGCATTTTAATTTAATTTTAAATGAAGCTTCTTAAACATTTTATAAACCTTATTTACTTTACATACAACAATCGTTTAGTTATATATTATAGACTTATAGAAAGACCTTCTAAAAACCTGTATTTTTGTATTACTGGCACGCGAAACCTTAAATTAGAGTGAATAAATGAAGACTCGGCACATCACTTCTGAAAGGTTGCTGACCCCTGGTCTAATCAAATGCAAAGTTTGAATTTACACTTTAGGCGGCTTCTGATCCAACATAATCTAAAATTTTATTTAACCCCCCCCCTCAAAATAACCCCTTAAATCTGGAGCACACTAAGCCTCACTGATGTAGAGTTTTTTTAATAAAATGTCACATTTTACTACATCAAGGATGTGGCTGAAACAGGGATTAAAAATGAGCCTGTGTGAACCCATCTCGGCATGTCTTAAAATCCAAGCAGCTGCTACAGATCAATAGCTTTTGACATCACAATCCATGAATCACATCCAAAGTCCTCTAGTTACTATTTCTGTGTTCATGGTTAATGGCATTATTGTAGCTTTGCTTGGCTTTAGTGAAATCTGTGTGGCAAAGCGCTCAGCCAGGCAGGTGTTAACAAGACATGATGTCTGGAAATTAGTGTAAAGTGAAGATGTGCTGTTTTTCCCAAGATCATCTAAGTAGTTGGCAAGGAGAAAAATCTGTCATTTAGTATGGTCAGTCAAGCAATTCGATGTTAACAGTGCATCTTTTCAAGTGGGTAGGGAAAAAAATCTAGATAGGTGAGTTTTGCTTTTGGAAATAAAATTAATGGAGATATCCTATCTCCTAGAACTGGAAGAGACCTTGAAAGGTTATCGAGTCCAGCCCCCTGCCCTCACTAGCAGGATCAAGTACTGATTTTTGCCCCAGATCCCTAAGTGGCCCCCTCAAGGATTGAACTCACAACCCTGGGTTTAGCAGGCCAATACTCAAACCACTGAGCAATCCCTCCCCCATAAGGTATAGGAAGTAGTCTCTTTCTCCTCCCCCCCCATATTGCCAGAGGTTAAGTGTGTTATTTACATGGTGCTTTACATTCTGAAGAGTCCCAAAGGACATTACGACTGTTGACTTTCATGAGAGTTTAGGGGCTCAGCACCTCCAAGGATCATGCCCTAAATTCATACAGCAGCACAGAAATGCTGCCACCCAACTGGCACATAGCACCTTGCAAAACAGAAGTAGAGGGAAAATTCTGGCAAAAGACATTGGAGCAAATACCTGATTTTACAAAAACTCTTCAATGTCTGTGCAGAGCACACAGGGCCACAAGTTTAAGTTCTTATGTGAAAGACCTATTGCATAGAACTAAATTATCTACTCTGGAAGGAGGAATGTCTGAATTAATCTTGTTAGGATTTGAAACTGTGGTTCCAGGTAGTTGACTTTAGCCCCTAAACATTTCAAACCTGAGGAGGTTTAGATGACTAAATACTTGTTTGTACCGTTCTCGAACGTGACTGAACAAAACTAATTTTTGATTTAAAGGATGTTGTCAAACTTGTTTATCTTAAAAATCGATCTGCCATAAAAAGTGCCCTCTCGTATTTTTGACTTTAAATTCCAGCTATGTATTTAAAAAAAAAAACTATTAGTGCATTTGGTATCATTTGAGAGTTGAAGCAAACAAGCAATTAAGTAAATACCAGACTTAATACAACTCAGAATACTGACAAACTCTTGCATACGTGCCCCTATCTCCCCATCTAGAAAAGCATGTATGGAATTTTCTAACACATGCTTCATATATTGAAATAACAAGGGTTTGGTACAACTTGCATAGCATTTTTCCTACCAACTGCATCCCAAAATACTTCACAGTTTTACTAATAAAGAATTTCAGAGTGCGGGAGAAATGAAAGAGGCATTGGTATATGGAAAAATGATGAGTTTTCAGCTGAGTCTTAATAGGAGGTGGACAGGCATGGGGAAGCGGTTTTAGGGGGCAAGAAGAGAAGACAATTGCACCTGAAATGGTGAGGTTGTGTGGCATGCCACAAAGGAGTGGCATTTCAAACAGCCTGTTGCATCAGAATGTCATGATGCATGATGGAAATTCTGTGCCCTTAGGTTCCCTTTGGCATATGGGGCCTGGATCTACGGATATGCTATTAATTCTCCATTTGTTATGGAACCCTTAGCTTTAAGTCTATGGGTCAGTTCACTCCCCCATACCAGTCATGAGATGACTTAACAATGTATATACAAAAAGAACAAGGAGTACTTGTGGCATCTTAGAGACTAACACATTTATTTGGGCATAAGCTAAGTGGGTTTTAAGCTTATGCCCAAATAAATTTGTTAGGCCTTGGCTACACTGGCGCTGTACAACGCTGCAACTTGCTGCACTCAGGGGTGTGAAAAAACATCCCCCTGAGCGCAGTGAGTACAGCGCTGTAAAGCGCCAGTGTAATCAGAGCCTGCAGCGCTGCACGCTCGCTCGCAGCGCTGCAAGCTATTCCCCTCGGAGAGGTGGAGTACATACAGCGCTGGGAGAGAGCTCTCGCAGTGCTGGCGGCGCGACTACACTCGCGCTTCACAGCGCTGCCGCGGCAGTGCTGGGAAGTCCCAAGTGTAGCCAAGGCCTAAGTCTCTAAGGTGCCACAAGTACTCCTCGTCTTTTTGCTGATACAGACTTACACGGCTACCACTCTGAAATGTATATACAATTAACCCAACAAGCAAATTACACCTTGAATCTGTTGCTCATGCACTAGTGTGAAGGATACTTTAGAAATGGCTACACAGAAAGCTGGTCACAAGGATGATGGAATTTTTGTGGTGGATCACATTTGAATGTAGTATTTAATTAAGAAGGGGAAAAAACAAAACCTTTTAGGTGGAGTTTCTTTCTTTGAGCTTTTATGACAGCTGCCAGACCATTGCTAATTTGCAGTAGTTTGTTGATATGTACTTTGGGTGAGGTTACCCATTCTTCACAATGCTGATATCCTGTCACTTGGTGTATAAACTAGAACGAGTCCCAAATCTCAGAGGTAAAATGGGGGAAAAAATAAAAACAGTCTCTATTGACTAATGAGCTCTGCCTTCAATGTTACACGTAAGTTATTTAAGCAGGGTTTTAAGTGATATGGGACTAAACTGTTGATATAAAAGCAACATGCAAGGCCAAATACTGCTGTCAGTTAATAGCAGTGCAAATCTGGACTAACTCTTTTCACTTTTGTTGAATTGCTCAGGATTTACACAGTAACTCCACTGAGGTATAAAACTGGTGAGATCAGAATCAGGCCCACAGCCTGGACTAGCTGGAGCTTGTGAGGTTTGTAATATAAAAGTGCTACATCAAGACAATTATAACAGCCCAGTCTAGATGTCACTAGAGCAGTATTTCTCAGCTGGTGAGTCATAAACCCTCAGGGGTGTGCGTGTGTCATGAGGCTTTGAAAATTTTATTACAATCTAAAACATAAAGGCCCCAAGAAAACCCCTACTCCAAGCACAGCTTTCTGTAATGAGAGAAGGAATAATAAGAGTAAAAGGCTCCATGCAGGCCACTAGAGACCTTGCTTTGCCAGTCTAATTAAACCTGGGATGTTCTCAGAAATTACATGATGGGCGGCAGATAGACCCGCTTTGCTTCCCCCACCTCAGCTGTGTCAAGGGGAGGTTTAGCCTAGCTGAGGATCTGGGCTGTGGTGTGGGAGGATGTTGGTTAACTTCCTGCGGTGAAATTTCTGAGTGGCTAATCCATGATCCGCTCTGGCATCAGTACATCCAAGAAAGAAGTAAGGGGGTTTTAATTACTTTTTTTTTTTTTTTTAAGAGCAAATGTATTTGCCAATTCCCAGCATGCACGTAAGCACTGGAAGGTTATGTGTGAAATGCAGAAAGTCTGAGCTGTAGAGGGCTTAGATCTTTACTGAGTGTTAGGCATTATTTTAAAAGCCGCTACAGAACTCATTCATTAGGATCTATCTCTATTTGCTTTTGATATTTCATTTTTTAATTGCATTTTATTTTGGTTTTACTGGAAATGGAAGTCAATGCAAATGTAATAACACGGGAGAATAATATATTACGTCAGTGTCTAGAGTCACAGTTTGTATGTCATAGAATCTGGAAACCCAGGTGGGAGGAAATTACTAGGGCCCAGGATAGATAGTAATAATAATGACCTCTGATTTAGTACTCTTTATGTGTAGCTCTCAAAATGCTTTACAAACCCAGGCAAGCGGTATTATTCTCATATCAAAGAGAGAAACTGAGGCTCAGTAGGTGACTTGCCCAAGGTCTCTCAGTAGGTCCGTTGCAGAGCCAAGAAAAAATGCTCCTAGTTTATCGCTATATAACTCTGGCATTCATTTGGGAGAGTGAAGGTTATATTTAACCTTTTGCAGCCTGCCATCTGAACTTTTTTGACAATAGCACTGATGCCATTTTCATGGATTGTCAACATTTGGAAATGCTGATGGCCAAACTTCCATTAATGGCCAGGCTTACTTAACATAATTTCGAGCTACCATTTCTACCCTGTCTAGTGGTGCTTCAGAGTGGTGAAATAGATATTTTTGCTGTGATGCAGGTTTTTCTCTCTCTCTCTGCATTTTTGAATGCCCTCTTATTCTAATCATTATTTTAATTCTACCACCATTGACTTAATGGGAGTCTTCCCTGTGTAAGGACTGCAGCATCAGATGCTGTAAGGCCAGTCAAATACACAGACAGCCGTGATTTTGATTTTGTGATTCAGGTGTTCCAAAAATAACAACTCCAGCATTCTTTAAAGTATGCCAGGGGGGGTCCCTCAATCCCTTCAAATAGTTAAAAAGGTTGGTTGATCATCATCAAATGAAAATTATCTCTGTCATATGTGGGGAGGAGAAGGGAATTTAACTGTCAGCAGTGAGAAGACAATTAGCAGACTTCAGAGAGGCACTAGGACAGTTAAGACATTGTTACAAGAAAATAAGTGGGAAATGATGGATAGCTCAGGCTATTATAAGCATATGGTGAAATTGAACAACAAATTACCACAAGATAGTGAAATGTGATGCGCTGAGATGAAATCAGCCAACAGTTAAAATTGTTTAGCACCCAAACAGAAGGGAAATGTTTAGGTTTCATATCTTGGAAATATTTGCATTGTAACTTGAAAATGTCTGAAAAGTCCTTGCAATACAGAAAATGACTGAAATTTTTAATTTTGCACAAAGTTGCAGGAAAATGTTCAATAGTTCAGTGAAATGTAGTGATAATCTGTGAACTTTTGGTTGAGAAAAGCCTTAATAAATGATGGATCTTGAGCTTATAGAGTCCAACTTCTTCAGTCTTGCAAATGTTCCCATAAGTATTGAGAAGTTAAATAATTTTGGAGGTATAGTTTAACCACCTATTAATCCTACATGAAAGATTTTGCCCTGCTCGGCAAGGTGAAACAAATGTGATCCACTTGGATGCAAATACAGGGATAATTGCGCAACTAATCATATGCTGCTCCCATGACTAAACATTGGCTCAAAGCCAAGTAGTGCTACAAGCATTCCTCAAAAAGTTTTGATAAATACTGTACATTTCATGTAATAAAACCCTTTATGAGAGAAATTTTGGCCAGCTTGTTTTGTTTTGTTTTTATTTTTTTCTTTATGCTTCTAACCAATAATTAATGAGACATTTATTATTCCCCCTAGCAAATCTACTGCTCTTGTCATGTCACACACCTTCTGGGCAAGAGCTAGACCCATTCTCCACAAACTGTCACACAGCCACAAATGAGGTGTTCAAAGCCAATTGAAATGTTAAAAGCCTGATCAGAAGTCCACTGAAGTCATGGGGAGTCTCCTATTGACTTCAGTGGCTTTTGGAACCGGCTTTAAGGGAGAGATTTTCAAAAGCTCCTAAGGGAAAGGGACTTGTGGTCCTAAATCCTTTATTTAAGTGCGTTTGAAAATCTCCGCATTGGCCTCATTTGGCTACTGAATCTCTCAAGGAGGCTCTCCAAGTCAGGCAGTATGTGTGTGAGACAGACATACTGAGGTGTAGGCAGTGCGACCTAGTGGTCAGAGCAGAATCAGTTGTGGTCAGGAGACAAGCCAGGAGTTGGGAGCCTGAACAAAGCCAAAAGGCAGATCTGGAATTGTGGTGAGCAGACAAACCAGTGGTGGGAGCCAGGAGTCAGAACAGAGCCAGAGTCAGGGAGGGAAACAAGCCAATGATCAGAACCAAAGGGCACAGCCAGAGTCTTGTCCGAAGACAAGCAAGTAGAGCCAGGAGTTAAATGTCAGCAGTTCAGAGGCAGGCAGGAACTAAGGCTGGAGTGGAGTAGGCAAGGGTAGAGCGAGGGATGGACAAGAAGCAGGTCTGGCGCACCTGCAGGTGTGGAATGCATTGAGCAGCCACTATGCTACATTGAATCTATTTCCCCATGTTAAGTATCCTCACACCTTCTTGTCAAACTTTCTGAAATGGGCCATCTTGATTATCACTACAAAAGTTTTTTTTCCCTTGCTGATAATTGCTCATCTTAATTAGCCTCTTACAGTTGGTAGGGGAACTTCCACCTTTTCATGCTCTCTGTATGTGTATATAGCTTCTTACTGTACGTTCCAGTCTATGCATCTGATGAAGTGGGCTATAACCCACGAAAGCTTATGCTCAAATAAATTTGTTAGTCTCTAAGATGCCACAAGTACTCCTGTTCTTTTTGCGGATACAGACTAACGCGGCTGCTACTCTGAAACCGGATTTAAATAGTGACCTGTTGGCTCTTCTAACTAACCAGGGAGCACAGTCACTTATTGAGGGTTTATTGGGCCCAGCTGAGCTCATTGGGTTGCTAGGCAGCTGAGTTCCAGACAGTATGTACACACCAGTGCTTAGGTTGTAATGAAAGAAGTGCTGGGGCTCAAGCAATTAGGTGCTGGGGCTCAAGCAATTTTTTTTACTTTCATAACTGAGGTGGCAAGCCCAGAGGTGCCAGGGGCATGAACTGCTGAGCCTAGAGATGCCCCGCGGGGCTCAGCCCTAGCAAGCCCTGGCACAAATTAAGCACTGGTGTACACGTGAATCCCTGTGCAGGCATTGCACTAGTATATATTGCACCACAACTTCCAATTATCACTAGCAAACTATCTGCTCAGCTCTAGTGATGCAGCAAAACATAGGACATTAGTTGTAGCCATTTTACCTCCTGGATTATGGGAATGAGACCTCCATTTTACAATGAGGTAGAGTAGAAGCTTTACTAGGTCCTACAAAGTGAATATTCTCATAAGGTGGGCATAGGCAAATTCACTTGCCTTATACAAAGAAAAGCCTGGGTTAGAAGCTATAGATGTTGCGTGCTATAGATGTAGTCACCTATCTAAGTCTGGTAATGTAGCCAGCAGTCTGGTCCATGACTGCATGGTCCAAGCTAGGATTTATGAACAATCTTTACGATGACACTAGGAACTGCAGGTTGTATTTGTATTAACGAGAACTGCTGAGATGTTGGTTGAGCACTTAGCACGCTAAGAGTGCCTTTTTGAATTCACACCAATGTGGTCTTGTCATTTTGGGGAGAATACAGATCCAAGGTATACGAATAAGATAAAAGGGAAGCCTGGAAGTGGAAAACTTAGCAGTTACAAATGGAAAATAAAATCTGTCAGTGCTAGATTTTGATACCCATCTATTGGGGTGGTTTCAGCTTAATGCAGCCAATTGTGTCACAATACACAGTAGCAGACTGGCTCCGTATTGATCCATTCCAACCCAACTGTTTCCATGAGAGAAATTACTGAAGTCATTAATGGATTTTAACTGGAGGGACCTAATTATTCAGTTGAAATGAATCCATAACTAGAATCTTAAACAGTTTATTCTGGCTGAGTCAATAGCTGTAACTGACAATTCTTCCCTCTTTTAGAAAGGTGTGGAATTGGCTAAGATCAGATACAGTGACACCTGTATAAGAGAATGCCCTAGTTAGGTAACCTCCAGGCTGCAGAGTGTGGTGTACAGGAATAGGATAGTATCCTTTTAAATAGTTGTCAGCCCTTTAGTGGTGCACTCTGTGTTCTCTGTTTAGCGAAGCAGCATAGTGTATGTTTAGTGAGGTTTTGTGTGTAGTGTATAGTATCAGAGGGGTAGCCGTGTTAATCTGAATCTGTAAAAAGCAACAGAGGGTCCTGGGGCACCTTTAAGACTAACAGAAGTATTGGAGCATAAGCTTTCGTGGGTGAATGCCCACTTCGTCAGACGCAAGTGTAGTGTATAGTTAGTGAACATAGGGTTGTGTGGACCCCACTGTGCCCATGTGGTTCTTTCATTTTATGTTTGCTGTGTAAAGATCAAAAGACACAATAAAGAGGTTGCCTAAAATATATTGGATAAAATTTGTGTCCATCTTGTGATGCTGGCAGACCAGGTTGCAGCTCCTGCCAAAGTCTGTAGGCCTCATTGAACACTGAAAAATGCACAGCTGGAAACCAATCTGGCTCACCTGTGTGTTAGCATTGTTAAAATATATGTTAAGTTGATAAGAATGTGTTTAATGACTAGACTTGATGAAATGCTTGTAGGATGCTGCATGTATTGATCTCACTTATAACATCTGTAGTCCAGGATATATAAAGTTATATTAAGTGTTTGCATTATAAACCTCTGTAATTGTGTAACAAGCCAAACAGGAAAGAAGCATTCATTAGTGTAAAGTGCTGGTCCTGCACACAAGAAAGCCCATTGAAACCAAATGAGCCATTGTGAAACATCAAAGGAAAAAGACTTTGTTGACTGCTTCCCCCCACACCCATGAAGATGGGACCTGAGCATGAACCTATCCCATCAGCTTGAACTCTGGGGGAAGGGAATAAAAGTGTCTGACAAGGACGAACTGTATCACTGTGCTGCTTGGAGTTCGGAGAGGGCAATATTTCTAGGCATAAGCAAGGGATCCCCAAGCTGCTTAGTTTGGGTTGGCCCTAAAGGTCACAGAGTGCTTGCATATATAGCAGCTGCTATCCCCTTTTGGAACCTAAGATTGTAACTCATTTGTGTGTATATGTTTATCTGTTTTAACCTTGTAAGTAACTCGCTTATTTCTTTCCTTAGTTAATAAATCTTTAGTTAGTTTTTTACAGGATTGGCTACAATTATTGTCATTGGTGAGAGATCTGGGGTACAATTAACTTGGGGTAAGTGACTGGTCTTTTGGGACTGGGAGTAACCTGAAAATTGTTGTGATTTTTGATGTAAGGGACCATAGAACACAAAGGCAAACTTGCCTAAGTGGCAAGAGAGACCAGAGTACCTAAAGAGGCTGTGACCCCATGGTAAGGCTGTTATAGTGCTTCAGAAATTCATGCTTGATACTTGTTTGGTGAAATCTAAGGCTAGAACTTACAACCAGTCTTCCCTGAGGTTGGCACTCATGATTGTGAGCCACTCTAGATAGCTTGACACACCTGGATTAAGCAACCCATTTTTCTTGGTCCTTTGAGGTAGTTTTTAACACTGCACTGATTCTGAGGTGCATGTGCATCCCGGTGTGCCTGTTCTAAGGCCGTTTTTTTAAGGGAGTTACTCCCAGATGAGGAGAATGAGATTTGTGGGATTGGCAGCGAAGTGATGCGCCACAGTAAATTAGGAAAGTCAGTAGCTCAGTTTGTAGCCATGGCACAGTCTCCCTTGCTTAAAGATATACACCCATAATTAGTCAATTCAGTCTGTAGTTTAGGAGTACTTCTGGACTTCTTGCTGACACTAAGGTCTCAAATGGCAGCATCCACAAATAACTCTTTCTACCATTTCTGATTGGCTAGGAGACTGCATTTCCTCCTGGTGGATGATGATCTGGCATTGGTTATACAACCTTCATTGCCTCTTGTCTGGATCACAGCAAGGAAATGTGCCTTGGAATGAAGCCATCAAGCCTCAGGAAACTCCTACTAGCACAGAGCATGCTAGGGCTACTGTGAACAAATCAAACCTGCCTTCTACCCACTACACTGGCTTCCCATAGAATATAGAGCCACATTCAAGTCTCGGCGCTTTTGGCCTGGGACCAGCATATCTAAAAGATCACCGACAGTTCTGGGATGAAGATGCTGGTCAACAACTCTGCTCCTTAGGCACAATGGAACTTTCTACCAGATGGGTAAAGTTCATCTGTGCAGGAGACCGAGCTTTCTCGGCGCCCCGTACAAGACTGTGGAACAAACCCCCTCAGGACCATCACAGACCTCACCACTTTCTGTGACAAGTGCAAGGTGCACACCTTTGACCTGATCTTCTCTACATAAACACAGAGCAGTGGGTACATTTAAATAAACAAAACTGTAACCAGGTAGCTTGTCCTGTGGGCTAGAGAGCTTGGAGCTACGCCAACCTGATTCCAGAATGGGGCCAACCCAGGGGGGATAGGGCAATTCCCCATAAAGGTGGCTAGAGTAGAGAGAGGAAGAGCCAAGCGTAAGTGATGAGAGCCAGCTGGAGGGAGAGCCAGGCAGAAAGTGCAGCACAGTGAGGAAACGACACTAAACTAGGAGGCGTGGTAGATACACTAGAGGGTAGGGATCGGATACAGAGGGACCTAGACAAATTAGAGGATTGGGCCGAAAAAAACCTGATGAGGTTCAACAAGGACAAGTGCAGAGTCCTGCACTTAGGACGGAAGAATCCCATGCACTGCTACAGACTAGGGACCGAATGGCTAGGTAGCAGTTCTGCAGAAAAGGACCTAGGGGTCACAGTGGATGAGAAGCTGGATATGAGTCAACAGTGTGCTCTTGTTGCCAAGAAGGCTAACGGCATTTTGGGCTGTATAAGTAGGGGCATTGCCAGCAGATCGAGGGATGGGATCGTTCCCCTTTATTCGACATTGGTGAGGCCTCATCTGGAATACTGTGTCCAGTTTTGGTCCCCACACTACAAGAAGGATGTGGAAAAATTGGAAAGAGTCCAGCGGAGGGCAACAAAAATGATTAGGGGTCTGGAGCACATGACTTATGAGGAGAGGCTGAGGGAACTGGGATTGTTTAGTCTCCAGAAGAGAAGAATGAGGGGGGATTTGATAGCAGCCTTCAACTACCTGAAGGGGGGTTCCAAAGAGGATGGAGCTCGGCTGTTCTCAGTGGTGGCAGATGACAGAACAAGGAGCAATGGTCTCAAGTTGCAGTGGGGGAGGTCCAGGTTGGATATCAGGAAAAACTATTTCACTAGGAGGGTGGTGAAACACTGGGATGCGTTACCTAGGGAGGTGGTGGAGTCTCCTTCCTTGGAGGTTTTTAAGGCCCGGCTTGACAAAGCCCTGGCTGGGATGATTTAGCTGGGAATTGGTCCTGCTTTGAGCAGGGGGTTGGACTAGATGACCTCTTGAGGTCCCTTCCAACTCTGATATTCTATGATTCTATGAAAGGTCTTCAGGCAGGGAGGCCTGGGAGAGACCCTGACTAGAGCTGGGAAGAGGTGGAAAGAGGAAAACTCCAGTGAGGGAGGAAGGATTTTGTTTATGTTTAAAGACATTTGGGGACTTTTAAGTGTGGACAGCTGTGACTGTGAACTTAAGATGGTGACCTGGTGTAGTGCCAAGTTATGGGAAGAGATGACATCACAGCACTGGAACAACTGTCGGTAAGGGGCGCTAGAGAAGTAAGAGAGCTGCTATCCCACACCTGGCCATGAAGGGGTTGCCTAGCGGTGAGTGACTTTATTTACAAACACCCTATCAGAACATGCAATTCTCCCATAGGCTGAAGAGGACAGACCCTCAGAAGAAGGGTCATGCCCTGCCAAGAGGCTGGAGTTGAAGACTGTTTGTGTTGGTTTAAGACTTTATTCGATATGCTGGAAGGGGTGAACTCAGTGGGCTAATTGGGGGCTAAGTCAATGCACTGCAATGCACTGAAGACTCCTGCATAAAAGCACCATGGAGGCCAACCAATGTGGGACACAGATGTTATGTGAGGGGAAACTGAAGTGGTGGATGGGCCCAGCACTACCGTAGATAAGCCCCTACTTATGGCTGAGGCTTCATTATACTTACTTTCTTGAGGTTTTGTAAATTTATTTATTGCTTGGTTGCAGAGTTTCATTGGCAACTCAATGCTATTTTTATTCCCCAAATGTTGATATTAAAATGCAGCACTACGGAAGGACAATTGGAGACATAACTTTCAGCATGCACGTAGGCCTGTCAGCAACAGAGCACAGCTTCAAAAAATGAATATAAGCTCTGAGGATATTTGAATGATGCACTATCACATCAGCTATGGGAACAGAGCAATATCACAAGCCCAGTCAAGATGGATATCCATTATCAATGTCCTGAGCCATTCTCTTCCCTGCATAGATAACATGTTCTATAACCTGTCGCATGATTCAGCATTTTTTAAGGTGATCAAGCTATGAAAATAACACCAGGCCTATGTGGGGTGGATGTAAATCTGGGGATAAATATGGACTAGCCAACCTGTCTTAAGGAGAGATGGAGGAGAGGTATGAGCATTGTTTATTTTTCTTTTTCTTTCTCTCTCAGTATTAGATGATGACAGATGCTTACAAGTCAAACTGACACACCATCATGCTTTATCTGGAATTGAATACAAGATTGTAATTTGATTAAGGGGTTCTGACAGTTTAGGAACAGCAACAGCGTTTTAAAACAGAACTATAGCTGGAGGGATTCATTCATTAATGTATGCCCCATTTAAACAGATTTTTCCTAAACTTTACTCCCACCCCACCCTGCCATAAAAGCATGTGGGGAGTCCGGTTGAAGCCAATGGGACTGTATATGTGCTGAAGTACCTTGTTGAACAGAGCGTCTATGAAGCTGAACTTCAGTGAGGTCAGATCTGACAGATATAGGGTTGCACTGATTTGCCAGTTATTACAAGAGCTGTGGGGAAATGCATGCAACAAAACCTGAAATTCTCTCAAAAGCCTCCTGGTTTGGGATTTAATTTCAAATTCTAAATTTAGAACAGCACCAGCAAGTAGTTTGTAAATCTAGGCTGATTGGTGGTCCTGTGAAATCCATCATTTCATATGGGGTTAGCATAAAAGCAAGTCAAACTTAAGTTTCGATTTGAACGTTGTGGTGCCTTCAGATTCAAAGC
The DNA here is from genome assembly GCF_011386835.1 of Chrysemys picta bellii. NCBI lineage: Eukaryota > Metazoa > Chordata > Testudines > Emydidae > Chrysemys > Chrysemys picta. The sequence goes on from NC_088791.1 coordinate 194,693,281, forward strand.
TCAAGGTGAAATTATGTAGGTCAGAATTGAAGGAATTATTCACACAAGCCCTTCTAGAAATTATTTCAAACATTCTTTTCTGTGTCACATGTAAGAATCTCTGTAGGTGACTGGCATCAGGCTTGTTGTAGGTTACTTCTGTAACAGTATCTCACTGAGCAGATTCACATGCATTGGTGTCATTGGTTTGGACAGCTTCCATTCAGACAGTGGAGTGGCCTGATAGAACCTTCATGGTAGCAATGGGTTTGCTCATGGCCCAGACTCTGTATCCTGTGTGGCTTGGGCCAGAAATCTTTGCACATAGACAAAACTAAGGGATAGTTTTGATTCTGCAAAAGTCTCAAGGTTTGAGATTTTATTTTATTTTGTTAAATGAAAAGCGAGGGTGGTTCAGATCTGGGTCCCACCTCATCTGACAGCACAAAGTGTAGCTGAGGAGTATTCAGAGAAATGGGTTTTTGTTTATTTCCAGCTAGGATCAGGATTAGATTAGTGGGACACAGGTTTGTGTACCTATTTCTTTAGCTAACACTTGTCTTGATTTATGCAGGTCCATGAGTGAACAAGCAGCTGGCCCTGATGTGGAGGAAAGGAGAGATCTTGTTTCACTACCATGTGCCTATCTCAGTAACACCCACACACTGTTCCATGTATTTGGAAATTAGTAACTTTTTTTGAAAATCATGTATTTTCAGTTATAGTGGAAATATTCCTTTTAAGTAAGTAGAGGAGACTGCGTCATTGAAGTCGAGCTGGTTACAAGGGTCTGGGATTATTAAGATAGATATGATGTAGGAGGAAAAAATGCTATCACTTTTAAAAATATTGTATTTCCAATATGTTTAATGTTCTCTTCCAGAAATGCTGGGCTGATGTTATTAAAGTCACCATCAACAATAGATTTAGAACCTGATTTTCTGTTGCCTTTTGCTCTCTGTACTTATTGACCTGTGCAAAGTGATTGCAAAATGGATATAAAATGCTATTAAATCAGAAGAGCAGCAGTTTACACCAACTTTTACATGTATTTTGCAGAGATATAAATGAGTACATAGTGTGAGGCAGTGGAAAATCAGGCCCATGATATCTGGAGGATTATTTAATTAAGTGCATGTGTCAGTATATCTTCTGTTAACTGCTAATACAGTGCTCAGGCTATGTCTACACTACAAGTTACTTCAGTATAACTTAGGTTACTAACGGGTGTGAATAATCCACACCTCTCAACATAAATTAAACCTCTCTAAGCGCTGGTGTGGACAACAGAGGAGTTGCTTCTCCCTTTGTCAGACCATCTCACAGAGGCAGGAGTTAAGCCGATGGCAGAGCTCTCTCCTGTTGACTTAGAGCATCTTCACCAGAAGCGCTACCGTGGTACAGCTGCATTGCTGTAGTGTAGACATAGCCTCAGTCACACCACTGAATGAAATAGGCAGATGTTATACCCGTCTCTTCCAGATCAAGCTATGTCTGTCTTTTCTGAAATGATACAGAGGTTTATTTTCTGGACCATTTGTAAATTTCACCTCAAATTTTTTTTAAAAAGTCACCGTGCTTAGTCTGATTTGAGCAAAACTTTATCATCCAGTCCCAGACTCCACTGCTTTATTGTCTTCCCCTGGGAGTATTTCTTTATCCCCCTCAGAAAGTGCTTTTTCTCCTTTTAGAATTTCTAGGTTTTAAAACTAACTTTGAGGGCTAGATTTTTAAAATTGGCCGCTAAAGCCCCAATCCAGCAAAGCAATTAAGAATATGTCTCATGTTAAGCGTGTGAGTAGTCCCATTTATTGGGGTATACGTATACTGCAATTCAAGGTGTGATTGCAGCTCAGGTAGACATACCTGTGCTAGCATTGCTAAAAATAGCAGTGTACATGCGGCTGGGCAGGCTGTAGAAGCTCACCAGGAACCCTGGATACATACTTATGTTGCTGAAGCCTGCACTGCTGCCCCTACCCTGCTATTTTTAGCAATGTTAGCATGTGTAAAGCTAGCGTGGGTATGTCTACCTGAGCTGCAATCCCACCTTGGATTGCAATATAGATATATCCTCAGTTCCATGTATTGACTTCAGTGGGGTTACTCCTAGGCTCTGTTTGGTATGTGCTTAAGTACTTTGCTCTATCAAGGCCTAAATTTGCATAGTTTGCTTGCATGCAAACTGCTTTTGGGTACAAAATAGAATATCTAATTTGTGGGTGTAAATAACATTTACCTCTGCAAGTCAGGGAGCTGGACATCAAGGGCCTGATCCAAAGCCTATTGAAGTCAAAGGGCTTTGGATTGGGCCCTTCCATTTCATTTATGCCTCACCCAAAATTGTCGTTGCAAATGTGCAAAATTGCAGGTTCAAATTTAGCAGCTGGGTTTGAGGAACTTTTCCTAGTGTGGCCATCATTGGGTTTTTCTAATTTAATGCTTTGCATTTAATGACTTTTTCAGGAAAAAAAACATAGTAAAAATGAAATGTATACTGAAACGGAGACAGTGTTTGTTGCCTCTTTTGGATTGAGTGAGATCTCGTATAATTATGGGTAGGGAAGTGGAGTTGTTGTGGAAAATGTAGTTATGACCTGATCCAAAACGCTTTCTACTGACTTCAGTGGGCTCTGGCTCAATCCCTTATTGCACATTCTTGGTAACTACACCTCTACCCCGATATAACGCTGTCCTCAGGAGCCAAAAAATCTTACTGTGTTATAGGTGAAACCGCGTTATATCAAACTTGCTTTGATCCACCGGAGTGCGCAGCCCCGCCCCCCCGGAGCACTGCTTTACTGTGTTATATCCGAATTCGTGTTATATCGGGTCGCGTTATATCGGGGTAGAGGTGTACTTCTTAAATCTCAGAAATCCATTTTCATTTAACCAAGTGCCCACTGGGAAGTAGCCTACAGTGTGAATCAGTGCCCTTGAAAATTTCACATTTCATCTTCAGGATGTTTTTGTTCTGTAAAAAATACAAGAAAATATCTGTACAACAAAACTCCTTCCTCCCTATGGCTGAACTTAGACAACATTTCAGTAGATAAACCAATTTTAAAGAAATAAAATAAAGTTTGATCCCTCACAGAAATACCTTTTTCCAGGTTTTGGGATGCAGACACTTTTTATAACAGTGTTCTCAATTTCTGAGTTTGCAATGGCAAATCAGAGCACTAGCCATGTTACTACTATATAACTTAGACCCAGGTCCTACAACATGTTCTGCATGAGCGGGCTGCTGGGACACGTGTGGAGCCATTTCCAAAGACACAAGAGTCTGGCAGCTAGAATGATCTGGGCCACACTGGATTTCTTTCATCCACAGATGGATTTCACGTTGTAATAAATGACAATCTCCACAAAGATGTATGTATGCGTTCGCTAGTGAAATGTAGATGGTTTGAAGTGGGATGAAATTTATCATGCCTGGTTCCAGAGTCCAGAGAAGGAATTACTCTTCATAAAATGTTGAAATAAACAGTTTGATCTCTTTTAAGACCTGAAAATACAAAACCCTAACTGTGAATTGTTGCTTTTGAGTTCCCGTTTGGCCAGAAATAATTTGCTCAGTACAGAAGTGCTCCATGTGTGGAACTCCTATCACAGTCCATGGGGGTTCCACATGCAGGATTGGACCCAGTGAACTGTACTAGTACTTGCTGGGCACTGATGTACGCTCAGCATTGTACAGAACATAAGACGCATACAATCGATGCCCCAAGGAATTTATAATGCAAGACTCAATCCTGCTACTTGATGCACATGGATGAACCCTTAATCCTGTGAAGAGTCTCACTGAAGAAAATGGGGCTATACATGGATGTCAGGGTCCACCTGTATGGATCAAATTGCAGCAAGAAGGCCTTAAATTTTTTAAATGAAAATATTACAATTACAATTTAAAACCGTACATTTAATTATTTTAAATAGCTGAATGAAATATTATGTGAAGAAAGGGGGCTGTTGTTCCAGAACAAAGTTGTGGGTTTTTCTCCCTTTAAAATACTCTAGACTAACATTTCCACGAGCTTTTAAGAGAAGGACTTTTAATGATAGGCCACGTTTGCTGCTATAATTTGTCATGTCTGTAGTTCACAAAGTTTCCAAGCACAGATATGTATATGTATAAGTGTATGATAACTATTCTGATCCACATCTATTTCTCTCTCTCTCTCTCCCTTCCACATATGTGAAAATGAAATCCATGCCATCATCTAGAGAACCATGTGATAACTGTATTACATTGCTCTGAACTAAATTTATCAAGCACTTTAACTGCCCTCTGCCTGCTAATCCCTTCCCCTGGGATTGATGGTAACAGTCTCAACTGCTCACTGGCTTCAGATAGCCAGTTTTACAAATTAGAAAAGAAAACCATCCTGATGGAGAGAGGTTCTTACATTTCTCTCTGCATGTGAGGTGTTCTCTGCACATGCTCACACATAAATACTGGTATATTACTTTTGGCTACAGCACAGGATAGGCAAGATTCAATCCTACACCTGTGACAACTTTCCACAAATAAAAATCATTTATTTAAAGTATTTTGCACTCCTCCAGGACTAGAAACAGAAGCTTTAAACCACAGGGAAGGGGAAATTCTCAGCTTCTCAATGGGGGACAGCACTCACTCCTGGACCTGTGGTGCCATTTTTAGGTAGAGAAGATTTATTTTAAGTCCTAGTTGTTTTTATGGTTCCCTCTAACCCTGTACATTTGGATTCATGATAACTAAGGTACCTGATTTTACAGGTAAAAGAATATAAAAAACTGTCCCAGTAACATTATTTTACTTTATAAAGCATTCCTAAAATGACTTCAATGTAATTACACACAGTGTATAGAAAATACATAGTGCTGCTGCATGGTACAAAGATTTTATCACCACTTGTTTGGGAAATCATGCCTAACTCACCCATGACTTCACCATTGATTAGTAATGGGCCCTTTCAAACTCATGTGATAAATCCTTTTTACCACATTGTCATGTATTCAGTATATACTATGTATATGGTGGTGGTATTCATTGGGATCTATGTAATAAATTGCATTTTTTGCTGCATCTTTGGCCGTCTCACCTGCACTCTGCCCACCAGGGACATCTTCTAACATTCGGAAAACCACTGAGCCATTTTTTCTTCCAATTTTTTTTAAACCTGCAAAAATATTTTCTTCTTTCCCACCAAATAAGTAATTGCCTTCATAAATTACACTGATCTGAGGTACTGGGTTAATGGAAATTGGTCCTTGACAGTGGGCTAATATCTTGTGAACAAGCTGGGTGAGAAATGGTTGTCTTATGCTATTGGGAAAAGGAGAGTGTTGCATTTCCAATGGGAGAAAACACTTGTTTCTAACCCAGGTCCTATACTGTGAGACATTGGACATTTTGACATTATGATTTATAAAAAGTGAGAATTTTGTATAATGTTTCTAATGTCTGATGATTAGTTTTCCTCTTCTCCACTCCCTGTAGAGTTGAAGTCATGTTCATATATCACTCTGCTTTCTAAGCAGAAGGATAGGAAAAATATTAAAAGTAAAACTTTTCAAAGCTCTCAAACCTTTCTAAAAATATCTATTTGTGAAATATGTGGCATATGCAGATTATATGACGGCATCGTGTGGCATAAAGGTTTCATCATCATGAATTTGGATTTAGCTCCAGAACACGCCTATGGCATCGCAACTCATAAGTAATAATGTAGCTGTGTAAAAATGAATGCCAATAAAATCTTTTGAACATACCACACTAGCAAGTATTCCATAGTATGGTGGTTCTAGTTGTGACTCATTCTGAAGTTTGTGTTGAAAATTCAGCTAAACTGGGGACGTATTTCATTTTTCTTCTAAAGCCAATGGAATATTCCTTTCCCATACTCTCTCTGTTTGAATTTTTGTGAATATTTTAAGAGATGCCATCAAATAAGTTAAAAGTTAGAACCATTAAAATGTGACCCATTTTTGAAAAACATCAAATATTTTAATAATGGCCCTTTGGCTCCCTCTATTTTTAACATTGTTAGATCTAGAGGGCCAGATTCTAAACTGGTATAAATGGGTAAAGCTCCATTGAGGTCAATGGTCCTGTGCCCATTTACTCCAGCTGAAAATTTGGCTCATACTTACCAAATTTATAGTTATTGATAATGTCCCTAACTCTCGGATTTGGCAAAGCTGTGCTTAGCACAGGACCCAGTGGGGAAAGGTGGCAGCTTCCTAATTCTGGGGCCTAAAATAAAGCCACTTCAGGACTGCGCCATGACCTATGCCCATCTGCCAATGGTCCCAAAGAGCCATACCAGCCTAGGGTGACTAGATAGCAAGTGTGAAAAATCGGGACCAGGGTAGGGGGGGTAATAGGAGCCTATATAAGAAAAAGACCCCAAAATCGGGACTATCCCTATAAAATCGGGAGTTCTGGACACCCTATAACAGCCTGGAATAGTCAGAGTGCTGCAGAATTGTAACCATACTCCCTTCCCTCTGCCATGCCCCTCTGCTGCTGTTTGCAAGAGCAGGTGGTTTAGAGACACTGTGCTGGCTCTTCACCACCCAGGAAATCCCCTGCACTAGAGGAATGCCCAGGAGACCAGTTCCGCTGGCTTTATGGCTCCTCTGGACCAGCAAAATGACACACAGGGAGCATCACGGAAAATCTGGCCAATCTCCATTTGTATTGAATTTATGACCGAGACGAGCCTTAACAGTAAGGCTGGGCTTGAGGGAACCAGTGGCTTCCAATATTGTCTTTGCCTTTAGTATTGTACCAAGATAGCTGTGTTTCTGCCTCATTCTACTTTCAAAACTCTCTCCCCCAACTCCCAAGTTCTTCACCTTTTTGAACCCAGATTGTGTCAAGCGAGTGGAACTCTCACACCACAGAGTCACTGAAGTCAGTGCACGGGTGCCCTGTGTCATGTCTATGGCGGACATATTTTTCATACACATTCTTTCTCTAAGCCACAGGATGTATCTAGCCCGAGGTGCATTGGCAATTTATTTATGGTCTTTTTAGCATTATCTTTTCCCTTGTCTCCATATTTCTGAAGCTTAACTGGAGTGGTTCTGAGGCACACTTACCCTAAGTTAAAGTATTGAGTTCTGTGGAAGCAACAGCACATGCTACAAACCAAATGAGCTCTTACACTTACCTAATTTGTGAAATTTAAAGGTACATACTACAACTTTTTAACTACTTTTGTTCAGGTTTGGTTTAATTTTTAATAAAATATACAGTGGGTGTACCTTTACCCATATTAATGGGATATATGTTGCTATTGAATACTAAATAACTGATGACACTGATAAACTATGCTAAATCTCCCATCAGCACACTATGCAATACCCCTCCAGTCTGTCAAAACTCCTCTAACCTCACACCAATTTCACTTCAACCACACAAATCTATTTTCAAATCTACATACAGCTTTGCAACTGGTACTCCTAGGGCCAAAAAATGACATCCTGATATTGCATCATGACATCTTTTAATAGATTTTAAGGCCAGACGGGACCATTGTGATCCTCTAGTCTGACCTCCATAAATCATGATATATCAGAGCATATGCAGCCAAAAATTGGGACTGGCCCAAGAAATTGGGCCCACACATAAATCACCCTCTGACTCTGACATTGAAATATTTGGGTGGAAGATGCAACCTGAATGCAAGGTCGTATGAATTAGTATTTATGACTTGCTATGTATTCTTTTATGTCCACGTAATACACATCTCTCTGAAACAGCTGTCTTTTTAGCAGTGCACCGATTGCACTGGTGTGGTCCAGGAATGGCACCATTCCTCAGAATGCTTAAAATCAACATCTTTGTATTGAAATTTTCAGGTTAATTGGCCCATTCATTCCTCTGGGGGGAAAGGCAGGGCAAGGAAGAGTGGGAATGAAGGAGAAGAGCTTGCCCTGGACGGAACAGCAATGGGCTGTGTCCTATTCCCAGAACCGTGTGCATCTCAGGATATCCACAGGTTTTGGTGGACCAACCTCTTTCAGTTCCCCACTGTGGAAGAAGCAAGGTGGAAAACCTCAGCTCTGATGGAAATATTTCAAGGAAACTCCTTGAGATTCTCCTATTGAACTCCTATACTGCTGTTAATTTTTCCTGCAGATTTTCCTGATTGGCTTAAAGTTACTCAAATACTGTGATGATGGGTGACCTTAGAAAAACCTAGATAGGTTGATTTTGGCCTTAGTTACAAAAAATTAGGAGGAGCAGCCCTGAGAGCTGTGTGTGTTTACAGGAGTCCATAGGTCTCTTCCACAGTTTTTTCATCTTTTTAATTATTTCATTAACAAAAAATTGTAATGAATGCACCATAGTTCTGTTCAGGTGAGGTATACCCGAAATGAATTTGGCTCTTTCTTTTTTCTTACAGATTAAACACTAAACAACAACATGCAATAGATGGAAAGCTTGGTAGATCATGGGGCATGACAGTATATAAAGAAGAGGACTGGGGTGAGGATTATTTCTGCAGTCTGATCAAGTAATTACATAGTGGTATTTGTATATACCATGAACACATGTTCATGTGATGAAATAAATAAAATAAATAAATAAATTAATGGAGATATCCCATCTCCTAGAACTGGAAGGGACCTTGAAAGGTCATTGAGTCCAGCCCCCTGCCTTCACTAGCAGGACCAAGTACTGATTTTGCCCCAGATCCCCAAGTGGCCCCCTCAAGGATTGAACTCACAACTCTGGGTTTAGCAGGCCAATGCTCAAACCACTGAGCTATCCCTCCCCCCTTTAACAAATATTAAAGCTTTGTTTTGGTACAACTCTGCGCTGGGTGTTTTTACATCTACATGTGTAAAGAAGGGTATCTACACAATAGGAGAGACCCCAGGGAATGGTTTCCTGCATATAGGATTGACACCTCAATAGAGATTGACTCTTTTTTTTTTTAATGGCATAAAGTCCTTTTGTCTTAAACAAAGCTTCCAGTATCAGTCCCCTGACTTCCTTGTAAATCTTTTACCTGCTTTTAATCTGTCTTAATTAATTAGTATTTTAATTAGTGTCTTAATTGCTTGTTTTGTGAGGTGACTGGAAAACTGACAGGCACCATGCAAATTACTTTTATTATTTTAGGACTATTATAAAAGTCCTTTGAAGTGAATGAGAGTCTTTCCATTGGCTTCAAGGGGTTTTGGATTAAGCCCATAATGTACATTAAGGTTGTGATGCAAACTCAGTGTTCATGCAGACATTCGGGGCCTGATTTTCCATTGCCTCACCCTCGGTGGGGAGTCATTTATTATCTGTGAAAACCGGGAGTGATATGCTACCAGCATTTTATACCCATTTTGCATAGGTGTAAAAGACAAAATAAGCAGCAAGGCTGAACTGGGCTTAAGCCTACTCCATCACAAGGTTTTAAATGACTTAACGGAGTTTGAATCCACATGATTTAAAAACTGTTACAACCAGTATTTGAACCTTACAGAATAGTCTCCAAGTACAGTTTTTAGAACACAGTCTGGAGTGCATAAGATGGTCGCCCCAGGCATCTCTTAATGCACAGCATAACAACAAGGTAAAAATTTAGTGTCTGTTTCCAGACCAAGAATTTCAGTATGATTGAAAGTTTAAATACAATTGCTTTCATTTGAGTGCACGCTATTCTCAGTTATCAGTGCCCATCAGAATGGCTATCTGAATATAACTTTAAGATCAATGAATTTAGCTGTACTTGAATTTTGTTGTTGTTATCCAATATTTTTGTTTGAAGTATTACTCTTTCTTCTAAATCTTAAACAGAGAATTGAACACTTCAGTGCACTTATGAACCCCACATTATAAATATCTAGACAGACAGAATGTCCAGTATCACAGACCTGTGTTAACTGTTAATTTGCATATACATCCAGTGCTTGCTAGGGGTTGTCAAATACTCTTTGATCAGACAAAGACAGTTAATTGAAAAATATACACAGGTTACTATTTTTTCATTTACTTTGCTTGAATGTCCAAAGTTACAGAGAACTACTTTAAACTTCGGGGGCCCAGCTAATATGTAAGTTAATCGGCAAAGATGTGTGGCAAGAGGGTCTTGTGTGTACAGAACAAGGCCATGAATCAGGTGAGGGCTAGGTTCTATTCTAGCTCTGCCACAGACTTCCTATGTGAGCTTGGGCAAGTCACTTAACCTCTCCATGCCTTAGTTTCCCCCTCTGTAAAATATGGAATTTTCTGTATTTTTCCCCCTCTTTGATTTATTTTGTGTAAACTGCTCTCTCTGATCCTTTGAAGAGAATGAGATCCTCCCTTTTATTTTGATTATATCCTCACACACAAAAAAAGCTGCCTATGTAAAATCCTAGTGGAGGACAAGGCACGGGTAGTTTTGGTCATGACTAACTTAATCAAGGATAACCCCAGTTTTTTCTGGGGCGGGGGGCGGGGGTACAAAACTGACCTCCACTAGCTACATTAAGGCAGTAACTACCTATGCCTTGTCTCCACTAGTATTTTACATCAAGGTAACGGTTGTGATGTAAAAAAGCCCCCCACAGTTGTTTGTAATGAAGACATAGCTCCAGAAATAGGTAGAAGTGGTATGAGTGACAACCTCATTCTGGTTATGGACTGTAAGAGAGGCTATAGTCTCTGCTCTTAAGCAGTGTCACGGAAAAGCCTGAGGGTAAAGTGAGGGCAGCATAGACAAAGAAAGAAAACCTAAAGGAAATATGTACCGTCACAATCCTCCCAGGATACACAACTGGAGCCTGATTCTCAGCCCCTTTACACTGCGCTGGCAGTTTAATTTGAATGTGTGATCATTTAGATGTGCTTCAGTGCTTGCCAAATTGGGGCCTTAAATGGATGGGTATTGAAATATTAAAAGCTGACTTCTACCTTCTGATTCACAAATTCAGTTAGACTTTTTTTTAATCGAACCAGTATTTTGGGGTAAAATGTGGTCATTTTTCATGAATAAACATTTCCACAAAAGCAGCTTGATTTTTCTCAACATTTTCCATAATTTAATGAATACCCTGGGAAAATTTTGAGATTTAAAAAAAAATTTTTTTTATACCAGCTCTAGAGATTGATGAATCACTTGGAAAACAAGGAGAGAAAGTTTTCTTAGGCCATGTCTGTATTCAGAATTGCATCATTTTAAGTAAAAAAAAAAAAAAAAAATTTAAATTAATTAAACTATTGCAAAACACAATAAAGTATAAATTTTTAATGTGACTTGATCTTGTTATATATTGATTTATTTTAAATCTGTTGGTTACCAAGCTAAACTAAATCAATATAAACCAGATTTAAATTGAATTGAATAGCCACACTGTTTTGCACCAGTTTAACCAAATCTGTTCAGCATTACTTGTTTAGTTAAACTAGTGCAGCTATATAGACAAGCACACGCTGAGGGCTAAGATGCAAATTCTCTTCTAAATTTGGGAATGGTAGACCGGAGCAGCCAGCATATAGGCTTCTTGGGACTTCCTGTAAGCAAATAGAACACCCATAGACTCTCAGAAAACTAGACCTGACTGAATTAAGTGGGCCCTGAGGTTGCCTCTTACAGCACGAATGTCAAAGTGGAAGATACATTGCCTAGTCTCTCCCAGAAGAGACAGACCCTCCTGCCCACCCTTGCAACAAGAAAACACATCAGGATGGGGAAAGCAGCAGTTGTGTAAAAGTGGTGGTCTCTCTTCCTGAGGAAAAATGAGATTTGTGTTGCTTAGCAGCCAGACAGCCTGACCACTCAGGAAATGGCTTTTCCAGCTGAAAAATGGCCCTTTTAAACTAAGCCATAAACTTTTCTGAAGATGCTCAGATTAATTTACTTGGGCTTTAACATCAAACAGTAAATGACCTACTTAATTAGCCTGATTGTTTCATGACGATTTAGGAAACCCTAATTTGGATTACGGCTATACCCCCAAAATATTCTCACATTGAAGCTCTTGATCGTCCTCTTCATTCAGAAAGAAGGAACTTGTTTAACTATTTTGTAGACCTATAGTTTGGAAGATGTCTATAAATTTACCGCAAACCACAATCCATGTGAGTGAACTCCTATGAATGTTGGTAGGAATTGCAGACCTGGATCCCGAGCAGTGTATAACTCACAGAATGTAAACAACTCCATTCATGTACCATGAAAACAAAACTAATACCTGTTAAAGTCTCAGGTCCAGATTAATTTTGGCTCTTTCTTGCTGTTTTGCACCTTTCTGGTGATGCAAAGCAGCTGTAAACGCATTGTGACCAGCCCGTTAAGCTGGGTTTATGGCTGCTTTTTGTTATCAGAGTGGTGCAAAGCAGCCAGACTATACTGGTGAATCTGATCCTCAGTTTGCTTCTGTGTGTTTTAAATGCCATAGGATAATTTTTGAGTCTATGAGGGTCATTGTAATTCTGAAGTTTTTCTTTGCTCTAACCTCCGGAGAACTCTTGTGTGGTGACCTCACGAAACCCAGAAGCAATGCCATAAAGGGAGTTTCTAGTGCTGGTAGCTGCCCCTTTGGATATGAAAAGGACACACAAAAAAGCTGGGCCCTTTTAACATATTTCAGATGCCCTGTGGGATTAACTGCAGTCCATAGCCTTGTCCTTTTTAGTCTGCCAAATTCTTATCTTGAATTTACAGTATGCCTGACAGCTGTATTTGCTGTTTCTTTTATATTTTCTGTCACTTCTGCCCTCATAGCAGGATTCTGTTAAATTCTGAATGAAAACTTTTTGCTGAGGTTGAATGTGAAGAACAACATATTAACAACATGCACTAATGCAATTACCTGTGATTTTAGAGAGAACCTAACGCTATTAGAAAAGTTTGTTGTAACTGATGCTGACAGACTAGGGGCCAGCTCATGCCAGAGCCCCAGGCCAATTCACTTGTGTATTAGTATAGCTCAAAGTGATTGTTAAATGTATACAAGTGTACTTGGTGTTTAAACTTCATGAAAACTAGTGGGATGTTACTAGCATTGTTTTCAATTATCTGTATCCCATTATAGTGTAATAGCAAACATTTACATTGTGTATACCCTGTAACTAAATAATCCATCAAAGGAGAAAGAAACCTTGTGAAATGCAAATGAAGAACTTTAACAGAAAAGTGCTAATTTCTGAGCAAATGGTCATTGTGTGTGATGATCGGAGGTCAAAGACTCAAAATGCATTCCTCACTCTCTGTCATCAAAGGAAAAGCCCACGTGGCTAGTGACTCAGTCAGCTTGTTTTCTGTGAGAAGAAGCTATAAGTATGGATTCAGGGAAAGATCCTGGATCTCTGGACTGTTTGGACTCTTATAGGGAAGTGTACCAGATACAAAGCTGAGATCCCCACCGAGAATATGGGTACAATTAAAAGACTTTTGGGAAACTGGCAGTTTATTACATCACTGCCGCCATTTGTAATTACAAACTGTGACTCACCTGCGCATATGTTTTACCTGCTTTAACCTCTCAATAACTCTTATTTCCTTTTCTTAGCTAATAAACCTTTAGTTAGTTTACTATAGAATTGGCTACCAGCGTTGTCTTTGGTGTAAGATCTAGAGTACCAATTGATCTGGGGTAAGTGACTGGTCTCTTGGGACTGGGAGCAACCTGATGTGGTGTGATTTTAGTTTTAAGTGACCTTTTATCACAAAGTCCAGCTGTCTGGATGGCAAGGTAGACTGGAGAGTCTAAGTGGGCTTTCTATGACTCCATGGTAAGACTGATACAGTAATCCAGTTCACATTTGTCACTGGTGTGGTTAAATCTAATTATACAACACACCACCAGCTTGGGGTGTCTGCCTTGTTTTCCAACAATAGGCACTCACAGTTGTGAGCCTCTCCAGACAGCATGACAGTAACATGGTTATCCTTCAATGCAGTTTAATAAGATGGTATATCCGAAAAGAAATATTAAAACTTAAGACAACTGAGGACCAAAGGGAAAAGTAAAAGAAACTCATCTGTCCACCAGAGCTGCCTTTGCCAGCAAGATTTTTCAGAGTCTTGCATAGGAGGGTATTTAAGTATGTTTGACATCTGAACATCTATTGAACGAGCTAATTAATCTAAAAGATCAAGTTCATTTAAATAAAAACTCTGGTGGATGTAATCCAGCCCCAATTGAAGTCAATAGGACCATGGTTTCATCCCAGTTGTTCATAAAAGCCACATTCTCCAAAGGGAAAAACTTAAAGAAACAGAAAGCAAAAGATCAAAATGAGACTGAATGAACAGAACAATCATTTCCAAAATCAGCTGTTCCAATTCAGACTCTCCATTTTAATTGGTCAAAGATCAAAGACACAAGGATAATAATTTTATATACTAGTAGATAAATATAAAGGTCCTTGGAATTCAAAAGGGGCTTGATTCTTCAGCACTGCTTCTCAGGAGGACTCAGAACTGCTGTCTCTGATCTACAGGCAAAAATGTTTACCGATTAACTTATTCCCAAGGAGTTAGGAGTGAAGAAGCCCTTGACCTGTGTGATGCACGTGTACGCTTTGGCACAGATCATCCCTTCCGCTTTTGAAAGCGGAGATGACTGAGATCTAGCGAATCTCTTCTGAGGGACAGGGAAAGCAGCTCAGTGCCATCATCCAATCCTTCCCTGGCCCCTGCAGAAGTCCCTTTGTTGAAGTTCCATGGTGTGTTGAGATGGGGCTGGAGGTGAATCTGAGGATCCAAGATCTCTCTGGAACATCATCCTCAGTGGACCCCTTGGATTTCCGTTAAGAAATGGAAATGTCGCTGCTTAAGTGAGATTAACTCCTGCTGGGTCCACTCAGTGTCTGATACTGAGCAGTGGTAGGAGAACCCAGCCAATGGTGGGATTGACCCATGATATCCAGGGTGAGGGAGCCAGCAGAGCCATGCAGAGGGCTCAGCTACTTTTCTTGTATCTGTGGATGTGGAGATGCCCATTCTGCAACTCCCCAAAGCTCTTCCAGCTGAGGAGGGGTGGGGTCAGTTTCTTGAAAACTGTGAAGTACTTTCAGTCCCCAATGGCCCTTTCCCATGTGTTTCTCCATGAGAGAAGGTGATGTAGCCCTTTGTTAGGTAACACTTTTTAACTGTGACAGTTAAAGGTAAATTGCAAACTGGAATTTTCGGTTCCCTAAACAGACTGTAGGGATGCACTGTGCGCCTGTGATGCCGCCATTAACATGAAGCATGATTATGGGCCTGGCCTAGTGACATGGAGACAGAAGCAAAATCAGCCAGAGACCCCCAGGTTTTAGAACAACTTTGTGATCCTCATTTACTCTGCTTGTGGGTATCATGTGGATCATGGAGGTGACATATTTGGTCTCAGAATGATAGGGCACAGAAGAGCAGACTGTTTGAGTTGCTCTGCTTCATGCTATGTGCTCTAAAGTGCCAGTCATGGAGCAGCATTGACAGCAGATTAGGGCCAGTGGAAAGCAGTCCTTGTTGCTTTTGTACAGGTTTTGAAATCCCAGTATTGTTTTAGTTATGAGCTCAAATCTACCAATAATGGTCTGTCGGCCAAATGAAACAAAAAGAGAAGCTCCTCTACTGAAAATATGTTGTTGCTAGGGCTGTCAATTAATCACGGTTAACTCATGTAATTAACTCAAAAAAATAAATCGCAATTAAAAAATTAATTGGGATTAATCACAGTTTTAATCACACTGTTAAACAACAATGGAATATCAATTGAAATGTAGTAAATATTTTTGGATGTTTTTCTACATTTTCAAATATATTTCAATTACAACACAGAGTACAAAGTGTACAGTGCTCACTTTATATTATTTTTATTACACATATTTGCACTGTAAAAATGATAAAAGAAATAGTATTTTTCAATTCCCCTCATACAAGGACTGTAGAGCAAACTCTTTATCGTGAAAGTGCAATTTACAACTGTAGATTTTTTTGTTACATAATTGCACTCAAAAAGAAAGCAATATAAAACTTTAGAGCCTACAAGTCCACTCAGTCCTACTTCTTGTTCAGCTAATCGCTCAGACAAACAAGTTTGTTTACAATTACAGGACATAATGCTGTCTGCTTCTTATTTATAATGTCACCTGAATGTGAGAACAGGACATGCTTCTATGCTGACGACCCTTGTTAAAAAAATAATGCGTTAATTAAATTTGTGACTGAACTCCTTGGGGGAGAATTGTATGTCTCCTGCTCTGTGTTTTACCCACATTCTGCCATATATTTTATGTTATAGCAGTCTCGGATGATGACCCAGCACATGTTCATTTTAAGAACACTTTCACTGCAGATTTGCCAAAACGTAAAGAAGATACCAATGTGAGATTTCTAAAGATAGCTATAGCAATTGACCCAAAGTTTAAGAATCTGAAGTGCCTTCCAAAATCTGAGAGAGATAAGGTGTGGAACATGCTTTCAGAAGTCTTAAAAGAGCAACACTCTGATGTGGCAACTACAGAACCCGAATTACCAGAAAAGAAAATCCACCTTCTGCTAGTGGCATCTGACTCAGATGTTGAAAATTAACATGTGTCGGTCTGCATTGTTTTGGATTGTTATCGAGCAGAACCTGTCATCATCATGGACGCATGTCCTCTGGAATGGTGGTTGAAGCATGAAGGGACATATGAATCTTGAGCGCATCTGGCACGTAAATATCTTGCGATGGCGGCTACAACATTGCCATGTGAATGCCCGTTCTCACTTTCAAGTGACATTGTCAACAAGAAACAGGCAGCATTATCTCCTGCAAATACAAACAAACTTGATTGTCTGAGTGATTAGTTGAACAAGAAGTAGGACTGAGTGGACTTGCAGGCTCTAAAGTTTTACATTGTTTTATTTTTGAGTGACGTTATTGTTTGTATATAATTCTACAACTGTAAGTTCAACTTTTATGATAAAGAGATTGCACTACAGTACTTGTAATGGGGGAATTGAAATACTATTTCTTTGTTTTTTGCAATGCAAATATTTGTAATACAAATACATATAAAGTGAGCACTGTACACTTTTGTATTCTGTGTTGTAATTGAAATCGATATATTTGAAAATGCCGGCAACATCCAACAATATTTAAATAAATGGTATTTCTTTTTTGTTTAACAGCGTGATTAATTGTGATTAATTTTTTTAACCATGTGATTAATTGTGATTAATTTTTTTAATTGCTTGACAGCCTTAGCTGTTGCTTTGTTTTGAATATCATTAAATAACAGCCATGTGACAGACTGGCCATATCATGTAATATCCTGAACAAACCTTATGGAATTAAGACAAACTTTATTGAATTAGGGTTAATACCTTTAGGGTGCATTGTATTAAAAATGAAGAACAGGAGGACTTGTGGCACCTTAGAGACTAACAAATTTATTAGAGCATAAGCTTTCGTGGACTACAGCCCACTTCTTCGGATGCATATATATGCATCCGAAGAAGTGGGCTGTAGTCCACGAAAGCTTATGCTCTAATAAATTTGTTAGTCTCTAAGGTGCCACAAGTCCTCCTGTTCTTCTTTTTGCGGATACAGACTAACACGGCTGCTATTCTGAAACCTTGTATTAAAAATGCCGTTGTGTATGTGTTGTGGCATTGTATGTACCTTCTCTAGTAGGAAGGGAGGATGCTATCAGCCTTTGAAGCCACCCCCTGGGGAGATATATGTATACTAGTGTTATGTAGGGCCAGGGAAGGTTAAACAATGACCTGTAAGCAACCCTTAAGGACATATCAGAAAGGTATTACAATGGCAAACAGGGCCATTCTTGTTGTAGATAGTTATCAAAGCCTTGTTAAATAGACTAGACTCTGACCCATTTGCTGGTATTTTTAGAGAATCAAAGAGTAAGTGCTAAATGTGTCTCTGTTTACTTGCCTAGAACTCTAACAATGTGATCTAATTAGCTTGTAGATGCTAAATCCTGTTTCTATCTTATAATACTTCATTACTGTATTCTATTGACTGGGAGATCAAAAGTGGATATTATCATTTAGATTGGATGGGTGGCGTAATATTGTTGTCCTAATCTCTCCTCAAAGCTTGTAATTCCACATAGTAAACCACCTGTGAACTATCCTGATAGTTTGAATGGCTATTGCTAAAGGTATTGTCTGAGAAAGAACTCATTGAACAGAGATCACAAACTGTTGGCTCGCTTTAATCAAAGCCCACCTGGCAGAGTTGCTTGTCATCACCCAGCCTGCTTCAACTATAAAGGAAGCCTCAGGGCTGATCCTTTTCATCTCACGTCTGCTTAAATTTTAATAGGGAAGGTCTAAGCCATAGGACCGAGGTCTCCAGGCAGTTGCCTGGATTATCCTGGAACTCTTATGGAAAAACTCTAACAGACTCTACACCTGAAATGCCTATTGGACTATAACCTATCGAATTGATTCCAGAGAGACTTTTACAAGCCAGCAGCTATAACATCACTGCTATGATCCTGATCTATGACCACTGAAAGTCATTTGTATGTATATTGATCCTGTAACCATTTATAACTCTCTTCTTTCTTTTTCCTTTTATTAATAAAGCTTAAATTTAGTTATCAAGGACTGGCTGTAAGCATGTATTTGAGTAAGATCTGAAATATTCATTGACCTGTGGAGTAATGTGTCTGATCCTTTGGGATTGGAAGAACTTGATTTATGGTGAATAGGGTTTTTAATAACCTCTTACTATACATGATCAGTTGTCCAGATGGGAACCAAAGGCTGGGCTGTCTAAAGGGGGCTATGGTTTTGGCTTCTTGTTAACCACATGGTAAGGCAGTTTTGATACTGGTTGCTGAATCTAATTATAGTGTAATCTGCAAGTTTTGGGAATATCTGCTCCATTTCTCACAGCCTGCCCTGACTGTGGCATTCTCAGTGTGGCCCACCCAGGCATAACGGTCACTAGTTCAAACTGGATTCTCCAGAGGCCAAGATACAAAGAAAACACTTTTGGATAAAAGCCTGGATTTTAAGATGACTCATGTCCTTCCTAATCCAGCAAATGGACAGGACCCCTGGTCTACGGAGGGCTGCTGTCCTTAGGGGAGGATTGGAAGGACTGGGCTTACTAAGGCCTCATAAAACAAAGTGATTGTTCTGAGCTGAAGCTCCGATGAACTTGTAACCACAAAGAACCCCATAGTCTGGATTGATGCCAGGTAAACTCATTAGCCTGCATGTACATTCTTTTATTGTTTCTAACATTTTCTTTGTAATGCTTTTTACCTTAAGAATAAAGTATGCTTGGCTAGAAATAGCTGTGTGGGTAACTTGTATCTATAGCAATCACTCTGCTATCAGTCTCTGAGGAGAAAGCAAGTGGGTCTGTTTAGGGCAGGCAGACTGTCTTTGCTGGGAAATACCAGTGAAGGGTGGGAACTGTGCAGCCTGGACATATCCTGGTCTGAAGAGAGTGAGACGTGGGTCTCCACCCAAGAGAGGCAACAGCTTGGGAGCTAGAAGTCTGAGAGTGGTTGCCCTGACTGGACCACTGAGAGGACATACAGGTGTAGTTGTCTGAACTGTGACAATCCAATCTACTATAAAGAAAATACTAGCTCATTTGAAGTAGAAAGTTGGTTTTCCGCAAAGCTAGTCTGCAGAAGTCTAGTTCTTCTGCCTGGCTGTCTCTGACACATGAGTAGCTGTTTAAGTCTGAACATTATAATTGCACTGATAGCTTGATGAGAGCCTTCCATGGATTACTGGGAGAGAGGAGTTGTTGCTCTAGCTGCAGTTGTTAGAATTGGGTGGCTAACTGGTGAAACAGGTGTTTCCAATTAAAGAAATGGATAATCGCCCAGAATTGAACAAGAGAAGGGAAAATGTTTGAATAGTACAAATAATATTTAGAGGATGCAGCTATTAAATAAAATGCAGTTCCTGCTTTACTCCAGTGAGGGTAATTTAGACTTACTCCGCAAAATTTTGGCTGATATTTTCATAACCAGCGTCTAAGTTTCAAATGAACCTTTTGTCTTCTTTTCTAGCCATTTTGGATGTTACTTTGATTAGAAAACTTTGGTTACTCTGGTAGTGTGTTCATTTAAGTGTTCATTTAAATCTAATAGTCAGTCTCCTAAGCCAAACAGACTAGTTCTTTCCACCTGCTAAGGAAGCGCCTTAAAAGAAACATCACTTGAAATGAGAATGACTGTGGACCTTGCAGCATTCAGAATCCAGTGCAGCTCCTCCTATCCCCCAAACACAGGCTGACCCACTCCACCACACACCAACATTCCTCATTCTCTGTATTTAATAATTGCCCCAAACAAACAAAAATGCCAGCAAGGAAAGTTAAAGATACTGTTGTCATTTGTACTCTTGGCAGGGGCTCAGCTACTATAGTGAAGAGGGTATAAGGTGATAGAACACAAACACCAGGCAAGACTATAAAAATGATAGCTCAGAATTGAAACAGAAGAAATACCAAAGACTGTACATCTTTTGTATTCCATCCCTTCCTGAGAGGCTGGTGAGCCAACCCAGAATTGAAACTAGTTCAGTCCTAATTCTATTTGGAATGTATTTCAAGTAAATAAACTTTGGTCACACCATGGGGGCACTACAGTATAATCTATTTCCACCTATTTCCATAATCTATTTCTATTTCCTTTGGAGAAGCTTGGCTGTAAGCAATTCTGATTCCTTTCCCCTCTGTCACCTCCATCCCCTTAAGAAGTAATTTAAGAACATAAACATTGCTTCTTTGAAGAGCAATAGGAAAATTTGGCCAAAAACCTGTAAACCAAGCAAGGCTTATTTGAAAAGAGAAGAGTCTGAGAGATGCTGTGAGGGCTAGAATTGCTAATATCCATATCAAATGGAGGCATTTGTTAGGATAGGGCAATCATAAGGGGGGGAAGTATGGCAACCGATTAGCGTGGAAGCAAAAAGACAATAAATCATTCAATGAACAGGGCTGTAGTTAAGAGCAGATACAGCTTTCTACCATGTGTGCTTAGCCAATAGCCTCATTTGCTATATAAAGAACATTTTATGTGCACATTTGACTGCTTTTCACACACATTTTCTACAGCTAGTGAGCATGTTTGTTTATATATCTATAAACCCTTCTGCAAATATTGGTCTCAAGCTGTCCATGTGTCAGAAATATAAATGAGTTCTATTACAAATATATTTGTATCATTCTCCATATGAACCCAAAGATGTTTATATAACTTTGCCATGCAATTTCCTGTGTTGCCTTTTACTTTTAACACACAAAAAATGTTTATAATAGCTACTGTCTCATTTTTCATTTTCACGAGGGGGGAATTGCCATTGTGTTTTCTAGTGCCCCCCTCCGCCTCGCCCCGGTGGTCATATAATAATGCACGTAGGTTATTAGTGTTGGTGCCCATGTTTTGTGTCTCACTAAATAGTTGCCTTCTCCAGAAGGCAAAGGGTTTAAACCTTCAAAAGCATTTTGGGGGCTTGTAAAAAGAAGAACAGCCACAGTAAAGTTTTAAAACTTTGTTTAAATATAATCCCTGTCCCCACCGACCCACTTAAGCAGCCTAGTATTACCTTTTAGACATGCTCCTCTAGCAGATAGATTTGAGGCTCTTTGGATCTAAAAAATCTACCCAAGTCCTACGTGGAAAACAGACGCTCCAAATAGGAGTTCTGGTTCATATTCAGTCACAGTAAAAATGTTCATAGTGTAAAAAAAAAAAGTCTCTAATTCTTCTGTAAAATAATATACAATCAATGGTGACATTTTAATATAAACCAGACTTATGACCTGTTGGCTAATATTAATCAGTGATAACCCAAATTGTCTGCATCATGCAAGTTGTGCTCCTACCAGATGGCTTGTCTATGCCAGAGACAGGAAGGAAAATAGAGTGTGTATTCCCCCTTCGAAGTGGAGCTCTCCTTTAAGGCTCTTGGGAACATTACATTCTGCTTCCCAGGACTGTACAAACATGGGCCAGATCCTCCGTAGTGGAGTAGCCACAGTGTACCATGCCACCAGTGTAATCTGGGATCCTAAAAGTGGCTTAACTGGCGCAGGAAGGATCACCTCTCTAATCTTGTAGTGATATGGAATTGACATAGGCACTCTTATGCTTCACCCATCCCCACTTGCTCTCAGCACTGGAGTGAAAATAGAACATGACCTGTGCAAAGAGGGTATGGCTTGGATGTCACTCAAGTATGCCAGTTCTTGGATGAATGTGTGGCTCCCTGTAACT
The DNA here is from genome assembly GCF_011386835.1 of Chrysemys picta bellii. NCBI lineage: Eukaryota > Metazoa > Chordata > Testudines > Emydidae > Chrysemys > Chrysemys picta. Next base: position 194,715,431 of record NC_088791.1, read on the forward strand.
GCTGGAGCTCATCACAAGTTGAAGCAAGTCTCAGACTGCTTCAAAAAGGCACAAAGGGACCAGCACTACCTAGCACTGCATCAGGAGAGTGCAGAGTTGAACTTTAAACTAGCTTTGCACACCACTCCCCTGGATAGGGCTCCATCCAGGGATCCGGCCCGTACTCTCAACTGCAGTATTTGTGCCTGGCTAGAATGGGACATCTTAGGCATTTCTGAATACCCTTCTGGGCAGGGTAGATTATATTGAGCATTTCTTTTTTGGTCTGAGCAAATTTCTGTTGTGTTTTACTCAGTGCTTGGAAACACATGCCAACGAGTGACACTTTTGCAGAAAGATAGTGCTCCATTTCATGTGCATTTGCATTGATTGAGATTTTAGGGTATTTGTTAATTTCAAAATACCAAATATGCATCCGAAGAAGTGGGCTGTAGTCCACGAAAGCTTATGCTCTAATAAATTTGTTAGTCTCTAAGGTGCCACAAGTACTCCTGTTCTTTTTTCAAAATACCAAGGCTCCTGTAAAATATTTGTTTTAAACTCCCAAAAGCATTTCTGTTGCTAGTCGTCCTACTGCCATTCTGTCCTGTCCTCTATCTGCATTTTGAGTGGAACACTTAATTATGACAAACTAGGGATGAATTTGCTTAGATATGCTGACATACTCGTGAATCTCTGAAAGGCCTCCTTGTTTTGGGATCTGTTTGTACAATTGCCATCTTTCTACGCTCTGATCAAAATCTTTTGTTACTCAGGCTGTGTCATGTGTAACTAATCTCATTCTCCCTGATCAGCATTTTTCCTGTTCGTTTTTTCTCTCTCGCTGCAAACTATAACAGTCTCTCATTGTGGTGTGCTTCATTTTGCCTCAAATCAGCAGATAATGAACAGTCATATCCTTCAAGTATAAATTCTGAAAGATCTGGGATTCTCAAAGACCCAGTATGGCCGTTCTTATGTAATACTTTGGTACTGAGACACAGCAGGAGACAAGTCACTTTAACATAGATCTACTAAAAGGGAAATGGAAACTGCAGAGCTTTGCACTTTCTGTACTTTGGATTGGCTCAAACCCTTGCATTGGCCCAAACCCTTGCATACAACACTGAACACACTGAACACACGCATTATGAAATCTGACATGGTCTTCTCAGCTGTTCTCCTGAGGCAGTGCTGCTGTTTGGTGCCTGTATTCAAATCCTTTGGTTCTATACGAATCCTTAACTAGTTTGGTTTTACTACAATGACTATACTAGTATCAGAGGGGTAGCCGTGTTAGTCTGGATCTGTAAAAGCAGCTGTAAGCAATTCTGATTCCTTTCCCCTCTGTCACCTCCATCCCCTTAAGAAGTAATTTAAGAACATAAACATCGCTTCTTTGAAGAGCAATAGGAAAATTTGGCCAAAAACCTGTAAACCAAGCAAAGCTTATTTGAAAAGAGAAGAGTCTGAGAGATGCTGTGAGGGCTAGAATTGCTAATATCCATGTCATGCATCCGAAGAAGTGGGTATTCACCCACGAGAGCTCATGCTACAATACGTCTGTTAGTCTATAAAGTGCCACAGGACTCTTTGCTGCAATGACTATACTGTTAATCTAGGCCTTAAAAGTTAGGTCAACATACTTGTGGTGCTCAGTAGGAATGTGATGTGTAGACATGGCCTTAGTCAGTGGTATTTGTATTTGCTCAATAACATCTAATTTTACCACCTGCTTGAGTTCGGCTTTTACTTTCCATCAGTCTAGTGTGATTTTGCTTGATGCATATATTTTTGACAGCACAAGGGGAGCCATATCAATAGGATGTATTAAAGGATCCCAGTCCATTTATCAAGTCATCAAATTATTTAAGAATACCTTTTTGCATCCTGCTCAGTAGACAAGTTATACACTCATTTGATCATCTACCTTTTCATCTTCAGCTCAAGCATCTATGGATCTTTCTGTTTCATCATTTCAAATTCTACCAAGAAGTATTTGTTCTTCTCTATACATGCCTGTGTGGCATTGCCACATGGGCTCATTTTATTTCTATTAAATGAAACAAGTTTTGTTTGCAGTTTGAACATGCATCAGTCACTAATCGTTTTGTGTGAGCTTGCTGTGATTACATTGCATTTAGCCGCACTATCTATTTTGAGATTTGCTTTCTGTTCATTTATTTCCAGTCTCACAGACCAGTTTGCTGTAGGACCTTGCTTTGTAAATGTATTAAGAGACCCAACAAATAATTCTTTGTGTTGTCATTATCAGAGATTTGAGCTCCAGTTGTTTATCCATAATGGATTTTATTTTTATATTTCCTTGCAAAAGGTGCTGAGCAACATAAGTGAATGAAGCCGTTACTAGCAGGGTCCCTCAGGGTTCAGTTCTTGGTCCAATACTATTCAATATTTTTATCAGTGATATAGATGATGAGATGAAATCTTTTGCTGGTTAAATTTGCAGGTGACATGAAGATTGATGGAGTAGTAAATAAGGAGGAGGACAGGTTACTGTTACATAGTGATCTGAATTGTCTGCTTAAATGATCACAATCCTACAAAATGTGTTTCAATACAGATGAATGCAAGGTAATACATATAGGAAGAAAGAAATCAGTCTATGCCTACAGGACAGGAGACTGTCTTGGAAAGCAGAGACTCAGAAAAGGACTTTGGGGGTGTCATTATAGAACAGGGGTCGGCAACCTTTCAGAAGTGGTGTGCCAAGTCTTCATTTATTCATTCTAATTTAAGGTTTCACGTGCCAGTAACATATTTTAACATTTTTAGAAGGTCTCTCTCTATAAGTCTATAATATATAACTAAACTATTGTTGTATATAAAGTAAATATGGTTTTTAAAATGTTTAAGAAGCTTCATTTAAAATTAAATTAAAATGCAAAGCCCCCTGGACCAGTGGCCAGGACCCGGGCAGTGTGAGTGCCACTGAAAATCAGCTCGCGTGCCGCCTTTGGCATGCATGCCATAGGTTGCCTACCCCTGTTGTAGAACAAACTCAACATAAGCCTTCCATGCTATGCTGTGACTAAAAGGGCTAATGCAATCCTTGGATGAAGAAAAAAGAAAATATCAAGTAGAAGTAGGCAAGTGATCTTGCCTCTGTGTGCAGCAGCACACAGCACTGATGAGACTGCTACTAGAGTACTGTGACCAGTTCCAGAATACAGTGCCACACTCCAAGAAGGATATGGAAATACTCGAGAGAGTTCAAAGGAGGTCCACAAAAATGACCCAGTGGCTGGAAAACAAGCCTTTTGATGAGAGGCTTAAGGAGCTCGGTCTATTCAGTTTGTGACAGAGAAGGTTGAGAGGTGACTTGATCACTGCGCATGGTTATTATTTACACATGCAACAGATATCTGACAGTGAGGGGCTTTTCAGTCTTTCAGACAAAGGCATAACAAGATCCAGTGGCTGTAAGTTGAATTTAGATTAATTCAACCTTGAAATAAGATGGAATTTCTAGCAGTGAGAGTAATTAAACATTGGAATAGCTTACCAGGGGAGGCAGTGGACTCTCAGTCTCTTGGGGTCTTTAAAACAAGTTTAGATATGTTCCCAAAAGATATGCCTTTATCCAGTTTCTGGTAACAATTCCATGGCCTGTGTATACAGGATGATGATAGTGGCCCCTTTTGGCCTTAGAGTCTTTAAATCTATGAATCTATTGCTTTTATTGAATATGTGACACTGCTCCCCTCATCCTGTATGCCTTTCCATTGTTTATATGCCATGTTGTTGTAGCCATGTTGGTTCCAGGATATTAGAGAGACAAGGTGGGTGAGGTAATAACTTTTATTGGACTAACTTCTGTGGGTGAGAGAGACAAGCTTTCAAGCTACACGGAGCTCTTCTTCAGGTCTGGAAAAGGTACTAAAAATGTCTTGGCTAAACGCAAGATTGAACAGATAGTTTAGCTTTAGCTGTATACACCTATTTTAAGGCTCCTGTACACTGCCAGAAAGGTAGAAAGGGGCCTTAGCATAAATGAGAATCAAGTCCTTGATATTTTGAATCTAAAGTAAAACCACCTAAAAGTTAAAACAAAACAAATGTTAAAAAATAAAGTGTTAAGTTGAACATATTATCATTTCATAGTCGATGCAAACATCTTTGGGGAATTCCAAGGTAGAAGTTTGCACATACCAGGCAGTTCTTTTTGCATTACCCATGAATAATTGGGAACAGCAGGTTCTACGGTATTTGCACATTATGTCTAATCAGGGATTCAGATTAGATTTTTACAAAGCATTGTAAAGCAGTTTATCACACTAGGTTCTACAGGCTTGATTTACGCTTGTGATAGAATGATAAATAATGGGATGACATGCTCTGGAAAATTTAGACAGTAATAAATGTTATATCATTTTCAAACCAGATCAGAAACAAATGTAATTTCATTGGGCAGGGTTGAGCACACAATTAAACAGAGCATGCTTTTAATTTTAAACCCAACCGTACTGCTGATGCCTTTTGCAAATGTAATGTCTGCTTCCATTGTTGAAGTAATTCTTTTAAAGTGAGGTGAAAACAAAGGTTTTCTGTGGCACAAGAGGCACCAAATGGAGTATAACGACCAGCCCAATTCAGATTTACTGTATTTTCCCTGCTGAATACAGTTTGTATCTGAAATCAATTTATTTAAAATTAAAATGTATACTTTACACAAAGTATAAGAAACATTACCTGTTGCCTCCACCATGCCTTCTAGAATTACAACAATTTCTAGTTCCTCTTTGGGCAATTGGTCTTTGGAAATCTCCCAGAAAGGACTCTGCTGGTTAATTTCATGGCTGATGATCAGTGGTGAAACCAAAAAGAGACGATCATCCCCTGTGTAATAACCTACGTTGATATCTGTCTGGTTGAGTGGTATAAATTCCCCCTCCTTTGTCTGTTTAGATTTGATCAACTTGGCTCGTATTGATGCCTCCACAATGTGTGAATTCCTAAGGTCCCCTACTCGGAACATCAGGCACAGCTTCCCATCCCGCATGGAAATGACTGCGTTGGTAGAAAAGACCAGGGTTTCTGCCCTCTTCTTGGGCTGGGATATTTTCACAAACATGCAACCAACCATGAAAGCATTGACAATAGAACCTAAAACAGACTGAACTAAAAGCAGAATAATTCCCTCGGGACATTTGTCCGTGATGACCCGATAACCATACCCGATGGTGGTTTCTGTCTCTATTGAGAATAAAAAGGCTGAGACAAACCCATTGAGGTTACTGACACATGGGGTCCATGTACTGTCTCCTATATGTTCCATATCACCTCGGATGTAAGCAATTAGCCACCAGATCATTCCAAAGAAGAGCCACGTCACAGTGTAAACCATGACAAAAATCAAAAGGTTGAACCTCCATTTGAGGTCGACTAAGGTAGTGAAGATATCACTCAGATAACGATAAGTCTCTCTCACGTTCCCATGGTGTACGTTGCATTTCCCATCTTTCCTAACATACCTCTGAATTTTTCTCTTGGTACATACTTTGCTTATGTGTTTTGGAAGATCCTCTCTAGCTTGTTTGGGCAACTTTGGCTGCTGAATCGTGACAGGGCTCTCCACGTCCTGCTCCATTGAGTCTTCTTCAAGTACGCTAGCTGCCATTAAAAAAAAGACGTTAATATTTATGTGTATACAGACAATTGAATAAACACACAACTTCCTTCTGTATTAGCAGTAGGAAACAAGAATTAATTCATTACTAATAGAAATAACTTTGAAAGGAAACTTTTTCTTCTGTCATGGGCTTCCTATCTATTATTTCAGAGATTTGATCCTGTCTACACCAGTGGTTAAATTCTGCAACACATATTCAAACAAATGTTCTACCCCCTTTTAAAATGTAATACATTTGTACTGCTTATAAGCCAAGAATGATCTTCTGGGAGATTATATAAATGAAGAAACAGATCTGCTTTGGGGCTTAAGTCACTAATATGAGCAGAGAAAATGAGCAATTGTTAGACTATTTTTTTTAACATTGATGCCATTACTAAGGGGAAAAGAATTAAATACATGTAAGTGGTTTTAAAAAACGCTTTATTTTCAAAGGAGCCAATTCTGCTCTCATTGACCTCAACAGAAGAAAGATCGGGCCTTAGCATAATATACACCAACAGCAATTCTAACCAATTTCTATACAAAATAGATGTGTTTATACTTAGCCTGGGCAGTCTATGTCCTCCTCTCACTAATGTAAAACACACAGTACTTCAGAAGTTGGTGCCATGGTAGTTCACTTGGGTGAGCACCCAAGAATGAGGCTATTAATCGTAGTGCACCTTACTTTCTATGGATGTGAGCCCCTAGCCACCCGGGTATCTGAGTGCCTCCCAAATATTTAACAACAGTAACAGTCTCTTTCTTTCTCCCCACTTCCTTCCCACCCTTTTGAGAGAAATAGCTTGATTAGTTTATAGGCTTTTGTTTGTGTGAGAGAATGTGTGGGTGTTGTGTGTGAAAAACTTACTGAGGGAAAGCTAAGTCAAATACGTGAGTTTTGCACTTCATTCAGAGCACAGGGAGACCTGTGGTTATTCTTATCTCTTGTAGGAAAGTGTTTCTCACTCTTGTGTGAGTTACAGCTCCTGCTCTCCCAAACCTCACCCTATTGGCTGAGTTTTGTTGTTCCAATAGAATGTAGTGGTCATGGTTGTGGAGGGAGAAGCAGTCTCTCAAGCAGCTAGGAGCAATGCCTTAGAAGGTTTTGAATATCAAAACAGAGGCCTTGAACTATGAGAGATGCTCTAGTTCAAAAGGAATTATTTGGGGGCCTGGAAATCCGTGAACTAGGCTCTCTATTCAGCGGGGACAGTGCAGACTGCAGAACACTTAGGTGATTTGTTTTTAGCAACCTATGTTGCTAAGCAGATGGTTTGCTGAGTTTTGAATCACTTGGAGCTTTTTGGGGTGTGTGTGGCTTCATCCCTCTGGAGCAGAGTCAAAGGCTCTCTGTAAAATTCTAGGTGCAGGTAAAATACACATGAAAAGAAGGTGCTGTAAAACTTCAACTGTCTCTCTACCCCATCTAGCTGTCAGCCATGCCCCTGTCTACCCAATAGCCACGAAGGTTGGCAATAGTATTGAAACCTGCTAGCATTTTTGTGTGTTCATGTTATGGACTCCAATGACTTCTGTGTCATTTTCTAATCTTGTTACTATTTCTTTAAAAGAATTTTATTCCAGCTGATTTCAGGGGCAGCATTTACAGCAATGTTCCAACCAGTCAGTTCTGGATGAACTTACCGCAATTGGTGACAGTGCTGCCTTCTTGGATTACCACTAATGCAGTATAATGAAATAAACACACAAAAAACGCATTCAAGTAACCTTTTGGGGATGACTTAAACTAAAGCCAGGAAATTTGGCGTTAAGGCTTTATACTCTATGCTTAACTCACAATTGTGTCGAAGGGAATTTCAGTCCCTGGAATTCATAAAATCACTGCAGTAGCAGCCCCTTGAAATAGCCAGGAATGGGTTATGAAGCCTCTGGCTTAGAGTTTTAAAGTAATGTTAGTTACACTTGTAATGTCCGTGTAATGGGACTCTGTCAGATGCAAAGAGACACTGTGTAAGCTTTGACAATGCAGTTCAGTCCTTGCAGACAGTCTCTGCTGAGTTTTGTTATTCAAGCAAACTTTGTTGCACAACTCCAGTTCTGAGCCTTTCTTGAGCAAAGACTGCAAATGGCACCAAATAACATAGTGGAACTAGGACAGGGATAGGCATACTATGGCCTGGGGGCCGCATCCGGCCCTTCAGACATTTTAATCCAGCCCTTGAGCTCACGCCAGGGGGTAGGATCCAGGGCTTGCCCTGCTCCGGCGCTCCAGTCGTGGAGCGGGGTCGGGGGCTTGCCCGTACCGTGGCTCCACGCAGAGCCTGCATTCCTGACCCCTTCCCTCACCCCAACCATCTGCCCTAGCCCTGATCCCCCTCCTGCCTTCTGAACCCCTTGGTCCCAGCCTGGCACACCCTCCTGCACCCCAAACCCTCATCCCTAGAGCCTGCACCCCCAGCCAGAGCCCTCCCTACCCCGCATCCCAAACACCTGCCCCAGCCCGCACACTGAACTCATTTCTGGACCCACCACAGAGCCTGCACCCCCAGCCAGAGCCCTCACCCCCTCATACACCCCAACCCCCAATTTTGTGAGCATTCATGGCCCGCCATACAATTTCCATACCCAGATGCGGCCCTCGGGCCAAAAAGTTTGCCCACCCCTGAACTAGGAGGAGACAAACACACTAATTTCACTTGTGATTTAAGAATAAATTTGAAATGATGTCTCCAGAGGTGGAACTTCCCAACAACCAGGTACTGCACTCTCTAGCCTGCTTTGTAGGTTTATTTTTGCTTTTGAAGCACTTATTACTACTATATTTAATTTCAGGCTCACAAAGTGCTTTATGTTAAGTAAGACCCTCCACACTGAGTGATCTGAAGCACAAAGAAGGTTTAGGTCCAGAATTTCCAAGGTGGCCACTAATTTTGTAGTAGGAATGAGCAGTGCTTATGCACCCCAGAGCTCAGGGAGTGCAGAGATTGCTAGTGCGAGTGGCCCGCAGAGACCTCTCTCCGCAGGGTGCAGGGAAGCCTCTCTCTCACCCATAAGGCTGTGCAAGGGCCGCTCAAATTCTGGTTTTTTGCATACAAAAAACAACCACTACAAACTCTCTTTTATTAACCAAAGACAATCACTAACTTTAATATAAAACTGTTTCAATAGAACATCTTACAAACAGGTGCTCACAGACACTTAGATTACGCTGGAGACATCTGCCTGGATCTTCAGCCAGTTTCCAATGCCAACCTCTCTAGACCGTCAGGCAGTCTCCGAAAAAAGTTAAACTCAATACTCCAACCTTTTCCCAGTTATTCAAGATACCCAATTAATCCTATCACTCTTTCCACCACCCAAGCAATTCATAACCAAACACCCCCGCCTTGTGGCTGTCAGCTCTGAATTCCACCAGTCAGAGTCTCAGCAACTAGACACACTCTCAGTCTGGATTCTAGCTCCAAAGGGAAACACAAGAGCAGCAAGTCCCTAAATAAATGATGTCTGGAATGCACGTCTGTGTGTTGACAGAGATGCCAGGCAAACATCTTTTAAGCCCCTGGCAGGATCCCTTGCACATCCCCATGGCCAGTGAAAAGTCGCACATGGATGGTGCTGTAGCCACAAGACATTTAGTCTAATGATATTTTTACTTGGTATCAAGCCAATTAGCTTATGCTGTTTATCTCATTTCATTCGCTCTGCAGTTATATAATGATTGTCATAATTCCAGGGACACGGGAGTGAATGGCTGCTATCTTACTTGAAAGCTATTTTTATTCTTAGTGGTTTTCTTCATGGCAAATATATATAAATAATTAACCCATATGCTGAATAAGTATTTTCTACCTTGTACTGCTTATGGACCAGTCTATATTAAACTTGCGTGAACACGATGGCACGGGTAGCAATACCCTGGCTATTTAGCATATTCTGTTCAATGTAATACTCTGTGGGGCATCCCTTAGACAGTTAAATAGCATGCCTAAGTGCCTGCAGGGTGCTCATTTCACACATTCTGTCCAATTACATGATTGTGTAAACATAAATAAGTCCCCTTACGGGTTCAGTCGTATTTAATCATAGCAGTACCTAGCAATGCTCATTTGTTCTTGCCTCTATTACTGTGAACTCAAAAAGGAATCATCTAATGTCTACACAAACGAAGTGGTCTGTATATTCCTGGATAACAGGAATATGATACTACTGATGAACTATTAGTTGTATAGGAGGGGTTTCAAAGTCCCGGCCCGCAGGCCATCTGTGGTCCGAGAACCTCCCCACTGTGGCCCGCGGAGGAGAGAGGCATGCAGTCACGCTGCCGGCAATGTCTGCGGCAGGCGCTGCCCCCCGCAGCGCCCATTGGCTGGGGGAGAGGGAAAGAAATACTATCACTAGTCGCCGGGCAGAGTCAGCCATGGAGGCAGCATCACTTTTTTCCATAATGAATATAAACAAGTCAAAATACTGAACAAAACTATCTGATGCACACCTTGCTGCAAGCCTGAAGATTTCAACTGCTTAGTCACTGAGGCCAAACAGCAACAAACTGACAGAACTGAAGTGTTGCCAGGTGTCTGGCAAACACTAAAAACTCTCTGGCAGGTGAAGAATTGTATAAAGTTGTATGACAGTTTTATTATTTCTAAGAAATTCGAAATAAAAAATACAATGTAAATGTTTACTTTTCTGAACACCATCTTCAGTGACATTATTGGCCCGCTGGGAGGATTTGAGGACTGACCCTGACCCTAAGGTAAATTGAGTTTGAGACCCCTGTTATATAGGAAACCAAAAATATAGCTATATCATTAGCTTCAGGGCTGCAGGTGAAAAAAACATTAATAACAATACCTAAAGTGGTGGTGGTAGTGGTGGCAATAGTACTTATTTGTATTGTGGTAGTGCCTGGAAGCCCCAGTCATGGACCAGAACTCCATTGTGCTAGGGGCTGTCCAAACAGAAGACAAAGACAGTCTTTGCTCCATAGGGCTTACATCTCTCTAAATGAAATGCTCATATCAATGTGACTATAGATCAGTGTGAATGTACATTTCTTTGGAAGTGACAGTATACAAAATTATTACGTGGTTTTGCTAAGGTCAGTATGAATTAAAACTAAAGCTACGATTTTATCATGGAGGTCATGAAATCTGTGACTTCCAGTGACCTTTGTGACTTCAGCCCGCGGCAGCCAGCAGCTGCAGGGTCCCCCCATGGTGGCTGGGAGCTACGGAGAGCTCCAAGCTACAGCGGGCGCTGGGGGTAACCTGCAGCTCCTGGCTGCCACGCGTGGCAGGGCCCCACAGAGCTCTGAGCCGTGGGTGGCTGGGGTCCCTCACAGCTCCAGGTGGTGGGGGACCCCGAGCTCTGAGCAGGGACCCTGCAGCTGCCCAGCCACTGTGGGCGGTGTGGGGATCCCGCAGCTGAGCTCCCCATTTTGTCATGGATATTTTTAGTAAAAGTCACGGACAGGTCCCTGGGTTCCATGAATTTTTCTTTGTTGCCTGTGACCTGTTTGTGACTTTTAGTAGAAATATCCATGACAAAATTAGCCTTAATTACAACCTTTACCATTTGCAACAGAACTCTGGTATAAATAGAGCCACATGAATGTTCCCTAGTGAATAATTTATTAGATGAATTAAGCCTCTTTATGGATCTGTGAATTGTTTGTGTACAGTTTACTATCGCCTCCAATGTATTAGTAATTGAAAGTTATTCACCTAGTTTCAAAGAAGATTACCCTCAAGTAGTTCATTGCAGGTATTTAAAATTCACGCAGCATTAGTTAGTTTTGATTATAGTTTGACTTAGTTTCCGTGGTATTCTTCTCCTTTCCTGGTTGGATGTGTGTAATCTTTAGAATTAAGTTTATGGTGCAGATGCTTGCATTATACATTGCAATTTAGCTTTCGGTTAATATTCTCTAATATTCACTTTAACTTTGCTGTTTTCATCATTGTTCCTGCCAATAAACTTATTGACTCGAAAATCTGTGGAAGTGGAACACAAAAGTGATGTGAAAACAAAAAAATAACTTTTTGATTTGAGCGCTCTGGGATTTCCCGGAAGCTTTTTTTTTAGTGGGGGGAGTATTCAGTCATACCTATTTATAAGGATAGATTTGGGCAATATGATATTTAAGCCTTCTACCTGAATAATCACTATATCCAGTGGTGCCCAAACTTTTCCTGTTGTGCTCCCCCCGACCAGTTATGGAATCTGTCTGTGCCCCTTCTCCCTTGCTGCACAGTTAGCTCAGCAGAGGAGCTTGGGATGAAGGCGGAGCTGTGGGCAGAACTGGGGATGGGGGAGGAGCTGGGGCTAAAGGTGGAGCTGGGCTCGGGGCGGTGTGGAGATGAGGCTGGGCTCAAAGCTGGCCTGCAGGCAGAGCAGGGCTGGGTGGTGCTCCCTCCCCGCCCCCCATGGGGGCTGGCCTGGGCCTGCCGCACACATCCCAAACGCTACTCCGTGCCCCCCGGTTTCTGGACCACTGCTATAGCCAAACTAGTGAATGAGGTGGACATCAGTTACTTAATATGCCACTCCAATTTGTTTCCAATAACATAGTTTATTACATTATTTCTAATGCCTTCTCCCTATGAATTTGTTAGTCTCTAAGGTGCCACAAGTACTCCTGTTCTTTCTCCCTGTGAATTTGTTTAAGCAAATGTTATATCTGGATTTCCAGGAGTCCAGCTCAGGTAGGGTTGTGTGAAACCTCTCTTCCCCATTGCTGTGGTAAGACTGTTGGCCATCTAGATCAGGAGGGAGCTGTTCAGCTGCATAGTACAAACAAATGCCTGCCACGTCAAAGTTACTGCTCTACTGAGTCTTTGCCATTCCTTCTCTACTTGTGATCCAGACCCAGGTTAGATAGCGACTCACACAAAGCATTTTCTTTGTTTTTGATGAGGACAGTCACAGGGGATTTGAAATGCTTTGCCAGATTTCCCTGGCTTGCTTTAGGCGCTGTTTCAGCTCTGTAAAATCTCAGCTTTGCTGAGCACTGGGCACACACTAGCAGATACTTTCAGAATGGGGAGAGATTTGCTTGCATGGCGAACTAGACTTTTATTACTTTCTAACTGTGAAGCCAGGTAATCTTTATAAAAGAAGGATGTGTATTATAACCAAAGCCACATATGTGGGTTTCAGCTTCCTGGAATTGATCTTTATATAACCAACTAATCATTGTAAGCAGTGATCATTATTAAAGCCACATTTTTCTCTGCAAAGTGCTATTCAGGTCTGATGCTGCACCATTGATGTCAATGGGAGCTTTGCCATTCATTTTAATGAGAGCAGGATCTGGGGCTTTCATCTTCAAAATGCTTAACAAACATTAGTTTATCAAATTTCTTATTCATGTATCAGGTTTCTTACTGGCTCCTTTAGAGTGCTAACCAGAGATCCAGGGGGCATTTGTGTGTGTGACTTGTATTGGAAATTAGTAGCACAGAAAAAAATTGTAAATTAAAGTGTGCTTATAGTCAGAAAAGTGACATCTTGTTTTCTACATTAGCTGCTCCGTTTCCTGGGCCTTAGCTGGCAAAAATAACTTTGTACTGTTTTCACTAGTTTAAAGTCAATATAGCTGCAGAAGGGCAGGGTTCTGCCTTTAAGTTCTAGAAAAACCTGTCACTAAATTTGGTATTTTATTATTGAGGATAGCGAGTGACGATTAGGCATGGATTAGAAAGAACACAAACTGATTTTCTGGTACTCAATGGAATTGCAGATTTTGAACTTGCCAAAGTTTAGAGATGTTTGGAGCTGAGGTTTAGCTTCAGCGCATTACAGAAATAAAGGCCATCTACAAAACTGAGTTCTGAATCTTGGATCAGATTCTTAAACTCCCTTATTCCACCTCCACTAAAGCTTGGCGTGTTTTGAGCCATGGCGTTGATTCAGATCCAGCTCTAGTACAAATGTACAGCAGTGAAAACAGGGCTGAGGAATATGTACAGGAAGTCGAAAGGAAACAGAACAGAGCTGAAGAGAACAGTGTACGGTCCTACTATCAGAGCCTCCCAAAATTCAGTACTTAACGGTCTTCTTTCCTCCCCACCATTAGTTATTACACATCACCGTCTGTGCCGTTTGCCAGACTTTTGGCAAAATGTTATAACCAGTTCTACTTGTGATGGGCAAACCTCTAAAGAGTCAGTTCAGAGAAGAAAACCCTCCCCTCAAATTTGTATGTTCACACACATTATTCTAACATCTTAGCTAAGGATTAGTGCCTCAATTCAGCTGGGTAGCTAAGCACATGCCTAACTTTAAGCACATGAGTAGTCCCATTGAAATCCATGGCACTACTCACATGCTTAAAGATAGTCATGTACATAAATACCATGCTGAATCGGAGACCAGGGCAGGATGGCTCTTGGTGGACAGGGTTGATTGTTATTGTTCCTCTGAGCAAGATCAATAGGCACACCTATCTCCAACTACCTAGCCCTGGCTATTGCTGGCAGCACACATGCTCTCTGGCTTGTGGGGTATCCTCATTCCCTATACAATAGACCCTTCCTAGACAAGCGCACATGCATTCCCTGTCACATTTTACCCATTCTGCTGCCAGTGCCTTCTACTGAGTCGTCCATAGTAGGACATTCATTTCCCTCATATCAAACGCAAAACCTTCCTGCATCCTGTTCCAACTTGTCCACGAGGCAGGATGCGGGTCTTGCTTTTTCCTCTCTGACAATAGCAAGGAACTAAGGGCAGAACTGTCACCTTGTGCAGGTGATGGCTTGAGAATGACAAGTCCCTACAGCTAGAAAAGGCAGACAATAGACACAGCTGTCTTATGTTGTTTCATAGTAGCTGACAATGAAGAATGAGTAACGGGTTACTGATGATGCACGGAAGTGGACTGCAGCTCTGCAGCTGATAGTTTACAAATGGTGGTCCCTAGTGGAAATCTACAAAAGAGATGCGTGATTAAGAGTGTTGGCCAGCATTCTAGGCTGGCATTAAAATCAGAGGGACAGGGAAGTGCATGGCTGTTCACAGTAGTACACAGAGATGCAGGAGCAATGCCTGACCATGTACAAGAGAATTAAATCCTTTGTGCATGAAAAGGAGGGGTTCCAGCCACCCCTTTTCCTGCTGGAAGATATAAGTGGCGAGTTTAACACAGAAGGAGGCAGGGATCAGCAGCAGGGTGGGTCGGAACAGCATCAGATCAGACCAGCTACACACTCATTCTAAGTACCACTGTACAGAAAAAGAGAGAGAACTAAAAGAGGAGAAAATAGTCTCCTTCCACCTAGCTGTTCTGAGAAGTAGTGGGCCAACCTCAGACGCAGAATGAGTGGGTACAGGCTCCTTTGACTTTACGGGACCTGTACCCATGTATCCCAGGTCTGAGTTTGGCTCAATAAATACAAATTCATTGATTTGATTTCTCTACACCCTAATGAGAAACAAACCTTGCCGCACTATGATTGCTTACAAACAGGTAACATACAGTTTGATCTGTGGGTACCTGGGTAGGGGTAAGTCTGGGACAGGTACGTACTATCTCTGTGCAGAGAGGCCCATATGTATGGGTGCTTGTTAGACCCAAGTACAGTTCTCGGGGCAGTTATATAGCTCTTCCTGCTCTGTGACAGAGAGGCTGACGTCCATACTGATGAGACAGATTAACTTTCAGAAAAGTTTTCCTATGTTTTCTATCATCAGTCCAATTCCATTGTAACTGACCATCATATCCTCCCCAGATCTAGCAGTCTTTCTGAGAAGGCAGCCAAGACACAGAGGATGCATTTTTAGACTAGAGAAATGAGTCCCTATATTGCAGCAGCTCCCAGCAATGGTGCAGCTACACCAGTGCTAAGCCACTAGTGTAGACACAGCTCAGGTGCCTACCACAAAAAACACCTCAGAGTCCCTCTCTATACCAGAGCTCGTGTCTTCTCTCCCCCTTGTGAAGCTGCACCATTGCTGGCAATTGCTGTAACGTTTCACAATGCAGACAATGCCGTAGTAGCAATAGCTGCAAATGTTGGCCAAATGCTTTACTTCTGATACTTTAATGTCAAGTATCTTTCTCCCAGCGTAGCTGAAGAGCGGCAGCATTGCTCACATGGCCTGTGCAATTTCCTTTGTAGTTCTCGGACTCCTGATATTTTTCTCAGAGGATCTTTGTTTATTCTCAGTTTCCACTGGCCTGTCGGTAAGGGTCGGTTAATATTGCATAAGATGTACTAGTAGGTGGTGTGCTGGGCTCTGCTGACTTGCTGTAGGGTGTAGTTGGAAAAGGAGAAAGTCAGCATACAAGAAATACCCATGTCTGAACATCATCAGTTAAAAACTGCTTATGGTTATATGCCTCATTTTGTGGTGCTGTTTACTATTAGCCCAGAAACGATAGTTCTTGAAGTGAGAGACTAACAGTGTACCTGTCTTGATTTTCTCAGCAGCTGCTAGTTTTCTGTCAGTGGTCAAATGGCCAAGCAGGGTTATGACATACGGCAGGGCCTGGCTGAGTTCTGGATTTTCCACTCATTTTCTCATTTAGTTTTTAACAGATGGAGGAATGGAAAAACTTGGCATAGGAATGCTTTCTGAGTTCTCTGGTGCCAGTCATAAAGGGCTTGAAGACCCATAAGAACTACTTCAGCAATGGAGAACAGTGTATGATATTGGCCTGATGTCACTGTGCAAGAGGGGTAGAATGATTGCTATTTTCTCATCAATGATGCAAGAATGAACGTCATGTAATAGGAAGAATTTGGTGCAGGTTTTGAAAATAGTTGATTTTTGCAATTTGAGGTATTTGGATTGGACGCAAATCATCCAGTATGTGTCTGTTCTCTGATTGGAATTGGAAGTCTGATTTGAATACTGACAACAATGAATTTGAAACTTGGATATTCTGCAACATTGGCTGTTTTGGTGAAGCTTTCTGCCCATAAAATCATGCACTAGAACATTCACGGAAAGTTAATGCCAAAGGCACATGGATGCAGTTGAAGTGAATTTGTTTAAAATGAAAATGAAAATCAGTGAATAACTTTTTTTCAGTATTTGCCAACTCTAGTTATTACAATTTTCTGTAATAAAGAGCTGCATATAAGACACTATTCAGTAATCCAGCTATTTCAGATGCTCAGTGGTTTGAGCATTGGCTTGCTAAACCCAGGGTTGTGAGTTCAATCCTTGAGGGGGCCACTTAGGGATTTGAGGCAAAAATCAGTACTTGGTCCTGCTAGTGAAGGCAGGGGGCTGGACTCGATGACCCTTCGGGGTCTCTTCCAGCTCTATGAGAGAGGTATATCTCCATAATTTGTTTATTTACAATTTATTTAGTATTGTATAGAGATGTGTCACTAGCAGTTCTGAAAAATAAAACTAATTTCATATCGACCTGAAATGTTTTCAAAATGTTCAGCAAATCAAAAAAAAAAAAATGTTTTGGGTTGAACAAAACATTTTTTCACCCCAAATGAAATGTTTCATTTTGAGCTTTTTCTTAATTTTTGTTTTAAATTAAATAAAATTGAAGGACATTTTGAAACGTAAAAGTTGTTTTAAACCAAAAAATCAAAATGTTTCATTTAGAAAATGTCAAAATGAAACATTTTGATTTTTTTCAGATTTTTTATTTTTACCAATGCAATTTGGCAAAATGGACATGAAATCATTAAATGTTTTGGCTGACACACATCTGCAATTTTGGGTGAGAAAATGTCCAAAATTTTTTACCCAGCTCTAGTATTGCATGTGCTACTTCTAGTGCCTTGGCTTAGTAGCATTGGTAACGACCACAGAGTGCTGCTATCAGGTTCTGAAAGAGGATTGTACATAAGAACTTCTACTCTCTCAGATTAAAACAATTATTTGGAGGCATGTACATAGATTGGTGGTAAAATGTATGAGCTTTCCCTTTGCTTCTGGAAATGTGCTGTTTTGATCAATAAATATAAGGCATGGAAATAGGTGAGAAGAATGTTCACCTTAGGAAGGAATAGCTTGGCTCAATCCATATGCTATACCAGCCCTTTGAAGCTAATATCTTATACAATGGAATGTACCTGCAGATGAAGGACAAGAATTTCTATTACTTTCCAACAGAGATGGGCTGGAGATATAAAATATAGATCTAGATTTGAGCTCTTCAGTTGTGGGATGATGAATTTGGGAAGACTTTGTGAACGTTTAACTTTCTTCTGAAAAGTAAATAGCTATGATCTATGCAGAATGGACTTACCCTAGTCTATTCAAGCTTCTTCTCAACGGAATGGCAGGTGTCTGTGACCTAATCATAATAGCACTCTGTATTTGATGTCAGTGGCATGTGAGGAGGAGCAGCTGCTGTGGACCTGTGAGGAGTATAGTGCAAAGCAAACAGAATGCCTTCCTTCCTACATGCCTCCTTTTCAGTACAAACTATACAGTGCTGCTATTCATCAATAGGTATAGTGCAGCATATACCTTCTAAAGAAGCAGAGCTTTGTGAGTATAATTTGGATGTCAATGGTGAAGATTGTTCATTTCCTCTGTAGTGCCCAAACTGTCAGTTTTTAATTCTGAACTTGTATGCCTTTTAAGGGAATGCAGATGACAATGAACGAGTCTGATTAAAGTGCCTTAAAGTACAACTGGACAAAACTTTTTTCAAATTTTCAAAGTTTTAAAGAAAAATGTAAATGTTTGCTTTTTCAAAATTGGGACATTGCTATCATTTTTTGACCAGCTCTATGTAGAGTGTTTCATTTGAGGTGAGGACAGAGATGCATGTTTTGATTCTGAGAACACAGATGATGGTCTTGTTGATATAGAGAGAATTTAAGGCAAGTTCAAGATGTTTGTACAAGTTAAAGGAGTTTTTAGAGTCAGATATTTTGAATCACTGTTGTAGTTGTTGCCTTTTCCTTTTGCTCAGGGATGTGCTGACGTAGGCATATTCCTACAATCCTCATCCTCAGTATTGCCAACTTTTATGATTTAGTGCGAGTTTTGTGGTTTTGCTGTTTTTCTTGAAGCCCCAGCTCCTGGAGTCAGTGAATTACATGGGAATCTCAGATTTCAGTTTTTTAAAGTAAGTTTCTAGTGCTCATGGTTGCAGAGAAAACCTTGAAAATGTGAACCTTATAGGCTCAAAATAAAAAAAGACAAATAAAAAGAAGCCCAATGTTGTTTTTTAAAAATCTCTTGTTTGGCAATACCGCATCCTCATTGTCCAGAGGGTGTCTCCCACTAGTCTCTTCTTCCTCTTCATCACTGTCACTAATGGTATGGCTACACTACGGAGACTATACCGCTTAGCAAGCTATACCAGCATAACCCCATAGTATAGATGCAGTATACACTGACAGGATGGGTTTTCCTGTCAGTGTAGGAACACCGCCTCTGAGAATGAAGTTAGCTGCATCAACAGAAAAATGTTTCCATTGACACAGCTGCATCTACACTGGTGTCAGCACAGCCATCTCAGTCGGGGTGTGTTATTTTCACACACCTGACCAGTGTAGCGATGTCAACTAACTTTCACCTGTAGACCAAGCCTAAGTTTGTTGGGCTTTTCCTTTTGCCTATACTGCTGCAGAATATATGTGAAATTGCAGAAGGATCCACTACTCTCTCAGTTAGGGGGTGAGAGAAGAAAAAAAAGGCGTAACACAGCCAGAGCTTTTGTTTTTAACTGATCCTGTTACATTTCTTGTCCGATAACTTCTTCCCAATCTGCTACAGATTGCAATGGTTTATGCTCCTAGACTGCAGGTTTTACAGGTGGCAAGAAACTTCTGCCTTTCACTATCCTCAGTGGAGACCAAAGGAGATATTCATTTAGTGTTCTTGTTCTCTTGAGAATGCAAATCACCAGATTCTGACAGTGACATCTTCCTAGACTGGGAGGAATAAGAGTTTGTGAATTCTGCTGTTGAATCACGTGATGATGATTTACCAGTGCAGATGTATTTACCAATATTATCTAACTAGCTTATGTGAGAGTCTATCAAGCCACAATGAGCTGTGATTTATAGTTTGTTGTTATTATTATAGTAGTAGAACCAAGGGGCCTCAATCAGGATTAGAGCCTGCTTGTGTTAGGAGCTACAAACCTATGTAAGAACTTAGAGTCCAATTGATTGTTGCCCTGCACTTTGGAAAGTGGTTGCAAAATGTTACCGCTCTGATTGAGTAGTGTTTTACATCCATTTTGCATTCATCTCACACTAGTGTAAATGACTGTCTATGTTGCAGACAAAGACTGATCCAAATAGACAGGACAGACAAAGTGTGAGGGACAGGAATGCAACGGATAAGCAGAATGACCAGACTGGGGGGTGGTTAGTAAATGTCATGCTAGTTACATTTTTTTTTGTGGGGACAAAGTAGGTTTGACGCTGGCAGACCCGGTGCCAGTTCATGCCAAGGCCCCAGGCCTCACTGAACACTGACAAATGCACAGCTGGAAACCAGTCTGTCTCACCTGTATGTTAGTATTGCTAAGATTGATATTAGAGTTGTAAGAATGTGTTTGGTGTTTAGACCTTAGGAGTAGCTTGTAGGATGCTGCATGTATTAGTCTCACTTATCAGTAGCCCATGTTATAAAACAATAGCAAATGTTTTCATTTAATTGTCACTATGTAACTCATCAAACAGGAAAGAAGCTTTCTATAATGCAAATGCTGGCTTCCTACGGAAGACGTTAGGTACTGACCAAAGAGACGGCCTTTGAAATCAAATGAGCCACTGTGAGACATCAAGGGAATGTCTACACGGCAATGTAAGCCCAGGGTTAGTGGGACGTGAATCAGCTGACCTGTGTTAAGGAACCCTGGGCTTGAGCATCTATGTTGTATTTTAACCCTATGTTAAGACTTTTCTAGCCCTTGCTTGAACCTAGGGCTCTGGTGTCTATTGCAGACCCTAGTCAAAGTAACCATATCTCAGAGTTCCTAGTGCCCCCCCCCCACAAAATATGGCCACTCTAGCCTTAGGACCATGGTGCGCTGTGGGGAAATTTTACTGCCCATCCTGCATGTTACCAGGAAGCAGCTCACTTTGCAAAAGGCTTGATCGGTTTGCTCTCCATTGCAAACCCAGGAGGCTCTCAGATAGTGTGCTTGCAATTCGGTGATCAGAAGTTAATGCTGTCCTGAGCTGCTACCATTTGCAAAAGGGTGGGGTGGCTTCCATTTTCAATAGAGTAGATTACAGATTGTTGGGATAGAGAGGACTAAGGAAATTGTCCCATGGAATTGCGGGATACTTCTGGCTGACTTCCGGGACCTGAGTCAAGCAGGGCTATGTCTACATTGCAGAGCAATAGGACTTGGACTCTGGGTCCTGGCGTAACTCGAGCTCAGACTTTCCAGACCAGCAGGGTCCTGGGACTGAGGGTCCGAGCCCTGGATTGGCACAATTGCAGTGTAGATGCAAGGGGGGTTAGGCTTCAGTCCAGGTTTAAGCACGGGCTTATGTTGCAGTGTAGACATACCCCAGAAGAACAAAGACTTTGTTAATTGCACTCTTCATCCCCTCCAGGAAGAGGAAACCTGCGCATGAACTCATTCCTTCAGCTTGGGTTCTGGGGGAGAAGGGGATAAATATCCCTGACAAGGAGAAACTTGATTCTTTTTGCTGCTTGGACTCTGAAGGGGCAAGAATCACCAAGGATAAGCACTCCCCCCCCCCAGCTGTTTTACCTGGGTTAGCCCTAAAGACATATGGAGTTTGCTTATTATAGAAGTTTCTATCCTCTTTGGTAGGGTTACCATATTTCAGCAAGCAAAAAAGAGGACGGGAGGAGCCCCGCCCTAGCCCCGCCCCTGCCCCTCCCACTTCCCGCCCCCCCAGAACCCCCAACCCTCCCCCCGTTCCTTGTCCCCTGACTGCCCCCTCCTGGGACCCCTGCCCCTAACTGCCCCCCAGGACTCCACTCCCTATCTAAGCCTCCCTGCCTCTTGTCCCCTGACTGCCCCAACCCTTATCCACACCCCCACCCCCAGACAGACCCCTGGGACTCCCACGCCCCATCCAACCACTCCCCACCCCCTGACAGCCCCCCCACGAACTCCCAACCCATCTAAACCCCTCTGCTCCCTGTCCCCTGACTGCTCCGATCCCTCTCCCCACTCCTGCCCCCTGACAGCCCCCCCCCAGAACTCCCAGCTCCCCACCCCCCTGCTCCTTGTCCCCTGACTGCCCCTTCCTGGGACCCCTGCTCCTAACTGCCCTCCAGGACCCTACCCCCTACCTGTACCCTGACTGCCCAAAACTTTCTCCACCCCCCCAAAAGCCCCCCCCCGTTTCTTGACTGCCCCCTCCAGAACCTTCCTGCCCCCGGTCCCCCTTACCCTGCTGCTCAGAACAGGGTGTTGGGCTCTGTGCAGCCGAGCCGGACACGTGGCTGAGCTCCCCAGCAGAACAAAACCCGGTCCCTGGCCCTGCACAACAAAACCCGGTCCCTGGCCCTGCACAGTGCTGCCGGACCGGGTTGCAGGAGAGGCCAACTCAGAATGCAGGGCGGCTCCGGCTCCTCTACAGCTGCTCAGGAGTCCAGCCCGGGATTTTTCTGCAGCCCTCCCAGCCGCTCGCTCTGCCGGGGGAGGGGGAAATCCCGGACATTGTGAGTGCTTTACAAATTCCCCCCGGACACTATTTTTAGCGCGAAAAGGAGGACATGTCCGGGTAAATCCGGACGAATGGTAACCCTATCTTTGGGAACCTAAGAGTGTAACCCATTTGTGTGTGTTTATCTGCTTTAATCTTATAAATAACTCTTTTATTTCTTTTTCCTACTTAATAAAGCTTTAGTTAGTTTGTTACAGCAGTGGATCTCAAGCTTTCCAGACTACTGTACCCCTTTGAGGAGGCTGATTTGCCTTGCGTACCCCCAAGTTTCACCTCACTTAAAAACTACTTGCTTACAAAAATCAGACATAACATACAAAAGTGTCACAGCACACGATTACTGAAAAAATTGCTTACTTTCTCCTTTTTGCCATATAATTATAAAATAAATCAATTGGAATATAAATGCTGTACTTACATTTAAGTGTATACTATATAGAGCAGTATAAACAAGTCATTGTCTGTATGAAATTTTAGTTTGTATTGACTTCTCTAGTGCTTTTTATGTAGCCTGTTGTAAAACAAGGCAAATATCTAGATGAGTTGATGTGCCCCCTGGAAGACCTCTGTGTACCCCTGGTTGAAAACCACTGTGTTACAGGATTGGCTACAAGTGTTGCCTTTGGTTTCAAATCTGAGTACAATTGATCTGAGGTAAGTGATGGGTCCTTTGGGACTGGGAGTAACCTGAATATTATTGTGATTACTGATACAAGGGACCATATATCACAGAGGCAGGCTTACCTGTACTGGTAAGATAGACTGGAGTACCCAAGGGGATTTGTTACTTGGTTAGTGAAATCTAATTATAGAATATATAACCAATTTGGGGTTTTCCCCCTATTTCCTGACAGGCTGCCCTCACTTTGGCAGCCACATTCATGAGCCACCCAGGACAGCATGGCCAGGGGTGTTTCATGTTTTTAGTTATGTCATATAAGATCCTCTGTGTGTACCTGGCAGTATGCATGCCCCCAGGAGAACTGGGTGAAATTTTTCAGACTGAACTTTTTTTTTGCTGAAAAATGCAGATGTGAGTTGACCAAAATATTTTTTGAATTTGCAGAATAGCTTCAATAGAAAAGCTCCCTCTAATATGCTGGAAAAACGAAATAATATTTTTTGACATTTTTGAAACACATTTCAGTTTTTTCAAACTGAAATAACTTTTCAGTGAGAATTTTACCTCAATACCATTAAAAAAAAAACATTCCTCTAAAACAAAATGTTTAGTTTTTGGTGGAATGAATGTTTTATTTGACACAAAACCAATTTTTTCAACTTTTTTGGTTAATTAAAAATTAATTTTCATTCTGGGTTGACCCTGAAGAAACCAAAAAATCAATTATTTGCACTTTTCTGAAAGTGAGCAGCAGCTCTGTGTGACTTTCAACACTGCAGCTGTTGGATTTCTCTGGTTCCCTAATAGAATATAAAAAAGGCCAATGCATTTTGCTGGTTAGCTGGGAAGGGAATAAAGGCAGTTGCACCATATCTGTGTGAGACCGTAAGTGACAGCTTGTTTAACACTGTCACTGACACCAAAATTGTTAACCACCTGCCTCAGAACATTACAGCACAAATAACACTGGTTGTCTTGGGGAGCCGCTGTGATGTTTTTCACTTCTGTTGGCTTCTGCCCCTTATGGAAGCTGTTCGGACAGACTAATCTCTCAGGGGTGAAAGAGAATTTTGAACAAAATCCTGTTTGTAATTGGGGCTGTGTTTGCTCTTTTTTAGGCTAAATAATTAGACCATCAGTAACCCCATCTCCTTTCCTCTCCCAAAAAACATTTAATCACAAAGACCAGCTCCCAGCTCCCAACCTCCCTTTTCCATTCCCAGCAATTTACAGGTTGCAAAGAAAACATAAATGAAAATGATGCTTGAAATGAGGGTCACAGGGTTTTAAACACCTCATTATTTCGGCTGAGTTGCTATTTTGTTTTGAACTGTGCTATTTTGGTGTCCTGATGCCAGGAAATGCAGAAATGCTCAACATTAAAAAATATGACTTAGCTCTTACATAGCACGTTTCATTATCCAAGAGCTTTTCAGACATTAACTAATTATTCCCCCTACTGTCCCTGTGAGGTAGGTAGATAAAAGTTACCATGATGATTATTGGGCCCCACTTTATAGATAGGGAAGTGGAGGCAGAAAGTGAGGGCCTATTCCAACACAATGCTGTGGACCATAGACGCCGACTCTGTGAGTGCTCCAGGGCTGGAGAACCCCTGGGGAAGAAAATAGTGGGTGCTCAGCACCCACTGGCAGCCTTGCTGATCAGCTCCCCCCCCCCCAGCACCTCCTACTCGCCAGTGGGCCCTGCCTATCAGCTCCCCCTCCTCCCTGCCAATGCCTCCTGCCTGCCACGATCGCTGTGCAGCGGCATGCAGGAGGCACTGGGGGGAGGGGGAAGAGCAGGGGCAAGAAGAGGTGGGGCAGGGGTGAAGGAAGGGCAGGAAGAGGCAGAGCGGGGGTGGGGGCAGGGCCTGGGGTGGAGCGGGGCTCAAGCAATCCCTGGGGAAATCCCAAAGTCGGCGCCTCTGCTGTGCACTCTCAATTCCTGGCATGAAGCAACATTCTGGTTATGCTCTAAGGGTATGTGTACCCAATAAAGAAAAACCCATGGCTGGCCTGTGCTGACTGACTATGCTCTGGAACCCTCCCACCTCGCAGGATCCTAGAGCCGAGGCCCCAGACGAAGCTTGAAAGTCTACAAAGAAATGGACTACACAGTCTACACAGCATCAGCCCAGCAGAGGGAGGGCATGTCTACACAGCAAAGAAAAACCCATGGCTGGCCTGTGCCAGCCAATGTGGACTCACAGGGCTGGCACAGGCCAGCGGTGAGTGTAGACATGCCCTCTGCAAGTCTTGCATCAGGACTTTAGAGTTTGTTTAGACTACAGTTTGTGGCCTTGTCTACATAAGAAAGTTGCACTCTAAAGGTATGAGTTTTTTAAACTGATTAAGTTAAACTAGTCCAAAAGGCTATATAGACAAGCCGTTTAATCCAGGCTCTTTTTTTTTTAGTTCAGTTTAAAAAGGATTAGAAATCAATTTAAACTAAACCACTGTTACTGAAATAAGAGTCTCCACAAAAGAGTTTGTACTTGGCTGTCTAAACTGGTTTAAAAACAGTTTTAAACCAGTACAAATTTCTCATGTAGAGATTGAAAACGCTGGTGGAGACACAAACTACTAATCTCTCTGTCCTGGAACAAACACTGTGGTGTGTCTAGACTAGCATTTAATCAACCCTGAGCTCAAATCACTAGACCATGGTTTTCGTCTTTAAAACAAAACATACACGAAGAGATAACTGAATTTTCCTGAATGGGCAAAAAGACTTGATCGTGATGAGTTTTTATTTCATCCCATCTGGTCTAATGGTAACATTCTGTTCTCACAAATCTGTCAAGTAATCTCATGGTATTTGATTCTGGACTGCTGAATTTAAAGCCTAGTATAAACATAAAATCCTACTATGGTTTTCAATTTTTCTCTCCGTTATGTGGATGTTACCAGAACAGGCTTTTTAAGTAATTCACATTTTAGATGGCACATGAGCCTTCAGCCAGCATAACCCAGACATCCTCATGGAGCTGAGAAAGCTCAGTATGAGAACAAATAATTCAAAGCTTTCACAGCCTTTAGAACTCTTGAGCGAAAAGAGTAGTTCTACTTTTTAACATAAATCCCTTGACTTTTATAGAGGGAAGATGTACCTGCAATATGTGTGTGTGCTGTATTTTAGGGATTTATTCACAGGGCTCAGAGAAACAGGTTGCTTTTGTTAGCGACACTAGATGAAGGAGTACAAGGAAATAAAAGAGGAATTCTGTGTCTTTTGTAGGCAGGTACAGAGAGTGGTACCCATTTAAAGGAGTGCCTAATAAAGGAACTGACCTGTTAGTTGGAAAGATTTCCTGTGAAGTACATGAGAATGTACAGCCCTTTGAAGTGAGTTCCTGATAAAGGAATAGACTTGTTCTAAGAACAGACTTGTGCATCCAAAAATAAATAAATTAAATAAAAAATGGAAAATTGAGTTGATAAAAATATAGCTCACTATGTGCTTAACACGTTTTTATTGTTCCTTTATTAAAATGGAGCTCGTTAGAGAAGCTCATTAGAGAAGACGAGGCCCATGATAGAGGGGTAGCACTTTGTCTGGAGTGACACAGACATTCAGTTACTGGTTGTGGTCTCTGACTTCCTAGGCCAGCAGGGGTTGGGATAGCTCTGAAAGTAGAAGTATTCAATGGAAGTGGTGGGAAGAAGTGAGGGTGGATTGATGCTTAGTGCAATGACAAAAACTTAGAGGACCCTCTTGGGAAAATAAAATACCTTAAGGCCAAATTCTGCCTGCTGGAGTGTGTGTATGCGTGTGTGCACTGCACAGCTCCCACTGAGTTGCACACTGTATGTTATCCAAGTGGGGGGAGGCCAAAACCAAAGAGAAAAAAAAAGAAGTTCTCTCCAAACAGACCCCAGCCAGCAGAGTTCCTAGTTCTCTTAGTTCTAAGAGGCAGGTCGGTCTTATCTCTTTCCCTTAGGCAGCAAATTATGGAAGGAGCAATTTAGCCAAGTTTATAAGGCTCTTATCTCAGAGCCTTGAGTCACACCATATAAACGTATATTCAGAAAATAAAGTCTTTAAGGCCCAAATCAGGTTAATGTCCTGGGGCCTACAACTCATAGCAGTCAACAGTCCCTTCTCTCCCTTTTTTAAGCTTCCTTTTCCTGTTTCTATATCCCAGCCCTAAGGGTGGGATGCTCCTTGACTATATCCAGGCTGTCTTGGCTGGGAGCTCCAGATTGTCCCTTAAAAGGGTAGAATACACATCTGAGGGCTGTATATAATTTGCACTGAACTAGCATTCTGACTTACTTCGATA
Organism: Chrysemys picta bellii; assembly: GCF_011386835.1. Classification (NCBI taxonomy): domain Eukaryota; kingdom Metazoa; phylum Chordata; order Testudines; family Emydidae; genus Chrysemys; species Chrysemys picta. Next base: position 194,742,517 of record NC_088791.1, read on the forward strand.
TTAGTGTTTTAAGCAGATGAATGCCACTGAATAGCCACAATACCCTGAGGGTTTCTACTGTCCAGTTAAATTTCATTGATTACTACAATTCCTTCATCAGTGAAAAAGAACAACTTGTAAATATGGGTCAAATTCTAAGTAAGGATCCCTTGAAAGTTAAAAGAAGTGACCTGGCTAATATGCCTACGTTATCTCTGTGATTAGTCAGATACATTTACAATGGCCAGTTTGGTATTTTTGGTTAATATAAATTATAATATTATCAATAATCAAATGCTTATTTTCCACTCATATGCGGTGTTGTAGCCATGTTGGTTCCAGGATATCAGAGGGACAAGGTGGGTGAGGTAAAATCTTCTATTGGACCAACTTCTGCGGGTGAGAGAGACAAGCTTTCAAGCTTACACAGAGCTCTTCTTCAGGTTCTGTATAAGCTAGAAAGCTTGTCTCTCTCACCAACAGGAGTCAGTCCGATAAAAGATATTACCTCACCCTCCCTGTCTCCCTATTTTCCCCCCTCTTCATTTTGGTCCCTTCATAAGGTGTATGCAGGCTCTGCAAAGGTGGTGGTGTTTATATAGGCTCCCTTAACTGAGGGAGCGCTTAGCAATTGCTATTCAGGTTTGCAATGACAGTTCCCCAGCTGGTGCTGGATGTTCAGATAGCAGCTGTGGTCACCTTTTTGCCATCTGGGCTTAGCAAGTAGTCTTAAATTCAAGAGGTGCTTACTCAGTGTATGCCAAGTTTTCAGAACTTGATGTAGCAGTCAATGAGACTTACCCTTAAAACTTTGTAAGCATGAGGATTTTCCTTTTCTTCTTTGGAGTTTTCAGGGGGATCAAAATTAGCCTGTGATTATGAAGAAACTACCACATCCCTATGTCGAAAACCACTGAGACTTGCAGAGCTAGGGTTAGAACCTTAGCGTTGGTTGCCAACTTTTGGCAATTTTTATAACAAATCTTGTGATATCTTGGGGATGGGAGTTGGATCTCATCAGTTTCTGACTTACGGCTTCAGTCACGTGAACTTCTGCTCAACCTAAAATGACTTCCGTCTCCTGTCACCTCAATGGCACTGGAGCTATAAGCTGTCCTCAGCAAGATGGCCAGTGTATTTTTTGACATTTACATGTGAACGTGAGGCTGCCCCCATCAGAGGTGCCTGCCTCCCGTTGTTTCCAGTGGGGCTGAAGCCAGGCTGCACTTGGAGAGGATGATGTTTGATGTCCTCTTACTCATGGGTGAGGGCCTGGGAAGAAGCAGGAGAATCTGGAGGTGCTGGGAATGATACTGAGGTGGTGGCATCAGGGAATGGAAACAGGTGAGGAAACTATGGAGAGTCAGGGAAATGTGTGTGTGGGGCGAACGGAGGCAGACTGAGTGGGATGTGTGTTCAGGGGAATGTGGGGGAGCAGGAGGGAGATTTGGGACAAAGGAGGACACTGGGGTACAGATTCTGGAGGGGGAGCACTATAGAGCAGGAGAAGCAGGAGGCAGCAAAAGTAAGTGGTTTTGGAAGTTTGGGAGAAAAGTTGTTTGTTGTGTTAAAACTTCAGTGGGTTTGTGCATAGTCGGAATGATGCTGTGGTGCTACAGATGAATGTCTGTATCTCCTTCCCCCCAACTTTTTGGGCAAAATTACTCCACCGTTGCACTAGTTCTCTAACTTTTTACTAAGGTGACCCACCACCTGCATTTTGTCTCTTTTTTGCAACCCACCATTACATATATACTGCATACCTTCTCCTCCTCTGCTGCTGCTTTCTTCTTGCCCTGCTATGGGGGCACTGACCAACCGCAGCACCACCCTCTGCCCCGGCACTGCAACCTTCATCCTGGCCTGGTGCAGACGGGAGGCCCCTGGGAGGGGGCAGTATTGGAGTGCAATACCCCACATTCACCCTGCAGCAGAGGCTCCTGTCCCAAGGGGCTGAGCCCACCTCCCTGCTCCAGGCATTGTGACAGGCACATGGGTTCACAATGCCACTCAGGTTTGGCTCAGCTGTCTCTCTGTTATGATGGACAGGTGGCTGGCCCAAATTTGAGTGAGTGGCTTTGCCCAGGTTCACAGTGCTTCAAGGGTTTAGCCTGGCTGCCCTTCCGTGATAACAGAGGGCTGGTTAGGCCAAATCTGAATGATGCTGCTACCCCATGCGCCATGTTGCAATATTCAGAGTGGGGTGCTGGGCCCAGTCCCTAGGACAGCCCTGCACTCAGCCCGCAGTGGCAGCTCCTGACTTCACTTTCCATGTCTCCCCTCTCACTCCAGGCCTCCTCTCACACGGGGCCCACAACCCATCTAGAAGCTTCCCGTGTCCCACTGTTTGGGAGACACTGAGCTATTGGAAGGACCCTGATGCTCTTTCTAAGCAAAGGAGGGCAACATACTCTCACAAACACAGACAGGCTGATCCTAGTCTCCCTGAAGTCAGTGACACAAAACAACAACTGCTAAGATCACTGGGAGCAGCATCGGGCCTACAAAAGTTGGGTAGCAAGGGAGGAGATTGTTTCCATTTTAAAATATTTAGGTAGCACTCAGATACTATAGCCTTGTGGGTCATGTAAGTACTTTGCAAGACTGAAATCAAAGAGAAGAGAATTGGGCCCTAATCTATCCAGGACAAAAATCACTAATAAGTTTAATTACAACCTGTTTTCTTCAAATGTAGCTAGGTTTCCAAGGACATTTAATAATATGGAAAGCCTGAAGGGGCAATAACAAGCCACTGGTGAGCTAATGACAAACAAACGAGCAAAAGTCAAAATTTCAATTTTTGTAATGGCCTACAACTCACATCAAATTGTTTTTTATTTCCTTTAGACTTGGCAGAAACATTCTCCTTTGCATTCAGAGTAAATCTCATAATTTTCATCCTAAACCAGTTTTTCCAAGACAAATGTATGAGGGTGCTAAGATAGGGATTTAAAATGGAAGCTGTTTGCAGTCTTAATTTTGGAAAAGCCAGGGTCTTTTTGTAACTAACCGAATGCAATATGTTGGGAGTATTTAAAGGAATAAATAAACAGTTTATTCAGAACCAAACCTGTCCTGAACCATGCAGTTTTATCTTAGGTATTGAATATATACAGTATGGCCCAAGTGGTAATTGACAGGTTTCAGAGTAGCAGCCGTGTTAGTCTGTATCCGCAAAAAGAAGAACAGGAGTACTTGTGGCACCTTAGAGACTAACAAATTTATTAGAGCATAAGCTTTCGTGGACTACAGCCCAATTCTTCGGATGCAACCCGAGCTGTAGTCCACGAAAGCTTATGCTCTAATAAATTTGTTAGTCTCTAAGGTGCCACAAGTACTCCTGTTCTTCTTCAAGTGGTAATTGTTACTTTTGAGGAATTGTTGCATGAATATAATGAGTTTCACAGGACTCAGATTAATGTTATGAGCTTGACATTGACCCTCTATACCCAGAAAATGTGATATACATTTTATTAGCACTGTGTACTGAGTGTGAGCTAAATGCAGTCTGTGGAATGGCAGATATGGAGCATAAAACAATGTATACATATTTTTGTGTTGGTGGGTGCCAACCCCATCCCAGGTAGTTCATAACATGAATTCTTTCATCAGATCCTTGGTCTTGAAATGGTGACTTGTCTAGCCCAATGGTTCTCAATCAGGGGTACATGTACCCCTGGGGGTACACAGAAGTATTCCAGAGTGTACATCAACTCATCTAGGTATTTGCCTAGTTTTACAACAGGCTACATAAAAAGCACTAACCAAGTCAGTGCCAATTAAAATGACTTGTATATACTGGTCTATATTCTATACACTGAAACGCAAGTACAATATTTATATTCCAGTTGGTTTATTTTATAATTATATGGTAAAAATGAGAAAGTAAGCAGTTTTTCAGTAATAGTGTGCTGTGCCACTTTTGTATTTTTATGTCTGATTTTCTAAGCAAGTAGTTTTTAAATTAAGTGAAACTTGGGGGTACGCAAGACAAATCAGACTCCTGAAAGAGGGGTACAGTTGTCTGAAGAGTTTGAAAGCCACTGGTCTAGCCCAAACCCAATTCCTTTATTCTGGGGCTGTTACTTCCCTCTCTGTGTTCCCCTCCAATTCATGAGACTGACACGTTGTGGAAGGACAGTACAAACAGGCTGCTACCTCACGGATTGATTTTCTGCTGCTTTATGAAGCAGACAACAGGGAGAGCTGACCACCAGAAGCTGGGACTGGACAACAGGGGATGGATCACTCGATAATTGCCTTGTTCTGTTCATTCCCTCTGAAGCATGTGGCACTGGCCACTGTTGGAAGACAGAATACTGGGCTAGATGGACCATTGGTCTGACCCAGCATGGCCACTCCTGTGTTCTTATATTCACAGTGGAATGTCATCCTCTCTGTGATGTGCCTGACTGTCCCCAGCCTGGGGAGAGTTCCATAGCTACTATTGCATTCAAGTTATTCTACCCCTAACACCCACTATTTGATTCAAAGAAAAAAGGAGTAAGTTGGTTCATCTTCCGAGGGAGTCTCTCTCCCATCAACAAAGCATCATTAAAGTAAAGCAGAAGAAACACTGCTCTTTTTAGCCACTGATCACAATCTGTGATCTGTGGGAGAATCTTTGGGAGGGATGGCAAGTGGGACTTACCTGCTTACCTACACAATACTGGCAGCGGGGCAGGGAGAAAAATGTAATAATAATACAAAGTGACATCTCACTCTCCTGACACCTCAGCAAATGTCTACAGTAGATAAAAGCAGTGGCATAGATATTTCTAATGGGTTGTTATGTAATAGGAACTCTCGATTCCCTCACATTTCCCTTCCTCATGCAGTTGGACAGCCCCTCAGTATAATTTTATTGGCACGTACAACATATTAAGAGGTTTCTAGAAAAACTTCTTTGTAGGAGACTGTGTGCCTCAGTAAACTAGGGATGTAAGGGAACCTGGGTTTGAAGCCTACTGCTGTGTGTTCTTGGCTAAGTCACTTAAACCTTTCAGTGACTCAGTTTCATCATCTGTACAATGGAGAGACTGATACTTACTTACCTTTATAAAGAGCATTCATATCTTCAGATAGATGTGCTGGTTTCTGTGGGATGTTAACGACACTGGTACTAGTACCAAGGGTGCTAATAATGATTCTCTTTGTTAATCTTTAGCTTGATCTCTGGTCTGTACAGAAAGCTGATGTCAGTTGCTATGAGACTTTTCTATACCTAGTGATGAAACACCTAACACGTGCAACCTGCTGACAGGTTGTGTCTTCCCAAGGAAGGAGACGGACTTTTTTTCTACAAGCATGACAATTACTGAGCCTTGGCCACATTAATATATTTACTCTCATTGTCTGCTGCCCACAGGCCCCTCTCCAAGCTCAGCTAACAACATCTGGCAAACCATTAATAACAGCTGGCTGTGATAAATGTCTGTTCGCTGCAACTGACTTCAGCATTACATGGCTGACCTGAGTTTTAGGCACCCAGACCTTAATAGCCTTCACATGCAAATTAGGTACAAGTCCTTACTGGAGTGGTGCTGTGGTTAAATGGACAATTTCTTTTCATGTGTGAGCAATTTTAACAAATTTGCCCTGTTTCTTTGCTTTTGCCTTCCCTCTCTTTTCTCTCTTGCAATTTCCTTGATTATTTGTTTCTACATCTGGCATTAGTGTATCATGTTAGGAGTCATGTTTCCCTGTCAAAGAGTTAAGGAACATGGTTCTTCCCTGACCCCACCCTTCCCTTCCCCTCCCCTCAGTACAGATTAACCACACTGGATTATTGGATCCTGCCGAAAAAAGCCCCAGTTCAATATACAATATGTCCGTCTGTGGCTGGCAGGGGTGTATTGGAACAGATGTGTGTTGTCTCCAGGATGATGGAGGTGCAAAGCTAAACTGAGCAGTTCTGATTCCTGCATGGTTCACACAATGACTCTCCTAACTGGCAGAATGAGCCCCTTAACCATTTTGTGATAATGTAATAGGAGTGTTTGTGATGAGTCTCTCGTTCAGCTGAAATGGAAGTGCTAGCACAAGCCCTCCCTTACAGTGCCAGACAAATGTATGTTTTAGAGTAGTGGTTCTCAACCAGGGGTACACACAGGGCTGGTGCAAGGAAGTTTCATGCCCTAGGCGAAACTTCCACCTTGCGCCCTCCCCCCCAGATCTTCGTCAACTTGCTGCCCCCTCCACCCTGAGGCGCCCCCCCGCGGCAGTTACCCCCCTCTGCCCTGAGGTGCCCCCCCTGCGGCAGCTCCCCCACCCCCCGGCCCGGGGAGCCGTGCGGCAGCTCCTCACCCCAGCTCACCTCTGCTCTGCCTCCTCCCCGAGCACACCGCCCCCGCTGTAATTCTCCTCCCCTCCCAGGCTTGCAGCACCAAACAGCTGATTGGTGCCTCAAGCCTGGGAGGCTGGAGAAGTGGAGCGGCCGCTGCGCTGGGAGAGGGAGTCTGAGCCGCACGTGTCAGTGGATAAGGCAGGCAATGTGGGGTCTATTCCTAGCCTTGTCAGTGATTTGTTCTGTGACTAGGCAAGTCACTTAGGGTATGTCTACACAGCAGTTAAACACCCACAATACAACACAGGTCAGCAGACTTGGGCTTTCAAGGCTCAGGATGTGGGGCTGTAAAATTGATGTGTAGACATTCAGGCTCAGGCTGGAGCCTGAGCTCTGGGGTGCTGAGAGGAGGAGCTCAGGCTCCAGTTGAAATGTGAATAGCTACATGGCAATTTTTAGCCCGCGAGCCAGTCAGCTGACCCAGTCCAGCTGCGGCCGTGCTGTGGGTCTTTTATTCCAGTGTAGATGTACTCTGAGGGCTCAGTTATGCCTGGTGCTTACACAGCGTGGGAGAGGGTCCAACATCTCATTCCCCTTTGCAGATCCCACATGAGAAGGCCAAGCATAATTGCAGTCTCTGTTCTCAGAGGAATACAGGGACCAATCCCTCTTTCTTCACTTGGGCGTGCAAATGTACCAAAAGGCAGGGGAGAAACTGGATCGTGGCCCCAGTCTCTCTTTGCACTACTATGAGTGATGAGACCAAGGCAGAGAGAGACTAGAATGCACCCTGATGGAATGTTGCAACAGGTACTTTCTCACTGTATATGTGAGGCATAGCTGCTCCCTGTGCTTTACCCAAGGGAATTGGGTCTCAGTGCTGCTCCCATACAAGGTGGTGCCTAAATGGCCCAGTTAAACCCTTAATATCTCCTAGCCTCAGTTTCCCCATCTGCATAAGTGAGGCTATCGATACCCACTATCTTTTGTAAAGCACCTTTAACCTATGGATTGCTATATAACAGCCAAGTATTATCATTTAGTACGAGTAATTTGTTCCAGTGCAGCTAAACCCTATGAATATGTTTTCAGAGCTCAAAACAACAGGCTCTGTGGAATGGCTATTCGGGTCTCCTGAAGTGTCAGCTTGGAATGAGTGACAGACATGAAGACTTTGTAGTAGCAAGGCAGTGACATCCCTAGTTTTCCTTCCCATGTAATACTGCCAACCAACCCCATTAAATCTCCTGGATTTCAGGAATAGCTGAACTGCACTGTGATGTGTTGCCATTTCTCTGTTTTCAGTGATTCATAAGCCTCTTGTTGGTTGAAGGTGAACTGAAGAGAATACACATATTGAATGTGGGTAGGGAGGCCTTCATATTAATTGTGAGATTCCACCAAATGTGCAACACTGGAGATGGATTCTGTACTTGGCACTAAGTTTCACCATGATGCCATTGTTTTCCTACCGATTCAAGAGCTTCAAATAGGGAAAAGCTATGAGACTGAAACAGGCACTTGGACACTACTGTGATGGGAGCCATGTAGGTAGGTAGGTAGAAAAAAACAGCCTCAAGCTCTATCAAAATAAAAGATATATGTGGCATAAACTACAGGATGGTGGTATAAAGATTTTATTGCCACCTGTTTTGGAAGATCTGTATAACACAGGTAAGACTCTCTAAGACTCTATAAGACTCTCTGCCTTTAGTGAATGGTATAATCACATTAATCCATGTGTTCCGCCTCATCTATCAGATTATCTAGTGGTTGCAGCAGGGTATTTAGAGGGAGAGCACCTGAGTTCTCTTTTTGAGAGAGGTAGTCTAACGCTCATCATCTGGTTGACTAACACTCTCTCCAGAGGTTGGGGCACTAGCCTGGGGCTTGGGAATCCAGGGGCAGTTCGCATAGACTTCCTGTGCGAATTTGGGCAAGTCACTTAGGTTATATCTACACTGCAATGTCATTACAGCACATGCAGACACACTCAAACTAGCTTTAATCTAGCTAGATCAAAGTTAGCTTGAGTAACAGTAGCAGTGAAGGTGCAGCAGCATTGGTGGTGTCACGGGCTAAGCCTGCCTGCCTGGGAACCAGGGTACACACTCTAGCAGCGAGCTTGTGCCACCTGCCCCTGCTGCTATGGCTTCACTACTGTTGGTACCCAAGCTAGCTAGGTTGAAGCTGGCTGGAGTAGGTCTACCTGTGCTACAATCACACCTTCCAATTGTAGTGTAGACATACCCTTTTTTCTCTGTGCCTAAGGCTATGGCTACACTGTTGCTTTACAGCACTGCAACTTTCTCGCTCAGGGGTGTGAAAAAGGAGTGAAGATAAATACATTACAGACTGTGAGTGCTCTGATCCTATGGTAATGAAGGCCACATAAGTACCTTAGATAGACTCTACCAATGAGTTGATGTACAACCCTTAGTAGTCACTCAAGAGAGGTCACTTACTTTATCTGTGCCTTAGTTTACCTATCTGTATATAGGGCATGTTGTTTACCTTACAGGGATGTTCTAAGAGTTGGTGTTTGTGAAGCACTTTGAAATCCTTTGTTGAGAGGCTGAAGTATTATATTTGCTGTAAAATAACATTTACAGAAATACTTGTCTGGTGCAACACAGAAGGAGATAAAGAATGGCTCAATATCCAGATTTTAGCTGCAACAATTCACTTAGTGCTTGTGTGATTTTTTGTGTGTGTATAAGATGTGATTGAATAAACAAAACAAACTGTACAATCCTGTAGACAATGAGGCAGATTCTTTGTGGAGTCCAGCTCCTGCTGAGCTTACCCGGGTGCGGCTTTTGGAAAACTGGCTCCCTGATTCTCTGCTCCAGCACAAGTTAAAACAGCCTGTAGTACCCCGCAAAAGTTGGAGTAGTGGTGGCTGCAGGAAAGGAGGCGTAGAAGCTGGCTTTGGCAGTTGTTTGTCTACAGGGAAATCCCACACACTTCGGATATATTCAGCAGGGAATTTAGAGGAGGTTTCTGTGTTCCATTTGTGCCATGTGAATCAGCAGAGAATGTGCCGTCTATATGCAAGGAATATAGACAAAGAAGAAAAATGACCATCCTAATGGAAGCAGCCTGATTTTCTCCACCTCCTCCAGAGTGTCAGTTCTGACTCAGAACAATACAGAACAATGTACATAAAGGCAGGGATGGTGTGTGAAGCCTTATTAACTTAATCTGTGGTTCATCCTACAAATAGCTTGTCCTCCATTTTGGATTCCTTCTCCAAACAAACATAGTTCCTGTATAAAGAGCAGCTACAAGTAGGTCTGCTTCAAGCAAAAGAAAGGTAATGGGAAGAAATAAAATACAAGAGGGATGTAAAATGCTGGGAGCATATCCTTTCTGTCCAACCCATCTGCTCTCAAATTAAGAAGTAAGGAGAGAAAAAAGGAGAAAGGAAATTAAAGATTTATTCCCTGGAATTCACCAGGGCAAGGAGAGTATGAAACTTCCTTGTCACAGGCCCTTTGTCTTTAATGCAATTATATTTAACCATCCCCCTTATAATCACATTTTCACCTGCTTAGGTGTCTTTCTCAGGGTGGTTTTTTTTTTTTAATTACCTTTGTGTTTGAGTGTGAGGGACTCACAGTTCCAAATGATGCATACAGTTCTGATCCCTCATGAGGGCTGGTTTAGTTTTTGAAGATGGGCCTGAACCAGATAGCTGAGATCTAGATTTCAGCCCTGTCTGCAATGTTCACTGATTTATGGATTCTTGGCCTCAGTTTAGCCCGATATAACATTCAGATCCAGATCTGGATCCAGGTTCCAACTCAAAGTGTTCTCAAAATCAGATGGAAAATTTTGTGTTCAGTGCTATTTGTAACTTATTTTTGTTCCTGTTGCATAGCTTTCACTACCATATAGTACTCCAGTCACCTGTTTATACTCCTTCTTCAAATACTGATGCAGAGGCAAAGCAAAACTCATATGAATAAGTGTATCTACTTGGTAGTATAAATATATATAACTCTTTAAGAGGAATAAATAACAGGAAATGAGATACTTACCCAAAAAACCCTAGCACCAAACAAACAAAAAACTACCCTGCCCTGTCTGTACTTTCATGCACCTCTGGGTCCTTCATTGTGTCCTGGCTTCTCTGTGGCCCCAATCCTGCAACATTGCTATGCATGGGGTTTGCCCAGATGAAACTCATTGCAGGATTGGGGCCTAAATCTGTGTCTAAGGGCCTGATCTTGTGAATCTTTAGGTCCAGATCCTCAAAGGTATTAGGCACCTGACTCTTAGTGATTTAAATGGTAGTTAGGTGCCTAAATACCTTTAAGGATCAGGGCCTCACTCACTTGAGTAGTGCTATTGACTTAAATGAGTAAGGTGTTCTAATATGTATAAGAATTTGCAGAATTAGGTCATTGGATGATAAATTTCTTGTGGCAGGGACCGTCTCTGCACTCGTGAACTGTACAGTACTGAGTTCATTAAATGCTTAAATAATAATACAAAAGTAAGAAGGTTTGATCCACTGTTCTTAATATACATATTTTATTTTCATAATGCAAATATTTTATGATGAAGACTGGCCTGTGTCCTTGCAGAGCTCATCTCTTTTTCTCCCCCTCTCCTCCCCTCTGGCTCAAAGCAGCTTGCCTCTTCCTAGCCTCACACTGTCGAAAGGCAGCTAACACCTCCAGACTGCTGCTGGCCACCAACGTAACCTAGCTGCCTCTTGTCCCCCAGCTACAGCACGAGCAGGAAGGGGTTAAGCCCTAAGGATGCACTGGGCACCAGGGCCCAGGGAACCTGACTGAAGGGGCTTCAGCGAACCTGGCCAGAGAGGTGGCTCAGCAGAGGAGGGTGCCTCACTGCTGGTGGGTGGGTGGGTGGGTGGTGAGCAGGGATCTGGCCAGCAGCAAGGACCCACAAGTACTGATTGGGGGGAGGAGGGCAGACAGAAAATATGGGACAATTTGCCCCTTTTTAAGAAAAAGTGGGGACACCTCCAGGAAGGCTTAAATACAGGACTGTCCCTTTAAAAATGGGACATCTGGTCACCCTACTCAGACCTCTTCCTAGGTCATAACAACCAGGCTATGGGTAAATACTGCAGTTTCTTTTTGCATAACAACTCTGAGATACAGCCTTTCTTATCCTTCCACACAGCTAGAACTCACATCCAGGCTTTCATCATCGCATTTCTCATCAGATACTGCAACATCCATCTCTCTGGCCTTGACAAATGCAATCTTGCCTCACTTATAGCCATTCCGAATGTGTTGCAAACATCATTTCCCCAGCCTGTCATTTTACCCATGTCACCTCTCTCTTTGCATCCCTCCCTCTTCTCTATCACATCAAACATAAACAGCTTGTACTTACTTTCAATGCCCTTCATGGGCTATCCCCACTCAACCCATCCTCTCTCTTTCACTACTGAGATGTTGCTTCCCAGCTATGAATGGCCCATAGTACTGGCCTCCATTGCTCATATGTTAATTTGCTAACAAGCACTTTCATGCTTTCTGCCATGCTCCCCTCATGCTTGTGGGAGCTCTCCATAAACATCTGCAAAACTATCTCATTAAAATCCCTTCAAGTCCATCCTTAAAACTCTCCTTTGCCGTGATGTCTACCAAAAACTTGATAATGGTTAGGCAGCTGTTGTGCTGATACCACTGTCTATCATGCTGACCAACATCCTCCTACTCCCCCATCAAACTGTCTCTATCCATCTGTTGTCTCTTGTCTTATACACCTCTACCCCGATATAACACTGTCCTCGGGAGCCAAAAAAATCTTACTGTGTTATAGGTGAAACTGCGTTATCATAGAATATCAGGGTTGGAAGGGACCTCAGGAGGTCATCTAGTCCAAACCCCTGCTCAAAGCAGGACCAATCCCCAGACAGGTTTTTGCCCCAGATCCCTAAATAGCCCCCTCAAGGATTGAGCTCACAACCCTGAATTTAGCAGGCCAATGCTCAAACCACTGAGCTACCCCTCCCCCCCGAACTTGCTTTCATCCACCAGAGTGCACAGCCCTGTCCCCCTGGAGCACTACTTTACTGCGTTATATCCGAATTCATGTTATATCGTGTCATGTTATGTTGGGGTGGAGGTGTACTTAGATTGTAAGTTCTGTGGGGCAGGGCCATCTTTTCATTCTGTTTGTATAGTGCCTAGCACAGTGTGATCTTGGTCCAAGACTAGGGCTGCTAGGTACTATGGCAGTACAAATAAATAAGGCATTTGGAGGGAAGAGTGAGGTGCTCTGAATGTGAAAAGTTTCTGTTGTAATAAATTAAAGGCTTCCCAGAGAAAGAAATGTAAGTAGGGTTTTCTTGAGGGGGGGATAATGATATGCTAGTTGCAATGGACTAAAGCAGCAAAGAAATCTCAAACAGGTTGCCGCTAGGGTTTTTTAATTAGGTTTTTAGTTTCCAGTAGCATTTCTATCTAAAACGAAAGAGAAGTATTTATTTCTAAATTGCATTGGGATGGTTACTGTCCTCTAAATATTAAATCCAATGCTGGTGTTTTGTTTTTCTAATCCCTTGTTATTTTTGGTTGCATTTTTACAACCTTCTGGCTTTTAGAGCTTTGTAACATGCATGTTTGTGACTGAATAGGATGAGAAAGTGTTGCTTCCTTAATATCCTATAGTTTTCTGTTTTCTAATGAATCATGAGTGCCAAGTCTGCATGAGGGCTATTTTCACATATCAGAAAGCCTGCGGGACTTTAATTTATTAGTGCAAGCTCCCTGAATATTCTGGTATTTCTGCTGTTAAAGGGTTAATGTGTGCTCCCCCTCTCTGCTGAGCAACCCAGCTACCAATGATAACCAGCTTTGCGCATGGATAGATATGTAAAACTTGGAAATCTCTGTGTTATACATGCCATTAATCACCGACCGAGACAGGAGAACAGCTTGCAGGAGAATATGAGCAATACAAAAATGGAAAAGTCAACCAAGTCACAACTGAAATACTGTTCTGGTTTTGTCAAATGCATTTTGCTACAAAGTTTTGATTTAAATCATATCTGCCAATAATCAGACACTAATTGTTATGAACACCATCATTATAAAGAAAAATGGGCGACAGAGGAAAGCTAACGAGCTCAGGAGTTTGGTTTGAACAAATAGCTAGAGTGAGATTCTCTGCTGCGCCTTTAACAGAGGAGTGCCGAACTGGCAGCCCAGAAAGATGGAGGGGACTATGGTGGTTTTAAGCCACCTTTGTGCCTCCCAACCCTGATCTGTACCAAGGCCTTCAGTGTAACTTAGACAATCCTGGGGGCCTGTCTAAGGGTATGTCTACAATGGAGCTGGAGGTATGATTTCCAGCACAGACAGACATACCTGTGCTAGCTCTGATCCAGTATGCTAAATATAGACGTGGAGCCATGGAGGTACAAGCAGTGGGAAGGGCTAGCCACTCCAAGTATGACCCCGTCCAAGGCCCTAGGTATGTCCTCGGGTGGCTAGCTGCTTGTGTCACCATAGCCACACTTCTACTTTTGGTGCACTAGCTCTCTCACAGCAAGTGCAGGTGTGTCTAACCAAGCCAGAAATTACACTCCAGCTCCAGTGTAGATACCCTAAGTTATGTCATCCCCTTTTGTTGCCCTTTGGGTTATGGCACTGCTTGGAATTTCTGAAGCAACATGGCCTTCCTGCTGACATGAGGGGGCCTGCCTGCTTGGATCCCACTGCAGTACTGGAGTTGTCTCTAATACTGGATACTCTATCTCTTAGTCTCTGGTGATGAAAAGAACAGAGTTGTTATCTTTTTCTACAGATAGAATCAAGCACTTATGTCTTACGATATCACTTCAGCCTTATTGAGAGCATCAGCCTTTACACCTGCAAGTGTAATTTCACATCATTTGTTTTTGTTTTGGAGCCAGGCCTTTCAGTTCAATGTTCTTGGGCACATTTGATGCATGTACATCTTCTGTGCTACAAACAATGTATAATTAGCAAACAAAGATTTGGTAGCACTTTGTGGACCTAAAACCACATTCACTGTAGACCACAAACTTTGAACTGATGTTTTCAAAATAGTGATAAGACTGTGGTATTAGCATCAAATTTTAATTTAAGTAGCTACAGAAATTGCTCATAGATTAAATACAAGTTTCAGTGTTAAACTAGCATCCATAACTTATGCTCAGCTTTCCCTTACTTTTTATTTGTTCTACTGCCTGAATTGGAGGGAAGGACTCAGGAGAAGGAGGCATTTACAGTTCCTCTAGTCTGAGGAAAATTTAGAGCCTCCTCCATGAAGACTGAAATTTGGTGTGAATCTAATTACTTCATTCAACTCCCAGCAGTATTCTGCCTGAGAACTGTATGACATTTCTTTTTTAAAATCAAGATTCACTTTATTCTCCTGTTACACATTTGAAAGTTAAAATAACAGCATGTTTTTTGGGTGTGAGTGGGTAGGGCGACCAGACAGCGAGTGTGAAAAATCGGGACGGTGGTGGGGAGTAATAGGAGCCTATATAAGAAAGACCCAAAAATCGGGACTGTCCCTATAAAATCGGGACATCTGGTCACCCTAGGAGTGGGTGAGGAGAGGGAGTGTTTCCTGTCCACAGAGAATATTTTAAATTAACTCTTCATTTTCCAGTCTATGCCTCGCTGCTCCAGGCCAATGGGAGCTGCTGGAAGCAGTGGGGTCCGAGGGACATACTGGCCGCTGCTTCCAGCAGCTCCCATTGGCCTGGAGCAGCGAACCACGGCCACTGGGAGCTGCAATCGGCCGAACCTGCGGACGCGGCAGGTAAACAAACCAGCCCGGCCCGCCAGGGGCTTTCCCTGCACAAGCGGCGGAACAAGTTTGGGAACCACTGCTCTAAGAGCTCTGATATGAATGGTTTTATTAGCTGTATTTGATTATTGTACTTTCCTTAGTTTATTTATGTGTGAAATGCTCTGGCTAAGTGTGTCTTTGTCCCCCTCTAGTGACTGGATCATGTAAAAGAAATAAAGTCTGCTACTGTGTCCAGATGTTGGCCCAGGGTGTAGAGACCTGTGCATTAGAGCTAGAGGTCTGGGGTTTAGGTCCTACTGAAGACCCACTCATGAGGTCATTATGTTTGTAATCCTATAAAGCTTCCATGACTCACAACATGAAAAGTTTATCTGTGTTTTTAGTGCTGCTTTTCCAGCTTCAGATCAAACTCTTCAGAGCCACACGCAGGATCTCGACTTATGCTCTCTCCACTCTCTGGCCAATAAGGAGAACCTGAAGTCAAAGCTGAGACAGAGCAAGTCTCAAGGAATTGCAAATCATGCAGTGGATGTGGCGCTCCCCTCGTTCAAAGCAATGGGCTAGACATGCAGCAGTGAAGTACTGTTTTATTAAGAGGGAGAGGAGAGAACATCGGTGATCTCTTGGTTTGGCCATGAGATGGACTGGTGAAACAAGCAACGCTTGCACTTTCTTTAAAAATAATTGGATAAGCTGTAGAAAACAAAGTTATCAATTGATTTTGTCTCATTTTCAAGTTGTGAGCTGTTAATGATTTCCTGGGATATATTTTTGTTGTTGGAAACTACTTGATAATATTTTTGTGTTTAAATTTCCCCCCTTGATGGATTGATACTGAGAGTCAGCTATTGTCTGAAATACACTGTATTTAAAATTTGAACTGTATTAGCTGGTTGTGACTGGTTGCATGAATTACATGGTATTGTTCCTGTTCTGTGATTAGATGGATGAAGATGCTTTGAAACTGTAAGTCCTCAGTTTGTGGAGAGATGCAGGATGAAGGGATTTTTGGAAAATATTAAACCCTTTTCTTTTCACAGTCACACAAGCCGTGGCCAAAGCATAGTTCCTAGAAAAATTAAGCTACTGCAAGACTCTAAGGCTACTACAGAGTTAAAAAGGAATGTTGTTTCCTTGCATTCACTCTCAGTAATTTTATTTGCATCTGTAGTCCTAGCTGTGAAAGATGCAGTTAGCTCTTCTGACCAGAAATTTGGGAATAGTGTTCCAATTCTGGGTCAAACTGTGTATAAGACCACATAAAATATGCCATTTCTGGCATAAATATTCAAGAGTGTAAGCTTCATATGAGCTTTCTCTGAGTAAAACTAGACTGCTTACATTTTTGCACCAATGGCAGGAGCAAAACTGACACACCTTCATTGTTAAATTCAAAACACACTTGCAACATTTTTGCGCTAATCTCTGAGCTATAATATAAGCTAAGTTTTTTGAAAATGCAACCAACAAATGCTGTGGTGAACTGAACCAATGTACTTCTCCTCCTATTTAATTCTTGCCATTCACAATACTGGAAGCTAAATGTTTTTACAATGGAAGTCTCCATGGCAAATGCTGGTAGAGTGACTTTTTATTAAAGTGAAAATATTCCATTTGCTTTGACACAATTTACTACTTTATATTCTGCCAAGTGATACTTTTAAGAAGAAAACTCTGATATCTATTGATACCAGTAGTTAATGACTAGTTTAAACTATTAAGTGGAGAAACAAACCAGTAATTAACAGGAGGTAACCAATGATTAACAGGGAATTACATAATTCAATTTAAAGTGGATTATTTGAATTATTCTATGATCAGCTCCAGTCAATGGCTTTATTGCATTTTCATTCTTTCTGATATGAATGTAAAGCATGAAGAGTAGCTGATGTTAAAGATATTTTTCCAGCGGTTATTTAGAAGTTCTTCAGAACTGAATAAGGATGCAGAATGCAAGCTTTAAAAAGGATATCAGTGCCTCAGCATAACAGCATCCAACTATATTTAGTATGTCCCTGTGCACCTGTACACACTGTTCCCTACCTATGGAAGCTACAGATTGAGTGGATGTACTGTAGGTAAAATCTAACGGAGAATGATTGTCAGGTTTAATTCACTTAACTACTTCTTTCCAGCAAGTTAAAGAAGTATGGGCTGGATGAATGGATTATAAAATGGATAGAAAGCTGGCTAGATCATCAGGCTCAACGGGTAGTGATCAATGGCTCCATATCTAGTTGGCAGCCGGTATCAAGCGGAGTGCCCCAAGGCTCGGTCCTGGGGCTGGTTTTGTTCAATATCTTCATTGCACCCTCAGCAAGTTTGCAGATGACACTAAACTGGGAGGAGTGGTAGAGACGCTGGAGGGTAGAGATAGGATACAGAGGGACCTAGACAAATTAGAGGATTGGGCCAAAAGAAATCTAATGAGGTTCAACAAGGACAAGTGCAGAGTCCTGCACTTAGGACGGAAGAATCCCATGCACTGTTACAGACTAGGGACCGAATGGCTAGGCAGAAGTTCTGCTGAAAAGGATCTAGGGGTTACAGTGGATGAGAAACTGGATATGAGTCAACAGTGTGCCCTTATTGCCAAGTAGGCTAATGGCTTTTTGGGCTGTATAAGTAGGAGCGTTGCCAGCAGATTGAGGGAAGTGATTATTCCCCTCTATTCAGCACTGGTGAGGCCACACCTGGAGTATTGCGTCCAGTTTTGGTCCCCCCACTACAGAAGGGATGTGGACAAACTGGAGAGAGTCCAGCGGAGGGCAACGAAGATTATTAGGGGGCTGGGGCACATGACTTATGAGGAGAGGCCGAGGGAACTGGGGTTATTTAGTCTGCAGAAGAGAAGAGTGAGGGGGGATTTGATAGCAGTCTTCAACTACCTAAAGGGGGTTCCAAAGAGGATGGAGCTAGGCTGTTCTCAGTGGTGGCAGATGACAGAACAAGGAGCAATGGTCTCAAGTTTCAGTGGGGGACGTCTAGGTTGTATATTAGGAAACACTATTTCACTAGGAGGGTGGTGAAGCACTAGAATGGGCTACCTAGGGAGGTGGTGGAATCTCCATCCTGAGAGGTTTTTAAGGCCCAGCTTGACAAAGCCTTGGCTGGGATGATTTAGTTGGTGTTGATCCTGCTTTGAGCAGGGGGTTGGACTAGATGACCTCCTGAGGTCTCTTCCAACCCTAATCTTCTATGATTCTTCTATGAATTGCTGAATTTAATCATAGCATTTTCATACAAATACAAAGGATGTAGAAAGAGCTAAGTTAAAACAACAACAACAACAACAAAACCAAACCAAAACAACAACAACAACAAAAACAGCACAGCCACTGATTATGCGAGTTTTGAAAAAGGTCAAAAATGCAACTTTTTGCCATTGATGATTTAACAGATCATGAGACCAAGTCTGTTCTAAATTGTCAAAAAATAAATACAGTATTGCTGATGTCAAGCATTCAAAAATTTGGAATCAACCCCCCGCAAAACCATGAGACTGACTTAAAAATAATGAGATTTATTAAAAAAAAAAAAACTTTGGGGATATTTTTCTTTGCTGTCCAGCTTTTGAGCCTTTAGGGTGCAACTCACTGCACATTTTCATCACTAGTTCACAACCATGAGGGCTAGCAACTTTTTATTTTTTTAATGAAGGCTGAGAGTCTCATGCAATCTCTTGATTCCAGAAGCTGGGATTTGAATAAAAACACCAATACTGAGAGACTTGGATAAAATGGTGAGAGTTGACAACTTTGGAAATAAAACTTTTTGGGAACACTTTGTCCACTGCCCTCTAGGTTCCATATTTGGTTGGGTTACTGAATCCTGAATCTTGCACTGCCCTAGGACGTTGTCTAGACTTGCTTTTCATTCATTTTGTAACATGTTAATTACAATTGTAAAAGCTAATAAAGGCACTTCCTGAGCATTTATTCCCGGTCATGGTTCATGCCTGATTGAGGTGAAAGGATAATATTAGGTATCTAATCACCAGCAAAATGTGTACGTAAAATTTAGCATGAGCCTAGGAAAAAAAAGATTTCAACGGCACTTAAAAATCACTAATCTACAGCAGTGAGATCAAACACTTGTAATCACGTCTTTGATTTTGCTACCAAATCATCTTAAACCTTCCCAGAAAACCTGCTTTGTATATTTTATCTCGCACTGGGACTTGGCAGGCAAGTGGTAATTCACTTCGGACTGCTATCAACGTACACACTAAAATAAGCCAAAACTGTAAATTAACAGGCTTAATCAAACTAGAAAAACACAGATTCTATGGAAACCAAAAGCACCTGAATCAATGCAGATCTAGGGTCATATTCATATTTCTTCCTTTTGAATGGACCATTCCAAGCAATCTGCTGGGGAATTAGGGATATACCTGTAGTCTGTGGGGGCCTATAATGAGATACAGTTGGCAAGCTTTAAAAAAGCCTGAGCCTAGGAGATGGAATCTTTAAAACAAATGTTTTCACTAGCATTGAAAAATGGTTAAGTCTCTCCCTGTCTCATCTCTGTCCTTCTCTAAACCTAAAAAGATTTCCTGATCATTACTCTAGCATTAACAGTCTTAGAGCTTCTCATCTGATGCCTGCTAACACATAAGGGATAGCGGCTGCTGAATTGCTAACTAAATTGCTATTACTGACTGTAGGGCTCAACCCTTCATGCAGGCAATGTGTATGGAACTTCCATGGACTTCAATGGGAGTCATGCACCCTCAAGGCTTGTAAAACCAGGCTCTAAATCAGTACAAGCAATGCACTGTAGCAGCACCGGACACAGGGATTCTGAAACTAACTAGGAGGCAAGTCTGAACCCAGAAGGCTCTTCCATCTCATAAATATTTCATAACAGAATGAGATAGAATTGTGCATTAACTTCTGGTATGAAATCTCAGGAAAACTTGCCAGCTTTTCGGCACATTTACAAATCTGTAACTCAGACCACCTTTATCAAAAATTTACAAGTAGAGCTGGCCAGAGAACGGTTACTCCATTTTGTGACAGCTTCTGAAGTTGGGAAATTTGTTTTCGTTCCACATTGGAGCAAAACAAAACCTTTCTGTTTTGTGAAACAGAATTGTAGCAAAACATCTGGTTTTGGATTGAAAAGGTTAGGTTTTTGGCTTGGTCTCTCTGGTCTGAGAGAAAGAGAGAGTCCTCTCTGGACCTCAGAAATCTTCCCGTTGAAAACTTAGTCGATACATCTCTGCAAAACATTTCAGTTTTGACGAAACAGCATATTTTGAGGAAAAAATGTTTGTTGAAAATGTTTCAACCAGTTCTACTTATAAGGGAGCATAGGTTCAGTTCTGGGAGAACTTATGCTCTCAAAAATTTCTGCAGAAGCCATGCAAAATGTGTGGACTTTGCTGATTTGGCTTTATCTGAACTTGGAACATGAAACCTAAGAAACTGAAAAAAAGGTTTGCACACATTGAATTGAAACCACTTAGCTTCACACAAATGTGCTATGTAGGTCTACAATCTGTGAGTTATGTGAAAACTTTGGGAGTGCTGGTGTCTTCAATGAGATCGTTTGTGCTTGGCAACAGCAAAGTACAAAAGTTTTCCCCTACTTTAAAGTTCCTATTTCTTATTCAAGTTTATATTTAATCAAACTGTTGCTAACCTCAAGACATTTGGCCTTTTAATTCTTGTAGAATATTTTTGATAAATAAATGGTTTACCAAAGATGGGGTGGTACTTAGGACAGCTTATTCGGTCCAGAGAAATGCTCACTTACATCAATAGTATGCTTACAATTTGGAAACAAGTGACCTAGGGAAATTGCCTCCAGAGACATGAAATCTAATCCGTAACTGAATACACTTCCTGATTACCTTGGATATAAACATATTGTAATAAAAGTGTTATGGGGGAGTGGCTCTTCATCAACCAGTCAGGATTACTTAATATTATTGGTCCAATAAGGACACAATTGTCCTCTCTGATTCACTTAGAGGATTTTGACTCCAATAATCTGCTCTCCCTACAGGCAGGCATCTCCTCTGATCTGTCACATGGATCTTAGGAAAGCTTCAGTACTTTGTAGAATCCTGGAAGTTTACTGGCTAATAAGTAGGTAGTGATTCTAATTAACATTGTATTGCTTGGCTAGCCATAATGTATAGAATCATAAACATGGTGTAAAATGGGAAGTTTATGCTCGTGTATTATTGGCAAAATGTAAGTTAGCCTCTTAAGTGAACTGGTCTAGATTGGGGGTTGCAGTGTTAAATAATATGTGACACCAAGGTTTCCCCTTAGTCACATCTGCTATACTCTCCCACCCATGTATGCATTTCGTCTGACATTGTTTACGAGGACATCAGTTTCAGAGATGCATTAAACCATTTAATTTGATCAAGGACCAGTTGGCACTAGCATCTAGCCTCTAATGATATCATTAGAGGTAGCTGATTCCTGCTCTCTGATTGTTGTTTAGGTTGTCCAGAGGAACATGATCGCATTGTATCAATATCTCCTCCATCCCTCATTGCTTCCCGCCGCAGTCCCTCCAAAACAAAACAAAATTAAAAAAAACCAAACAACACTCACTCCAGAGAAAAATAAATGAGCTGCTCTAAACGAAGCCCAGCCAAATGTTTTCTGTTTTGTTGAACTTTTCTATTAATAAATTGATTATTTTGAGGGTTGTTTAGATTCTGACATGAAACACCAGTATTTGTTGTTTGTTACTGCTTGTACTGCAATGACTCAATGTAGATTATTAGGACAAAATGCTGTTTAGAGTAATGAAAGGAATGGATACTTTGATGACAGCTAGGGTGACCAGATGTCCCGATTTTATGGGGACAGTCCCAATTTTGGGGGCTTTTTCTTATATAGGCTCCTATTACCCCCCACCCCCTGTCCCGATTTTTTACACTTGCTGTCTGGTCACCCTAATGACAGCATTGATTTTGCGTTAACACAGAATAATATCTAATACTGGCACACTACAAATCAAAGCCAAATGAGATTTTCACTGTCTGCAACAGAAAATCATTAATATATAATACTCAGGAAATGCATTAACATGCGGTAATATGACTGTGATCCTGTCTCCACTCAGCAGAGTGTAGAGAGAACAACATATCTTGAACTCTTCCCACGCCTTAACCAGAATTTCCTAGTCAAATAGGAGTGAACAATTAAACCAGAGGGCTCCTGTTAAACTTTTGGCCTGATTCCGATCCTAGATATCCTGAGGGGTATCCAAGGTCAGAATTGGACCCAACCTATCTCAACTCATCTAAGTTTCGTGCTCTCTCTCTCTCTCTCTCTCTTAATAGTATTTGGGCATAATTTGGCAAAAGGCTTCTCTTCAACCAGGCTTCACTGGGATCATATGGTTAAAAACATTTATGCTTATGCAAATGAAAATCTGCCATAGGCAAAAGAGTCCAGAGGAAGTCTATAGAAAAGACTGGTCTATAGGTAATGCAATTCGTTTTCATGTGGGGATTCAGTCCTTGCATTGCTTAGGAATAGGATTATATTTTGGGGCAAGCCATAGAAAGAAGCCAAAAAATAAGATGGTGGTCATATGAGGCTGGAATGGGTTCACTGGGGAATAGTAATATCACTTGAGTATTAGTCTGATTTTCTAACCACTGTGACAAAGTCAGACTGGCCAGCTGTAAGATGGGGCGGAAGGCAGGTATATCACCCCTAGAATGGTAAAGGCCCTTTTCCCCAGGAGCTGAAAAGAGGTTACCTCAGGTCAACTAAGGACACCTGAGTCTAATTAAGGGCTGCCTGTGACTTCTTGTGATGAGAGAGAGGAAGGAGAGACAAGCTGCAGCAGGGAGAGAGGCTTCTCCTGGATGGAAGGCTGGTCTCCTCCCTGTGGGGGAAGCGACTGTTTGGGGGAAGATATGGCACCCAGAAGCCGGCATAACAAGGTAACACTCCAGAGAGAGGTGAGGGAAAGGAATTTCCTTTCTGCGTTGTGGTTTTGGTTTGATGGAAGAGGGCTCTTGTAAAAATATTGAAAAATAAAACCTGAGTGAGGAATAAAAACTCTTCAGAATGGGAGTGATTTACTTTAGGTGCCTCCTCATCAGAGGAGCGAAATGCTGATCCCAGCGAGGCAGAGGAGGTGCCCTGCCTTCTGCTCAAGATCACGTACAGCTATATGCTAAACCTTAGAAGATATTATCCACCCTGCCATTAATATAGGAGATGAAATAACTTCTCACTCTTCAGCTGCTTGGTGGGGAAACAGGTATTGGTCTGTTTGAAACAGACTGGGGACTGCATGTATGGGTTCCATGTGGATTCTGGAACAGGTGGAGAGAGGTGGTGAAAGATGAAGGGGGGAAGTCAGAAGGGCTAGCTGAGTCTAAATTACATCAGCCCAAGGCTCAAAGACTTCTGGCTTTATTGTTCACAGGTTTGGGTTGAATCCAAACCCATATTAATTTCTGACAGATTCAGGTTCCAGCCAAACCTTTTACATAGCCTGGGTACCTAGAGTCCTGCAGTGATTTAGATTCTAAGTAAAAGGAATTCACACAAGGCATTCCTGCCTAGAGCAGGAGAGAAACGATAACAATTAAAGGGAAATGTGGTGAGGGCTTTGAGAGGAAAGAAATGAAGTATCCACCTTCTCTCTTCCAAGAACTCCACTCTAGGGCTCCCTAAAAGAAATACAAATGAAAGAATGGCCAGAAAATCTCAAAACTTCCTGAGAGCCTGCCCTGCAAGACCCAGAGCCTCTAAAAATGGGAGTTAAACTGTACCATGTTCCAGGAGTAGGTGAATGTTTAAAATGAAATTTTAGACGGGGTGCTTTTAGAGGAAAAATCTTTCTCGCACTCTCACACACAGTTCCGCAGCGGGTAAACGGTTCTGTAAGATGAAAGCATTCAAATAATGCTACTGAAATTGTGTCCTCAGTTTCCTTGTGTCTCTGTACTGTACAATACAACAGCTCTCTTTGCTTCAGTTCACGGCTGTATTGCTAATTATTGCATCACTGCTTGGGCAGAAGAAGCAGCCTACAATAGAATGAGGAAAAGCAATAGGAAAGAGGCCCAGATTCACTGCAGTGCTGGGTGCAGCAAGGGTGGGTAGACAATAATTGGAGCGCCTTTATTTTCAGGATTGGCCTGGTATAGTTTAGAGAAGACTTGGTGCTACTCTACACTACGCTATCTGGTAGTGATCCCCGGGTAGGGTGACCAGATGGCTCGATTTTATAGGGACAGTCCCGATTTTTGGGTCTTTTTCTTATATAGGCTCCTATTAACCCCCACCCCTGTCCCAATTTTTCACACTTGCTGTCTGGTCACCCTATCCCCGGGAGGCTGTCTGCCAGCAGAGAATAGCTATGAGGGGATTTGGCATAGAAGACCAATGCAGCTGAGGATTCCTCCTATGCTAGGGAATTGTGAAGCATGTTGATCTTCAGCTCTGAGATCTCTATCTCAGATAACTGTAGTTCAGTGATTGTGTCCCTCTTCTGATAATTCTCAGGGCACTGAGCACCAGAATAAAAACAAGTATGTTACAATAACAATATAATCATAAATCACCAACCCTTTAAAAATCAGAGATAAACTAATGCTGGTGTCCAATTCAGAAACAGAGAGAGAGAGAGAGTGTGTTAAAGGGAAGGTAAGCAGGGACCAAGAATAGTCATTCTAAAACACCCGTAAAAAGAAAATAATTTGGGGGACAGATCCTTAGCTGGTGTAAATCAGCATAGATTCACTGACTGACTTTATTGAAGCTACACTTGTTTATGCCAGCTGAGGATTTTTTCCAAGGTGTTGTGTTGTTGTTTTTAAGTGCGGTGGGAGGAAACAAGACAGATTTCAGTGAGGAGGGAGCTCTGTGATTGTAGGTAATTTAATTAATCAATTGCATGTGCATTTAGTAGCCCCAGTGTTTCTTTCCGACTTGTACAGCTGGCTGGTTAAAAGTTATAGTGGCCATCTGTCCGTCTGAGTGGCTTGTCAGCACAATCACCTTATGAAGTAAAGCTGAAAAAGAGCCTTGGGCCATAACATCAAATGGGTAATAAAACAGATAATAGAATGCTCACAGCCTAAGCCAGCCAATCAGAAGACATTTCCACTGAACACTGACTCATGTTGGAACCAGAACCTATTGGATTGTTCCCATCTTTCCCACAAACACATGTGTAGGTAGCTCTAGGTTACAGATCGCAAAGTGCTCTTTTATGACTATTTTTAAAAATAGTAATCTAATAAGAATTTGTTCATTTTAATGGTGGGTTTTACCAAGCTATGGTTGGAAAGCATTGTGCACCTTTACGTTCAGCCAGGGTATTTTAATAAGTATCATCCCAATAAATTAGTGGGTGGTAAAATGTGCAATAAGAAGGGGACTACTGTTTTCATAAAAACAAGAAAATGTGTTATCTCTGAGAAGGATTTTTTTTTAGTGCTATCTTTTAGAGTTACACAAAAATTATATGGGGCAGTACTTCTGCAATAAGAATTCCTGTATTATTTGCTGTTCAGAACCAGCCTACATCCATTAAAATATTATCCAGGCTGTAAACAGATAAATTGTTGTTCCGTTTCCCCCACTTCTAAACTGAAGATGATAAAACAGGATTTCTCTGCAAAGATGATATTTTGAGTGACCTAAGAGCTCCAGGATGTGAAAATGACCATGTCTCCAAATAAACTGCAGAAACAATTCATCTTATGGTAAGAACAACTTTTATAGCACGGTGTGATATAGTAGGAAATTGTAATTTTGCATCTGAATTAAATATATCTGAATGGCATAATGGAATGGTAAATAAGGAGAGAATTTCAAATTGTTTGAAAGAGAAGATGGGTTTCTTTAGAATCTGGTTTTGGAGCTGGATGAGAGGTAGTGCTGTGTTAAGAAAATTTCTCTCTCTTTAGCATAACAGGCCAGATCCTTTGAAGGTGTAAATAATTATTTCCATCAATCAACAATCTGGTCCAACATCTATCTACATAACATAACCCCCACAAAAATCTCTATTAATTTAGCATCAACATTGCTCAAATGTATTTCCTCACAATAGTGCCAACCATAAAAGGCAAGGTAAGGTAACATTCACACCCCATGCAACATTCTCCAAGCCATCACAAAACTCAACAACACTGACAAACTAATATCTTCTTTAACTCACTTTAAGTTCAACAAAAGCAGTCACAAAGACACAATAGAAAAGGCCATCTATATTAAAATGATGGTGCAGGCCATTGCTTGTTGGGCATCTTCCCAGGATGTGGCTGCTACGTTGTTGGCTTATTGTCATGGGATAAGCTTGTGGATTTTGGTAGCGAATGACTTTCTCACCCTGTTCTGTGCGAGACCTGCTATGCTGATGACAGGTATTGAATCAAGTTCACATGATCAGTCACATCCTTACAACTGTGCATTAATACTTTGGTTTGCACAATGTGCTTCCAACTTCTCCCTGTGCTTTGTTTTCCATTGCACAGTCTGTCTTTGGTGAATGACAGTAGCTAAGACCAAGAGCTGTTTGCCTCCTTTTGACTGACCTACCAGTATTGGGTTTTTCCTTTTACTCACTGACTTACCTGACAAACAGGGTCTCCTTGGGGAGGGGAAGGTGAGGCCTGTCCTGGGGTGAGCTGCTTTTCTGATGTTTCTATTCCTTTCTACCTCATTTATAGGGACATGGTTTGAGCAACATGGCTCCATGCTTTGCTGGCTGGCTTGCCTGCCATTTTTCTCCTTTCCGGTGAAAGATGAATTCCTTCTATGCATTTTTTGTTTTACTCCCAAATGTGTCTGCATTTGATGGTTTGATCAGGCCCCACATTGTTTAAATGCATGTATGTGTTGATCCTAGTGTTCCTTCCCTCACCATCTTCCTTCCATCTGTTCTACTTAATAGTGAAATATAAATATTTGAAATGGAAAAATTTGAACAATTTCTTTTTTGTTTTAATTTTTAACAAGTAGCTTGAATGTTTCAACTCCTCAGAATCCCCCACCACTGCAAACCAAGATGCATTATCATTATTTATTACTTATACATTTAAAATAAAGTACTGTACTGCTACTAATGTAACCCACACACCTCCTGGGTGTGCTCTGTCCCATGTAGTGGGGGCGGGGGGAGAGAGAAATTAGATTAGATTAATGAGTCTGCTCTACAGCTTTAGCTAATGGCCATATGGCTTTTAGCTCATGCAGTAGAGGCTCATGTATTCAGCTCCAGAGGTCCCCGGTTCAATCCCGATGACCTGGGTCTGTCAGCTTTACACTAACTTCCAATAGACTTCAGTGTTATGTTCCTTCAGCATTTGGAGATTTTGTTAGATCAGGGGTGGGCAAACTTTTTGGCCCGAGGGCCACATCAGTGTGGTGCAACTGTATGGAGGGCCGGGTAGGGAAGGCTGTGCCTCTGCCCCCTATCCACCCCCTCCCACTTCCTGCCCCCTAACTGCCCCCCTCAGAACCCTTGACCCATCCAACTCCCTCTGTTCCTTGTCCCCTGACTGCCCCCTCCCGGGACCCCTGGCCCCTATGCAACCCCCCTGCTTCCTGTCCCCTGACTGCCCCGACCCCTATCCACACCCCCGCCCCCTGACAGCCCCCCCGGGACTCCCACCCCCTATCCAACCACCCTCTGCTCCTCGTCCCCTGACCCCCACTCCTGGGACTTCCCACCCTTAACTGCCTCCTGGGATCCCACCCCTTTATCCAACCCCCCCTGCTCCCTGTCCCCTGACTGCCCTCCTGACCCCTATCCACATCCCCGCCCCCTGACAGGCCTCCTGGGACTCCCCTGACCACCCCCCCCCCAGAACCTTCGCCCCATCCAACCGCCCCCTCCTCCCTGACTGCCCCCTAGGACCCTCCGCTCTCTTACCCAACCCCCCCCTCCCCGCCCCCTTACCAGCAGCAGGGGCTCACAGCCGTGACACCCGGCCAGAGCCAGCTGCGCTCCCCACACTGCCCAGCGGGCCAGAGCATGGCCCATGTGGCGGTGTGGCTGCAGGGGAGGGGGGACAGCTGGGGAGGGGCCGGGGATTAGGCTCCCTGGACGGGAGCTCAGGGGCTGGGCAGGACGGTCCCGTGGACCGGATGTGGCCTGCGGGCCATAGTTTGCCCACATCTGTGTTAGATGCAAACATTATTAGAATTCTCTTGGGTTCCACTGACTATAATGTTGCCCCGCCCAATTTGCTCCATAGATAGATATCATACACTTTTCCCCCCCGTTGGAAATGGCACATTGCCCTTTTTCTGAACTGCTTTGCAGGGAGGTTCATGGGACACATAGTGCATGTTGTGCATGCCAAGTAGTGGAAAGCTTGCATTAGGGATGGTGCATTCTGTAGACAAAGAGCATCAAGACTGACATCACAGCCAGCTTTTCCCTTACCTCTTAGTTAAAAATGCGCTCTTTGGGTATGTCTACACTGCAATTAGACACCCAGAGCTGGCTTGTGCCAGCTGACTCAGGCTTGCGGGACTCGGGCTAAGGGGCTGTTCAACTGCAGTGTAGACATTCAGGCCTGGGCTACAGACCGGACTCTAGGACCCTGTGAGGTGAGAGGATCCCAGAGCTCAGGGTGCAGCCTGAACCTGAACATCTACACTGCAATTAAACAGCCCCTGAGCTCGAGTCAGCTGGCACAGCCAGGCGTGAGTGTCTAATTGCAGTGTAGACGTACCGTTAGGCTCATGTTTGGCATGAAGCACTGGGTTTGGAGGTGTGGGCAGGTGGAACACAACCCTGAAGCTGTAGTGCTCATTGTATATATGGGCAGAAACATGCTGATCCGGAATTGATGTTATTTTATTCTGGAATTATATTCATTTCTTTGACTCGGAAAGAAACCAAGATAGGAATTTCAATATCCTATATTTTCTATGTGTACATAGAGTACTTTTCCAATTAGTGGCAGTTTTGTTCTGTGCTGGGAGTGAGACATGGATTGCTAGCTGAGAAGAGTTGGTGGGATTGTCATTGATAAGTGCGGTAGTTGGTGGAGGCACCATTTTTTAACAGAGAAGGTGTCATAACTATAAAGGGAAGGGTAATAGCTCTCCTGTGTACAGTACTATAAAATCCCTCCTGGCCAGAGACTCCAAAAGCCTTTTACCTGTAAAGGGTTAAGAAGCTCAGGTAACCTGGCTGACACCTGACCCAAAGGACCAATAAGGGGACAAGATACTTTCAAATCTTGGGGGGGGGGGGGGGGGGAGGGGAAAGGCTTTTGTTTGTGCTCTTTGTTTTGGGGGACTGAGAGGGACCAGACATCAATCCAGGCTCTCCAAATCTTTCTGAACAAGTCTCTCATATTTCCAACTTGTAAGTAAACAGCCAGGCAAGGTGTGTTGGTTTTTATCTTTGTTTTCTCAACTTGTAAATGTACCTTTTTGCTAACGTGTTTATCTCGGTTTGCTGTAACTTTGAACCTAAGGCTAGAGGGGGGTCCTCTGGGCTCTTTAAGTTTGATTACCCTGTAAAGTTAGTTTCCATCCTGATTTTACAGAGATGATTTTTACCTTTTTCTTTAATTAAAACCCTTCTTTTTAAGAACCTGATTGATTTTCCTTGTGTTTAGATCCAAGGGGTTGGATCTTGATCCACCAGGAGTTGGTGGAAGGAAGGAGGGGGGATAGTTAATTTCTCCTTGTTTGAAGATCCAAGGAGTTTGGATCTGTATTCACCAGAGAATTGGTGAAGAGTCTCTCAAGGCTACCTAGGGAAGGGAATTAGCATCGAGAGTGGTGGCAGCGGACCAGATCTAAGCTGGTAGTTAAGCTTAGAAGTTTTCATGCAGGCCCCCACATCTGTACCCTAAAGTTCAGAGTGGGGAAGCAGCCTTGACAGAAGGTGATTAACCACTGGAACAAACTACTAAGGGAAGTGGTGTATTCACCATCTCTTGAAGGCTTCACTTCAAGACTGAATGTTTTAGCCAAGCACAGGCTATTGGACATGCTACGGGGTAACTGGATAGAATTCTATGGCTTATGTTATACAGGACATCAGACTAGAGGATCTAATCGTTCTTTCGGGCCTTACAATCTATGAATCTGTGAAAAGCCGCACAAAAAAAACTGGAATAAAAAACCCAGCAATGAAAAGTCTGTATTCCTTCCTTAGGCACAAAACCCCAGTTACTACAAGATTTAGACCTTTATAATACATTTTTTTTCTGTCGAGGTTTTTTTTCAGGAGACTTGGGAAATTCTTTTAATTGAAATGGGTGGGTGTCTATGAATTTTTTTTTTCAGTTATGTAGGATGAGTCACAAAGTCTTCTGATTCTGTTCTTTCATATGTTGGCCTCATTATCTTTCCGCTATAGCTTGTTTAATACACTTTGATACAATTAAGACCCCACACAGGTCAATACGACAGGAGAAGTCATGTACCTGTGAAAATTCTTCAGCTGTTTGAAAATCTTATACAGTACTCGATGTATTCTTGCTCTTGTATGCATTAAGAGCATTGTTGGTTATTTAGGAACCAATCTGCTTTGGGCCTGATCCTCCAGTGTTTTGAGGGCACTCAGCAGTCTGCAGAATTGGACCTGCTGTTTGTCCGTATTTGCTTAAAAGAAAACTACATAGGCCCTAAATTGCTGCTGCTCTGACTTCTGAAAGATGTGTAGTCAATTGACTAGAGCAGTGGCCTTTAAACTGTAGTCTGTAGACCACTGCTGGCCAGAAAGCACTTTCTGCAGAGAACTGATTGGTCATACTCTGCTGTCTTCTCTTTGTTTCCTGCTGCTAAATTATATGAAAAGACTTCTAAAATACTTCACTTTGCTAATCTTACTCTTCTGCTTAAACAATTGCTGTATTTTATCCAAGGGATGTCCTGGGATTGCTTACATAAGTAGATGGTCTGTACAACTGGGAAAGGGAGGCAAAGATTTCTCTATCTGTGGTACGGGTATGTCTGCTCTGCAACCACTAAGTGCGATTAATTTGCAGCTCATGTAGACATGCCTGATCTAGCTTTAATCTAGCTAGCTCAGGTACTGGAGCAGTAAAGTTGTGCCGGTATGAGCTTCAGTGTGGGCTAACTGTTTGAATAATTATTATTATAATTATTGTTCCAGGTGGGCTTATATAGTCTGTGCTGAAGCCCATGGTGCTGCAGCTTCACTGCTGTGATACCTGATCTAACTAGATTCAGGCTAGCTTGCTTATATCTATCTACTCAAGCTGCAATCACATCCTGTGATTGCAATGTAGCCATACCCTATGAAAAGCTCTGAGAACCCCTGATTTTCAGTGTTATTATTATATTTGATTAAGAATGACTACCTACATTTGGGAACAAGTTTGTAATGAGTCTTTTTTCTTATTTTTCTGAATCATTTGCTATCTAATGGACTGTATCATCTTTCTGCTTCACATGAGATAATCTGGATGCCATTCTTTAAGATCATTTTGACAGGTTTCAGAGTAGCAGCCGTGTTAGTCTGTATCCGCAAAAAGAACAGGAGTACTTGTGGCACCTTAGAGACTAACAAATTTATTAGAGCATAAGCTTTCGTGGACTACAGCCCACTTCTTGTATGCATCCGAAGAAGAACAAGTACTCCTGTTCTTTTTAAGATCATTAAACATTACTGAAAATATGGGATGTGCACAAATAGGAATAATGAATAGTTAAATATTAATGGGTCTGGAACATGATTCCAGACTCTAATTGTCTCAGGTGCAGAAATATTAGTTACCAGAGGATTCTAGTGACTATGAATATTGCAATGGGCAGAGATTACCTGATAGGGGATAGGCCTCGTCAGGGGGGCTGGAACAATGTGTATAGTGGGGGTGCTGAGAGCCTTTGAACCAAACTATAAACCTGGTATATAATGGAAACCACCTCAAGACAGGGGTGTGGCAGCACCCCTAGTTCCAGCACCTAAGGGCCTAGTACTGTCAGCAGCCAGACTGAGGCCTGGTCTACACTACGAGTTTAGGTCGAATTTAGCAGCGTTCATTTGAATTAAGCCTGGACACGTTCACACGATGAAGCCCTTTTTTCCGACTTAAAGGGCCCTTTAAACCGGTTTCTTTATTCCATCTCCGACGAGGGGATTAGCGCTAAAATCGGCCTTTGCGGGTCGGAATTGGGGTAGTGTGGACAGAATTCGACATTATTGGCCTCCGGGAGCTATCCCACAGTGCTTCATTGTGACCGCTCTGGACAGCATCTCAACTGAGATGCACTGACCAGGTGGACAGGAAAAGCCCCGCGAACTTTTGAATTTCATTTCCTGTTTGCCCAGCAAGGCGAGCACAGGTGACCACGCAGAGCTCATCAGCACAGGTAACCATGATGGAGTCCCAGGATTGCAAAAGAGCTCCATCATGGACCGAACGGGAGGTACGGGATCTGCTCGCCATATGGGGAGATGAATCAGTGCTAACTGAACTCCGTAGCAGTAAACGAAATGGCAAAATATTAGAAAAGGTCTCAAAGGCCGTGAAAATTAAGGAGCTAAGGCAAGCCTACCACAAAGCCAGAGAGGCAAACAGAAGGTCCGGGGCAGAGCCGCAAACATGCCGCTTCTACGCGGAGCTGCATGCGACCCTAGGGGGTGCAGCCACCACTACCCCAACCGTGTGCTATGACTCCGTCAATGGAGAAATACACAACAGGGAAATGGGTTCGGGGTACGAGGAAGATGAGGATGAAGATAATGTAGATAGCTCACAGCAGCAAAGAAGCGGAGAAACCGGTTTCCCCAGCAGCCAGGATATGTTTATCACCCTGGACCTGGAACCAGTAACCCCCGAACTCACCCAAGGCATGCTCCCAGACCCTGAGGGCACACAGGGGACCTCTGGTGAGTGTACCTTTGTAAATATTACACATGGTTTAAAAGCAAGCGTGTTTAATGATTAATGATTAATTTGCCCTGGCAATCGCGGCCAGTACAGCTACTGGAAAAGTCTGTTAACGTGTATGGGGATGGAGCGGAAATCCTCCAGGGACATCTCCAGAAAGCTCTCCTTCATGTACTCCCAAAGCCTTTGCAAAAGGTTTCTGGGGAGGGCTGCCTTATCCCGTCCACCATGGTAGGACACTTTACCACGCCAGGCCAGTAGCACATAGTCTGGAATCATTGCTTAACAAAGCATGGCAGCGTATGGTCCCGGTGTTTGCTGGCATGCAGACAACATCCATTCCTTATCTCTCTTTGTTATCCTCAGGAGAGTGATATCATTCACGGTCGCCTGGTTGAAATGGGGTGATTTTATTAAGGGGACATTCAGAGGTGCCCGTTCCTGCTCGGCTGAACAGAAACGTTCCCCGCTGTTAGCCACGCAGTAGGGGGGAGGGGTGAAGTGATCATCCCAGAGAATTGGGTGTGTGTGTGTGTGGGGTAGTTGGGTTTGTGCTGCATGTTAGCCCGGAAACCGCAGCCCCTCCTTTTACATTGCAAACCCATTTTAAATGGCCAACCCAACGGGTGCTTAGTATGGGAAATGAGGGCGCTACTGTTTGAAACCATTCCCACATGTTAAGAAGGTTAAAAAAGCCAAAAGACTGTGGCTTACCATGGCTGCCTGCAAGCCGAAATCTGTTGCCTGGTACTGCGTGAGTGATCTCTCACACCAAACCGGCAGGCCCTTAATATAAGAGGAAAAATGCGACCTTGTAACGAAAGCACATGTGCTGTGTAATGTGAACAGCAAAATTTAACGTGAAAGAGTGTACCCATTGTTCTCTAAAATGTGTCTTTTTTAACCACCTCTCCCTTCTCCTCCACCAGCTGCAAATATTTCTCCTTCACAGAGGCTAGCGAAGATTAGAAGGAGAAAATGGCGGACTCGGGATGATATGTTCTCGGAGCTCCAGATGTCCTCCCACGCTGACAGAGCACAGCAGAATGCGTGGAGGCAGTCAATGTCAGACTACAGAAAAGCACAATATGAATGAGAGGAGAGATGGCGGGCTGAATCGTGGGATGAACAGAGCAAGTGGCGGGCTGAAGATGATAGGTGGCGTCAGCTTGCAGACAGAAGGCAAGAGTCGATGCTCCGGCTGCTGGAGCATCAAACTGATATGCTCCAGCATATGGTTGAGCTGCAGGAAAGGCAGCAGGAGCAGAGACCGCCGCTACAGCCCCTGCATAACCAACATCCCTCCTCCCCAAGTCCCATTGCCTCCTCACCCAGACGCCCAAGAATGTGGTGGGGGGGCCTCCGGCCACCCAGTCACTCCACCCCAGATGATTGCCCAAGCATCGGAAGGCTGGCCTTTCAATAAGTGTTAAAGTTTTAAACTGCAGTGTGTCTTTTTCCTTCCCTCCTCCCCCACCCCTTCCAGGCTACCTTGGCAGTTATCCCCCTAGTTGTGTGATGAATTAATAAAGAATGCATGAATGTGAAGTAACAATGACTTTATTGCCTCTGCAAGTGGTGCTCAAAGGGGGGAGGGGAGGGTGGTTAGTTTACAGGGAAGTAGAGTGAACCGGGGGCGGGGGCATGGAGGGTTCATCAAGGAGAAACAAACAGAAGTTTCACACCGTAGCCTGGCCAGTCATAAAACTGGTTTTCAAAGCTTCTCTGATGCACACTGCGCCCTGCTGTACTCTTCTAACCACCCTGGTGTCTGGCTGCGCGTAATCAGCGGCCAGGTGATTTGCCTCAAACTCCCACCCCGCCATAAATGTCTCTCCCCCTTACTCTCACAGATATTGTGGAGCTCACAGCAAGCAGCAATAACAATTGGAATATTGGCTTCGCTGAGGTTTATACAAGTCAGTAAACTGCGCCAGCGCGCTTTTAAACGTCCAAATGCACATTCCACCACCATTCGGCACTTGCTCAGCCTATAGTTGAACGGGTCCTGACTACTGTCCAGGCTGCCTGTGTACGGCTTCATGAGCCATGGCATTAAGGGGTAGGCTGGGTCCCCAAGGATAGCGATAGGCATTTCAACATCCCCAATGGTTATTTTCTGGTCCAGGAAGAAAGTCCCTTCCTCCAGCTTTTGAAACAGACCAGAGTTCCTGAAGACGCGAGCATCATGTACCTTTCCCGGCCATCCCACGTCGATGTTAGTGAAACGTCCCTTGTGATCCACCAGGACTTGCATTGAAAAGTACCCCTTATGGTTTATGTACTCGGTGGCTTGGTGCTCCGGTGACAAGATAGGGATATGGGTTCCGTCTATCACCCCACCAATTTGGGAATCCCATTGCAGCAAAGCCATCCACTATGACCTGCACGTTTCCCAGAGTCACTACCCTTGATATCAGCAGGTCTTTGATTGCGTTGGCTACTTGGATCACAGCAGCTCCCACAGTAGATTTGCCCACTCCAAATTGATTCCCGACTGACCGGTAGCTGTCTGGCGTTGCAAGCTTCCACAGGGCTATCGCCACTTGCTTCTCAACTGTGAGGGCTGCTCTCATCCTGGTATTCTGGTGCTTCAGGGCAGGGGAAAGCAAGTCACAAAGTTCCATGAAAGTGCCCTTACGCATGCGAAAGTTTCGCAGCCACTGGGAATCATCCCACACCTGCAACACGATGCGGTCCCACCAGTTTGTGCTTGTTTCCTGGGCCCAGAATCGGCGTTCCACACCATGAACCTGCCCCAGTAACACCATGATTTGCACATTCCCGGGGCCTGTACTTTGTGAGAGGTCTATGTCCATGTCAATTTCCTCATCACTCTCGTCGCCACGCTGCAATCACTGCAATCGCCTCCTCACCTGGTTTTGCTTTGGCATGGTCTGGCTCTGCATATACTCCAGGACAATGCGTGTGGCATTCATAGTGCTCATAATTGCCACGGTGATCTGAGCGGGCTCCATGATCCCAGTGCTATGGCGTCTGGGCTGAAAAAAGGTGCGAAACTATTGTCTGACCGAGGGAGGAAGGAAGGGAGGGGTGAGTGATGACATGGCTTACAGGGAATTAAAATCAACAAAGGTGGCTGTGCATTAGGGAGAAACACAAACAACTATCACACAGAATGGCCCCCCCAAAGATTGAACTCAAAACCCTGGGTTTAACAGGGCGTTGATTTCATGGAGGGAGGGGGAAGCAAATTAATACAGAACAAATCTGGTCCATCTATTTTTTACATCTTAAGCTGGCAGCAGATGGTGCAGCATGACTGATAGCCATCGGCATCTTCTGGGTGCTTGGCAGAAAATGCTGTATTACGACTGCTAGCCATCATCGTCAAGACGGTTCAATAGGATTGCCGGCAGGACTGAGTCTCCAGGAGACAAAACATGTCTGCCTAGGTGCCTCTGACCAAACTCACTGAGGAATATGATGATGATGGATATCAATCGTAACACACCATCTACTGCCAAAAGGCAAGGAGCTGCTACTGTATAGCAATGCAGCCCCACGTCTGCCAGCACCCAGATAGCCGATGAAGGCTACCAGTCATACTTCACCGTCTACTGCCAAAAGGCAATTAGCTGCTGCAGTGTAGCAATGCAGTATCACATCTGCCGGCACCCAGATGACATATGGTGATGGTGAGCTGAGCGGGCTCCATGCTTGCCGTGGTATGTTGTCTGCACAGGTAACCCAGGTAAAAAGGCGCGAATCGATTGTCTGCCGTTGCTCTGATGGAGGGGGAGGGGCCTGATGGCATGTACCCAGAACCCCCCGCGACACTGTTTTTGCATCATCAGGCATTGGGATCTCAACCCAGAATTCCAATGGGCGGCGGAGACTGCGGGATCTGTGGGATAGCTACTCACAGTGCAACGCTCCGGAAGTCGACGCTAGCCTTGGTACTGTGGACGAGGTCCGCCGACTTAATGCACTTAGAGAATTTTATGTGGGGACACACACAATCGACTGTATAAAACAGATTTCTATAAAACCGGCTTCTATAAATTCGACCTAATTTCGTAGTGTAGACATACCCTAGTTCAATTTTCCCTTACTCCACATAGAGCCAATCACTAATGCTTTAGACTCTGTAAATACAATGTAACTTTCTGTCTCTTTCCCTTTTCATTATTGTGGTGCCATACAAAAGCCCACATATTGAACAAAAAGGATAAAGCAAAACCCTGAATAGCTGCTCATTAAGTGAGCACTGACCATCCTGGGCACGGTTCACTCTGCAACCTTAATAATGTTCTTCTAACACAGGTATGTGTGTGTGCCTGTGTTTGGGTGCGGAATTTCCTAGATTTTAAAAAAGGAAATGGAAAAGACAGAAATTCTGTAATGTGGAATCATATTGACACCCATATAGTTCATCAGAAGGCTTGGAACCTTTATATCTAGGGCAAAGACATCTGACACTTGAGCTAAAGAAGTAACTGATAGCAGTAGTAGGTTTTCATCCGCTATATGGATTCGCACTAGAGGGTGGTGAGACGTACACTTTGCCAGTGTGTTTTGCAGATATATGCTGACAGGAGAGGAACGGTGAGACTCTGGAATTTTGAGGTCCATTCCAGACTCCGCAGGGGGAGGGTCGGGGATATACTCTAGTGGGCAAAGTCTCTTCTGCCTGTTTCCCCCAGGTTTGATCCCTTCTGCTCAATCCCAGTCCTTTCCCCCACACCTGGCTCCTTGTTCTAGTCCCAATGCCCTTACCTACCCAGTCCAGTTCTCCACTCCTCAAATTTTTCATCCCAGTCCATCAGGGCTGGCTCTGGCTTTTTTGCCGCCCTAGGCAGAAAAGCCACCCGCCGCCCCCCCCCCCCTCCAGCACGGCAGGGGAGGGTGCTGAGCCCGGTCGGGACTCTCCGCTCTCCCTGGCGGCCAGAGCACTGGGGGAAGGGCGGCGAGCCCCCGGTGGCCAGAGTGCCTGGGGGGAGGGCGGCGAGCCCGGCCGGGGCCCCGCTCTCCCCGACCGGCCAGAGCACCGGGGGGAGGGCGGCGAGCCGAGTCGCGGCCCTGCTCTCGGGCCTGAGCGCTCCGCCGCGCCGCCCCCCTCCAGGCGCCGCCCCATGCACATGCTTGGTGGGCTGGTGCCTGGAGCCGGCCCTGCAGTCCATTCTTCTTGCCCAGCCCGTCTCATCTGCACCTTTGGTCTCGCTGGCTGAGTCCCATCTTCCCTCCCTTCTCCCAGTCTCCATGCCCAGCAAGTCACCGTTCCCTTTCTCTTGCCTCAACTCCTTTTCCCCACTCCTAGCTCCTCATTTATCTGTCTCTTCCCACAACCACCCTAATGGCTCCCAGTCTCCATCCCTGGACTCATCATCCAATCTCAGTCTCCCCTCCAAGAGCTCCTTGTCCCAGTTTCAGATTGGGCTCTCCTCCCAATCTCCTTGCCCAGCCAGTTCCAATCTCCTCACTCCAAATCCCGGTCAGTTTCTCTCCCTCCCACTCCAGTTCCAGTCTCACTAGAGTTATTGTCCCAATCTATTCTTTTGCCTCCCCCTGATCTGACTTTTATCCCCTCTGCATTTGACTCAGATGGCTTCCTCCTCTATGCTGCCTAGGTGCCAGCTGGGGATCACTGACAGCATGGGAGAGACAGGCTCCCTGCTTTCAATTCCAGTGCCCAGTCCCACCCCAGAATAGCATTTATATGGAAAGTCCTTCTGACCCTGCATAGTTCTGGGCAGGAATGTGCTCAGTTACTCTGTGGGGGTAGTGCATGTGCAGTCCTGTCACAGGTAGGGATTGTGAGGGGTTGGCACATGCTCAGTAGCTCTACAGGGATGGCATGTGTGCTGTTTGATCACGTCTAGGATCTGTGAGAGGTTTAAGCTTCCTCAGTGAGGACAGAATCTTCGGAGATTTTAGCGGATAAAATGGAAGTGTCTATTGAATAGGTGTGAGGTGCGATTTGTCCAAGGCTTATAACGTGGCCAAATTTGGGCCGATTTTCATGGGATTGGCAAAAAACACGTCCCTGACACAAATGCCACCCCTCCTGCCGAGTTTCAAGTCCCTGCTCCAAAGCATGGGGGAGTTAAAGCATTTTAAAGAAAACGTCTTAAAACTTTTTAATATGAGCAAAGCAATGTATTTTTTCCTAGCTTCATACTCAGAAATGACTGAACTGTTGTGGCTGAAATTTTAAAAAAAATTGAGCCTGAGGCAGAGTCGGCATGGAAAATTTCAGGCAGAACTGTTGAAGTTCGGCACAAATGTAAGCAAGGTCTTATAATAGAAAGTGTCTGGCAATGTTAGTCATAGGTGGTGCTACCAGCCCGACCTATAATATACAACTAATTTTGTGGCAGTAAAAATCCACTTTAATTTAATTTACTCGCTGTTGAAAAGATCTAACAAACTGCATTATGCAGCTGGCTGCTAGTTTAGGGCTTAGAGATTGTAAATGTCATCACATTTTTAGCTGCCTGTCAAGGTGCTAGCCTTGATCAGCTTCTGAGAGCTGAAGAGGGAGAAAATAACAAAACAAAATAGATCACACAACGGTTTGCTTGTAGGGTGTTGGTAACAATAAGAAGGGTAGGATTGCCAATTTTCTAATCGCACAAAAGTGAACACCCTTGCCCCGCCCCTTCTCTGAGGCCCCGCTTCCCACTCACTCCATCTCTCCTCCCTCCGTCACTCGCTCTCCCTTACCATCACTCACTTTCACTGGGCTGGGGCAGGGGGTTGGGGTATGGGAGGGGATGAGGGCTCTGTCTGGGAGTGCAGGCTCTAGGATGGGGCCTGGGATGAGGGTTTTGGGGTGCAGGAGGGGGCTCAGGGCTGGGGCGGGGGGGTTGGGGTGTGGGTGTAGGCTCTGGGAGGGAGTTGGGTGTGGGAGGGGTCTCAGGGCTGCGGCAGAGAGTTGGGGCTTGGGTATGGGCGGGAGTTCGGGGTGTGAGCTCCGGGTGGCTTTTACCTCAGGCGGCTCCCAGAAGTGGCTAGCATGTCTGGCTCCTAGGCGGAGGGGCTAGGGGATTCTGCGTGCTGCCTGTTCCCACAGGTGCTGCCCCCACAGCTCCCATTGACCGCGGTTCCTGGCCAATGGGAGCTGCAGAACCAGCACTGGGGGTGGGGGCAGCACATGGAGCCCCCATGGCCGCCCCTGCACCTAGGAGCCAGGAATACTGGCTGATTCTGGGAGCTAAGTGGAGCCAGGGCAGGCAGGGAGCCTGCCTTAGCCTCGTCGTGCTGCCGATCGGAGTTTTAGAAGCCTGGTCAAAAAAAGTTCCGGTCAAAAACTGGACGCCTGGCAACCCTAAAGAAGGGTGGGGTGTTCTGGAGTATGCTCCACTCATATGGATTCAACCAGAGAAACTTGACTTCATCTATCATCCAACATTAATTAAAGCACCAACACTACTTGATTATCCTCCATCCTTAAACTTCATGGATTTCAAAAAATCCTGCTGTTTCTGAATATGAGTAAATGCCAGTGTCAGACTGGAAAACCCAGATTCTAGGATCTGAACTGTTTCCCAATTAAATATCCCTTTCTCTGCTCTGGGATTTAGTCAAACAATCCCAGGTTCTGTGCAGTGGACAGAAAACAGCTGGAACTGGATTCTACAGTCAAGACTTTTAAAGTAGTTATGTTTTATTAAAAAATATAAACAAGATACTATACAGGTAACTGGTAAGTCTTTCAAGAACTTTACTGAAGTATATTATTATGCAATTTATTCAAAGCAGGATTAATAGTCTAAAAACTGTCATTCTGAATAATAATTGATTCCAATCTAGACAACATATCAAAACACAACCAAATCTTCAAAATGAGTATTCAATACTGTTTTCATACTGTGGTTATCCCAAAGGATACTTACTGAAAACAAAGCTTACAGTTTAATAGGTAAATTCACCATTAACTTTGCATTTTTCCTTTTTTAATTTAGTATTTATTTTAGTCTTAATTCTTTTAGAGGATGAAAATTATTTTTTGATATACAAGGTGTATTTACTATGCAAATGTGGCCAATTTATGGGAGGATAGCATAGGGAGAGAGTGTTTTGTGTGATCTGAGACTTTATTATGGCTGTTGGAAATTACCTTCAGATTTGAGCTTCCCTTTGCTGTTACTGAAATTGAAGATTCAAGTAATAAAGTACAATTAAATACTCTGGATTTAACATGTTTTAACGATAATGCTTGGGAAGCTTCTAGAAAATTACTAATAGTTCTGCATTCTGCTCATTGTCATTGCCCTATTTGAGTGTCTTTTTATACCTGCGAGAGAATCCTTTGTAGATTTATTTGGTTTCCTGACTTCCCTCTTTTTGCTCCTCTGAGTGCCCCTGCTGTCCCCTTTTCAGCCACTCTTGAGACAATAAAGATGCGAAGTAATGCCAAACACTTAATCAGTGCGGTATTGCTCTCCTGATGTCTTGCCCTTTTGTAATGAATTGACTTTGGATTGCAACACTTTTTCAAAATCTATATGGGTTTAGACCTCTTTTGTGTCACACTTTCAAACTTCTTATTCTGGGAGCAGCGTGAGCTTATTAATCAAGATAAGATGCTGTTGAAATCTCTGCATGTGCACAGTTTGCTTTTAGGGATTTACAGCAGGTTAAAGAAAATGTAACAATATGGGGAAAAGTTTAAACATGTTGAACTATATTTCCAGATAGCTAACATGACAAATTATAAACCCTAATAAGTAAAATTAACTACCCCCTAATCAGGAAACTTTTTTAACAAAGGAAAACAGGTGGACACATGCCCTATACTGCTGTTAGGGTACTTGCGGCATAGCAGTGACACGTAGTTCTGTGATTAATGTTGTCCTCTGCCACTGTGTAGCTTTAGACCTGCTGCTGTTGATAGTGGTGAGGCATTCTGGCACTTATTCCTGGGAAATTCCCCACACTCAAGGAGCCCCAATGCAAATACTAAGCATCAGATATGTACTGTGAAGAAGACAGCACAGCTTCCCCCTGCAGCAGCTCAGCTTCTCCCTGTCCAAAGCCTCCTACAATAAACTGTTGAAGGAGCTGATGTGACCTCTGCTCCCTGTTCAGCAGAGTGTGAACCTGCTGAGAGAACCTGCAGTTGCCCAAGAGGGAGTAAAAATGAGCAGAGCATCTCTTCTGCTGTGTGTGCTCCTAGCTGGCCAGAAGAGGGGAGTGTCTGAGGAGCTGAGAATCAGAGGAGAGAAGAGGAATGAAGGGAAAGAGTTAGAGAGGAAAGTGGTGGTGGGAAGACTTTAAATGGAGTGTAAAACACTGAAATAGATTGAGAAAGGACAAATAAGTATAGAAAGAAAGAAAAATGTGGAGGGGTATAAGAAAAAGAACAAACTACTAGTGGTAGAGTGGGATTCTGTTCCACTCAGCTTTTCACAAAACAGTCTGTGGCAGGATGTTTTGAATCAAGTACAATATCTGGTAAGAATATTGTCTACATAGGTCTATTTTTGCCATTGTGGGTGTATTAACAAAAGCTAACTTTTCACTTACAAATTAATCTAATACAGAATACCAGGCACCTACCAGGCATGCTAATGTACTTCATAAAGTTTTCATCTGAGATGTTGTAAAATTTTTCAGGGAATTACCCTGGATATTTCCAGCTGTTTTAGGTGAGGCCAAATGCCCCGTTTAAACTTTTTTTCCAACTTCAGAATAATTTCTTCCACCTGAGTGAGTTCTAAATGTTGGGACAGAGAATGTGACTATGGAGTGGCCTCTGTCAACTTCTTACCTCTTACACGGTTTTATAGAGCCCCCATGTTTTGGGTTAGGGTTGTGTCTGTCTCTGAGGGAATGTGCCTGGGGGGAAGGGGAGAGAGAGACATGGGAGGCGGCATTGTGATGTGGCTCATAATATTGTCTTCTGTGTCAAGCTTGATCAGATTGCTTAAAAAGCTTCCTGACCCCTGTTCTATTCTGATATTTGTGGAAATGTTATCAGTAAGGCTGCTATTCTGTCACAGAGGTCGCAGAAGTCACAGATTCCTTGACTTTCCATGACCTCCGTGACTTTGGAGTGGCCCTGGGGCCAGCTGCACCGGCCACTGCTCAGGCGGTCCCGGGGCAGCTGGTCCCGGGAGTAGCCCTGAGGAGCACCTGAGCAGCGGTCCCAGGGAGGCTGGTCCCGGGGCGTCTGGCCCTGGGGTGCGCCCGGACAGCAGTCTCTGGGGCCTCAGAGCAGGTGTGGCTGGGGGCAGTCAGCCCCTGCAGCCAGTGCAGGGGGCACAAAAAAGGAATCCAATTCTCAGCTCACATCCATGTGTATCAGGAGTATCTCCACTGACTTCAGTGAAAACCTGGTGTGATTGAGAGGGGCATCAGCACCGAGGTGTTTGTGCCCTGAGTTTATTCCAGAGAACAACATTTTAAACAACAAACAAAATAGATGTTCAAGCTCCTGGGTCTCACATTCCTAAAAGAATCTGAAGACGGAAGCGGAAGACAAGGGAGCAGACTGATAACTAAGGCTAAGATTTAGTCAGGGGTATTTATATAGAAAAAGTCATGGACAGGTCACGGGCCGTGAATTTTTGTTTATTGCCCATGACCTGTCCACGACTTTTACTAAAAATACCCATGACTAAATCTTAGCTTTAGTTATCAGTCTGCTCCCTTGTCTTCTGCTGTCCGTGAATAATAAACTTCGACTGCTCCTGATTATGAAGATTTTTTTTGATAGTTCAGATTCTTTTAGGAATGTGAGACCCAGGAGCTCGAACATCTATTTTGTTTGTTGTTTAAAATGTTGTTTTCTGGAATAAACTCAGGGCACAAACACCTCAGTGCTGATTCCCCTCTCAATCACACCAGGTTTGCGCTGAAGTCAGTGGAGATGCTCAGGATACACATGGATGTGAGCTGAGAATTTGATTCCTTTTTTGTGATAATCCCAGGGGGCAGCAGACATACAGTTTTACTGAAAAACACTGCTATTCAGTACAATGCAAATGAGATTATGTGAGGTGCTCAGTCTAAAATAGCAACAAATAGAGGAAGACTCAGGCATCCGTAATTTAAATTTATTTTGCTAGGAAAAGACCTAAAAGTAGGGATTAAGGTTTACTGAAAGCCAAACCCTGTGGCTACCTGTATCAGTTTACCATCTGCAGTAACAATTGTTGTTGAAATACGGTTTTCAAGCAAGAAGCTGTTTCATTTCTGATAATAAATATTTTATGAATAGAGTAAGCCAGTCATTAGCACAATAAGCAGATTCTGATCTATCAAGTTTACAATGAAGTTGGTAAGTGTAGCTTACCTGCATGTACAGTACATGTGACTTATTTCCCTAGTCTTTCAGGTGAAAGGAGCTGGATGTCTGATGTGAACCTTGGCAGGCCTATTATTTCCCTTTAATACACATTGATGCTGATAGGAGATACGTGCATGTATGGAAGGGAGAATAGGTCTCAATCTGTAGGGCGCTGAACTCCAAATGAAAAAAGAAAAAAGAACTCTGTTCCTTACAGATAGAAATCAGAGGCCTGACAGAGAACTGGCCCTGGGTGTGGAAGAGTATGGAGAGAGCCTCTCACGTCTATTGAAAGATGCTGTCGGAATTGTGCGCTGTTGCAACAGGAACACTAAATGGGTTTATTTATCAATTGATCATGTACGTGGTGCAGCTTAGATTGCATTGTGACAGTCATTTCATGCAGACCAGACATCCAAGATAATACCTGATATCCACAGAGCATAAGAAAATTTGCTTGTTATTCCATGGCACAATATGATAGCAGGGCTTTTGATTAAATGGAGAAAAATAATGAGGGGAAGGAGAAGGGAGCAAGAGGTGGAACTTGAATAATTAAAGCCATTCCACTTATGCCTTGTTGGGTTTCCAAACCACTAAATTTGATATAGATGTTTAATTTCAAAGGAAACTGAACTACGTTTTCTGACTGTAGACCAGAGATGAACATCCAGCATGACAACATGCCAGAGCTAACTGATTAGTTTTCTCCCAGACCAGTACTTAGCACTCGCAGGGTTAAATGTTTTCTGTAGATTATGCTTGTAAATGATTTAAAACCTCAATTTACCAGTAATCCCAAAATGCAAGAATTGGAAGACCTTTCATTGTAATAAATATTTTAGGGCATTGTAGGGAGG
The DNA here is from genome assembly GCF_011386835.1 of Chrysemys picta bellii. Taxonomy (NCBI): domain Eukaryota; kingdom Metazoa; phylum Chordata; order Testudines; family Emydidae; genus Chrysemys; species Chrysemys picta. Next base: position 194,787,507 of record NC_088791.1, read on the forward strand.
GAAAAGGATTCTTAGTGATCACACAATGTCTGAGCACAATCAAAGCAAGCACCAGCTTGGGCCCAATGCCACATTCAAGCTCAGACTTGTGGGCCAGCCTTTTCTTCCTCTCTAGCAGTGGGGAGGAAACAATTCTGTAGGAGCCGCTCTCTCCACCAAACCTCCAGCAGCAGCACTGAGGTTTAGCAGGGGTTCAACCCATGGTCTGACCCACCCATTCCAGAAGCTAAGCATTCCCTCATGCTTGGAAACATGCAAATCGTAAGGTCGCTCTTCCATGTGTGTGTGTGTGCCTGTGAATGTAAACGTGGGAGTGGAGTGCAGAGTGGGGAAGACAGTTGCTGATTTCCCCCCACACCCTTAAAAAACCTGTAAACCTGTAAACCGTTAAATAAAATGCAAGATGAGCTGATGGTGATGTGTCTGGCTGAAATGCTCATTGATTCTACAGATCACAAAGGCCTCTGTGGCAGCCCGTAGCTCTTCCCTGATATCCAAGGATACTAATCTAAAGGGACAGCACATGCTTTCATTACTCTGATAAGACAAACAGCAACCTGTGAGGTTTGCCTGGTGTCACCTGACAAACAATCCCTTATCTTTTCTTTAAAAACCAACAAGGAAAGCTTATGCCCAAATAAATCAGTTAGTCTTTAAGGTGCCACCAGACTCCTTGTTTTTGTGGATACAGACTAACACAGCAACCCCCTGATACTTATCTTTTCTTTGGTTCACAAACCTGATTATTTGCTCCTAGCAATAACAAGAAGCTTTTTGGGTTTTTATGAAAGCCAAATAAAAATGGTGATAACTCATCATTTATTGTAGTTTAGCTGAATATATCTAGTAAAAAGAATGAACAGCACTGAATATGCCACGTCAAATAGGAAGAGAACAGGGTGAAGAAGCCACGACTTGTCTGATAATAAATCCTGTTAAGTAATGAAGAGTCACAAAGCGGACACTTAGGCTGCTGAGCAGCATGGCAGTCTGTGTGGGCAGTCTGCTGTGTTTATTGGGACGCTGTGGTGGGTATGCCAGTCTGCCTGTGTGGCTCACAAGGCAGGATCAGGACCTTGGATTGTTCTAAACAAAATGCCTCGCTTTCATTTAAACGAGAAAATTGATTCCGAAGAGCAAAAGATCAGAACGACAGTTTAGCCGGCGCAGAAAACATCAGCCATCTCTCATGCTCCGCTCTTTCGCTTGCCTAATTAAATGCTCCTTCGGGCTTGGACATTAGTTGCAACAGTGTTAGCACCTTTAATGTTCTGAAGCACAAACACAGCTATTCACATGGACTGTAGTTTAATTTATGTACCTACGCTGTGAGATTATTTAACCCTTATTGGGCAGGATTAAAATACTCTGAAAAATGCATGTTTCATGGAAGCAATGGCCTTCGAATGAAATAGCTATGCCAAAAACTAGAAAAGGGCTACTTTGTCCAGATTCCCTACGTAGAAGGCTGGGGCTTTCACACGTCAAACCGGAAGATAGTTTACTTGTTAGATGTTGCCTCTCAGATCTGCATCCTAATCCTTCATCCTGTGATCTCCTTTTCAATACACGTCACAGCCTGTTTTTATTAAAACTGTGTTCCTTGTTATACGTGTCATGACAGCAATGTAGGCAATGTTACCCAAGGAATGTCGGGTTACATTCTTCTTTCTAGAGTGGTTAGAGTCACAAAGATGCTGTGACAAATATTTTCACATGTAAGCAGCCAAGCCTAATGACTAATGGAGGACCAAGGCACTACATTGCAAAATTCTTAAAGTAATTTTAAGCTGTTCTTTAAAAAGAATATATGGAAAATTATATACATGCCATACTCACATCTTGAATATCAGGCAGAAGAGTTCGTGAATATCACAAAGTATGGCTCCCTTTCTCCCCTTTACTCCTATACCCTGGTCTCCATTCTCCACCTGTCAGGGGTTTTGGGAGCTCCCCTCTCTCCTTCCCATTCCAGGGTCTCTGTGTATACTTCTATTCCCACCATTCTTATTTTTTTCTTTCTCCTTTTTTTTTTCTTTTCCTTCCATGGGGTCAACATTCTAACACTGTATTAGGAGGATGAGGAGAGCTGAGATGGTGAGTATTGTTATGCTGGATGCTGTTATCCATTGGTTCTTTAATCTATAGACAATTACAGAGGTGATTGAAGCTGCCGGCTCTGCTAATCAGATGCTGGGGGCTCTGTGTGCCCCCCATTTCCCTTTTCAGATTTTCACCAAAATCAATAGGGTTCTGCCAATTAATGCCTAGAACTTTCCCTGAAATGTTGGAATTGATTGGATGTGCATTCCAAGGTTATTGTGTTATAGACAAAGAATGTTCTTCAGTTGAGTGTAAGGCCTTGCTTTGTTGGGCCAACTAAGAGATCTTAAAAATAAAAATAAACACACAAATTGCAAAAAAATCCCCGCAAATGGCTGAGAATGTTATGTAGTTGGGTTCTGCTGTATTCCAGTATCTCAAACTATGGTACTGAAAGGTATTTAGAATAGCCTAATTTTCTTTCTCTGTCTTGAATTATTAGCATAACGACACAATGCTAGTACACTTGAGAAATAGGGATGCAGATAATCTATAAAAGATAGTCTATGCATCCCCTGCAGTGAGTCTTGATGAATTTTATGCCAGCAATTGATTCTGCAGTCTACAGTACCCATTAGTCAGCCAGACATACTCCAGCAACTACATTTGTTTCACTGCTGCCTACTGCGTTTTTTAAAATGCCCCAAACTCAACATATAAATCTCAGCTTTGCCATTATTGATGCCAAAAAAATTCGAACTTGAAGCCTTTTTAGGCGCTCAGAACAAAAAACATTTTTGAAGTCAGTTCAGATATAATCTAGCAAAGTGGTTGCAGTCTATAGAATGTAGCTACTTTAATTCCTTCTCTCCTCTGTACTTTGCTCAGGTCCCTTCTCAGTCACATCAAATCAATGGTCAGATAGGAAAACAACATGAACAAGTCTCTAAATATTATAGCTAGGAAAGGGTGAACTATGTAGAGTTTTTCATTTTTTCAAAATTCACAATTTTGAGTTTACAAAACTATATTGAGTTTAGAAAACTTTTTTTATCCCATAAGGATGATGCCATTAAAAACAAAACTATAGGAAGTCTATACAATGATTTAGGCATAGAAGAATATCCTTCAAAAGCTCAGCCTACTTAAGTGGGATGACTGATGTTCTGAATTTCATTTAAAAAAAATTCCTTCTTGTCTCCCCATCACTGCAGATTTTTTAAGAGGGTGACATTTCAGTTAGACAACTACAGTATGTAATTGATTACTGCTTTATTTCCATAGGCCTAAGGCCTGATTCTTTAACTTCTGAGTAATTCCACTGAATCATGTCTTTGTAAGAACTGCATGCATAGGTAAAGGTTGTGGGATTGGGCCCTTAATTTGAATATGGAAATTGAGAGACATGATTTAAAGAGATGTATGATGTCACTTGCTACTTCTAGGAACAGTGCCACTGACATTTTGTAAAATGACTTCTGGATTGTATTATGGTAAAGGAAAATGTGTCTTGCCTTTTCGTAGGGAAGGGTTAAGTAAACTGAGTAAGAAAAACTAGTAGATTTTCCAACCCAGTAGTAGCTGATACTGTTGCGTTAAAGTTTTCTATTTGTTCTATGTTCTGTGGAGCATAGGAAAGGGGAAAGTTGGTTCCTGAAGAAGGGTGAAGGGGCAGAGGGAAAAGCGTTGCCATTCCACTTTACTTTCTGTATCTCGAACTTTATTAGATTTGGCTCATTTTCTTAAACAGTTCCTGGTCTCTGATCTAGAGCCTGTGCTCAAATGGCCCAGCTGAAGCACATGTTTAGAATCTATGAGAACCTATCTGGTCTCAGACTCAAGAATAGTCAGTAAATGTCATAATAAAGGGAAGAGAGATTCTATATGTATATGTTTATTACAGAGCACACAGCCTGCTTTTAGGTCTAAAATATACAGTGTCACAGTTTCAGGGTAACTGAACCTGTAGTTCCCCTTCCATGGTCCCATGAGGGCCCCCACTAAAAGGTTTCTAGCTCCCAGCCATCACCTCTCCTGGGCAGAACCCCATGTTGTCACTCCCTTCCAACTAGGATTTTGAAGTTTGCACAGCTCCCTGATCTACACTCTGATATCCCCAGCAAGCCTACATGGCCAGTGCCTGTGTTTTGCTTTCTCTCTGAAGGCTATGACCAGTGTATTGTCAGCAGTTATAAGTTAGCACATAGCTCCTGCTAAGCAAGCACATTTATTCTTAATACATGAACCAGCATGCATGCCAAAAAGCTTACTAGAGGTCGCTCTCAGCTCCAACATAGGGCTCTGGTAGGAGTCAGTCTTTCAATCGCCCTCCCCAGCTGGGTTTTCCCTGAGGTTTTAAGTTCATATCCGGTTTTACATATGGCTGGGCAGATCAGCTATTTCTTTGTTGCTTGAGCCTCTGAACTCCAGTCTCTGGGAAGAGGTAATCACCAGCTAATGGCCCTCTCTTCAGGGTGTAGCTTCAAAAGGCTGTTTTTTCCCCATAAAACACTCCCAATGATTCCCCCAGAAACCCATTTAGCCCCTTTATTGCCCCAGAAGTCCATGCTTGTCTGGCCCTTTTCAATATAGTCATTGAACTCATTATACTTCCCAGGTCTCACATCTGTCACACACACTAATAAAAACTCCTGAGTGTCACCATTCAAATGAAATGTAACAAAACCATGGTGAAATGTATATTTTGATATGGCAGGTTAGGGAATGATTATATTGATGTTAGTAAAACAAGGAAAATATAGCATTTCAGTTATGAAGATATGAAACAAGGCTGTAAAAATGATCTAAACAGTTCAGATCTGGAACTGAGAAGCACCATGAAAGAAGTGGAGAAGAAACCACAGAATGATATGAGATTAAGGATATGAATTTTTTCCTAAGGTACATTCTTGATTGGATGCACCATTAACCCCTTGGAAATGACTTATTTCTATTTTTCATCCTGGTGGTGGTCAGCCTCACAGAGATATGTTGTCTTGACCCATCTCACTTGGAGAATTTTCTACAATGCACAGGTGGGATTTTTTTGGTGACCCTTTGGGAGGCAGTTGGTCCAGTGGACAGGGAGCTGGATTTAGAATTAGGAGATCGGGGTTTCAGTCCTCATTGTGCTGCTAATCTACTGGGTGAGTTGGGGAAGTCACTTCCCCTCTCTGGGCCTCAGTTTCCCTATATGTAAAATGTGAATAATGATACTTACCTTCCTTTGTAAAATGCTTGATGATCTATGGATGAATAGAACTACATAAAAGCTATGTATTATTATTATTTTTCATGCAATTTTGGGGACACAACTCTGTGTCTAGTCTGTCTAATATACCAACACTGCTACAACAACACTGAAAATAATTTTATATTGTCTTTCATGTGCCTGCTAAATGTTGCAACATGTGAGTTCATATGTTTTTGTCAGGTACAATCTGTTCTAAAATGCTTTTAGTCCAGTAAATTGAAATACTGATGGAGAATAGAACATACCTCTTAAAAAAAAAAAGTAGGTCATGTAGTGTGTATTTAGGTTCTCTTTCCCTATTGGAATCAGTAGATTAATCGGTCCCTTGACATAGACAGAGCTGTAACATAGAAGGGGTTAATTTTTCTTTGAATTTCAGGTTCAGTACTTACATTACTGAGGTCATAAATGAAAACCATAAGGTGCCTTGGAGCAAATTTTGGTATTGATCTATTCTCTTTATTGCTTTGTAGCTGAAGCAGTCCCTTTAAGAGTTTGATATGTCTGCTTATATGAATGACACATCTCACCTGCCTCCTAAGTAGGCAATGACAGCTAGAAGAAAAAGATCTGCCTTCCTTCATAAATGTTTCTTACTATGAGCTGGCAGTTACCTAGACTATTGTCTGCCCCTAAAATATCTACTGTTCGTCAAGTGTTGTAGATTGAAGCTAGGCTGTGTGTGTGTGTGTGTGTGTGTGTGTGTGTGTGTGCGCGCGCGCAAGAGAGAGAGAGAGAGAGCTCACGCGTGTGTGCAACTCTGGATCTGCAGGACAAATCATACACCTGCCAATGTGATTGCATGCCAACACACAGTTGTAATTTCTGCTTCCTGAACCGCCGTACAATTCAATTTCTGAATTGTCATTTAAAACAATCCCCTCTGCAATGCAACTCGCAGTGTGCAGAAAAATCTCACCTGCACCTGAACGGCCTTTGAGAATACAATATAAAGACTCACTTCAGGGTATTTTCAGGGTATTTCACACTGAAGGATTATTAGTTAAGGGCAGTTTGGCACACTCCTCTCAGACCTATTCAGCAAAAATATGGAGTTCTGCAGTTTTGGCCTCGGGGGATCAGCAGGCCTGTGAGCAGCTGCCTTAGAGTCTTACTCTGTGTCAGGAACCAAGCTAACACCTTTTCATGCCAGAGAGTTCTGATTCCTCTTTGACTTTACCCAGGAGCGCTGCCAGCTTTTGGGCGGCGGAAGGTCCCACTCCGAAATGCCGCCCCCCCCCAGAGGCGGCGGAAGGTTCCGCCGGGCAAATACTGCCGCGGTCGCCGCCCCCCAAATCGCCGAGCCCTAGGTGACCGCCTAGATCACCTAATGGGTTGCGCCAGCCCTGACTTTACCCTCCCCTCCTTCAACTCGGGCTAGCGGAAAAGAGGAAAACATAGGTCCCTCACCAATATACATGGAAACTTGCCCACTCCTAATGTTGGGGTTGAACTGAGCACAGGTGTAAGCAACAAAGGGACTACGTGCTTGTTCCAATTGTGAGAAATCAGGGCAGGAGTCTCAATTATTATTTGAGATTATCTGAATTTGTCACCCCCAATTTGAAAGTTAAATGGATACAATATTGCTAGTCAACAAAGAGCGGAACAAAGACAGCTTCCAAAGCTGCAGACGGTGAGTTGTTGCATCCAGTGAATCAGAGCTTGTGTTTTGGAGGAAGGCTGTTGCGCCTGTAAACACACTTCTAGCACTATATAAATAATTAGGGGAAAGGTATCATTTTAAGAGGGAAAATTCTACCCTCTTGGCTGTCTGCGGAGATGCCTTCCCACCCCATAAGAAGCTACAATGTGGTTCTGTGGAATGGACCATTCCTTATGAATAGATTGAGAGGAGGAAGACTGAGTAAGCATGGCGCTGTTTCCTTGTGCCAAATGTGTGTGTATATATGTCGCTAGATTTAAAATCAGTCTCTCAGGGTTATTTTTACTCCTTTTATGGGACAGCAGTGGGCTATGTACGTAGGTGTATTTCCATCAGCACTCTCCCTGGACATACCAATAAAGTAATATCTTACAGAGGAAGAATGATCTTGTGCCCAAGACACAGCAGCAGGTACCTGGGACATCTGAATTCTAGTCCCTGTACTTCTGCAGCTCTCCTATGTGTCCTTGGGCAAGTTTTGTAGGCAAAGTTTTTGAAAACTGGCCACTGATTTAGGGTGTACAACTTCACACACCTAAGTGTCTCCAGTTTAGCACTCAAACTCAGCTGAGATCTTAGAAAATGTGTAGGTCTCAACCTCTCTGTGCCTGAGGGAATAACAGTTCCTTATCTAACTTGAGTATTGTGAGACTAAGTTAATTAATGTTTGAGAGGTGCTCAAATACTACAGTAATGCCAATAGATTATACAAATAAAATAAAACTACCTTGCCATTGCTTGAATTTTCTTTATAAATTGGTTTTAGTAAGGCTTTTGATACTGTCTCACATGACTTTCTCATAAACAAACTAGGGAAATACAACCTAGATGGAGCTACTGTAAGGTGGGTGCATAACCGGTTGGAAAACCGTTCCCAGAGAATAGTTATCAGTGGTTCACAGTCAAGCTTGGAAGGGCATAACAAGTGGGGTCCTGCAGGAATCAGTTCTGGATCTGGTTCTGTTCAATATATTTGTCAATGATTTAGATAATGGCATAGAAAGTACACTTACAAAGCTGGGAGGGATTGCAAGTACTTTGGAGTAGCAGTTCTCAAGCTATGGGCTGGGCTTCCCAGGGGAGGCATGAGCTCTGTGTTTTGTTTTTTAAATAAGAGTTCTGGCTGTCATCCCTGGTTGGCTAGGGCTCATGCAGAAGGGCTGTGCACTCCTGGGAGGTGGGGACAGGGACAGCCAGAGCCCTGCCTTCCTGGCTTGGACTCTCCTTCCCCCGCCCTCTAATCCCTCACCAGGAGGCAGCGGGGCTCCAGCTGTTAGTCCTGGGGTGGCAGTAGCTGCGCACAAGTATGGGTGGCAATGGGGTGCTGTGAGAAATGATATTGATTAATATCACTTTTCACATTGCCACCCTTACTTCTGTGCTGCTGCTGGCGCACGCTGCCTTCAGAGCTGGATGCCCGGCCAGCAGCCGCTGCTCTCTGCTCTGCCTTCAGAGCTGGGTGGCAGTATATGTACTTGGGGGTGGGGCGTAAACTATTATAGACAGAAAGAAGGGGGGGGCTATCAAATATGTTTGAGAACCACTGCTTTGGAGGATTGGATTAAAATTCAAAATGATCTGGACAAACTGGAGAAATGGTCTGAAATAAATAGGATGAAATTCAATAAGGACAAATGCAAAGTACTCCACTTAGGAAGGACCAATCAGTTGCACACATACAAAATAGGAAATGACTGCTTAGGAAGGAGTACTGTGGAAAGGGATCTGGGGGTCATAGTGGATCATAAGCTAAAAATGAGTCAATAGTAGAGAACTGTTGCAAAAAAAGCTAACAGCATTCTGGGATGTATTACCAGGAGTGTTGTAAGCAAGACACAAGAAGTAATTCTTCTGCTTTACTCTGCGCTGATACAACCTCAACTGGAATATTGTGTCCAGTTCTGGGTGTCACATTTCAGGAAAGATGTGGACAAATTGGAGAAAGTCCAGAGAGAGCAACAAAAAGGATAACGGTCAAGAAAACATACCTATGAGGAAAGATTGAAAAAAATGGGTTTGTTTAGCCGGGAGAAGAGAAGACTGAAGAGAAACATATCAGTTTTCAAGTACATAAAAGGTTGTACAAGGAAGAGGGTGAAAAATTGTTCTTGTTAACCTCTGAGGTAAGGACAAGAAGCAATCGGCTTAAATTGCAGTAAGGGAAGTTTAGGTTGGACATTAGAAAAAGTTCCTAACTGTCAGGGTAGTTAAGCACTGGAACAAATTGCCTAGGGAGGCTGTGGAATCTCCATTGTTGGAAGTTTTTAAGAATAGATTAGACAAACACCTGTCAGGAATGGTCTAGTTATTTTATGTAGTCCTGCCATGAGTGCAGAAGACTGGACTAGATGACCTCTTGAGGTCCCTTCCAGTCCTACACTTCTATGAGTCTATGAAGAATGTGACTCAGACCCAGAGTTAAAGCTGCAAGTAATTCTGCCTTAATCCAATCTTGCTGTGTCCTGTGGTAACATAGCTTGTCATGCCGGAAGTCTAATACTCTGCTTACATTTTCAAAAGTCTTGCATGAATGGCAATGAACAGCAGAACAAGCCAGCCAGGGCACAGTTTCACTTCAGGATGTATTATTTTTCATTTATAGTTTAATGATTAAAAGACTGTCTAAAGTTGTAATTACTCTGATATAGGTATTTCCTTGTTGCGTGGATAGGTATGCAAGAGCAGATTCTTTTTAGAATGAGCAATATGGTATTTTACACATATACATTCATTTAAGTGATCGTACAAATGATGAGGATACTGTAAAATGCTAACTACATTTCTGTAACTGTTAACTTCCATATTTTAACTGATTAGTTTTGTTTTCTGATTGTAGCATTCTTTGGCACAAATCGGTTTCAACTGTAGTGTTAACTTTGACCATTAAGTTAAAGCTCCTAGTTATTTCGTGTATGTATGTAGGTTATTGATATAGTTTTAGGGAGAGATTTTCAAAGGCAGAAAGGACAACCTTTAGAACTTTGAAAATCTCAACCTTGGAAAAACAGGAGTGTCATTACAGAAAAATTCAAGGGCAGCAGTGACAAAGTTGTGTCAGCATATAGAACGTTCTCTGTTCCAAAGAGCATCATGAATGAGGAAAAACTAGGCAATTATTGCATTCCTAATGACCGTGTCGAAAGTTGCGGGGGTGGGGAGGAGGAAGTGGAAGACATAAAGGAGAATATAGAGCTATGAAAAATCTTGGGGAAGAGGGGCAACTGACCCCTTTCCCCATAGCTAGCAATGCCTCTGTTGAAAAGCGTTGAGATAGAATTATGCAATGTGTATGTGTATAATAATAATCATTAATAAAATATAAGGAGATATACCTATCTCATAGAACTGGAAGGGACCCCAAAAGGTCATTGAGTACAGCCCCCTGCCTTCACTAGCAGGACCAAGTACTAATTTCCCCCCAATCCCTAAGTGGCCCCCTCAAGTTGATGTGTATGTGTGTGTGTGTGTGTGTGTGTGTTTTAGCTTTTCATTTATAGATCTGAAAGCACTTTCCAAAGGGAGGTAATTCATTGGTATCCCCTTCTTCTAGATGGGGAAACTGAAGCATTGAATGATTACTGGGAGTAGTGCAAAGTGACACAGCAAGTCAGTAGCAGATCCAGGAATAGAATATATGTCAATCATAGACTTCCTGTATGATCTTGTGCCAGTTATTTCATCTCCCTGTGACTCAGTTTCTGAGCTGTAAGATGGAGATACTAATATCTACCTCATAGGAATATTGCAAAGCTTAATTGATTGATGTTTCCAAAGTGTGTTGAGATCTTCAGCTGGAAGTTACTATATATATGCAAAGCATTATTATTACTTGATGTTAGCTGGAAGTGCTTCAGGGAGCCATTGCTATCAAAATTGATACTGTCCTCAAGCTCCCACTTTTAAATATTGCAACATTAGTTTTATATTATTGGGGTTGCCAACCCTTCCAGATTGGCTGGGAGTCTCTCAGAATCGATCGCCAAGTGGCTACTGAAACCAATCCGGGAGATTTTAATAGGCAACTAAAAGTCCAGTCGGTGCTGCAGCGAGGTTGACGCAGGCTCCTTACCTGCCCCGGCTCTGCGTGGCTCCCAAAGTGACTGGCACATCCCTCTGGCTCCTAGACGCGAGGGTGGCCAGGGGGTCTCTGTGCGCTGCCCCCACCTCAAATGTTGACTCCACAGCTCCCATTGGCCAGGAACCACAGTCAATGGGAGTTGCGGGGGCAGTGCCTGGAGGGAGGGGCAGGGCGGAGAGCCACTTGGCTGCCCCTGAGTGTAGGTGCCGGACATGCCGGTTGCTTCCGGGAGCCTCCCGAGGTAAGCGCTGCCCCAATTGCCTGCCCCAGCCCTGAGCCCCCTCCTGCACCCAAACTCCCTCCCAGAGCCTGCACCCCAAACCCCCTCCCACACCCCAAGCCCATGCCCTAGGCTCAACCCGCACCCCCTCCTGCATCCCAACCCTCTGCCTAGGCCCGGTGAAAGTGAGTGTGTGGGAGGAGAAAGCGACGGAGGGAGGGGGGAATGGAGTGAGCAGGGGGCGGGGCCTCGGGGAAGGAGTGGGAAGGGATTGGCCTCGGCAGGGGCAGGGTAAGGTTTGGGTTTGTGCGATTAGACAGTTGGCAACCCTCTATATTATTACTAAATGAGAATGATCATTAAAAGGATGTTTTTATCTTAATCTTTATTTTAAGCCCTTAAACATATATGGTGAAAGTCCCTCCTGTGCAGCGAGCCCACACAAGACCTCTCAATCACTTACATCTCACTTCAGCCTATTTAAGTGGTGAAGAGGTAAATCAGGAGCAGTCTATTATGTTTGTCTGTTCAAATCTTTGCTCTTGAGGTCCCTGTGCTATTGATTGACAGCTCTCTGGTTCTCACTCATGTTGGCAGGCACGTGTTAGTCATTGGTATGAGAAGGAAACCTGCTGCATGAAGTTCTCAACCTATAAATCAGAATCGTTTGATGTAATCCTGAATGGATCACTGGGTAGGTTCAAAAGGCAAAGATGTCAGCACAAATCATGCTCTGGTGCGTCAAGGAAGTGTTACTGCTGCAAAAAGCAATTAGTGTTGTAGATGTGTCAGCATGGAATGCACAGTATATGTTCTTTTCCGGGGCAATTGTAGCCAGATAGACACATGCATGAAGCATGTAGTGTTGCTGTGCTGGGAAATAATTGGTGTAGGTATGCAGGGGGAAATGGCCTTCAAATGAGATCATTCTAATTGCTTGTTATGCTTAATTGTATTACTGCTAGAGTTGGGTGAAAATTTTTGGAAGAATATTTTATTAGCTGAAAAATGCAGTTTTTGTGGATCCAAAACTACCTCTGAATTTGACATGCATTTGTGGAATAGTTTCAGCCAAAAGGTTTTTGGACTAGATTCTCAGTGGGACTTAGAATCCCTTTCACAACACTGGAGAAAGAGCCCTCCCTCCCTGCCTCTAGGGTTGGAAGGATTAGATTGTTATCAGTAAATGTCAGAAAATGTCAATTTTACCGCATACACACAAATAGACAAAAACATTTCCATCATTAATAACTGAAGTTTACAAATCGGCAAAGTAAGAAAAATGCTACTTGAGAACTTATTAGAGTTTGACCGAAGCTGTTTACTTTGTATATTTTGACATGACGTTGACAATTTGTGTTAACGGTTATAAAGTTTAACTTTATGAATCTTGATGTCTACTGTTAAGTAATTAAATTATTGTCTGATTCTCCCCAGGATTTCCTGCAGCTGTAAAAACTTAGTGATAAAAATAAAAAAAGCTTCAAAAGCATAATTTTGCACAACTGTGAAAATGTAAATAGATCAAAACCATAAAAATGCTTAAAACTAAACATCAATATTATCTATCAAAATGATAAATTAAAAATCAAATTCTGCTAAGCCTACTTGTAACCTTTAGCTCAGTAGTTAGGGCCCTTATCTGGGATGTAGGAGACCCAAGTTCAAATCCCCACTCTGGAACTGGGATTTTGAACCCAGCTCTCCCTTCTCCTAGCTAAGTTCTCTTATTTCCAGGCTATCCTGGGGAAGGGCTCTTAAGGCAAGTCTACACTTAAAACACTGCATTGGTGCAGCTGTAGTGCTTTAATGCAGATGCTCTAAGCCAATGGGAGAGAGCTCCTCTACATGCGGGGCTTAGGTTGGTATAACTGTGTCACTCAGGGGTGTGGATTTCTCACACCCTTGAGTGATGTAGTTATACCAATATAGGCCTTTGTAGTAGGAAGAGAGCCTGAGACACAAGCCCTTGTTTTAGAGGCCTGGTAGAGGCAGGACCTGCGTACAGAATTTGGCAAGAACAGGGCCGATATTGCAGAAATACACATTTTTAAGAAGTGCTAGTCACAGAGTGCTCACACAAACACATCCTGATATCAAGTGGTATCAGAACATCCCAATATGAAAGATGATACAAAAACATTCCCCAAGGATAACAGGAACACACTGACCCTGCCTAAAAGATAAGGGCAGGATAACAGTACGTAATAGAGATGTTTTGATCGAACCAACATGTACAAGATGATGGGTGATAACTAGCCACGTCTGGGGCAGTAACTAACTATGTCAGAGGGGTAGTACTAACTTGTTCGTATTGGGGTATAAAGATGTATCTCAGCGGGAATATCTTTGTCTGGCCATAGGGAGGAATGGAAAGTCCCGCCGTTCACTGAGCTGGTCCATTGTTATGGGCATAGAAGTATTAGTGGTAGAGTCTGTGGGATACTAGTACCGTGCTTCATCAACAATAAACCTGGCTGGGTGCCTTCCCACCTTAACGGATCTTGTAGTCATTGGGCGCTTCGCTCGAGGTCTGCCGTGCCAGCTGTCTGCGCAGGGCTGGGGCGGCACACAGAGAGAACACGGAGCCAAACATCTACCAACATCTAACCACAGTCTGTAGTGTAGATCAGACCTTAGTCTCTCCTGTTGAAACTGTTCCACTTTGTATGAATACTTAATTAGTCATTGGAGCAAGGACTTGAATTTGGATCTCCCCTCACAGCTGAGTGTCCTAACCTTTGGGCTAGAGAGTCATTCTCACTTTCTCTCTCTGGCCCAATGACTATTTAAGTATTTTATACAAAGTGGAGCAGTTTTAACTGGAGAGATTGAGAGACCCTTATCCCAGAATATCCAATACCTTGGTGGTGAGGGTCCTTACCTGGGAGATGAGGCGATGTGGGTTCAAATCCTTATCCTATAACAGGGATTTGAACCTAGGTCACCCCCATCCCAGATGAGCACCCTAGCCACTGGGCTAAAGATTATAAGGAGGGCACCATCTCCTCCTCCTCCTCCAGCTGTTTTGTGACTCTAGCCCAGAAACAAATGGTTTAGGTCAAATGGAATGTGTCATTCAACCTGAAATAGACTTGTGTAATATGCCAAACATTTTGGATTCAATTCAGGTTGAACCAAACCCTTTCCCCCAGATTATTATTATTTAGGAACTCCCAGCGAACCAAAAAATCAGTTATTCACCCAGCTCTAATACTGCCACATTTTGTTTTGTTCTCATTCATTCATTTTCAGGCTAAGGCTCCAGTCATGAAATATAACATGTGATACATTCTAGTTTGCGATTACAGTAAATGCAAGACCAACAACCACCCTTGCTGGCATCAGGAACTGCTCATTCCTTTATATCGGGAAGTTCAAAAAAAGCAGGGTCTACAGGAATAGTGGGACAAAAAGGGCCAGTGCCAGTCCAACAGCTCCTTAATTGCAGGCTTTGAAGCAATCCCTGCCAACTCTATGAAGTACCTTTTAACACAAATGCATGTTAATCAGTAGTAAACACTCATTTTCAGTCTAGTCTGGTGTTTATTTCTCAAGTGTGCTTTGGAATGATTTAGGTTTTGGCTTGTTTCTGTTTTGTTTCTGCAGTCTGAATTGTCCACTCAGGCCTGTCTATGTTTTGGGAAACCTCGCGTCATCAGGAAGTTTAGGGAATATATTCTTCTCTTGAGCCCTGATCGTCCCCTCTGGTGTGTGGTATGGAGGGGAGCCAAAATATGCAAAAACCCATAGGAAGTGGACTGAGGACACAGCATGGAAGGGAGAGGTAGCTATGCAGTATGCTCATTCCCATCCTTCTAGGATGATACACTGGTTCCGAGCTCTCTGTGGCTGGAGATGTGACCACCCAGAGGGAAGGAGTAGTTGCAGGGCCGCCCAGAGGATTCTGGGGGTCTGGGGGTCTTCAGCGGCAAGGGGTCCCCGCCGCCGAATTGCCGACGACGACCCGGCACTTTGGTGGCGGGTCCCGGGGCGGAAGGACCCCCTACTGCCGAACTGCCGCCGAAGATCCGGAGCGGAAGAAGCTCTGGGGGCCTGGGCCCCGCGAGAGTTTTCCGGGGCCCCCAGAGCGAGTGAAGGACCCCGCTCCAGGGGCCCCAAAAACTCTCGTGGGGGCCCCTGCAGGGCCTGGGGCAAATTGCCCCACTTGCCCCGCCCCGCCCCCCGGGCGACCCTGAGTAGTTGGGGTGGGGAGAGAAGGAACTGCCCGATTTGTACATACCCATCTTGGGGTAGCCTATGTTTTGGTGCAAAATGCATCATAAGCCACCACTCTCCAGAACCATAGTAACTCCTGCTCTGTTCTTTGAGAACTGTGCCGTGTGTGTGTGTGTGTGTGTGTGGGCGGGGTGGTGTGACTGTGCAGACTTCTGTATTTGCAGAGGAGCCTGTGGGGGAGAGCAGACAGACTGAAAGCAACGGGAAACAGATCTGTTTTTCTCAGGGATCTAAGCTGTTGGAGTACTGGTGGCATGCCTTCTCACCACCCTGCTCTATCAGCAGCCCTGCCTCTGGGAGCAGGTGGGACATGTAGGAATGATGGGGAAACAAAACCCATTGTTCTTTTTCTGCATGGTTTTATCCTGAGATAAAGGCTCAATGTGTGCAAATAACTTCTTATGCATGCACATGGAGAGAAGAGGACCCCTCTATTCCTGTTAAAGCTACAAGCCATTGTTTCACTAGGGATCCCAGACACGAAGTAGACTTCCGTCATCATTGATGCTTTTCTTGTGATCTGATATTTACAGTGTTTGGAAATATTACACCCCATACTAGTGTGCTGAAATGAATCTTGCAGGGGAATTTGGAAGTGGAATGGCATAGGCAAACACATGCAAGCTTACTGTAGTTATGGTTGCTTAAGACATAACTAGGATTTGGAATAGCAGCAGTGATATGAATCAAGTTAGCAGGACACTGTTTAGGGAAGCTTGCAAAGCATCTGCCTGAACTGCTCTGAGCTTTATCCATTGTCAGTCTCTCATTTGCATAAGCCCTAAACCGTATCTTTCAAAATGGAAGTTTTAAATTTCTCAGCCATCAGTTATTTGAAATATTGCCTATGCAAATTTGTTAAAATATACATGAAATGAAATTCAACTAATAAATTATTAATTTTGGTAATGTCAGAACTCTTCTAGCAACCTCAAATACATTGAGTAATAAATATTAATGCTTAGAAATAGTGTGCACAATATAATATATTTCTATAACTTTTCTCTGTGTGCGTATAAATTGTAAAATGCATACAGGCATTGAAATGTATTGGCTACTATTCAAACTTGATATTTATTTGAGATAAGATTTTGATCAATATTTCCTTTTTTAATTATTAAGTTTCTGTTTAACGAGCTCCTGCGATAATGCAGAAGGGAACTGAAATGAAAGCTTTCACCATTCATTTGTAGAAAGGGGTTTTAAAATAATATTTAATGGGGATTTTCCAAGGAGCTTTTTATTTGCATATTAAAGCCAAAGTAAATAGTTACATGAAATACTGTCATGCTTTTTATAGCCTTGAGAGTATTTATTTTTAAACTTTGTCTCATAACTTTCATGTACTGCCTTCTATCACAACTAATCAAACTATAATATACTTGAAAATGACTTTATTCATTAAGGATGTTACCAATGTAGTTATAGAACTTCCTCTTATATTCTGAACCATACTGTGCATACATTGAAGCTACCAGCAAGTAATAGCCATCCTTGGTGGCATAGCTTTGTGCTCTAGGGATGAATTTGGTAGAGGGAATATTTAATGATGAAGAATGAGAGAACACAGTGTCACCACATCAGGGTGACCAGATAATTTTTTAATGGAGAAAGCTATAGGGAGAGGCTGTCCTAGATCTGATTTTGACAAATAGGGAGGAACTGGTTGAGAATCGGAAAGTGGAAGGCAGCTTAGGTGAAAGGTATCATGAAATGGTACAGTTCATGATTCTAAGGAATGGTAGGAGGGAAAACAGTACAATAAAGATAATGTATTTCAAGATGGCAGACGTTATCAAACTCAGAGAGTTGGTAGGTAAGATACCAGGGGAAGCAAGTATATGGGGAAAAACAGTTCAAGAGAGTTGGCAGTTTTTCAAAGACACTTTATTAAGGGCACAAGAGCAACTATCCCACTATGTAGGAAAGATAGGAAGTATGGCAAGAGACTATCCTGGCTTAACCAGGAGATCTTCAGTGATCTGAAAGAGTCCTACAAAAAGTGGAAACTAGGTCAAATTACAAAGGATGAATATAAAAAAATAACACAAGTATGTAGGGATAAAATTAGAAAGACCATGGCACAAAATGAGATTAAACTAGCTAGAGACATAGAGCATAACAAGAAAACATTCTACAAATACATTAGAAGCAAGAAGAAGACCAAGGACAGGGTAGACCCATTATTGAATGGGGAAGGGGGAACAAGAACAGAAAATGTGTAAATGGCAGAAGTGCTAAATGACTTTTTTGTTTCAGTTTTCACCAAAAAGGTTATTAGCAATTGGACATTTAACATAGTGAACAACAATGAAAATGACGTAGCATCACAGGCTAAAATAGGGAAAGAACAAGTTAAAAAATACTTAGGGTACATCTACACTACAGCGGGGAGTCGATTTAAGATACGCAAATTCAGCTATGTGAATAGCGTAGCTGAATTCGACGTATTGCAGCCGACTTACCCCGTTGTGAGGACGGTGGCAAAATCGACTTCTGCCGCTTTTTGTCGGCGGCGCTTACTACCACCTCCGCTGGTGGAGTTAGAGTGCCGATTCGGGGATCGATTGTCGCGTCCCGAGGGGACGCGATAAATCGATCCCCGAGAGGTCGATTTCTACCCGCCGATTCAGGCGGGTAGTATAGACCAGACCTTAGACAAGTTAGATGTCTTCAAGTCACCAGGGCCTGATGAAATACATCCTAGAATACTCAAGGAGCTGACTGAGGAGATATCTGAGCCATTAGCAATTATCTTTGAAAAATCATGGAAGATAGGAGAGGTTCCAGAGAACTGGAAAAGGGCGAATATAGTGCCAATCAATAAAAAGGGGAATAAAGACAACCTGAGGAATTATAGACCAGTCAGCTTAAGTACTCCACTCAGGAACAATCAGTTGCACATATACAAAATGGGAAATGACTGGCTAGGAAGGAGTACTGCAAAAAAGGATCTGGGGGTCATAGTAGATCACAAATATGAGTCAACTTTGTAAAACTGTTGCAAAAAAAAGCAAACATCATTCTGGGATGTATTAGCAGAAGTGTTGTAAGCAAGACACGTGAAGTCATTCTTCCAATCTACTCTACGCTGATTAGGCCTCAACTGGAGTATTGTCCAGTTCTGGGTGCCACGTTTCAGGAAAGATGAGGAAAATTGGAGAAAGTCCAGAGAAGAGCAACAAAAATTATTAGAGGTCTAGAAAATATAACTTATGAGGGAATAGGGCTGTCCCTAGGCATTCTGGGGCCCTACGCAGCCCCCTGTGGGTGTGTGTGTGTGGGGCCCCAGGCCTCCGCAGGGGCGGGGAGGGGCTGGCTTGCGGACAGGGGGGAACCGCCCCCCAGCACTCACCAGTGGCGAGGCTGGGGCTGGGTCACTGCACTTCCCGCCGCTGGTGAGTGCAGGCCCGACCCTGCTGCAGTCCTCAGGGGAGTGGGGGCGGGGTGGGGTGGGGACTTCGGGGAAGGGGTGGAGTGGGGGCGTGGCTGGGGCAGAGCAGGGGTGGGAAGAGGCGGGGCTGGGACGGAGGTCATGGGGAAGAGGCGGAGCAGGGGCTGGAGCAGCACGCAGCTGCTTAGGGCACCAGGAAATTTGGTGCCCCAAATTTCCTGGTGCCTTACGCAGCTGTGTACTTTGCATATGGGTAGGGATGGCCCTGTGAGGGAAGATTGAAAAAATTGGGTTTGTTTAGTCTGGAGAAGAGAAAACTGAGAGAGGACATAACAGTTTTCAAGTACACCTCTACCCCGATATAACGCTGACCTTGGGACCCAAAAAATCTTACCGTGTTATAGGTGAAACCGCGTTATATTGAACTTTCTTTGATCCACCGGAGCGCGCAGCCCCGCCCCCCTGGAGCACTGCTTTACTGCGTTATATCTGAATTCATGTTATATTGGGTCGTGTTATATCGGGGTAGAGGTGTACATAAAAGGTTGTTACAAGGAGGAGGGAGAAAAACTGTTCTCCTTAACCTCTGAGAATAGGAGAAGAAGCAATTGGCTTAAATTGCAGCTAGGGCAGTTTAGGTTGGACATTAGGAAAAACTTCCTAACCGTCCGAGTGGTTAAGCACTGGAATAAATTGCCCAGGGAGGTTGTGGAATCTCCATCATTGGGGATTTTTAAGAGCAGGTTAGACAAACACCTGTAGGGATGGACTAGATAATACTTAGTCCTGCCATGAGTACAGGGGACTCAACTACTTGACCTGTCAAGGTACCTTCCAGTCCTACGATTCTATGATATTAGGGGCTTTGTCTCATACATGCAACTATACCCCCATACCCCCTGAAAAAAAAGCGTTCTGATTTTTGACACTTGCTATCTGGTCACCCTACACCACATTATTCTTTTGCACTGCTACAGGAGAACTGACTGCTGCATTAAGGGAGTATTATGTTACTTTATCATATTATTCTGAAGATGGTGCTAAAAGACTGCAATCTGTTTAAATATTTCCTGTGTGTGTGTGTGGAGGGGGAGAACCTATCACATCACACAGAGTTGAAATTTTGATAGAAATAATTTTCTTCTGAATGCTATTTTAAGATATATGTGTGTGTATGTGTCTGAATATACTGGAGTGAGCCCACATTGTAATGGTTTTGTTAAATATATACTCTTTTCCACAGACTATTTTCCCTCATAGTTTTATACAGCACTTTCTTAGGATCCTGCAGTGCTCATAGATAGTGATCTCAGTGTAACTTTCACTGAGACTGCAGGATTGGGCAATAAAAAAAACACATCAGCAGCATGCTGGATTTTCAGATGGAAACAAAGCATGGTAGAATCCATAAATTGTTAATATTTGTCAAAGTTGAATAATACAAGAATTAGGAATATAGCGATCTCCTAAAGATAAGGGAAAACACAGGTGATCTCAGATACCATTGTATGACAGCTGCTGGTAAGTGCTGACTTGTTTATGGTGGCCATAGCAATGATTCCAGTAATTGGGAGATTCCATACAGAGGTTAGAGCCTCACATAGTGGAAATTGGCATAATTGCATTAACTTCAATGGTGCTATGTTGATTTCCATTTTCTGAGGATCTATCCCTGAGCTGTTTTAAAGTATATGATTGGGTGTTCACACCACTCAGGGTTAGAAGGGATTAAGGTGGCCAGGTAGGCCATCTAACTGCCCAGGCTGCACCTGGAAGAGTAGTCAGGGAACAGGGAGTTGATTAAAGGAGGCTCAGCTGGGCAGGGCCTATAATGCCCAGGAGTTGAGAACAGACAGGGCGGTGGGGAAAGAGCAGTTACTCCCTGAGAAGAGGGAGCAGTGTTTGGAGGCTGCAGGGAGATTGTCTGCAGTTAGTCTCTGGGAAGAGGGAGGAAGGAATTGATTTGGAGCTGGTACTCTCAGAGGAGGGGGGGGACCAGGAAGAGGAGGAAGCAGTTCAGGGAAGAAGCAGCGAGGGCTGAGATGGTAGAGCCCAGAATTGCTGAGCTGAGGGTCCCTGGACTGGAACCTGGAGTAGAGGGCAGGCCAGGTTCCCCTACTGGCCACTGGGGAAGTGGTACCACCAGGACAGCACAGGAGAAGACTGCCTGAGACTGTTTGCATAGAAGGACTTGGGTAGCCCCAGAAGTGGGAAACATGGATGGTTCCTGGCAGGACTGCAGGGTGAGAGGAGGATGGGAGGAACACCACCAGAAGAGGGCGAACCAACTGGCAGACCGAGTCCCCAGGATGGCCAGCAGGAGGTGCTGCTGTGGTGAGTGGACCCCGTGACACATTAATTAAACTGTTTTACTAGTCTTCTCATTTTCTTTTAAAAAGGAACTGCTGGATTAATCACAAAATACTGATATGTTGTGTCTCATTTACTGCATTAATGGACATCTCCATACATGGTTAACATTTCCTCTACCCATATTGGCTTACTGTTATTGTATGCTGAATGATGTATGACAGGCAACATAACAAGTGACAGATGGGAAAATAGTTTCTCTATTTTATTTTTGCAAATATACTCAAGATAATCTCAGACTACTTTGTCATTTGCTGTGCAAAGCCAGATATGTTGCACCAACTAAATGATGACCCTTCACTGATGTTAAAAGAAACAGGAACATTTTAAGCAAACATTTGGTAAATCTGATTGGCTAGATGCTCCTCTATGCCATGATCCATGTGTAGACTTGGCCCAGAGGTTTGAATATACTTGATAGAGCAGATCTAGAATCTTCTCTAAATGTTGCTCTCCCACAGAGACCTTTCATCACCATGGAAAACATGCATGGAAACTGGCAACCTCCTTCCCATCTACAATTGCAGATGAGCAATTCCTATGTTAAGATTTCCTAAGGCTTTCCATTATAAAATTTCTAGTAACCTCTTCTTTGAAAAGCTTGTGGCTTGCACTGTTTGCAGCAGGACTTTGAAATTTGGCAGGAGGGTAGGGTCTACCCCCGGGAGGTGCCTTTTGCTGGGCTTGTGAAAATCTGCCTAGATTTGACTGAGTTATAAACTGTTGAAAGTTACCATTTTCCATCTATTGTTTGTGTAGTGCAGCTTGTTTTAGGGAGCATGCCAACCCCACTTTCTCCCACCCTAATGTCTGATACCACTATGCATGCACTGCCCTAGTGTCTCTTCAGCATTTCATACAGAGCTCAAACTCCAGATGGGACACAGATAGGATGATGATGAAGGATTTCCCTTATGAAAGGAATGTACTTTGCGTGGAGAGCCAGGAAATCATGAGTTCTAGACTCATTTCTTGTAGAGACTGACATTAATAAGGGCGATGAAGGGTACAGAATTATTAATAACTTAGGCCTCATAATCCACTGAGAAGTTACACTAGCTGGAAATAGAACCTAGCTCTCTAATACATCAGACTCTAACCTCATCCTGTGATAAAGTGCCTGGCAGGCAGTAGCATCTAGTGCTCAGCCCACCCCATCACCTGACATGATCCGTTCAGGATTTGGAAGGGTCCAGTAGATGTATAGAGAGACCTAAGGGTCCTTGGATGAATGGTGCTTGGGGGGGAAAGGTATCCTGACACTGTACCTTTAAGGGCCCAAAACCTTGCGGAGAGGGCAGGGTTCCCTCACTCACCCAATCAACTAAGAAGGAAATGGGAGAAGGGAGCCAGCATAAAAGCTGACTCTTCCCTCACAATAGATGGATGCTGACAGGGGAAAGGCTGGCCTGCTGAACCCTCCAGATTGGAAGGCTAAATGGAGAGGGTGTTTGGCTGTGGCCAGTTGGCAAAAGCCTTGCAGTTGAGTCTATTCCAAGGCAAGAGACCTGAGACACGAATCCCACCTCAGAGAGAGGGCTGCAGGGGAGCTCCTGCTTGAATGAGGGAAGGACAGGCTATCCTAAGGCAAGAGGCCTGAGACAAGCCCAGCTCCAGCAAGAGGGCTGAGAGGGAACTTCTGTTTGGAGGAGGAAGATAATGACTGCTTGAAAGGTGACAGGCAGAGGGAGTGCTTGTAATATGGTCAAGATGCTGCAGAGAAGGGCTGGGAATGGTTTTCATAGCTGGCTAAGGAGAAGCTGTGAGGAACCACAGATCCAGGCTGGGACAGCAGAGTCCAGAGACCTGGTGAAGATGTCAATAGGTGGGGTGAAGATAGTAGCAGCTCAGAGAAACTGAAGAAGGATCAAAGGACCCCAGGAAAGGTCCCCCAGACCAAGAGGGGATGTGTTGATGTTAAAAGAGGCCAAGAAAGTAAAGTTTCAGATAGACATTGGGAGACAGGTTTGAAGGCCATTAGACTTCGAGTTTCCTATTTTTGGACTCTTCATTTTACCCTGGAAGAGGAATGGACTGAGTAGGGACCTGTCTGGAGAGCTAAGCCATGAAAAATGGCAGATCACTGCATAATTGGAACAGGTAAAGGGAGTGCTAAACTGCAAACCCCCTTGCAACACTGCACCTGATCATGCTCTGAAGACGAGAGGCATGATTAGCTACACTTTCTCTCAGAAAGAACCCGCTGGTTTTTTGTCCTTGCCCTCGTAAAGTGGGGCTTCTCATAAATAGGTAACACACTGTTTCAGTGTGTTGTGTCCTTCCTTAGTAGTTGGTTCAAGCAGGATAACAGTCTTCTTCGGGCATCTGCTAGTGTAGTTAGTTTTATAGCTCAAATGGTAGACGTCTTTGCTGCAATACTGAAGATTCAGGAATCAAATCCTGCTGCTGATGTATGATGGAGAGTTGCTACAGTCGCACATAACTGAATTTATTGTTTTTTCCCTTTAAAACAACTAGTAAATGATATACAAGAAACTATTAAAAGAAAGCTATTTAGGTTGCAAAGTCAGGCACTCAAAAGTTAGCAAATGCCATCACTTAGGTTGCCTGTGTAACCTTAATTTGGTTACCCTGTGCATACGCATTATGATAGCTTTTAATTACATGATCACATACTTTTCCCCCAGAGAACCCCTGCCTCATTCTGTGTGCAGGATGGATAAGTGAGTGAACCACTGTTGTGCAGTGAATAAGATTGTTTGTTGTAGGGCTCCTGTTTCATTTGCCCTATAAGATGGAAGGTGTGTGGAGAAAGGGCTGGTTTTGTGATTGAATTCTATCCCTGCCATAGTCTTCCTGTGTGATGCTGGGAAAGTCACTTAAACCAAAAGTTTGGTAGGTGACCACTAATTACGTGTGCTTTGTTTTCTCAGTGCCCAACTTGAGATACCTGGGGACCTATTTTCAGAAGCACTAAGCACTTGCACCTGCAGCTCATACAAATGGGAGCTGTGGCTCTCAGCACCTTTGGCAGATTTGGGTGTCAGGAGGTCTTGAATTCTAATCTTGACACTGCAGCAGATTCCCCTTGTGGCCTTAGACAAATAACTTTGGGCTAAATTCACGAAGAAACTTAGGCATGGAGATACTGAGCCCTATGGTACTTAAGGAACTAACCGAGGCAGTCTCGAAACTATTAGTGATTGTCTTTGAGAAATCAGAGGATGAGTGAGGTCCCAGAGGACTGGAAACTGACAAACATAGTACCTATGTTTAAAATGGGGAACAAGGAGGACCCAGGAAATTATAGACTGTCAGCCCAACTTCAATACCTGGAAAGATACTAGAACAAATTATGAAACAATCAGTTTGTAAGCACCTAGAGGATAATAGTGATAAGTAACAGCTAAGCCAGATTTGTCAAGAACAAATTAATGCTAAACCAAACTAATTTCCTTCTTTGACAGGGTTACTGGCCTAGTGGGTGGGGTAGGTTGACCAGACAGCAAGTGTGAAAAATCAGGAGTGTGTGTGTGTGTGTGAAATGTCTTATATAGGCACCTAAGCCTTGTCCTTATAAAATCAGACATCTGGTCACCAGAGATGGGGGGAAGCACTAGATGTGCTGTATCTTGATTTTAGTAGTGCTTTTGACACAGTTCCACATGACATTCTCAAAGCAAACTAGGGAAATGTGGTCTTGATGAAATTACTATGAGGTAGGTGCACAACTGGTTGAAGGACCAAACTCCTAGAGTAGTTACATCCTCCCAGTTTGTCAGTGAACCACTTGTATCTAGTGGGGTCCCACAGGGGTCTGTCCTGGATCCAGCACTAGTCAATAGTTTCATTAATGACTTGGATAATGGAGTGGAGAATATATTTATAAAATTTACAGACAACACCAAACTGGGAGGGGTTGCAAGTATTTTGGAGAATTGGTCTGAAATCAACAAGATGAAATTCAATAAAGACAAGTGCAAAGTTCTATGCTTGGAGCCCCAAATTTATTTATATAATGTAGCCCAATGGCTAGGGCATGCAACTGAGAGGTGGCAGATCCCAGTTAAAGTCCCTTCTCCCCCTCAGGTGGAAGGGGGACTTGAAGTGGGGGTTCAAACCACCAGCCTAGAAGTTATAAGGTGGATGATGG
The DNA here is from genome assembly GCF_011386835.1 of Chrysemys picta bellii. NCBI lineage: Eukaryota > Metazoa > Chordata > Testudines > Emydidae > Chrysemys > Chrysemys picta. The sequence continues at coordinate 194,812,884 of NC_088791.1, forward strand.
CACTGCCTCCACTTTCTCTCTCCCTCTATGTTTTGTGTAAGTTTGCCTATTGGGGCCCCATCTGGTAGGTGAGGTCTGAGCATGCTTACTGGATTGGGCCTCACAGACAAGTTAGGCAGAGGAAATCTACTTCTCCCTGGCTTGTTCATCACACTGGGGCTAAGGCATCTGGATGACTGGGGGGGGGGGGGTAGCAGTGCATGTGCTCTGAGGCAGAAACATAGGCACCTAAGGACATTTCAGAGCAAAAATTTTGGGGCTGAGCAAATTTAGGTGGCTACAGGGTTCGGGGCAGTTGAATGGAGGTTTTGTGAATCCCAGTCAGGCCTAATTCTGGGATTAGGTCCCTAAAGTGGCAGTTTCCCTCTCTGTAAAACAGGGATAATAGTCTCCTATCTTGAAAGGGAGTTTGTCAAATTCATTAATGTTTGTGAAGCACTTAGAGACTATTAGGAGAACCCTCCAGGAGGAAACTTAATAAGCACAAGAGGCTATATTAAGTTTGCAAGGGAAACCTTAATTCCGGTATTTCCTAACTTTTGAGTGGTTGACTTCTGAACCTTATTAAGTCTTTGACATAATTTTGTGTGTGTAATATACATGCCTATGAATGTTTCCATACTGATATCATACATCCCTTTTGCCAGTGTAAATTTTGCTCTGTTCTGAAATCTGAGAAGGTCTCAGGCCAGGGTAAATTTACTATTCCTCCACTGCACCGCTGTAATAAATCAGTAGTTCAATAAATAATGAATAACTTTAAATAATGAAAGCATGTTTTTAAGAGATGCTTTCTGTATCTCAGAAACAACTTTATTTTAAACTGAAAGTTTTTAGGCCTTTAATCCTTACTGTATGGATTATTGCCTCTGGGTGTTTTAGGGGGAAAAATAAACCACAGAATAACTGAACTGTTTGTTAAAGTGGTTAATGCACATGGGCAATAATTTGTCAATAACAAAAAAGAATCCCCAAGGATTTTTAGTAGATGAGTTTCATGTGCATGCACAGCACCTCTATATATTGGGTCAGTATTTCACAGACCAAGAATAATTTACATGCCAGTGTAAACTATAATATCTCCAAACAGGCAACCACTATAAATGGATTCTAAGCGATGTGAATCAATAACAGACACTCCTGGTAGCTTTCCTAGTATTGGTGGTAGATCAGAACTAAGGCATCACATGTGGTGTTCTGTTCTCACTTTCCTGACAAGGAATGATTGCTACTGTACACCCCATGTAAATTTTTGGAATTGGTCTGACAAGACTCTCAAAGTTTGCCATTGAAACTCTTGTCACAGTATTGTATAGACTTATATAGGAACACGAGTTTAGCGCTGGTGGGAAAACAAGAGTTTTTTTTCCTTTTGCAATTTTTTTTGGATGTCTTGAAATTTGTTTTTCTTCTGCATCAGAACAATGTGACACTTTAAAAATTTTGTGAGGCTAGAATCTCTTGTGGTTTTTTTCCAGTCAGGGCACTTGCCTGGACTGTAGGAGACCCAGGTTCAAGTCCCTGATTTGGAGCAGCAACTTGAAACCTGGTCTCATATCCCAGCTGAATGCTGCAGCCACTAGGCTATAGAATCAGTCTCTCGCTGACCCTATGAATATTTAATTATTTGACGTGGAACAGCTGCAACAGGAGAGACTGAGAGAAAGACTAACTGTAGTCTGGTGGTTAGGGCACTCTGTAACAGGCAGAGCAGGGACTAGAATCTGGGTCTTATATCCCAATTGAGTGCCTTAGCCACCAGGTGATTGGCTACTCTAGTCTTTTTCTCGGTCAGCCTCCCATTCTGCACTTGAGAGCTTTGTTCAAACTTACACATTTCTGTGAAAACTTTCAGTTTCAACAAATCGGTATTTTTCTGACAGTGTTTCATCAAAAAATTCCCAACCAGCTCTATGTTAGATCCTCAGAGTTTGTCACCTGTGAAAACAAACTTTACAAGTCCTTATGTAGGCAAGCTGCCCCCATTGACTTCATGGCCGACTGTTAGGAGTAGGAAGAATGTGACACCGTGGTTTTCCCCAATGGTATATCTCAGCAGAGTTGTGAGGATTAACTAGTTAACGTTTTGTAAAGTATCAAGTGTCTTTCCTGGGGAGGTAGAAATTATGGGATGCTTTGCCAAGGAGAAAATAGTCCATCTTGCAGCCTTGCATTCTTTTCCTCCAGGTCTATGATTTGCTACTGTGCAATCCTGCTTTCATTCATTTAACTTATTTGAAACAGCTCCCATTCAAGTTATTAATAGTTTCCTTGATCTGTTTACTTTAATAGAGCTGATCAGTCCCTTCCTTTCCACACACTCATGGTGCTATACAATCTTTGCTATCCCCTTTCCTTTCGGTCTGTCTTTTCCCTTTTGGGGTTACCAGCTGTTCTCTGTATTTGATTTTGAATCTCTCAGAGCTCCATGACTGGACTTCTCACCCTATGTTATCTTCCTGCAGGATCTCATTAAATCCTGTAGGTTCTATTACTGCTTTTCAATTATAACACCTAAATAATTATCTCTGTTCAGTTCTAGAGCCATTTTTCTCTTCCTGGATGTCTCTGACACCTCAAACTCAACATTGCTACAAGTGGGTTTATTTTCCTCCCAAGCCCTCTCCTTACCCCCAGTTCTGTATCACTGTGAACACAAGTTCCATGATGGCTGTCCCCAAAGCTTATAATTTTAGTGTAATCCTTTGAGTTCTCATTCCTTCTCCCCCATCCCTTCCTTTGAGTTTCTCTACTTGCTAAGACACTATCCCATGATCTGGTTATTTCTTTCATCTAATAACATAATTAACAAATTGAGAAAAGCTGTTGTCAAGCGTATTCTGTCCCCTGCATGCCCCATTCTGCCTGTGCCCCTCTTCTTTCTCTGCACTGGATTCCTCTCTCCATTAAATTCAAGCTTCTCCTTCTTGCTTTCAAAAGTACCCCATAACTTTGACCCTGAGTATACTCTGCGCTTTCCTTCATCTTGTTATCTTAAGACACCTTCTGTCGTGATGCCCCTTATATGTGAAACAGCCCATCAGTCAATGTGCTGTCCACTAAGAGTCATCCCTCTTCTCAGTATTCCAACCTTACTGATCACTAGTCATCCTGTGCTTATTCCTTATTGCATTATTTTTTTCTCCTGCCTTAGGACTGTGAACCCTTCAGGGCAGGGACTTTAATTATTTGTTATATGTTGCCTGTTGTACAGCCCACTGTAAGCTGATGGTGATGTGTATAATTGTAATATAGGCATGAAAAGGAATAGGAAACATTTAAATGCTGTATTCTAACTTATCATTGGGTGCAGTGAGAACTGCCTAGTATGTCTTTATGGGATAGTAGCTTGCTAAACCACAGAGCAAATACTGTAAATTCCTTAGTGCATCTGTGTGTGTGTGAAGGGGGCTGAGGGAGTGGGAAATCAAAGCAAAATTTACCTTGACTTTTTTTCCACAATAGTCTAGAAATTTGGCTGAGATGGGCTAATATTAAAAAATTAAACCACACTGTCACACACTTCCCACACCTCGGAGCAACAGATTTTAACCATAAGATACAGTGCTTAGTATCTGACTACAGCACTTTCACGGTGCCAAGAAATGGGTGGAAATGGTATCAACACCTTGCTTTAAAAACCTTGTAAGCAAAGATTTAAAAAAAATGTATATTTGGAACTCAAACTGCGATTTACACTGACAGTTTCAGTGGTAAGCAATTCCATTGTTTCACTGCCCACTTGAGAGGTGTTTAGCTCTTAGCTTTACCTCAGGCTATAACCCATCTCAAGCAGACTAAACCAATGGGAGCTGTAGCCATCTTTTAGGCAACACTGCCTTTTTATCTTCTGCTCTCCTCCCTCATCCTTAAGAGGGAGAAATAATAGAAATGCTGTAAGCTTCTTTCTTTCAACCCTCCCCTCCATAGCTTTCTGGTCTATTATAGTTCCTTAGACTTATAAATGCCAGTCTTTCTCTCAGCCTCCCCCTACCAGACTCTGCTGTTTCGGTTCGCTAACATCTCTTGCTATATATAGCCAATTTGTCTAACTGAGGAGGGGAAAAAATCCTTTACTTTCTGTAGGGAATACCAGCAAAGCAGCAAATATCACCATGGCAACAAGCCTCTCAATCCATCAGTCTTCTGCAGTATCTAATACATAATCTGTGAGGCGGAGATTCAGCTGAAAATTAACATGACATATGTCACTGCAGGATTTAGTACCCCTTCCTCATGACCTTAATTAGCTTGCCGTTTTCTAATTTCTAATAAAAATTCTATTTTATTTTGTTACCCTGAAGAAGAAAATGTGCTATTTGCCTTCGTTAAAATGCAACTTCTGACTATTTTCTCCACAAACATGCCATAAAATGGAAGTTTCTATAGTAACACATGATGCAGACTTAATTTGAAATTATAATCTCTCACCAAAGATGAGGGTATTTCCCTCTCTTCCCCCGCCCCACTCCCAGTGAGATTTCTTTTTAAACTCTGTAACTTTGCCACAGAGGTACACCTCTCTTCTGTTCTAGTGGCATGTTTGAAAATAGTTCCTCATTTTAGAAAGAAGCTGGATTTAATGGCACTGTTGAAATTTAAAATATACATTTTCAAGCAATCATTTTCCTTATACATGAGCATCATGAATTCTGTATAATTCATCAGGTTTGGGCCTCATCTTGTGCTTAAATAATTTTAATTATCACTACTACTGTATTTCAGAATGTTCAGAAAAGATAATTGTGTATTCAAAGGAAACAAGACTTACAAAGGTTACAGTTGACTATTGAGATGATTAAAGCAGAATGCATTTTTAAAATCTAATTGACTTTTCACCTCTCATGCTGTTTGTTTAAGGTTTGAATTTCACTTAGCTTGGCAAAGAAATTAGACTGCACTGTTCAGCTTTTGTTTCTACTGAAGCTCTATGAAAATTTCACATTCAGTCCTGGAATGGAGATTCCCTATTTATGTAGTGCCTTTAAAGAGCCAGCAGCAGGACAGGTGCATTTCCCAACTGCTGAATGGGAGATCTACACTGAATTTTTTTTCCCAGGGATTTGGTGGTGTGGGACGGGGGAGAAGGCAGCTTACTTTCCAACTGCACCTGCCAAAATGGGAGCTGAGGGAGTGAGGCAACTGGTTGGCACATGAGTTTCCTAGCAAGAGGGAAGGGGCCAGCCACTTGCCTCCAAAGTCACTGGAATGTTCAGGGTGGACATTGTAAGCCGTTGCAAATGGTGCATGTTAAATAGTTTTTATGACCATGTTTTATGGTTTGGACTCTTTGGTGGTATCTGACTGCAATGGGATTTTCAATGAGCATCCTTTCATTGATTTCTATGGACTTTGGGTCAGGCATATTTTGTCCACAATTTTCATTCAGTTGATTATTTGTAATTTGCTATTCAAGCTTTGTAATTGGTCACACAAGGCACACGGTTACATTCCTATTCTGACTGTATGACTTTAAACTTTATAAGTTACTTACACCCCAAATACATGTTTGAAAATTAAATGATCATCAATTATGGACTCCATACTTGTACTTCAATAGCATTTGTATGGAGCTGTGCAAATGTTCATGAACAGTGAATAACAAAGGTGGTGCAAATAGTGTGACTCAAAACCTGCTTCCTAATTCAATAAACTGTTTGCAAACAGGTTTTTATACTATTCAACCAGCTCTATTCAACAATCAATTTACTTTCTTCAAATGAGGAGAAATCAAATGTATCAGTTTATAAATTCAAGTTGCATCGCAATTTTGTGTTAAAAGATCCCTAGCTGAGGCTTCATTTTCATCAGCAGATATATGATGATAAAAAATATCAAACCATTGCATATTCAAATGGCAAAATGCAAACCAGAGTATATTACAGTAGAGGCATAAAATTAATGAGCAAAGAAGACATCAAGCTTTGCATAGCTGTTGTGCATTTGCACGCCCACCCTCGCTAAAGAAGGTAATTTAACAGTACCTGGTAATTAAGGCCCTAATACGGCAACTGACTCCATGCAAGTGGACCCCTGTGTCCACAGTAAAATCAGTGACACTACACATAAGCACAGGTGTCTGCCTATACAGAGTTACATGCAGAATTGGAATCTATAAGCCTACTCAAGGACAACAGAAACACATTCAGGCTAATGCACAAGGCCATTTGTCCCCTTTGCACATCAGTAGCCAGCTCACCATATAGGGGGTGAGGAGAGCAGGGGGCGGGGGGGAAGGGAGGGAGGAAGATTTGAGCCAAAGCCCACTGAAGTCAGTGCGAATTTTTCTATTGACTTTAGAGGTGCTTAGATCAGGTTTTAATGAACAAATCTTTAAAGAATTTGTGTGGATAAAAGACATTTCAGTCAAGCAAATCTAGTGGTACAGGTCCTACAAATAAGAAATATTCAGCCACAGATTAATACAACAGCAAGAATTATTTGGGTCTTACATACTGGCTGGTAATACACCCCTAAATAGAAAATTGGCACACGTACAACCCCCCCCCCCCAAGCTCTTAACATTTTGAGCAATAGCCCCTAGGAACCAGTTGACTTGATAGGAATACTCTAGCTAGTCCTTTCCTGACCTACAAAAGAGCAATTATAGGGGAAATGTGAACTCCAAATACCATTTTATGTTTTTGTAGATTTGGTGGGACCAACCTTTACCCAGCTAGCCAAATAAAGAGGCAAACAGATCAATAAAACAGCATCCCAAATGTTCCAAACTGTGGTATCTGTTCTCTGAACTAAACTGAAATGTGCTGTTTCTAAGGACAAGTAATTGTGCTATTTTTTTGTCCCTTTGATGTAGTTAGATTAGAAAACCCTGCATGACATATGACATGATCCCATTATATTAGTTCCTAGGAGTGATAGAGGAAATCTACTGTATATAATAGCTGGCTCAGCTTGACAATGATAAACATGTCAGGCTGTGACAATCATTCTGTTTCTTATGAATGAAATGAAGATGTGATTTTTAAATGTCATGATTTGGGTGCATAATTTTCTCAGTATCAATCATCTACAATAACTGTAGTAGGATATGGCCTCATACAGCTTTATGTATTATCTGTGAGCTCTATGATTATGGTAGGTGAGTTGGAAGTATGTGATTATACAGGCCAAATATGCGGAGGGGTTCTGCTAAATGCAAATATCTTAGGGTGACCTCAGTGAACGTACATAAATACAGAAAATTGTTCCTTGTCTTGTATTCTGGGTTATAAAGAGAGCTGGCAAGAAAATGGAAATCCATTCCCACAAAAATGTGGTGGTTTTGAAAAAAATTCTGTGCCGAATTGGACCAAAAAATAAAAAATGCAACATTTGTCACAGGAAAGGATTTAAAAAAAAATCCATTTTAGGAGAGCAGACATAAAAGTTAGAAAGAGAAACTGAGAAGAGCCTTCCAGACAACCAGTCAGGGAGCTGCCATTTCCATATTCCTCATGGAAAATTGAATATTTTTGGCAAATTGAAATTTTCCTGCAGAAAATCAGCTTTTCTCTCTATCTCTAGCAGGCAGACTTATATTTTTGGTGTTGGTGCCCCTGAAATCTCATTATTTTTCTTAGTGGATGCATGTCAGTATAGCACAGGACAGGGAGAGAACAGAATTCTGTGGTACCCAATAGGTCAGAGCCATGGTGTAGTTAGTGATCACTACTCTAAATACAGCTCGTGAGGAAGGATTCAAACAACCTCTCTCAGGCAGGATAACAGTATCTTACGACTGAGCTTATGTATGCTGTGGCGAGGTTTTAAGAGCAGGAGACTCTTATTTCTGTTTCCCCATGCATAAATAGTCCACCCTGGCCTGAAACCTGATTTGGGATTTTGGTTGTGGACAGATGTGCTTGGTGACAGATATTGGCTGTGTCCTTAATAAGCTTGCTTACGAAAGGTAGATTTGACACTGGCAAGGTCCACTGCATCTAGGAGGGGTTTCTTCAGAGAGAGGTAGAATAAAGAATGAGTTTAGATGGGAAGTAGAATTACTTTTTTGAATGAGGCATCTGGAGAGGAGGGTGGTAAGGTTTTGTGCATTTGTGTATGGTTTTACCTCTTTTCCTCATGTGTGTCGCCTTCTTCAAAGAAGGATGAAAGCCCCTTGCAGTGAGTAGTACTAGATTCTGCTGTGGGCTTCAGACACTCTAGTTGAAGTGATTTGCTACCCTAAATAACTCCCGTAAGTATATTTTGGTGGTCGCTATGGAGGCAGAGAAGAGGGATCTCTTGGCATGTAATATAGCCTAGGTAGAAGTCCATAGAAACTTTGTTTTAAACTGTCTGCTTCAGGCCAAGAATTGTTTTGCTATTGGTCAATCATGTGTCCACCATGGTCCACCTTAATCAAGGCATCTGAAAACCATAGCTACCTGTATTTGCAACTGGGAGAAAGGGGCTATGTGTGAGCCACTGTGGTGGTGGCTAGTGTATGTTTTATAATGTTTCATGGGCGCCATAGCTCCTCAGTCTGTTCAGCCATTGTCTTGAGCATCCTTTGGAATTTGGTGGGGTCCATAAGCCTTTGGAGTTTAATTGTAATTGCCTGGGAGTCACATTGCTTTAGACATGGGGAAGCTCTGACCAGTGCTGGCATAAATTGATACTGTGTCCAACACAGAGGCTGGATTATGATATTCTGTAGTCTAAAGATATAGAAAGATGGGAAGAGCCATACTGGATCTGACTAGTGATCATTTAGGTGTGTATTCTGACAGTGGCTAGTACCAGGTGCTGAAGACAGAGGTGCAAAAATCTCTAAAATGGGCTGTTATGGAATAATCTCTTCAAGGGGAAGTTTCTCCCTAGTCTCTAGTAATTAGAGGTTTTATCCCCTTACGTGTGAAACTTTATATCCCTTCCAAAACCTCTTTTATAAAATCTGTATTATGAAACTGGATATTCATATATACCATCCATTCCTTATTAGACTTCTGTTAAACGCTAACATTCTCTCTCCCTCTCGGCAATGAGTTCCATAGGCTAACGGTGTGTTGTGAGAAATAGCATTTCCTCTTATCTGTTTTAAATTCACTGCCTTTCAGTTACATTGCATGTCCCCCTTGTACTCATTGTCAGGAAGGGTGGACTAGAAGTGCCCAGGTCTAAGGTGTAGTTATCTGGGCTGGACTGAAATGACCTGTGAGAGTCCTAAAGTGGGGGGAGAGGGAATGTGTGTGTGTGTGTGGTGTTTTTTTTTTTTTTTTTTTTTTTTTGTCTCGTCAATGTGGATGCTGAAGTCTTCCAGGGTGAATCTGGGGAACTACACCTCTGGCCCCAGCAACATCTGTCATTTTCTTTAATGAAAATAAGAGTTTTTCTGGAGTGCATAGAGAAGTAGAAAGTCCATGTTGGTTTTGGCTTTCATTCAACAGACTGACAAGAACTCGGAAAGCGAGCAGTGCTGCCCCAGTGCCCAGAGCCTCCTAGTTAAAGGCATAGGCCCCCTCAGAAGCAGCTCCTGGTTGTGTCAGGACTGCATGCTCAAGCTCTGCAGCTGCTCCTATGCTGGGAGGGGGGAGAAAAGCAGTATTTCTAAACACTTCATATATGTGGATTTTGTTGTTGGTGGTAAATTGCCAATTAGGGAAGTAAGCCCTCCGTGCTTGTTTTTACAGCTGCATGAGCGCATTTTCTTCTGAGAGGGCCTTGATGTTTTTCACCAGCTCTCAAATCTGTGTATGTGGATGTTTAATTAAGAGAAATAATTGTGAATTATGAAAAATTGGAGTGAGTTCAGAGAAGAGCCACCAAAATGACGAAGAGATTGAAGGGACTGAATGATGAGGCAAGATTAAAAGAATTTAATGTGTGGTTTAGCTCACATTATTAAAGGGGCCAAATACCTTCATACATCTGAAGAGTGTAATCATGAAGGAGAGGAATTATTTAGTGTGACGTGGGGGGGTATAATTTAGTAATAAGAGGCAGAAACTAAGAAAGGGAAAACTTAGGCTATATATCAGGAAAAAGTTACATAAAATGTGACATTGGGCTGTTGAAGAGCCTCTCTGTGGAACTGGCATAGCTAGAGATTTTTAAAATTCTCCACTTTTTAGAGCTTTATTCAGGCTAAAGGAAGCAAATCATTGGCAAAGGAGATGGACTGCATGTTCTAATAGGTCTTTTCCATCTCCCACTTATGGTTTTTTATAGCTTTTTAAACTTTTGGTGTTTTTTCTATTTCTCTTCTTTATAATATATACAATTTTAAAATAAAGGTAAAAGGAAAGATGTCTTTTAAAAAGTTGGAAGATCCAGCATTTTGAGTGGGGATAGCTGGCTGTCTATAACTAGCATAGTTTGAGTGAATAAAAGGTGTTTAGTCCCCATGAGATATTGTAACTTGTGAGTATTGCTGTAGTGTATAGTACCTCCTATCCCGTGCTGAATGCCTAATGTTAGAGGAGCAGCCAGATGGAAGATTGTGATGAGAGGATAGTCTAACCTAATGATTGAATTGATTGCAGATTACAGGATTTTTAAAAATTAGCCACTAAATGTAGCCTGGCAAAACCCACCTCCCTTTGGCAGGAGTATAAAATAATTCAGACTTGACCCTGTTCTGATAGAGTGGAATATTTATCCTTCTCATCAAATCCTTTAGCTCTTACTTTTCTATGAGAAGACTTTCCAGTCATTGATTCTACAGGGTTTTGCAACTTAACTTCACTCAAAGTCTAGGATTTTTAAAATCCAATAGTTATATAGCACTACCTTATGAATAGCTGTTCTCTTCTACCTCAAATACAATTATTTCAGGATCACTCTTCCCTTAAACGTTCCCCAGCTTTGTGTGTTCATCATGCCATGGTTACATCCTAGAACTGAAATCCATTAGTTTATCTGTTCGATGGCTCAATAAACCGGCTAACAGGTCAGACAGGTTTGTATAGCTTTCAGAAACACTGATCCTTTCCTGCACCATTTCACTGTTGTCATCTGCTCAGTGTGAAGACAATTGATCAGTGCTTGAGTCATTTTTAAATTCCTTTCTTCTCCTGAGTGAATACCAGCTTACTGCTTTTTTCTGTGTAGTGGTTCTTTTTCAGAATTGCAGAGCACTCACAACTCCAATAGAAGTATATGTGGAGGGAGGTGCAGGGGCTCAGTATCTCTGGAAAATTTAAGCGGATAAGAAATATTACATAAAAAAAAAACCAAAATAAAACCAACCAACTGCCCTCCCCATACATTAACAGAACATTATTAAGATTGCAAAATCAAATGGTGAAAAGTTAGAATATACCACAATTAAGGATGCCGGTGCAACCTTAATTTGTCCCCCTTGTGTGTATGCATTATGATACAATCTTTAATTACATGATTACATAAAAAATTTTTCTCACAGCCCCACTGCCTCATTCAGTGTACAGGACAGACAGTGCTCACTTAATGGGCAGCTATTCAATATTTTGTTTTCTCCTCATTGTTCAATGTGTGGTCCCAGGCCTTATTTACTGTACACTATCTAAACCCTGCTCTGAAGACAGAATTAATAATTTCTTCCTGGGCTTCTCTGGTGCTCATCACTATGGCTTCACAAATATTAGTTTATTTTCACAACAACCTGTTAAATGAATGGGATGGGTTGTACCCATCCCTGGCTAAATTTCTGTGGATTTTCACACGTTATAAGCTTTTGAAAAAGCACAGGGATTAAGGAAAAAAGTATCCACTAATTTTGGGTACCCAGGGGACTTGATTTTTTTCCGGAGCACTTAGTATTCTATAGAACTTAATAAAAAGCAAAAGACCCATTGACTTCAGTTGCAATAGTGAGTGCTCAGCACTTCTGCAAATCAGACCCGAGGGTCTGAAGTTGGCAACTGAAAAAATGAAGGATGTACAATTAGTGATCACTGGTGAAAAGTTTGGCTTAAGTGTCTTGCCCAGCATCACACAGGAACCTGAGGCAAAGGCAGGGATAGAATCCAATTCTTCAGGGCAGAATTCAACTGCCTTAACCATGAGACCAATCTTTCTCTTCCTGTAATCTCCTACCTTGCTTTTCACGCACATTGCAACTTCTACAACAAATGAAACAAGGGTCCTACAGACAATAGCCTCTGTCACTACACTACCAGAATAGGTCCATCCTGTGCAATGAATGAGGTAGGCCTCTTGGGGGAGGGGAATGGTACTTTATCAGGGGTCGGCAACCTTTCAGAAGTGGTGTGCCGAGTCTTCATTTATTCACTCTAATAAATTTCGTGTGCCAGTAATACATTTTAACATTTTTAGAAGGCCTCTTTCTATAAGTCTATAATATATAACTAAACTATTGTATGTAAAGTAAATAACATTTTTAAAATGTTTAAGAAGCTTCATTTAAAATTAAATTAAAATGCAGAGACCCCCAGACCGGTGGCCAGGATCTGGGCAGTGTGAGTGCCACTGAAAATCGGCTTGTGTGCCACCTTTGGCACACATGCCATAGGTTGCCTATCCCTGTATTATATGATGTAATTAAAGATTGTGTCATAATATATAAGCACAAGGGATCTGATTTAAAGTGACATGGGCAACCTTAATTCTGGTATTTCCTAACTTTTGCGTTCTTGCCACTTTTCAGCTTTAATAGTGTTCTTTAAATATAATGTGTCGCTTCCCAGGCTTTGCTTTAAAAAAAAAAACTGAAAAAATTGAATCCTAAGGTATCATATTGATACTCACATGGGTCATTAGGAGGGTTGTAATCTTTAGATCCACCATGCCTACCTCTGCCACTTGAATGGAGTAACTGATAGCAACAGTAGGTTGCATTCTCTATGCACCAGCACTAGAAGTAAATGGGACAGTTTGCCAGTGGGTTCACAGATATTTGCTGACAACAGAGTAATGGTGAGACTCAGGAAGCTTGGGTTCCAGTCCAAGCTCTAGAGGGGAGTGTGCTCTAATGGGCACAGACTCTTCCCCTTTGCCTCCAAACTAGAGAACTTCTGCCCTATCCCTCCAAGTCTCTGTCCCAGTCCTAGCTCCTCAACTCAGTCCCATTCTTCTCATCTAGCCAGTTCCAGTTTCCACTCTTCATGCTTCTTGTCCCATTCTCCTTGACCAGCCATTCCAAGTTTCCCCCTTGTCCCCAGTCCATATTCCCAGTTCCCACCCTCCTGACTCCTCATCTGATCTCTCTCTCTCTCTCTCTCATATCCCACTAGCCTCCAGTCCCCCCTCCCTCCTGGCCCATATTCCCTGGCTCCCGGTCCCAGTCTCCTTCTCTGATTTCAGTCACCCCCAACCCACTGCATTTGTACCAGGAAGCTTCCTCTTCCATGTGTCCAAGTGTCAGCAGGGTGTGTATTTAGAGTACAAAGACAGACAGTCTCCCTGCTTTCAGTTCCTGTCCCTGGACCACCACAGCTCACAGTAGTCCAGAGCTGCAATTTCAAGGAAAATCCTGTGCAAACCTGGTCTGGCGCATACTCAATGCAGATGGAATCTTCAGAGAATTTAGCTGCAAAAGTCTGCAAGTCTCTGAGCGTGTGCAAACAGTGAGTTTTTCAAAGGCTTATAACTTGTCCAAATTTGTGCGGATTTTCAAGGGGAAGGCAAAAGGTGCATCCCTGAGACAAAGGCCATGCCCTTGCAAATTTCAAATCCCTGCTTCAGAACATGGGGGGGCTCTAGAGTTTTTCAACGAAAAAGTCACCAGAATTTTTAACATGGGCAGATCAAAATATTTTTTATCTAAAAATAACTGAACCATTTTGACTTAAATAAATACATTAAAAAAGTATATCAGCCTAACGCAGACACCTGGCATGGAAAATTTTAGCTCAACTGGTTAAAGTGTGGCAAAGTTATAAGCAACTGAGAACTGGGTCGTACAATGGGATGTGTTGGCCAACTTTAATATTAGGTGGTGCTATGAGCCCCACCCATAATCATTGTTTCTCTTTAGGCAAATGGAAATGACTACTTTCACTTAGAATTCAGTTCTTGGCCAGCCTGCCTTTAGTTCTTTTGAGTTTATTTTTCTCAATGTTTTCTCATCTTGGCAAGGTAGAATTAAGTATTGTCCACTCTGACAGCTGAGTTTCGTAAGGCCCAGCTCATGGAGTCATATGATTATGTGGCATGGTCAACATTCATTTAAACAGTAAGTTTCTGTCCCTCACAGTTGTGGAGAAAAGCTTGAAATTGTGAACCTGAAAGGCTTAAAACCATAAGGGAAACAAACAAACTCCAACTATTTTAAAATATAATATGATGGTGGGCTGGATCAAGATTTTTTGCATGGTAGGCATCAGCAATACTGTATTAACAGTTTCCTGATTAAGGCAAGTCTTTGTTTCCTCAGTGTTATTTCTCATTATAGCTATAAACTCAGTCCTGCTATCCTTTTGTTAATGCTGTTCATATTTGTATAGAGGCAAGAGAGCTCTTTGCTTTATTGCATAATGAACTTCTATTTTAGAATTTCATTCTCCTCACAAAACTCAACCTTTGTCATGAAGAAGAGATTGTATTTTCATTTTATTACAATTGTATTGTCCTCTCTGTTCTTTTCTATTCATTACATGCATCAGGCTAATCTCATCTGAAAGAAAAAATATATATTGAAACACAGGCTTTTATTTGTTTTAAGTTTTAATTTGCCCAAAGAGATTTAATCTTGAAATGAACTCTATCAAACTGTATATGCAGGATCAAATCAATAGTGATTCATTTAATAGAACCCCCTATTCACCGCAGTGGCTTGGTATCCACTGTGAAACTAAATTTCTGTAATTAGCTGTTATAACAGGGCCCTTTCCTTGCTGGAATAAGAAGAGAGCCTGCAAACACATTTTATGGGAAACCAAGATTAATATTCTGTCACCTGAATGACAGACTTCTCTAATTATTCTCCTGTTAATAAACCATGATGAAAAGGTGAACAATGTACCTTGGAACTGGATATATTGGAAAGAAATGGAGCTAAACCTCTTTAGGCACAGACTAATAGCTCAGTTGAATTAGCCTTCTAAATGTCTTATTCGTAGATTTCAAGGCCCAACGGAACCACTGTGATCATCTAGTCCAGGGGTCGGCAACGTTCGGCACGCGGCTCGCCAGGGTAAGCACCCTAGCAGGCTAGGCCAGTTTATTTACCTGCTGATGTGGCAGGTTCGGCCGATCGCGGCCCCCACTGGCTGCGGTTCACCGTCCCGGGCCAATGGGGGCAGCGGGAAGCTGCGGCCAGCACATCCCTCAGCCCACGCCGCTTCCCGCCGCCCCCATTGGCTCGGGACGGCGAACCGCGGCGAGTGGGGGCCGCAATTGGCTGAACCTGCCACGTCAGCAGGTAAATAAACTGGCCTGGCCTGCTAGGGTGCTTACCCTGGCAAGCTGCGTGCCAAACGTTGCCGACCCCTGATCTAGTCTGAGCTCCTGTATAACACAAGCCATAGAACTTCCCCCCCCAAAACTTCCTTAGAGTTTCTGCAATTTCATTTTGCAAAGTAAAAATCTGTTAAGTTATACAATCACAGTTTCTGACTAAATAATGTGACATATCAGTATTCAAATGTCACATGAGAAGTCGTACTTTGTACAGTTCATCATAATGCTTAGGAATACTTTTTGAGACCCATGATTCTCTTAACTGGGTTTTTTGTTGGGGAGATCTGCTAGTCCTGTAAAATAGGAATAGATACTTAGGACCAGTTCTTCAAAGGGCTTCTACTTGTGTACATGCAAATTATTTACACAAGTGATTTTGCGCACACTGAAGATAGCATTTATGCACACACAACCCGTCTGTAAAAGGTATTCTGATTATCTGAATAGCATGGAATTCATGGATTTTGTTCATATAATTGGGAGTTCAGATAATCAAGAAGGCAGGAGCCATTCTGCCATTCAGCAGCGAGGTGGCCTCCTCCCACAGCTGAGGGCTCAACCTCCTCCTCGCAGTCCTGACCATGCCTTTCTGCACTGCCTTGCTTGCTCACTCCCATGACAGCAGGGCTGCAGAAGGCTCCCTGTACTGCCGTAGGGCCAGTGACACCTGATTCCCGCAGGCACAAGGTGCAGGGAGGAGGCTGTGGTCCTGGTGGGGCAGAGCAGACACATCAGCCTTTGACCATTCTTTTTAATGACCCATTTGGTCCACTCAGGGGAGTGTGTTGCCCAGCTACCCAAGTCCCTTAGTCATCCCTGAGACCAAACGTAATCTTTTCCCCCTCACTGGGTAGCCATGCATAGTATAGAGGGAAACTGAGGCACACATAGGCTCATAAAAATATTACAAAAAACTCCCACTTCGTCACAGTAGTTTCAGATCACTTAATCTGGAAAATTGTAACCTGGATCAACTTTCAAGTGCAGACAAATCCTAAGAGAATTGTTTCCTTTTTTTGTAAAACTGTATCTTAGCATTAGCCAGACAGAGTAAAATATTGTCTCCCTTTTAAAATTCACTTATTTAAACTCTCCTAGACTGATGCATTGGACAAGCTTTCAGGGAAAAAATAGTCAGTTTCCAGGATCTTCCTTTAATTTCTCCCAGTTCTATTGGGAAATAACTTTGTCAGCTTATGAACTTGGGTCTTACCCTTCCAGGCTCACAAGAAATATAGACAAATTATAGAATAAGCCCAAAACTTAGTTAGTGGTTACATATTCAAAACAATGTACATATACCAGATCCCTAAGAAATCGTTGAGAGACCTCTCTCATACCTCTGAGGGCATAATTCATATGGGGCACATTCTGCAGAAATGCATCCTGTGCAGTCCCATTGAATTCAGTGGGGCCATGCTGAGTGTAAGAATTAACACTATGGCCCTGATCCAGTATAGTGCTTAAAGCATGTGCTTGACTTTAGTAGTCCTATCAACTTTAGAACTCAAAGTAATCCCATTGAAGTCAAATATGTACTTAGCTGGATAAGGACCTAAATCCACAAAGACCCAAATAAATCTACTTTAATAAAAGAATAGGTGTGAGGAAGGAGAAATTTGTCTCTTCTTCAAGGGGGGTTGAAGAAAGGAATGATTCAAGGCATGGCGGTGTGAGTAGTAGGCTTGGAAGAGATCTTTGTTCCCAGGGAGTATTTCTTTCTTTCTTTTTTTTTTTTTTGTGCTATTGTATGAAAAAAAACAAAACGAGTAGGGGGGGGAAATAGTTGAACTTCCTATTTGTACTCACTCATCGACTCTGTCAATTTGGCCATCTCTTTCTCTCTTTTGTGCTTCTCCTAGAGACAAAATAAAAACAAACATACATATATATAAAATACACTTGACGGGAGGTGGTGCTATATGGGATATTGTCATCTGAATCACTTCTTTGTATATATTTCCTAAATAATGTTGGAATGATGAGTGATCAAATTTTTTGAACAGGAAAATCCTCCAGATACTTCTACAGTGTTTTGTTCTAATTTTTCCGTTAAATGGGCCCTACCTTAGGGAGCTCTTATA
Organism: Chrysemys picta bellii; assembly: GCF_011386835.1. NCBI lineage: Eukaryota > Metazoa > Chordata > Testudines > Emydidae > Chrysemys > Chrysemys picta. Next base: position 194,830,310 of record NC_088791.1, read on the forward strand.
GTGCTTGAATTGTGTTTGTGAAGTATGAGATGCAAATGTGTGTAGATAGAGGCACTGAACTTCTTCAATCAAAGACGGTGGAGGAGGAAACTGCTCTTTCTTTTCCACACTGCACACTACAATGCTTTGTTAAGACATTTCAGTTCTAGTGAACCCCCTCAGATGACGCTTTAGATAAAGAAATGCTAGTGTAGGGATCAGTGAATTTCAAAGAGAGGTTAGGTAGCTTGAGTGAATATCAGACCATTGGAAATAAACACTGAATGGAACAAATCAAGTCAGTTAATTTATCACTATGGTACACAAGGATGCATAGTCTCCACCTAACCATGCACTTGTGCTCTTGTGCTGTTTGTTTGCATCAAAAATACTATACAAGCTTAAATAAAAAACTTCCTAAAATCTGTTTCCTTGTTCTAGTCACAATGTTTGTTGGGTCTACTGCTGCTAAGCCTCTCATTGCTAAGGCCTGATCCAAAGCCAATTGAATTTAATAGACTCCCACTGACTGACAGTGGGCTGTAGTTTGGGCCCTAGCACAGCATAGTTTGTTATGCAGACTTGCCCTGGTCAGACCAGTGAGGGCCTGGTCTGTTCCGCTGGTAGTTTGCGGTTTGGTGGCTCTCTCTGTTGCAAGATGTATGCAGACTCTCAGGTAGTTAACAAGGCAGGATTCAAATAATCCTGGGGCTCTAGGCATGTCCCAGGTTGGGACCTCGTCCTGATGCGTGTCCCCCAAATTCCTTCAGACCCCACAGCCTCACCCCTGTGTGGGGTAGCAGTAGTTGAGCCTCTCCCATCTGCTAGGAGATGAGCTAGTGTCTGTGATCTCCTTCCTCCCATGTACCCAGATGACACCTGAGCTAGAAGGTGGGGTTAGTGGGTTACAGATGGCTGTAATAAGCCATAAATCAGTGTCTTTATCAAGACCATGATTTTTAGTGTCTAGCAAAGTTATGAATTTAAGCTCCCAGGCTCCCTTAGGTAGGAGGTGGTACAGAGCTGCCACCCCAGGTGTAGCACCAGGGAGATTAACTCACTCAGTATGTCCCTTGTTTGCACCAGTATTAGGCTGGCACAGAATGATCCTGTGACATTGCACTCTATGATTTTATGAAAATATGCTAATGTAACTGGAATATGCTTCATGCAAAAGGTCTCTTGTAAGGTAGCATTACAAAGCTTATAATCTACTGAGTGTGATCGTCCTATTTGTATAAATGTACCACTCTTCTATCTGAAACTCAAAATATGAAATATAACTTTGAGGGCCTATTGTAATTATGCAAAGTGTGGGCCACTAATGGTGGTTTGGAATCTTGAAGATTCCCATTAACCAGGACAATTGACTGCAGATGGCTCTGTTTTACCTGTAAGTCTTCCTGTATACACGTGTGCTGGCAAGTGGGTAATGAAGTCTTACAGTGACATGTTTCAGAGTAGCAGCCGTGTTAGTCTGTATCCGCAGGAGTACTTGTGGCACCTTAGAGACTAACAAATTTATTAGAGCATAAGCTTTCGTGGACTACAGCCCACTTCTTCGGATGCATATAGAGTGGAATAAATTGAGGATATATATACACACACACATTAATGGACACAAATCTGACATCAAGAATCATAATACTCAAAAACCAGTGGGAGAACACTTTAACCTGTCTGGTCATTCAATGTCAGACCTGCGGGTGGCTATCTTACAACAGAAAAACTTCAAAAACAGACTCCAACGAGAGACTGCTGAGCTGGAATTGATATGCAAACTAGACACAATCAACTCAGGATTGAATAAGGACTGGGAATGGCTGAGCCATTACAAACATTGAATCTATCTCCCCTTGTAAGTATTCTCACACTTCTTATCAAACTGTCTGTACTGGGCTATCTTGATTATCACTTCAAAAGTTTTTTTTCCTCTTACTTAATTGGCCTCTCAGAGTTGGTAAGACAACTCCCACCTGTTTATGCTCTCTGTATGTGTGTATATATATCTCCTCAATATATGTTCCACTCTATATGCATCCGAAGAAGTGGGCTGTAGTCCACGAAAGCTTATGCTCTAATAAATTTGTTAGTCTCTAAGGTGCCACAAGAACTCCTGTTCTTTTTACAGTGACATGTGATCGTGTCACCTGAACTGGAATCCATCTTTAACCTGGTGCTTTTCCATTGAGAAGGAGGGGGGTGGGAACCCAGAGGGACAAAGGATTCCTGCCTTCTGCAAAAGAGATGTGGGTGGAACAGATCAAAGGGAGAGCCATCATGAGGAATCCCCTAGCTACCACCTGAGCTGGAACAAGTGCTGTACCAGGGGAAAGGATTGTGCCCAGACTAGGAAGGGGGCAGCCTGGGCAGCAAGAGCAAGCAGTCCTTGTGCTCCTCTGAGGTCAAGTCTACACTACAGAACTACATAAGTGCAGCTGCACCACTGTAGCATGTCTGGTGAAGACACGCCATGTCAACAGGAGATTGTTCTCCTGTCAGCATAATAACTCCCCCTCGGTTAGAAGTGGAAGCTGTGTCTTCCACCAACATAGTGCTGGTGTGGACAGTGCGAACCTTGTGTTGCTTGGGGTGGGGGAGGGGCTTTCACACTCCTGAGGGATGCAAGTTGTATTGACTTAGGCTGTAGTGTAGACCTGCCCTAAGTGTTTGGGCTGCTGCTATGTCCTGCTCTTGAACAAATGTGTAATGTGGATAAGGGGCTTCCTGCATGCCCATGTGCATTTCAGCAAGGAAAGCACACAATCCTGCCCTTAATAGGTAAGCACAATATGAGTGCAAAGTGCAGGAGGCAGATTATACCTTGTGTTATTAGTAAACTGGTGTATGAAATATATATTGCTACATAAAGCACACTAGCTTGGACTCATAAAAATAACTACTTTAAATCCCATCCACCAACGTTAGTACTTGCAGATGGCCTCTTTCATTCAAAGCCAGGATCACCATGTAGGAGAGGAGCTGGTAACAAGGCTCCTGCAGTTTGAGGAGTGTGCTTTGATCAGCTGATCAATTGAAGTGGGCTAGTTATTAGCAGCCATCAGTTCACTCAAGGGATTGTGGATTCTCTTTGCCTCCAGAGAATCTGTATTTCTTGTCTTCCTCTGAGCTACACATTCAGCCGTGGTTCTTTTTGATGGGTTTGTTGGAGGCTGCAGTACACTTCAAACACCATGGTTGTTCTCTGTTAACCCGTTCCAGTGTACGTTGAGAAACCCAGGGGTACATGCTTTCTATATGCTGTCTTAATGCAATATCAGGCTGTTCTATGTTTGCCTTGTCCTGAGACTGTGGCACTGCACAACCTGCTGTGACTTTAGTCTAGATTAGTGTCACACTCAGTACTGAGACAGTAGCATCCGCATTATTATGCCCTCTTGGCCAGTATACCATGTTTGGCTTCATATCATGCACTGTGTTCTAAAGAAAAATGATGACCCTTGTGTAAAAACCTGTCTGGTTGCCTGTTCCTGAGTACTTGGCATTCTGTCACAGTATGTACATCAGGACTGTCTGGAAAGATAGCAGAAACTTGAAATTCCTTAGGTCCTAGTGTTGCACATCACAATATGTGAATCACATATGAGTGGAAGGGGAAATTCACCTGTATCCCAAATGAAGCCCAAGAGTAATCAAAATGTGGAGTATCCAGGCCACTTGAGTTGTAGTGAATAAACACTGGATGAGACATTCTTTTTGCAATTCTTCTGTGAATCTAATGGAAGGATAATGAAAACCTATTGTAATGTTTTCCTCAACCATAGTGTTTCTTTTGACTTGGATTAAGCTATTTAGATCATTGTCCTTTAGTTTGGTTTGATAACAAGGTGGTGACAAGAGTGACTGTACTATATATGCACTACTAAATTGGAGGGAGTTTACCACATCTCTAGTTAAAACCTCTTATTAATATTTCCTTTATTGGCCATAAATTTCAAACTATGGATCAGAATGCAAATATGTAGTTTTTATTATACTATATTTTTGTGGAGTTTTGTCATTTTCAAAAATTCAATGACAAATCCCTAGTAATTTCATTGATATCTCCTCTTTGGTAATAGCTAATCAACCACTAAATGCAACTTTTACCTCAATGAGCTTGTAGGATGGTGTAATCTATCTTGGGATATCTTAAATTACTTTTCAAAACTGCACAGAAATGGTGTTCTGTTTGATACACTGTTAAAAGAGAATAATGGAATTTCATTTGATATAGAGCCTTTCATACTCAAGACATCCCTAAATGCTTTACAGAAATGAATTAGACACTTGTTGTTCAGTGATGGTGTGTAGGCAAATGCAGCAGTCATTATGCGTTATTCGCTCAGCAATAGCCTACATACAGCCTTAAAAAGTAGAGCCTAATTTAGTGTCAATCCTCTCCGACTAGGATGTTGGAGTTACTCTTTTTTTAAAAAAAAAAGTGCCACAGGATCTTTCATTTCCACCTGGGCCCATACCAGACGAAGAAAAGACCATGTTTAACATCTCCTCTGTAGGACCTCAAATAATGCAGCACACTCTAATACTGTGCTGTATAAGCACTTTTCCCATCATTCATATTGGTCCATGAAATTCGCATTTGAAAATCTTAATTTTTCCTGGCCACAAAAATCAAGCTCTCACTTTGGGCAAGTTTTTCAGCCCCTATTAGAGCCAAGGTACATAGCATGGAGAATAGTATGTGAAATCTACTGTAGAAAAAACTGAATTGATTAGCTGCATAATATAAGCACTAACTTCTTAAGAGCATTTGATTAATCTTTCCACACACTGTGGTGGTATGGGATAGGTTTGGGGGTAGGAATGCTTTCTAAGAGCAGGAATAGCAGGTAAATGTTGTTGTTGTTGTTCCTAGTTATGCTTAGTATGTAAGACTGTTCATTAGTCTCCCTGAATAAGAATAAATGAAAGGTATTTTCTCCTGTTCAAAATATTCTAAGATGTGTATTTATGAGCAATAGAGCACAGTGTACTTATATTCATGAGAAAGAAAGTCATGTTTGGCATTTTAAGTAGACTGAGCTACAGTAAATCACAATTTATCATTTTTGATCAAATAACCTTAAGATTTTCTCAGATCTTTGAAAAAAATCCACTGCAGAGAACACGAATCTGAAAAATATTTTTAAGATGCAATCTTTGGCAGTGAGTCTCAGCACTGCTGATTTCAAAAATCTACTTAATTTATTGTGCTAATGCTGCCAAGATACGCAGGTTATTTTATGAACATTTCTCTTTTACCTTTTTATGCAGTTAAATACTTGCAGCTTCTGCTGTCAGCTGTAGAAGAGCTATTTAAATAGCATTTGAAGGCACTGGTAAGGAAATAATGGGAACATTTACAGTTTGTAGAACGATGAAATATCGGGGGGGATGGAAGCAAAAGTAAAGGGTAAAAAAGTTGTGATATTGTCATGTAATTAAAGGCAGATTTAGCTTCTTAGTATCTTTGCTATGAAAGACAATACATATCTTATTTTCATCTGTCATTACAAAAGTCCTACAGCACACCTGGAGGTTTAACTTGAAGCCCTCAAGCCTTTGTAAAACATCTCTCTACCAACACAGCTGTGCTAGTTAAAAACACAGAGCACTTATTTATTTTGCTTAGCCAATGTGGCATATATATGTACTTCTGTCCCTTGAGAAGTTAGACTTTTTGGTTTAGATCCATTTTAGACTCCTAGGTGCCAACAGGGTAAAATTTGGACTTAAGTTTCTGTCAATAAAGTCCCCATAGGACCTATACTTCTCTCAGCATGTGCACAGCTGCTTAAATTCACATGTCCAGTGCTTAGCTCATACCTAAACTCCAACAGGATTCACCAACTAGGCATTTCCCTGCCTATCTTGCCAGTGGGGTCTGAGCTGGTTGGTATATTCTGAGGCCACTTATATATTTGTTGGGCTAAACAGAAAGTAAGAATGACTTGGTAGCCCAGTGGTTAGGGCACTCTCCTGGGATGTGGGTAAGTCAAAATCATGCCCCTCCTCCAATTAATATTTAAATAATTAATGCAAAGTGGAACAGCTTCAACAGGAGAGACTGAGCATGATCTACCCCGAGTACCCCATAGCTCCATGGTTAGGCCACACAACTGACAAGTAGGAAACACAGGTTTAAGTCTCTACTCCTCTCGGCTGGTGTCAAGGCTGTATCCCCACTTTGAACTTTAGGGTACAAATGTGGAGGCCTGCATGAAAACTTCTAAGCTTAACTACCAGCTTAGATTCTGGTCCGCTGCCACCATTTTCAAAAACTAATTCCCTTCCCTGGGAAGCCTTGAGAAACCTTCACCAATTCCCTGGTGAATACAGATCTAAAACAAGGAAAAATCAATCAGGTTCTTAAAAAGAAGGCTTTTAATTAAAGAAAAAGGTAAAAATCATCTCTGTAAAATTAGTATGGAAAATAACTTTACAGGGTAATCAAACTTAAAGAGCTCAGAGGACTCCCCTCTAGTCTTAGGTTCAAAGTACAGCAAACAGAGATAAACACTCTAGTAAAAGGTACATTTACAAGTTGAGAAAACAAAGGAAAACTAAGACGCCTTGCCTGGCTATTTACTTACAAGTTTGAAATAGGAGAGACTTGTTTAGAAAGATGTGGAGAACCTGGATTAATGTCTGGTCCCTCTCAGTCCCAAGAGCGAACGAACTCCCAAACAAAGAGCACAAAAAAAAAGCCTCCCCCCCCCCCCCAAGATTTGAAAGTATCTTTGGGTCAGATGCCAGCCAGGTTACCTGAGCTTCTTAACCCTTTACAGGGAAAAGGATTTTGGAGTTTCTGGCCAGGAGGGATTTTATAGTACTGTACACAGGACAGCTGTTACCCTTCCCTTTATAGTTATGACAGCTGGAATCCCATGTGAGTGCTCTAACCAATAGGGAATCGGGAGGGTACCACCACCTCCTCCTCCTCCTTCATATGTGAGAAAGGACTGGCTGGGCTTAGGTGCCTAACTCCAGGACAGTGTTCATGGCTGCTGTGAATCCCAAGTGAAGATAAGTGCCTCCCTCCAGCCTCAATTTAGGCACCTAAGTCATTTTGAGAGGTGGGGCATAGGCCCAACCCCCCTCCTCAGCATTTCCTATTGGGTAGTCTAAGTGGCTCCATGCTCAGCATGCTGGCTTCTGTAGATACCATTCTTTAGGTGCATAACTTTCTCTCCATGCATTGTATAGGGAGCCTGGGCAACTAATTCAGGGCTGTGGATCCCACCGGAGTGAGGCTCAGCGTTGCAATGCATAAGTCCCCATTGTGGATCTAGCCCTTTTGAGGACCAGGAGGAATTCCACATAACTAGAAGTTACCAATCGATACCAAGTCCCCAGCATGGAATCCGTGAAAAATCTTTTGAGGTCATTCCCTTGGAGCAGCTAGGAGAAATGTAAGGGGCCCACCCTGTCAGAAAATCAAGCTCGCCCATAGATATCTCCAGCCACCCAAGGAAGACAGATGCTCCTAGTAGGTCTTCAATACTCAGAATAATAATAAAGAAGAATTCTGCAAAGGACAGGCAGACAGCAGGATGGACAGTGTGCTGTCTTCCCGGAGCCGAGACATGAGACATCACTCTAAGACTGGAAAGGCTTCTGAAGTTGACAAGTAAGGCTCCATTGCTGATGATTCACATTGGCACTAATGACACTGTTGCAGGATATCTCACAGATAATAGATGACTCAGGGAACTCAGAAGGGTGCTGAAAAAGAAGAATGTCCCAAGTGATCTTTGAGATCCTTCCTGTCCCATGAGGGAAGGAAGATAAAAGGCACAGAAGATTCTGGAAGTGAAGTGCTGACTAGGTAAGTGTTGCCGGGGGAGGGTTTGGGTTTTGTGGAACATTGGTCCACCTTCTGTGAGGAGAGGAGGCTGTATAGTTTGAATGGCCTCCACCTCAATAGATAGGGAACCAATCACTGTGGGACAGGCTGGCTAGAGTAGTCAAGAAGGTGTTAAAATAATAACAAAAAGGGAAGATAAAAAGAGGGAAGAAATGAACACTCATTTAGCACAAAATCAAGATGTTAAGGAAATTTTTTTATCCAGAAACCAAAGGATATGATAAGAAATTCTTTAATTGCCTATACATCAATGCTTGGAGCCTGGGTAACAAACAAGAGGAACTGGAATTGTTCATTTTATGAGCATAAATTTAATCTAGTTGGTATAACTGAAACCTGGTGGGATTATTCACATGACTGGAATATTAAAATTGTTGATTATAACTCATTTAGGAAGGATTAAATGGGCAAAAGAGGAAGGAGAGTGGCATTCAATGTCAAATGTGGCATTACCAGTTTCGAAGTCACTGATAACTGTGACAAAAACAATCTTGAATGCTTGTGGATAAATGTCCTAACAGTAAAGCACAAAATACGGTATTCGTTGATGTCTGCTACAGGCCACCAAATCACAGTAAGGCGCATAAGCCACTGGTCATCCTGTTCCCATCTCTAATATGCAGGAATAAAAGCTGTTTGATCAGGAGAGACTTCAATTTGAGTGACAAATACTTGAGGTATCATGCTGCCAGTACTAAATATTATAGATGACAATTTCTTAGCTCAATAAGTGTTACAGAATTCCCCCACATTAGATGCAATAGACCTCATCTTCACTGATAAAGAGTAACTGATCACAGAACTAAAAGTTAATAGTAGCTTAGATACAAGTGACCGTGACTTTATTGTGTTTGCACATAGTGAGTATGATAAAATCCAGACCAGTAATATATATACCTGGCACTTTAAAAGGGCCAATTGCACAAAGATGAAAACAATTATGAGCCAGATCAGCTCGAGGGAAGAATTTAATCAGAAAAAATAGGAATGATAATTGGGAGTTTTTGAAGATCACTGTACTAGATGCCACTATCTCACAGCGGAGGAAGAAAGCTAGGTTTTTTTTTTTTTTTTTTTAAAAGACCTGATTTAGGGGGGAAGTGAAGGCAGCTGTTGTAAATAAAACAAATGGAAGAAAGGGGAAGTTGACAATAATGAATATAAATCAGAAGCTAGGAATTGTGGAAAATTGAAAAGGAAAGTAAAGGGACACAAGGAGACATCTATGGCCAGCTGAGTTAAGGACAATAAAAATGACAATTATATTGGGAACAAAAAGAATCCTAACAATGGTATTTGTCCATTACTAGATGGAACTAGGAGAATTACCAGTAATATTTCAGACTGGAAATAAGGCATACATTTTTAATAGTGAGAGTAATTAATCGTTGGAACACTTTACCAAGGTTCATGGTAGATTCTTCATCACTGACCATTTTAAAATAAAGATCAGATGTTTTTTTCTAAAAGATGGGCTCTAGGAAATATTTTTGGGAAGTTCTGTGGCCTGTGTTAGGTAGGAGGTCGGAGTAGATGATCACAATGTTTCCTTCTGGCCTGAGAATCTATGAATCTAGAAAAAGGTAGTAATGAAAGTGTGATGCTACACCCCATATTCTTTGTAGAGATATGCTTATGATATAAATATGGCATAATTAAGATATGGTTTATGCAAGATGGGTCATGTGAGGTATCATTGGAAAGGTTCTAATTTACTGAATGTGATTATCCAATTTCTATACATGTATCATTCCTGTATCTGAAGTTAGGAATATTGACTATGTAACAATTACAACTGTGGTTTTTACCTGGGGAACGCCCACCAGACAGTATGCAATCAACCTGGAATGGGCCATTAGGGAGAACAGTAGGACTTTGAAGATACTAATCTCCCTCCGTCCTGAGAAGTTTCCTGGGATGCTGCTTTGACACTACAGGTCAGGTGATCGTGTCACCTGGTACTGGATACCATCTTGGATTTCTAGTCTCTTTCCATTAAGAAGGGGTGGGGGTCAAACTGGGAAACAAAGGATTCTCACCATATACAAATCCTATTTGAGGCTCGGGAGTGAGTTAAACTTGGCTCTTCGCCACTGCCTCCCCACCCAAGAAGGAAGACTGCTAAAAACCTGAAGAAACAAAGGAATTAAGCTGGGGAAGGGGGCAGGGGCTGAGCCCAGACAAGAAAGGTCTGGCCTGTGAAAGGAATACCTGGAAATTTAATCTGCAAGCAGTGCAGTTTACCTTCAAGAAACTCTGCAACCTTCATAAAACAACATTTAGGGTGAGAATTTGCTACTATTAACCAGTTAATTTAATGTATTAAGTTTAGGTTGAATATTTTGTTTTATTTGCTCAGTAATCTGCTTTGATCTGTTTGCTATTCCTTATAATCACTTAAAATTTACCTTTTGTAGTTAATAAACTTGTGTTTTGTTTATTCTGTACTCAGTTTGTGTAATTCATAACTGAGGCCAAGACGCTGTGCATATCTTCCTCCACACTGAGGGAGGGAGCAAACTTCATGAGCTTACGTAGTATAGATCTCTGTACAGTGCAAGACAATATAATTTTGGGTTTGCACCCCAAAGGAGTGCTGGGCAATTGCCTAGCTGAAAGCCTTCCCATGCAGCGCTGATTTCAGTATTGGTGTCATTCTGCAACTGGGTGTGTCCGTGTGCGCATGCAGCAGTACTGGATGAGCGAGCCCAGGCTGGTGGAATGGGTGGGCTCAGTGGAACCCCAGTACATCAGGTGGCACCCCGGAGTAGGGGATAAGTTGTCACAGAGAGTCACTGCAATGGGGATTTAAGGTAGTTGGGCACCAAGGTAAAGTAGCCTAATAACTAAGGCTACAGAGTTAGTGTTGCTGGAGAGCCCTATAAGGAAAGTGGAGTATAGTTATGTAGCTACCATTTTGTAAATGATATCGTACAATGCACACTTCAGATGAAGCAGCTAAAGCTGTGTATTCTTTGGTAAAGCTGTGTGACTATTTTAACTCAACGGCTTTTGGGTTTCAGAATTAGCTGTGAATTTGGAACGCTCTGAGATTTGCATGTGAACCTGTAACAGACTTCACCAGGGATATTCCCTTTCCCTGTATTTCTACAGGTCCATGGGAGTTCTAGAAAAAGTTCCAGTCTGGGCAATTACATTCTGCAAAGCCAAATTCCACCTCTGGTTTAGAATAGGGTAAGGTATTTCTCACTTTCTCTCCTAAACTGCTGTTATAAATGCCACTGAAGATAGAGATATAATACAAAGGGACCCACCGAAATTAAAAACAGGGCAGAAAGTAACAAAATGAACTTCCATATGGAAAACTGAGCTAATTTATCCGGGGTGGGGGGGGGGAGTAAACTGAAGCACACATACTCAATGGGAAGGAGAACCTGGAAAGCTGTAATACTGGAAGAAACCTCAGGGTGATACTAAGGCACCAAATTAGATGAGAGTTTGCAAGGCAATATGGCAGCAAAAAAAGTCAAAGTAATTATGGGCTGTCAATGCCGAAATATCAGATTATGCAGCAGGGACATAATGTTCCCCCTTTAGATGACTCTGCCACAACTGCACTTGCAATATTGTATTCAATGTTGGGGCATCAGATTTCCAGAAAGAGTGAAAAATTGGGGCAAGTTCACAGCATAGCAACAAGAACGAGTAGGGGACAGGAGGGATTGAATTGAAGACTGGAAAAGCTAAATATGCATAGCTTCCCTGAGTCATGATCAAGGGGAGACACAGTAACAGTCTACAGGTACTTGAATGTTGTAAGTACCAGGGTGGGAGAGGAATTGTTGAGTATTTGTAGTACCTAGGATACTACGAGGGGAAAATTAAGACAGGAAAACTTGGTGCTGAAAATTAGGAGGACCTTCCTGACAATGAGATGAATTAGACCGTGGAATAGCATGTGAAGAAAAGTGGTGGACGCCCTATTGTTTGCAATTTTAAAAGTTAGTTTGGACAAAACACTAGAAATAGTGTCTCAGGGAATAATCCTCTATCTCAGGGAACGTTCTTCAGACAATGAGCTAATAAACCTTTTCCATCTATATCTTCTGATATGTTGCTGTGTGCTATTAGGGCATAATCCAAAGTTTATTGTAGTCAGTGTTCTCACTGACTTCAATGGGCTTTGGATCAAGCCACTAAGAAACTTTCAGCCTGTGCTGAGGTGACTATATTTCTGTGGTGATCCCCATAAATACTCTGTGTATAAAGACTGAAGTGCTTGGGGATGACAGATACTATCTAAATGTAAGATTCTGATTAACTTAAACAATAAATAAGAACAAGACCTTTACTATTGTAAAATGGGTCTTATAAATCCTTACCCTAATTTTAATTGATGGTGATCCAAATTTTTGTTTTCTCATGAAGTCATCTGTATAGAGGGAATTTCCAAACTGATTGATAGTTCTATTGTATGGTCACACAATTAGTTTAGCCAATCACAATCCAGGATTTTTATATCCCTTCTGTAATATACATCTAAAGTATATTCATAGACTGGGAATTTGAAATGGAAAATTAAGATAAGCACATTTGAACTAATCTGGAAAACATCTTGTTAATTATCTAAGAGAATAAGGGCCTAATAAAATATGTTTTGTTAATCACTCGTGTAGCCGAATTAACTGATCAAGCATTCCAGATCCCAAACCATTTCATACCCAGAGCTGACAGTTAACAGTGAGAATCTGACAGGGCCTAAATGATGAGCATGTTACAAGAGGAACCAACCTTCCCCTTTGTCCTCTGATTATATGTATTTAAGTATAACTACTTTATTTTAATAGGAAATGGTAATCTCCCTTGTTCTGTGTTCTTCAGTTTTAGCCTTGTAATGCCAATGTAGCTCAGATAATCACAGATTTTAGCAGCCATGTGTTTTTTTTAAGCATTACAAACATGTTATTTTAAAAATGGATGTATGTGAAAACAAATAAGGCACACGATTTGTGACAGGCAGCATGGAAACTGACAATGAAAATATTTCTCTAAATATTGTTGTTTACTCTCAGAGCCAAAATTTAAATTCCAGTTATTGATTTTGGTCCTTGGGCCTGATTTATCACTGTATTGCTCCAGTTTTACCCAGTTGTGTCTCAATGGAGTTACACCAGTGTCAAACTAGAGCAATGCTGAGGAAAATCAGGCTGTTTTGATTTTAAAAATCCAGATTTTGGTTAAGTTTGTCTTCCCCATGGAGTTAGCATACCTGCAGCATTGCTGTATCCACTGAGGTAAAAAACAGTTGGGTAAAAACATTTTGATTCTTTCTTCAGTCCACATGCTCACAATAACGTCCTTCTTAACAACAATTTTGTTTCTTAATTGCTTTAGTATCACCACGCAGGAAAGAGACTTTTTTTATCAAACAAAAGTTATGTTTTTTGTTTGTATTTATTGAAAACTAATACCCAAGCCTGACATTGTTCACCTTCTAATAATGTCGGTGTGAAACAAGTCTGCTCAAAATTAAATAATCAATTTGGACTTTTATGTGCCACAATATTCAGCTTTTCAGAGCTAAGGCATAAGCTGATAGGAGCAGCTACAGAAACAGCCAGAGTAGGGATTGGTGCAATTTGGGGAAGGGGGTAAAAAGGAGCACAGTCAGCACCACCCCTCTTGATCCAGTACTGTTGAGAGAAGATTCCCCCCCACATTATTCTGGGAGGAACTAGAACTCGGGTGGTGCCTCCCCACCACATGTGGCCTTGGGCGAAAAACTGCAGAGGAACCCGCCAGAAGGAGCCAAAGCTAGGACCGTTTGACATGGAGAACTTTTTGTAATTTAGACTGGATGTTCTCTGCCCTGTGCTGATTAGCTGTTTGCAGGGCCTGCTCCAGCGTTTTTGCCACCCCAAGTGCCCCCCCTCCAAAAAGCCACGATCAGCACTCTACCACCGCCGCTTCATTCTTCGGCGGCAATTCGGCGGCAGGTCTTTCCTTCCAAGAGGGACTGAGGGACTTGCCGCTGAAGAGCCAGACGTGCCGCCCCTTTCTGTCGGCCGCCCCAGGCACCTGCTTGCAGCGCTGGTGCCTGGAGCCGGCCCTGGCTGTTTGCTCCAAACTGCACCCCTGCCTCTTCATCTCAGCTTCACTCCACACCTGCCCTTCCTATCCTCTTCTCCCCTGCTCTGTTCTCTTCACCCTCCCTCTCTTCCCCCACCCTGTGTCAATCTTGTCTATTTAGATGTTAAGCTCTTTGGGACAGGGCCTATCTACGTCTGAGTCTGTACAGGGCCTAGCACAATGGTGGGTCCTTAGGCACAACCATAATAACCATGTTTAATAATATGTATAGAACATGCAGATGTAAAGCCCAAAGTTATGCAAAACATTTATTAGCAAACCTCCAAAGCAGGTGAATCTCAACTGGCTTTGGTTTTATTATCATGATATTGTAGCCAAGTTAACAAAGGTTTTTTGAGCCTGCCACTAAAACTGTGTTTAGTGTTGGAGGGGGATTTATGGTTTCAGATTAAAACTGGAGACAACTAGCATTCAGTGGTTTCAATCTACGGTAAGGCAAAGGGCAGTTTTCTTTGGATTTTGGGTGTGTTGGAACTGGAGTGTCAAAGAGAAACTGAGTGGGGTGCAAACCACAACAAAAGATGTACATGCCGCCCCTGCAAAGAATGTATCAAGTTTTGTGCTTCCCCGAGACAGTTCCCATGGCTATACTTCATAAACACAGCCAAGGCTGCTCCCAACATATTGTGGAGCCTTCCAGATTTATCATGTTGATGTTTCAAACTTTAGTCTTTCCTGAAATAATACACTAGGTGCCAGAAATAAAAGGTCAGTTCATAAAGCCATCCATTTCTGTCTCTTCTAATCTAATTAAGTGTTAATGGTAATAAAATGTTAATAGTTATTGGCTCATAAGGGGGAAAAAATTACATGCTGCAGTGGAACTGAGATATTTAGCATTTTATTGCCTATCAGACTTCCGCTACAAAGGCACCAGTAATTGAGTTTCCTAAGCTGCTCCATGTCCTTCAACATCTCTTCAGTCCTTAGGGACTTCTTAGCTACAGGTTTCCCCATTCCTTCCAGTGTGGCTCTCCCTTGTGGGCTCTGTGATACCCTATGTTAGACTCCTTTTCTTTGTTTGTTTGCAGGGCAATCCTACTTACCTCCACAAACCAAGATTCCTCTTCTTCCTCCACCTCCTTATTTCTAATACTGACTTTTTTTTTTTTTTTTTTTTAAGCCTACAAACATAAGGGATTTTTCTTGCGGGCTACATGGGCAATAATACACTTTGCCTTGGATGTGGGAGACCTGGGTTCAATTCCCCCTTCTGCCAGAGGGGCAGAAAGGAGACCCCTGTTCAAATCCTGTCTCTTAGGAGAGTGCCCTAACCATTGAGCCATGGGATATCCTGAGGTGTGGCTCCCTCAATGTCTTCTGTTGCAGCTGTTTCACTTTGGCTAAATACTTAAATAGTCATTGGCCAGAGAGTGAGTGTGAGAATTACTTTGTAGTCTGATGGGTAGGGCACTCACTTGCGAGGTAGGAGGTCCAGGCCCCCTGCTCCCATGACTATTTAATTATTTATCCAATGAGAAACAGCTTCAATAGGTGAGAGACCCACACCAGAATATCCCAGTTGTTAGGGAGGTAGGAGACTCCTGTTCAAATCCTGTCTCTCCATCAGGGAGAGGGGGAATGTGATCCCAGGTCTCCTATATCTAGGGTGACCAGATGTCCTGATTTTTATAGGGACAGTCCCAATATTTGGGTCTTTGTCTTATATAGGTGCCTATTACCCCCCACCCGCTGTCCTGATTTTTCACACTTGCTGTCTGGTCACTGTACCCATATCCCAGGTGAGTGCCCTAGTCACTGGGCTGAAAGTTATAAGGGAGTCAGTTTCTCCTTATGGCTGGATTTTGAATAGGCCCCGATCTGGTAGGCGTGCTCTGAGATTAGGTGAGAGAAACTGGGGAATGTTTCTCTTCACTTGGTTTGAGGATTGCAGTGGGGCTTAGGTGTTGAGATAAGCATATAGGCACTGAGAGTGAGGCATTGTGCATGTGCCCAGGGGCAAAAATGTAGGTGCCTAGGGAACTTTTATAGCAAAAATTTAGGAGCTGAATTAGGCACTTACAGGATTAGACAGCAGCTGAGTGGGAGGCTAGTGGATCTCAGTGGTACCTAAACCCTGGATTTAGGCACCTCAATCCCTTTGTAGATCTAGGCCAAGATGTTTGGGTTTGTCTGTCTCTTTTTTGACCAAACAGCATTTCCTGTATTTAAACTGAGTTTGAAGTTATATTATTACCAACATTTGAGAATATATTATTTTAGCTTGCTTTTGAAATAATCACCAAGAACAATTTGCCGTCATAAAGAGCATTTGACTACAATTTGCTATATCCTTTTGTAAGACTTGTTTCTCAGGCTGTGTATTGTCTGTTCTCCTGATTTTCCCCTCCCCCAGACAAGATTCTAGAGTAAGTCTAATATTTATTCAATTATGATCAGACCTAGCCAATCACATGTTACATAGGATAAGCAAATAACAGTTCTGGTGGTGTCGTATTAACATAAGCATTCTAGCTTTGTGCTGAACTGAGGAGATAAATGCAGTGTGGTAATATTTCAGCTTAGTTTGACTTGCTTGCTGTATAATAGCACTTCAGATAACTTAGTGCTAACTCTTGCTTGTTTTATAGAAAGGGGGAGAAAGATTTAGGCTAAACATGTGTTGTTTTTATCTATATTTTCTTTTCTTTAAATCTTTGAGGTGACGTTCCAGCTTTTCTACAGTCTGGGTTTTTGTAATTCATTCTGCAGCATTACTTGCCAGGAAGGCAAAATGAATCTGCTGCAGCCATTCTTGCCTGCACAGTCAGCCAGCTGTTTCTGCCTTGCGGGACAGAATGATGTGGAACTTCATGAATGATTTTTTTCCCTTCTTTTTCAAGAGCAGATTTATCTGTGGAAGTCTGGAAAATGCTACTCAGTGAAAGAGTGAGGTCCCAATCCTGCAATTAGCTGCACACAGTCATGCCCTTCTATTTGCATGGAGCTATGCTGAATACCAATGGACTCCATATGGACTCTGGGATCTACCTGATCAGCCCTCAATTCATGCTCAGGGTGTAGGGGTCTAATCCGCTGAGGAGCTCTGCCTTAGTATTTGAAAGGGCCAAGATCAAAAGTAGGAGATTCATCCTTCATTTATTGGACTGAAATATCTATTTTTCTGTTAGGTATCTGAAAGCAACCCTGATAGTAATGTGGCTTTTCTTATCAGGATGTTTTTCATTTTGGTAAATTAAATGATTGCTTTCTAATTACTAATTATATATGAGTTGTTAAGAGTCATTGCCACAGAGGTTTCATACAAAACACTTAAAAGGGACATGATATAATAATAATAATAATTGGAAAATCTAAAGTAGAAAATAAGTCTTCTAACAATTGTGCAAAGAAGAACCTATTCACTTTTGTGTTTTTAGGACAATAGGTAATTGTTACTGTAACTGAGCAGGTAAGTTAATTGCATATCACAAGAGTGGTGCAAAGCAGATGGAGTGTACCAGTGAATCTGGTCTTTTTCCTGAGCAGTGTACAGTAAATTAAGAACTGTTTACATTATACCTTCTAATGTCCTAGCCTTACCTTTGCCAACAGTGAACTTAGAATATCAGGGTTGGAAGGGACCTCAGGAGGTCATCTAGTCCAACCCCCTGCTCAAAGCAGAACCAATCCCTAGACAGATTTTTACTCTAGTTCCCTAAATGGCCCCCTTAAGGATTGAACTACACAACCCTGAGTTTAACAGGCCAAGCCTCAAACCACTGAGCTATCCATCCCCTGCCTCTTATTTTAGCTTGTGCCTATTCATTTAGCTTTGTTAGGTCCCTTTGAAATTCGCTCATCTTCTCAAGTCTTGGCTAACACAAGTAATTTTGTGTCATCTGCAGGTTTTGCCATCTCATTGGTCATCCCTCTTTCCAAATCTTGAGTAAAGAACACTGGTAAGTGTAGAACCATGGGGACCCCACTGTAAGCCTTTTGCCATGAAATAAATGAATACAATGATTTGAATAAATTTGCCATTAATAAAAAATTACCATTTATTCCTGATTTTTGTTTTGTCCCATTCTAATATTTTACCTTTCACTACATGACTGCTTAGTTTCTTAACAGCCTCTTGTGAAGGACCTTGACAAATATTTTTAACAGTCCAAATAAACCATATCAGCCCATTATTTTATTCACAAATTGTTCTTGTAGATAAAAGAAGCACAATTTTCCATTACATTCTCTAGATGCTTTTATAATTCTGTTTTCAAGTATCATTTCAACCAGTTTTTCTGGTATTGAAGTAACAGTGGTCTGTAATTCCCAGGACCAATACTTAACACTTTTTTTTTTTTTTTAAAGATAGGTACAACATTTGCTACCTCTAGTCCACTGCCTAGCTTCCTCATTGTTATGAAATCCTTTCTAAAGTTTAGTGTATCCAGGATAGTTATTCCCAGGATCCCTCCCCAGAGGATGTTTAACTTAATTATTTTGTGCTCTCTATTATTTAGTGACGCAACTATAGTTACTACTTGAGATATGACTCTTAGTTACACTGAAGTTATTGGTAAGTCTCCCAAAGGTGCTGGGTATTTACAGCTTCTATTAAAGTTATGGGTGCTCAGTACCTCTGAAAATCAGGCCATAAAAGTTTCAGTAGGCTTACAGCCATTATTCTTGAGTTTTGTCAGAATAGCTGAATCCCTTCAAGGGTAGAGACCTAAATGGCAAATCACATCTGTAAATAGCAATAAATGTGGGTATGTGTAATTATCACCACAGAAGGCATTGTGGTCTCCATGCTCATTTAGTCATATGTCTCTCTGCTTGAGACTGCCAACAAGGGTACCAATTAGTGACAATTGAATGGCTTTTCTAATGTGGACACCTGCCCATTAGGAGCTACCAACTCCTTAAATATACAGTAAGCTGTCAGATGGTAATTACATTTTGTTCACTTCTGCCTTGGTCTCCAAAGGAGAAGTCTTTCTGTCTCAGTATCAGTCCTTTGAGACATCTAGCACCTTAGAAATGTTTTTAGTTCCTTGCTTAGTTGCTGTTTTTTATGTTTATGGGTTTTATTTAACTTTATTTACAAAATGATTGAGACTTCCAAAATCACTTGTGATGCATAAAGAGAAAGGCACTATATTATTAAATTGGTTCTCAAAATCACTTTGGCATTATAGAATACAAATTAGTAGTAGTTAGGAAGTAGTAGATTTATCATGTCAAAGCACTACCTCCATAAAAATGTACCACCTGCTATCCAACCTATACACTTTTTTTATTATGCTTTTTAAAAAAATGACACCCAGATACTCCTTACTCCTGGACTAATCTTCAGCAAAATTTTTACTGTTTTAAATTATTTGTTCAGCACAGACAATGTGCTTAGCACTGTATAAGACATTCCCTGCCTGATACAGATAGTGGAATATATCTTCAGTACATGTGGAAAATCACAATGGTAATTTGAGCCAAGTTAGATAATGAGCTCTATCGTTACAATCTAGAATAATAATAATTAATAATACTAGGAGTTCTATTTCTGGATAAATGTATAGCCAAAATATAGGAGCATGCTTATTTTCTCTATACATTGTTAATAAGTAGAATTCAGATTTTCATTATATCTTCCATATATGTAGATTTTATTTTGACCTAAGGAATATATTCTATTTGAACTATAAAGCCTTTATTCCATTATATATTCTCTCTCTCTCACACTCTCACTCGCACGCACACACGCACGTATTCTTTTTGGATCCAATCGTGAAGTCCTTAATTCAGGACCTGATTCTACCAAATTTATTCACATAAAGTGGTACCTTACTCTCAAGAGTAAGAGTAATTAGAATCTGTCCCTCTGTGATTAATCCCATTGAAATCAGATACTACTCAATCTGAGTAAAGGGGGTGGTTGGGGGCCGGGGCCGGCTACAGGGTTTTTGCCGCCCCAAGCAGCAAAACGGGAAAAAAAAAGAAGCCGCAATCACTATCTGCTCTCACCGCCGCTTCAGTCTTCGGCGGCAATTCGGTGGCTGGTTCTTCGCTCCAAGAGGGAGCGAGGGACCCGCAGCCGAATTGCCGCCGAAGAGCCAGACGTGCCGCCCCTCTCTTAGCTGCCCCAAGCACCTGCGTGCTGGGTTGGTGCCTGGAGCCGGCCCTGTTTGGGGCCCTCAGAAGTTAATCTCAAGTTCTCTGGCCCAATATATTTCCATTGCCTTAATACTAGAATATGAAAGCCCTAAATAGAATATTTTTTCCAAATACTCTGAGGAGGAGGTGACATTCAGGTTCAAATAAATACCATTGATATTTGGGTTCAAAAATTTTTTCCCCAGTAAAAACAATGGTAGTTGAATGGATGAATCATGGGCCTTGCCAGACAAGGCCCAGTTAATGAACTTAAAATGGTAACATCTCCTTCACACTTTAACAGAAACTGCTTTAGAAAAGGTATTTGTGACTAAAAAAATTGACTAAATTCTTCAGTTTGCAGCCAGTTGACATGTGACAGAGTGCAGGGAGAGAACAGATCAGCTTGCGCTCTGATCACTTAAAGGCCAATTAGTTCCCGAAGCAGGCTGGGGGGCTGAGTGGATAAAATGTCAACTAATCCATCAGCCCAACTCTGATAAAGACACAAAGGAAGGAAGCCCTGGGGTAAGTGGGGGGGGGGGGGGGGAGGCAGGGGAACAGGGCCAACACCAGGACCAGCTGAGCCCAGTCACACAGGCCTCAGGGAAGAGAGACCTCTGTTCCCCTCAGGTCCTGATGGGATGGCCAAAAGCACAGAGGATATTGTAAATAGATTGTTGCACAGGGACTGTAGTGGTATTGGTGGAGGGAACTCAAAATAAAAGTCACTTTGAATGCACAACTAATGGAGTCTGTGCAGTTTCTGCAGGGCAAGAAGACTGGAGCAAAGGCACACCCCTGTTACACGATGTTAATGTCTTAACTATTATGCCAAAATTGGATAAGGCTTGTATGCGCCAGATATTATAAATGATGGCATTATGATCAACACTTGGTACATAAAGGGATTTTAAGAAATTCTCATTGAGAATTCATACCGACAAAGGGTCAAATCCGTCCCTGGTATGACCTCAGCGAAGGTGTAACTTCTTTATAAGGCATCTCATTTGATGTTCAGACCAACAAAGGCACAATTTTATCCCTAGAGTAACTCTGACTTTGGATGCAGTTACACCAGAACTAATTTGGCCCAAGTAAGGAATCTAACCATGTAAGAGAAAACAGCACCACCACTGTTGTGGTGTTGGGTGTTTTTTGTGTGAAAGGGTTGACCTGGCTTAACTGCAGGAGAGGGATCACAGCTGTGCCTCACTAGTGGAGATAAGCTTAACTGTTCTTGAGGGGTGGAATTTAGGCACCACCCTTCTCCTTGGCATTTCTTTATTGGCTAGTTTAGACAGCTCCCCACTGAGTGTGCTGGCTATCGTGAATACCTTTCTTAGGTTCACTTTCCCCATGCATTGGATAGAAAGCCTGCTTGCCCAACTCAGGAATGAGGATTCCATTGGGCAGCAGGGTGCCTAAAATTAGGCATTCCAATGCTGAGCCTAAGAGCCTAAGTCCCACTGACTTTTAGTGAGCGTTAGGCGCCTAGATGGCTACGTCCATTTTGGAAATGGGACTTAGGCTCCTCAGTCAGTTAAGCTTTACAGTGCTGAGCAGAACATTGCCTAAACACCTTATAAAATCTGGGCCTAAGTGACGTAGGGGCTTAGGTTCCATTTTCAAGAGTGACTTAGGCACTTGGGCTTCTAGGGCCTGATCTACAAAGTTATTTAGGTGCGTAAAGATGCATATAGGCACTTCTGAAAATCCCACTAGGCACCTAAGTGAGTTAGGCGCCTAATTCCTATTGATTTTCAATGGGAATTCATGGGATTTAGGTACCTAAGTCACTTGAAAGTGGAATTTAGGCTCCAAAGTCACTTAGGGTATAATTTTCAAAAGTACCTATGTACTTTAAGACTAGATCCTATAATGTCTTCTCTAGTCTCTCCTTCTGAAGTTAGTATGATGTTTGCATGTGGAAAGGCTGCACAATGTGGGGAAAAAAGGAAGGGAAATGAGCAGTGTGTAACCATGCAAAAAACCCTTTTCATTGTAGCCTTAGGGAGGTTCAGCATAACTTTTTCAATAAAAGAAATGTTCTAAAGAAAAGAGACAGGAAGGTAATACCAGATGTACAGTTGATAAGGGGTGTGCCTTCACACATGTGTGAGCAATAATGGAAACACAGCTAATTAAGGACCTGCTCCAGAGTCCATTGAGAGACTCCCCTGGAGTTCAACGGGCACTGGATCAGACTTTACAGGTGTTTCTATATTGCAATAAAAGCCGTGGCCCAGCCATGGTTGGCCTGGGTCAGTTGAGTTGGGTTTCTAAGGGATTGGGCTGCAGGGCTAGAAATTGTAGAATAGACATTTGGAATTGGGCTGGAGCCCGGGCTTTGAAATGCTGGCTGGGTGGGGTGGGGAATTAACCATAGAGAACATATTGTCACTGGTAAGACTTTCCTTGGCCAGCTGGATCGGATGGGCTGGTGTGCTAGAATTGGAAGCCATTGATTCCATAAGAGAATGGTACCAATTTTGTCATTTCTTTCAACTTAAGGCCCATATCAGTTTTGGTAAAAAGAAATCTAAAGATTGGAAATTCTTTAATTGCATTATGTTTCTCAATTTTTCCCTTCTACTTCTTCGATCGTCAATAGTACAACCACTTAATTACTAATGGATACATACTGTTCTAGTAAATCTCAATAGGAGCTCCCCTACAACAGCCTGCTTATTACTGGGCCTACATTCACCTCCAAAGGTTGTGGCATAAGGGACTATAAAGATTGACTTACAGTGTATCACAAAGACACATGTGGTTCCTATAGCTGGGATTTGCACTCCAAACAGGAACTCAAAAAAGCATCTCTTTGATTTCCAGTGCTCTGTATTGTTACTCCTCTGTTTTTATATCTTGTAAAAAGTGTAATGTCAAAATAGAGGATAACTTCCTTACCTCAAAACATCAGTAGATATGGCCATGTATAGCCTTTCATTTATCTATTTACTGAGTATTTTGAGCCTCTGAAATGATTTTCAGAAGGAACATGGTTATCTTTACACCAACAGCAGCAGAATGCAACTGACTTCAGTGCTGCATGATCAGGCCCTGTGAAATTCTTCAGATTGAAAATACTTTTCTTATTTCCATTGTCATATTTGTCCTAAGCTGGAAAATGTGTATTTTCCTCACAATGCTAATAAACCAACTTCAAGGTGCGGATTCTGCCACGTTTTATCAAGAAGGAGAAAGTTAACTTGGTAGAGTCGGGAGCAGTGCAAATATATAAAGCATCTGTAATTATTATTATTACTTATCATAGTGCCTAGGAGCCCCAATCATGGAGCAAGACTACATTGTGCTAGGTGCAGTACAAATACAGAAGAAAGACCGTTCCTGCCATAAAGAGCTTACAATCTAAATAACGCTGGTACTCCAGGGATATGTCTGCACTTGGAGCTGGGGGTGTGATTCCCAACTTGAGGAGACATACTTGTGTTACCTCTCATCGAGCTAGCATGCTAAAAATAGAAAGTAGACACAGCACTGTGGGAGGAGCTAGCTGCTCTGAGTGTTTGCCTGTTGCAGATGCTAGGTACTTATGAGGGATGGCCATTTCCTCATACTAGACTCTATTTCTAGCATGCAAGCTTGGGCAGTGTGAGAGTGTCTCCCTGAGCTGGGAATCACACCTCCAGCTCCAAGCGTAGCCATACCCTAGGTGCCAAACTAGGTGAAATATTGTACCCACATTTTAGCCATAATTAAAACAAAAGCACATCCCAGCCTCCAGTTCCAAAATAACACCGACAAAGAAGCACAGGTGTGCAGAGTAAGTAGAAAATATGAAGATTGCTATTATGTTAATCTGGAAAAAGTAACTGTTGCAAAAGAAGGGTGGGGAAGGGCTTGAGTCAGTCTTTCTTTTTTTAAATTCACCAGTCTGAGATTCTGACAGAAAGAGGTTCAGCCAGTCAGACTGCTGGAACATGTGGTGAGAGACACTTTTGCTTTGTACTCAGCTTGTTGAGCTAGGTGTTAGTTGCATTTTACCTTTTATTTCTTTGTAGCCAATTCTGACTTGTATGCCTCATTACTTGTAATCATTTAAGTTCTGATAACCATG
Organism: Chrysemys picta bellii; assembly: GCF_011386835.1. Taxonomy (NCBI): domain Eukaryota; kingdom Metazoa; phylum Chordata; order Testudines; family Emydidae; genus Chrysemys; species Chrysemys picta. The sequence goes on from NC_088791.1 coordinate 194,854,447, forward strand.
GCATGGTTCAATCCAAAATATGCTGTAGTAAGCCCACTGGCTTCCTGTTAGCTGGGCCATTTACTGCTGAATATTGACATTGGGGCTGCAAGTGGGGTAAGACTTGGGCTTGGTTTTGTGACCAATTTTGTGTGTGTGTGTGAGACCTGAGTTAACGTTGTGTTCTGAACTGGAATGTCCTATGTTCAGTAGATTAACTTTTTAGATGCTATCCAACCTCTGGGCCACACTACTTAATATAGACTTCCTTTTTATCAGTGAGTTACCCATCTTGATTGATAAGGAACTAAAAGAGGGCAATATAATTAATGCCAATCAACATAGTTTGACAGTCTGTACCCCTATGTTCACCCCTTTTTCATTGATTGTGATAAATGTTGTACAAAGTATGCTTTGTAAGACATCATTTGAAAACTCATGATTTGCTGATCATTATTGTCCTGGTAACTGTGTGGCAACATTGTATGTAAAGTTACAAGATTCCACTCTATGATATTACCAAAACATATTCCAACATGTTCTGCAGGGCAGTCACAAACCAGTTCCCCAGAGACAAAAGGCTTGGATCTCAGCCAGGTGTCAATGAGATCAAATGGACCATCACCTGATTAAGTGGCCACTGTACTGCAGGGGAGAGGGTGTGGGCAAAAAATCTACATTTTGACAAAGAAATAGCTTGCGGTTCTTGCTCACACAGACTTTCTGCCCCCTGAGCCTCAACTGGAGATGATTTTTGCGCAAGAGAAAGAGTTTTTAGAGGAGAGAGCAGATGCCCCCAAATATCTCTCCTTTCTCTCTACTCAAAGAACAAAGGAAGCAGTATCGGACTGGTGGAGAGATTCTGACTGAGAGAGGTTCAGGAAGTAAGACTGCTGAACCATGTGGTGAGAGACACTTTTGCTTTGTACTCAACTTGCTAAGCTAGGTGTTAGTTGCATTTTACCTTTTATTTCTTTGTAGCCAATTCTGACTTGTATGTCTCATTACTTGTAATCACTTGAAATCTATCTTTCTGTAGTTAATACATTTATTTTGTTGTTTTCATTTAAAGCAGTGTGTTTGGATTGAAGTGTTTGGGAGACTACATTTCTGTAAATGAAATGATGGACTTTCTATGAGCTTGTATCGTCCAGGAGGGCGATGGGCAGTACAAGATGACCATTTCCAGGGAGAATCTGGGACTGAGAATTTGCTGGTGTTGCTCTGCGGAGTAATTCAAGAGTGGCTGGCTATAGCACTCATACACTCCAGTTTGGAGTGACTTACATGCTGGAAGCTGTGTGAGAGCAGACCAGGAGTGGTGGCTCTCATAGTGAAACAGTGTAAAAGGCACCCCAGGTTGGAAGATTGAGGGGACACAGCTGTTCAGCAGACCAGATTGTACCCTGGGTAATGTCACACATAGGTTTCAGAAAAATAGATCCTAGATATCTTTTTTTGATGAGATTACAAATTTGGTTGATAAAAGGAACAGCATTGATGTAATACACTTAAACTTCTGTAAAGTATTTGACTGGTACTGCATAACATTTTGATTTTAAAAAAACTCTAGTATAATACAAAATTAACATGGCACACATTAAATGGATTTAAAACTGGCTAATTGATAGGTCACCAAATGTAATTATAAAGGGCGGGGGGAGTCACTGAGTGGGTGCATCCCACAAGATCAATTCTTGGTCCTCTGCCATTTAACATTTTTAGCAATGACTTGGAAAAAAACAAATTCATTGCTGATAAAGGTGGCAGATAACACAAAGATTGGGGGAGTGGTAAATAATGAAGAGGACAGGTCACAAATAAATAGAGAGATGGATCACTTGGTAAGCTGGGAGCAAGCAAACAATGTGTTTTAATATGGATAAATGTATACATCTAGGAAAAATGTTAGCATTACTTACAAGATGGGGGACTCCCTCTTAGGAAGCAATGACTCAGAAAAATATTTGGGGTCATGCTGGATAATCAGCTGAACATGCGCTCCCAGTGCAATGCAGCAATCAAAAGGAATAATGAAATCCTGGCGTGCTTAAACAGGGGAATCTTAAGTAAGAGTAGAACAGTTATTTTACCTCTGCATTTGGCACTAGTGTAACTGCTGCTGGAATACTGTGTTCATTTCTGGTGTCCACAAAGAAGGAGGTTGATAAATTGGAGAGGGTTCAGATAAAAGCCACAACAATGATTAAAGGATTAGAAAACATGTTTAATAGTTATTTAGCTGGGTGAAATTTTTTCAATGAATAGTGAATTGATCAAAAATGTGTTTTTCACACCTGAGAGAATTTGTGAATTCAGGTAAAATTCAGTGAGCAGTTTCAGCTGGAAAAAAAAGGAAAATGCACAACACTTGGTAAATTATTCTAACGGTTAACACTTTATTTCCAGTCTGAATTTGTCTAGCTTCAACTTCCAACCATTGAATCATGTTATACTTTTGTTGGTTAGATTGAAAAGTCCATTATCAAATATTTATTCTCCATATAGACTGTGATCAAATCACCACTTAACCTTCTCTTTGTTAAGCTAAATCATTTTTCTAATTGACATTTCATTTTGAATATATCATTTTGAATTGAGATGTCATTTTGAAATGACATTCAAAATGTTTTGTTCACCTCTGTTAGTGACCCCCACAGAGTCCGAGATGTGGAGGGAGGGTTGAAAATAAAAAGCATGAAAACTGTTTTTGACCACCAGAGGTATAGGAGAGGGAGCAAAGGGAGCTACTGAGACTTGGTGGTGTGTGTGCCTTGTGCACCAATAACCTTCTGCCCCCGCCGAGGGGTTGGCTAGGGGAAAAAGCACCAGCACCATCATGGTGGTTTGGTGCACCCGCTCAGAGTTCTGCCCTTCCCCTGGCCGTGGTGTCTCAACCATGTGTTTCCTACCTGCTCTCTGGTGGCTGGCCTGATCATGTCCGCCACAGTGGTGGCTCCAGCCCCTCCTCTGGCTGCCACTCTTACTTTTGCGAGATGTGTGGGAGTGGAAAACATTATGAGGAGGGGGGGGCAAAAACATACATCTGCCCCCACCCCTGATATTTCCCTCTTCTTCCTCCCCCTCCCCCCCACATCTCACTATTCCCTTTTCACAGTACCCTTTTGCCACCCTCCCTCACTGGGGGTTGAGATCCGCAGTTTGGGAAATGCTGGTGTAGGCATTATAGACACACATCTGTGCTGTGGATAGATAGATCTATTCAAACTCCAAGGTCAATTCAGTACATCACTCTTGGGGGGGGGGGGGGGGACATAAAACCAGTGACAGAGAGAGGACCTTTAAAGGAGAAAGAGACAATAATTTTGATCACTTCAGTATCAGGGCAAATCTAGAGATTCCCAACAGGAGAGAATTCGGCTGACTGGATTATTGAAGCTTTTGTGCCACAGAATGTGAATTTAGATATATACAACATTGAGAATAAGTAGTTTTTAAATCACACTGGATTCTTTTCCTTGGACAAGCAAAGTTCTTGTGAAAGTATTTTTATTAACTCTTTTAAAGAGTTGCAAATAGTTTAATTGTTTTTTTTTTTTTTAAATTTTCGTTTTCCCATCCACAATCGGAGATAAGACCTACACATGAGTAGCTGTCAGGGTTCATTTCAGATGCTTATCCAAACCATCTATAAAAACTGGACTGACTCTCTCTCTCTGGAGCGATTTTCAGCTCTGCTGCTTCTGGTTCTATCAAATTCACTTAGGGCTTGTCCACATGGGGACACTCAAGAAAATTAATCTGAATTAACTAAAGATGTGAATTTAAAGTAAATTAGTTAAATTGCATTAAATTCCTGTGGTGGACACTCTCATTCAGAATTTTATGTGGCCTTAATTTGGTTTAGTTTAATTCACTTTGGAAGCAAATTAAACTAAACTAAATTAAGGCCACTTTAATTCTGAATGAGAGTGTCCACCACAGGAATTTAATGCAGTTTAACTTTTAACTTTTTTCTGAGTGTAGACAAACCCTTCGAGTGTGGTGCTATAAATTAAAGGTTTGGAGAGTGGAGGCTTCTTTTTATCCAGATTAGATTATTGGTCTCTAATTCTAATCCATTTATTTTTAGCCACAATTGAATATCTAGGGGCTCTGACTATCCCTGCTTTATAAATTGGTTTGTGTCTTTGCCAGTTTAGATATTTGGTCCAGAGCCTACACAGATTAATTATGGACTAGAAATAAAAAGGACAATTTAGAAATCCATTTTGCTCCTGAAATCTGTGGTAATGGTAGTCATTGCTGACATTTTCTACATTAAACTTTAATTTGTCTACCCTGAGAACAAAGTTATTAGCCCAATCATTTCTCACTAAGTAAAAAAATAAAGTATGGGTAATACCAACATGTGCAATTGATGATTGAAATTTACAGTTAAGGAAATAATTTCACTGATATATGCCAAAGCATAAAAGCAAACAATATTCTGAAGGCAGTTGTGATGGGGGTAGCCCGTCCAGTTAATGATAGTGGAGTCTAAGGGTCGGCCCATCTCCATTACATAGCAGAGCTCTCTAAAATTTTGGGAGGTCTGATATATACAAAGACCAAGGAAATAGGAGATATTGGAAGAAAGGAAATGATCCTGGAAGTAAGCAGTGTTTGGAAGGAAATCCTGTTACTGTGTGATTAGAGAGACTGGGAACTCTGCAGAGTTGGTGGGGCAAGGTTCCCTTCTTTCCCGCATTAGGAAATGGACCAGATATCTGATGCCTCTTCCCTAATAGCAGTGGAGATGCAAGAAGAAGGCTCATCTGTTGGACTCTCCAGGCTAGATGACTAACTTCGGGGTGGAAGGGCCAGCTGAAGGAGAAGCTTTAAAAAAGTTTATGGAGGGGATGGTATGATGGGATAGCCTAATTTTGGCAATTTAATTTATCTTTGACTATTAGCGGTAAATATGCCCAATAGCCTTCGATGGGATGTTAGATGGGGTGGGATCTGAGTTACTACAGAGAATTCTTTCCTGGGTGTCTGGCTGGTGAGTCTTGCCCACATGCTCAGGGTTTAGCTGATCGCCATATTTGGGGTCGGGAAGAAATTTTCCTCCAGGGCAGATTGGCAGAGGCCCTGGGGGTTCTTCGCCTTCCTCTGCAGTGTGGGGCAGGGGTCACTTGCTGGAGGATTCTCTGACCTTGAAGTCTTTAAACCATGATTTGAGGGACTTCAATAGCTCAGACATAGGTTAGGGTTTATTACAGGAGTGGGTGGGTGAGATTCTGTGGCCTGCATTGTGCAGGAGGTCAGACTAGTCTATGACTCTAAGATGGTTAAGGCCCTGTAGCGGGGGTGTTACACCAGAGGAGAGCTGTCAGGACTCCTGTTTCAAGGGAGAGATACTGACTGCCTTAACCACAACTCCAACTCCAGGAGGAGTGCTCAGGGGCTTCTGCCTTAAGGAGAGAGAAAGAGAGAGAGACTGGCTTCCTGAAGTACAACCCAGGTACTACCAGAGAGGCTGAGGCTCTGTCTGTACTTACGGTTAAATTGACACTGCTACAATCAATGCAGTGGTGTTGATTTAGCGGATCTGGTGAATACCCAGTAAGTGGATGGCAGAGTGCTCTCCCATTAACTTCTGTACTCCAACTCCCCGAGAAGCATAAGGTAAGTTGGTGGGAGTGTCTCCCATCGACACAGCGTCGTGTAGACACCGCTGTAAGTTGACCTAAATTACATCGACTTCAGTTACGTAACTTAAGTAGCATAACTTAGCTCGACTTACAGCTGTAGTGTAGACCAGCCCTAAGTGTGGCATTGAGGATGCTCGTCAGTAACTGGCTGTGAAGAAGATGGGTGAAGAGAGAGCAGTCCAGAGTGGAAGCTGTGACCCTCGGAGGGATACTGACAAACAGGGAAAAGGAAGGAGCAGCCCAAGGAAGTGGCGAGAAATTGTAAGGAGCAGTCTGTAGGTGCCCAACGTGGGTCCAGGCCTGGAACCCAGAGGAGAGGACGGGCCAGGGTTTCCCTATCTCTTCCTCAGCAAAGGAGACAGTGTGAGCCTCAGGGTGGGGAAAGACATGACTGAGAAGGTATCAAAGGGGACTGAGGGCTTGTTGTGAAGGCCCAGAGCTTTTGGGACTTGGCTTGTTTGGACTGTTCTTTTATCTCAGAAGTGAACTAAGTTTGAAAGGCGACTTTGCTGGGGGTGGGACACAGGAGCCACAGACCATGATAAGACTAGACAGGGCTGGCCTTAGATGTGGGGAATCAGAACAGTTACTGGGCGCCAACTTCCAAGGGTGTCCAATCAACATCTAGGGTGGGGTACCAAATAGGGTTGGGTGTGGTATTTTGTTTTTGTGTTTGTGTTTGTGTTTGTGTTTTTTTTTTTTTTGCTTGGCTGTTTGGGAAATGCTGAAAACATTTTCTGCCCTGGATGACAAAACACATTGGTCTGGCCCCGAGGTGAGAATGCTAGACAACAATATACCATATCTTTTATTGAAAAAAGTATACCCCAATTGGTGAATTCCAGCAATATTCTAGAAAAATTAGGAATGTTGCTACATACATTTTCAAAGCAGTTTGCTAGCATTTGCAAAAAAATGTTTGGTGGTGTTTGCAGCATAGATTAGAGACCAATTTTCAAAGAATTGGTGATGCAGCATTAATAGGAACAGTAGGGCAATCTTTGCACTATTTTTTTTTTCATTTCCTAAAAGGAATAACAGAGTTACAGAATAGTCCCATTCTGTATAGAACACATCTCTCCAGTGACAAGAGTTAGTGGTAGGGCTGTAGGTGCATTTCTATGTTAAAAATAACTAGGGTCCAGATTTTAAACAGTATTTAGGTGCCTAAAGATGCAGATGGCACCTACTGAGATTTTCAAAAGCACCTAAGGAGATAGGGATTTTCAGAAGTGCCTAGATGCCTACTTGTTGAAATCTACCTCTTTAGACACCTAAAAATCTAGCCCTTAGTTTTTTGAGACTGGAAGGGTTGAGAGAGATGTGAAAACAGCGTTAGCAGTAATAACCTCTGTGATTCGAACCATATTGCAGGATTAAACCATTTGGGTAATACTTCTTGAGCAGTGAAGAAATATTTAAGTAATAGGGCTATAGTTAATCTTGGCAGAATTCAATTTTGTCTTTATAATTTCAACAGGTAATACTGATTATTTTAAAGCATTTTTTTATTTTCATCATTTTAAATTTTCACAATTGTGGGAAACTACGAGGGGGTTAGACAATGGGAAGAGTCAGACAATAGTTATTTAGTGACAGTAGATGTTGAGATTCAAAAAGCTAAGTTTTATAACCATTAAAACACAAATTGCCAACCTCATATATCAAAACTTAAGTCAAACTCTACGTTCTCCAGGAGCATATTTTTTTCTTTGCCTATCTGTAAATTTCAATGATTGATGGAAGTGTTTTTTCATTGGTTGTGTGTGTACTGCGAAATTGATACTCATCAACATTTATGGATTAAAAAATAATCTAATTATGAAGCCTAGCTCTAGTGTATGGGAGGTTTCATGCAGGGCTCAATTTGGCAGGCCTGCTCTTAGGTGGCCTCTGAGAAGGCCTCCTGGATAAGGCCCTGAAAGGAGATAGATGTAGGGATGCCTAGTTTGAGGATCTAGCTGAGATGTAGGTGCTGAGCAGCTTGGCAGCATCAGAACTTAGATGGTTCTTCACATGGCACCTGCAGAAATTTAGACACCTAGGAAGTTTAAGTGCCTGCAGGGTTAGGCAGCAGTTGAGCAGGGTTTTTGAGGACCTAATTTTTGTACTTGTGTTCCTAAAGTGGCGCTTAGGTGTATAACTTCCTTTGTGGAGCCAGTCCCTAAATCAATTAAAAAAAAATGAGATGACAGGCTCCTAAGTCAGTTAGGTGTTGCAACACTGAGCAAAGCAATGTCTAAATATCTTAGAAATCTGGGCCTTAGGTGCCTTTTAAAATTATACCCCCATAGCTCAGTTTACCAATGTATGCAATAGCTATGGAAAAAGAAAATAAATATATCCTGGTAACTATAGACGCTCATTTTATTGAAACTTAAGAATGCTTTCTTGTGATTTCTGAGATTCCCAACTAGTCACTTGGGGTCAGACTGTGATATCCTTACCTACACAGAGTAGTATCTTACTCCACAAGTATTCCCATTGGCTTTAGTAGGACTGCTGGAGTGCTGGAGTTACCCTTATTTGCACTGAATAGTATCTCCTTCTGGGCCATGATGAACACAAAGAGAAGGGGGGAAATTACAAATAGTTTTCTTCATTAAAGAGCAAATTGTGCCATCTTTATGACTGGAAAACTCCTAGGTATTTTTCCTCCTTGGGAACTGAAGACATAAAAGCTGCAGGCTTTTCAGGAGGCCTAGGAATATGTCCTTAGGGATGGGAGGGGGGATACTGTCTGCTCTACCAAATCCACAGGCATTGTGCTACTTGAGTTGCAACTTTTCAGATCAGAAACAAATCCATCTGATTTGTCAGTTGGGGTAATTGCATTTCTAATGTCACTTTTTATAAGAGTGATGATAACACTCCTGTCCTGGCAAAATCCCAATGTTTGTAATTCCATTCTCTATTCTTCACATTCCCCCTGTAGTTTCAACAGCAGAAGTGACTCCTAATTTTCCTCCTCCGTAAAACTGTTCTGTAGTGTTGCTGGTGTAAAATGACTTCTGGATGTCACCCTGGAGGTGGCTTCATTTTAGGGGTGGGTGAATGATCCTTTTGGTATCTAAAGGTCCTTAGAAGATAAGTGCTGTCTGAATTGGAGTTATTTATAATTGAAAGTAATACTTGTACAGAAAAATATCTTCTGATACATATGATATACACAACAAAATACTCATATAAACACACTTTTATGGATAGAGATACTAATTTTCATTATTTCTGGTGTATTTTCATGACACAAATGATTTGGTGCTGTATTTACCACCCTTTACATCAGCTGTCTTCACTGTGGTTCGATATCCATCACCAGCCTTCACTGAACAATACATTATTAATTTCCAGCTAACAATTGACACTACTTCATGAAAAGTTAGTCTCCTGGTTTTCACCCTACACATAAGCCTTCCAGTCAAGATTCTGTTAGAGAGGAATAATTCTTCTTTATGTGTTAAACCTTAACAACTATATATAGCCCAGGTCTGCTGCCTTTATTCATGTGGTGTGAAACTTTGCTTCACTGAAAAAAATGTAACTACTTGCAAAGACAATTTCATCCGGGAGAACTTGAGCCCTGATAATCAGCTGAGCTAACCAGCTCTCCTGGCAACATGTGGTCACACATGGAAGAATCCTAAACAAACCTTTGTGTCTTAGCAGACACCTGAAGAGAATCCATAGCAAGCGGATTGCTTTCCAGTGTGCCCTCTGCGACTTGCCTTGGAGACGCAGAAAAATGTAAATCACATCAAGTCACCTGCAAAGGACCTCTCGCACCAGAAGTGGCCAATGCTAGCAGACTGTGTTGCTCCCTCCCTATCTCTGCTTCAAATGCAGAAATGCTGCAAGCTCCAGCTTCCGACTCCCCAAATACCCTGGCTACTGCATCCCAGTCAACTCCTCCACAGCCACAACAAGAACAAGTGGTCCAATAATTTACTACTGATGGAAGGACTACCACTGTCTCTTTGGATCACCGAACAGGATGCTACCAATAAAAGAATAAGTGCTGCTTCAAAGATCCCTAAACTGGACCCCACCAATAGGAGGATTGGCGCCCCCTTGTAGCTTATGCAAGGCAACTCTACCTCCAGATGGCTTAGTGCTTCCTCACAGAATGTCCAGCACAACGCCATCATGAGAAGGGTCAGCATCTCCTCCCCAGCAGGTAATTTCATGGGATCCTATCATCGGAAGGGCTAGCACTATCTCACAGGTCGCCCATCGAGACCCACACAATGGGACCTCATTCCTAGACAGACCAGCACGACCTCCAAGACCACCCAATGGGACCTTGCCCCCAGAAGGTCTCACAGTGTGTCAAAGATCCCCAGACAGAACTCATTCACAGAAGGACCAGCATTGTCCCTGAAACTCCCAAGCAAGGCCACATACCTAAGGGCCAGTACCGGTGCCTCCAAGACTGTCTTGTTTGTATTTTGGTATGTTTGTAATTTCTACATTTCCAGTGTGGTACAAGAGATTTTACCCATGTGACTATTGTAGTAGTTCTCAAGATGTGCAAAGTGCTTACCAAACACATCAGAAAATAACAGTCCCATATGCTTTCAATAAAGAGAAGTTCTTGGTTATCAATTGGACTTGTGGTTTAGCCAAAATAGCTTGCTGATAATACAAGGGGTTTGTGACACTTGTATCAAACGTGCATAGGCTGCTTCTTAAATTTGGCGGTAAAAGGAAAAATTTCTTTGGGGGCAGGTGGTGGTGGGTGGTAACCAGGTTTATTTCCCCCCTCCCCCTCAGATTCACTGTAATTATCATGAAGGATGGTGTGGTTGCTAAAGCACTGGACTGGGATGCAGGGCATCTGGGTTCTGTTGCCAGCTCTGCCATAGGTCTCCTGTGTACCTTGGGCAAATCACATTATTGAGATGGTGTTTCTTTCCATCTCAGTAATACTGCCCTCCCTCACAGCTGTGTGATACATTCATTAATACTTGCAAGGCACTCAGTGATGTGGGTCATATAAATATCTAGCAATTGCCAATCACAGGAAAGAGAAGTGTTGCAAACTCAGTTTCATTGGCTGTCATTTTAGAGTTGTGTGCACATACACACCTTCATTTACCATGCACTGTTTAATTTTAACCCCAATTACATTGCATTTCTGTTTTTCTTGCTATTTCTTATGACTTTAGTTGTCTTCCTTTTTCCTTGTTTCCTAAATTATCTTTTTTAGTATTGCTGCTAATATCATAGGCAAATGAGCAGAGAAGTTAGCATAAGGGAATAGAGCATGAGGAAAGTTCTCCTCTGCAGACCACAGCATGTATCTGTTGCAAACTGTGGGCTTATTCAAGAATGTGGTACCTTCCATCCTGTCAATGGGCATTCTGATCTCAGAGCCACTGGGGAATGTGCAAGAGTGATCCACAGTGAAGCCTGGAGGGGAGAATTTGTTTCTTGTAGATGAACTAGGTCCTTCATAGATTTCTGGCTGTTTCCAGTAACCTCTGATACAGGAGAAAAAAATGCTCACAAATGTTACTCATGGGCTTAAAATATACTTGAAAAGATGTATGGTATTATTTAAACTATAATGGAACTGCACAGCTTTCCAGATTTTCAGGACTGACCTAAAATCAGACCTTTAAATATTTCATTTTGGCATACTATTATGTGTGACAGTATATTAAATACTAAAAATTTGTCACGACTCTAAAATCTTATACATGCAGCCATCTCTAGGCAGGAAGGCAGCAGGCAATATACAGCATACCAAAAAACAGTAGGGGAAAAGAAGACTTTTGACTAAGGATACTGGAGCATGGATCTGGATTGATAGATCAGAGGATGTGGAATAGGTTACAAAACTTTTTACTTTTAGGTCCTTGGTTTATATCTAGCTTCAGTCAGTATGTCCTGAAAGTCCCTACCATCTAAGGTCTATATGAAATTATCTGGCCATCTCATTCCAGTTCCTGGCTGCATCATAAGTGGATTCACATCACAAATGTCTCTTTAATCTAGTGGGGAAAGGCATAACAAGAACCAATAGCAGGAAGTTAAAACTAGACAAATTCAAATGAGAAATTAGGCATCTTTGTTTAATAAAAAAAAAGTGAGGGTGATTGACCACTGGAAAAAACTACCAAAGGGAAGTGATAGATTCTCCATTTTTGTGGTGTCTTCCAATCAATACTGAATGCCTTTCTGGAAAATGTGCTTAGTCAAACACAAATTATTGGGCTCAATATAGAAGCAACTAGGTGAAATTATATGGCCTAGGTGGTATAGGCGGTCAGACCAGGTGCTCTAATGGTCCTTTCTGGCCTTAAAATCTATGAATGAATTGGCTCCCTTGTTGGCAGGCTCAGTAGAGCAGAATAAAATAGTAGTAGCTGAGGGATGAAAGGACCCAGGAATAAACCATTGTCTCCTAAGAGCGATCCCTCCAGGTTAGGGTTGAGGCAGGTTGGTGGAACAGCATGGGACCTGTGCCGTACCTGTATTGTGGACTTCAGTTTCTAGTGCTTTCGGTTAACCATATTTCACTAAAACTACACTCAGCTTAGGGGGGAAAAAATCAAAATGAATTATTTCAGTTGATTTTGAATCACATGCAATTAATGATGAGTTCTGCAATGTGTAAGTATAATGAACATTTAATACAATGACAGCTCTGTCTTTATTAGAGATCAGACCTTTCGGTTGTCCCTGCATGACACATTCTATTGTTGTTCAACTAGTTAATCACCTCTTTTGTTAAGTCAAGATTTATTTTTACATTTCTACCCCTCAAGTATTGGTTCTTTATTTTTAGAATTGAGCCACCTATTACAGTGATCTCAAACTCTTGGAGTTCTAAGATTAATTAAAAGTTTGTATCCCTTTCCCTTTTGTATTAAATTTAGATTCATGTCACGTGAAAATATGCAGCTGTGTATAAATGACTACTAGAGTTCCACCCATGATTCACAAAGAGGCATGTGCTGTATACACTGATATACTACACAACAAATGTATTATTGCAGAAAGGTTCACAAAAAGGAGGATTAGTTTTGGTCTCTGTGTTTTGCAGTTATCTCCCATCCTTCATCCTACTTATGCCCAATGAAATCTGAAAATCATTGACATTTAGGGTTGGGACGGACCTTGAGAGGTCATTAAGAACAGCCTCCTGCACTGAGGCAGGACCAAGTAAACTTTAGCCCATCCCTGACCATGCTGTCTAAACTGTTTTAAAAACCTCCAATGATGGGGATTCCACGGCCTCTCAGGAAGCCTGTTCCAGTGCTTAGCTAGCCTTGTAGTTAGAAAAATTTTCTGAATATTTAACAAACTCCCCTTCCTGAAGGTTAAGCTGATTACACCATATCCTACCTTCAATGGACATGCAGAACAATTGATCACCATCCTCTTTATAACAGCCCTTAACGTATTTGGAAGATTATCAGGTCCACCCTCAATCTTCTTTTCTCAAGACTAAATATGCATATGCATTTAAACCTTTCCTGAGAGGCCAGGTTTTCTAAAACCCTTTAATCATTTTTGTTGCTCTCCTCTGGACTCTCTTCAATTTGTCCATATCATTCTTGGAGTTTGTTGCCCAGAACTGGACACAGTACTCCAGCTGAGATCTCACCAGTGCTGAGTAGAATGGGACAATTACCTCCAGTGTCTTACATACAACACTCCTGTTAACGCACCCCAGAATGACATTAGCCTTTTTTGCAACTGTATGACATTGTTGACTCTCATTCAATTTGTGATCCTCTAGAACCCCCAGATCCTTTAACAGTACTACTGTGTCTGAGTTCAGTTACAATGCATTCCCAAATCGATGCATCCTATTTCTAACTCTTTCTGTAAACTTGTATTGAAATAGGTAGAAATACCACATTTAGATATTTCACAGGTGATTAAAGAAGATATAAAGGATGAATTCTCCATTTTATTTCTTTTACTATACCATTCACCCATGAAAAATGCACTTTTAGCCTCTATTGATGTGGTCTATTGTACTGAACACACAGCTACTATCTAGGAATGTCAGACTTCTGAAAACAATTCGCTATGTGCCCTTTGGCTATACCGTACACCCCTTCCCTGGGCTGCATAATTTTTATTTCAACAGAATTGTACCCACTTATACCAGGCTGATTTTTCTCTGCTATCTGCTTCCCCATTTATAAAACACTTACCTAATATCACAGCAGTTATGTAAGAGTTAATGAGTAAATGTCTGTACAGAGCTTTGAAACTGTAAAGTGTAAGTGAAGATTGATTGGTTAATATAGTGCAAGTTATTTCTGATGTCCTGCCAAGAATCCTGCTTTGCAGGATCAGCTTCCTTATATCTGATCATCTGCATGTTTTTCAGTTTAGACCTTCAGGTCTTCGATTTGATGCTTAAAAAAAATAGACCACATTTAAATCCCATCAGAATGAATGCGATCTATTGGAAAATATTTTTGAAATTCCAGTTCAGTGCTGAAATTCATATCACTCATCTTTCAAAAGACTTCTTGTCAGACTACTGACATTTTTACTTTAAAATCACACATCTAAGTTGCAGATGTTTTCTGTATTTTAGCTAAAATTACATATTTGCGTTAGACATCAAAGTGGAATGTATAATATGGCATCAAAGTCTTTCTCCTATTTTAATGTAACATCATAAACTGGAAAAATAACCCTGAAAATTTTTGTTAATGTTTAATGTTTGCTGATACTTTTACAGTAGAAGTAAAGCTCTGTCCACCTGCACACAGACATGAAAGTACATTTTGAGTGGGTAGTAGAGAAGCTGTGCATTTTATGACCTATTCATCATGAAAACTTATTGTGTGACTGAGATACATACTAGACTCTGGCAGGCACTAAGGCAAACTGACAGATTTCAACACGAATAAGCACATACACAGTAGGGGAATACCACATTAGAACTGAGGGACTTGCCAAAAGATGGATTATAAAGCAGCAAGATTATTCAAAGGAAAATGGTATTGTATAAATAAAGGAAGCAATTCTGTAGTCCAACTGACACCAGCGCTAGAGATGCCAACATAGTTTCTTGGATCATGCCAAGGTAGCAGATGCCACTGGCACAAAAAAAAAAAAAAGCCTTAACATCTGGTTATTGTTGTTTTCCACCAAAAATGAGGAAGGGACAATGCATTGTTCTAATATGCATCAGTGAAAGGATCTCAAATTTTTTGAGCATTGAAATAACCTTGTGTGAACAGGTGCTGTTTCCAACCTGCTTTCATACACATCCTATACAAATTTGGCATTTGATTTTTATTCACACTACAATGTAAAGTTTAGCTCAAGCTTCGTCTCCAAGCATGGCTGCTCCTAGGGTTCCTACCTCAGGACTGCTCAGCTCACACCACAGATCCTCTGTTGCTCTAAAGAGCTACTCCCCTCTCCTCCTTATCCGGGCTGGGAAATGAGCCACTTGCCTCAGTCAGTGAGCAGAATCCACTTAATCCTTCCCAAGTAGGATGAACACCTGCTAAGAGGATGGGTGTTTCTGGCAGACACTACCAGGCTGTTACACCTCATGAACAACCTGATTCAGCCGCTATCCCAATGAAGGATCTAGTCCTATGAAGTGTTGAGCACCTTCCTTAGGCCTTAAGAGAAGAGGCCATTTGGTTGAGAAACATAAATAGTGTATTTAAGTGAATGAAAATTAAATAACTTTGATTTAAGCTTCTCAGGGCAGGGACTCTGTTTTTACCTGTATTTTATTTGATGCCAAGTGTGCTCTTAGTGTGTAGCAAATACTAAATATTGATAGTCAAACATGTTGCCTTTATCTTTTCTTTTAATCTTAATTCAAGCACATCAGATGAAATTCATCCTTGTGCAGAGGGAAAGCCCAAACTCCATTTCAAGGTGTGTCTCTGAGACCCTGATGCTGGAGATGTTATCTTACTAATGTATTTTTAAAAAGGAATTTCTCACTTTATTTTACTGATACAAGGTCCGATTCTCCACTGCCATGCACCTTGTGCGGTCACTTACACCTAGGTGAAATGCTTCCATGCTCTTTTGGTAGTGCTTTATAGTCCCTTTGTAAATGACCACCTGATGTTCAAGACAGGGAAGAATCAGGCCCACAGTATATTAACATAATTACTTTTGGGTAGGAATGGGTCACTTGATGGTTCCTACCCTCCCTATCAAAGTGGATAAGTACAGCTTGCTCCCCTGTGTTTGCCACACTGAAGTGACAAGTTAAGCTTGGCTTTTAAGCCTGCACATACAGCTCTTGCACATGACTACTTATATAATATTGCAGCAGCCCAGCATGGGGAGGCAAGAATGACTTGAGGGGGAGGGCAGCAGTGGAATGGAGCAGTGCACTTGGTTTGAACGGTGAACAATTTCAGTCCAGCTTGTGACAACTGAGAGAGAAGTTTTGAGCCAGTGATCACTTACACTACAAGAAAATTGTACAGGGGAAAAGATGCATCTCTCTGTATATGTAATAAACAGATGATTTAATTCAACATTTACAACTAATAGAAAAAAATTAGAACTGCCTATTGGGGCCAGATTCTTGACCCTGCTGCAGCCCTTTTGTGCGGCTCTAGTGTTGTAAATGGGATGGACAGTTGGCTTAACTTGAGATGCAGGAATATCCAGGCGGTGGACACCATGCCTGTGTGACCATCCCACTATGTAGGGAGTATGGTAGGAATGCTGTTGTGCTCTGGTGGTCTCCAGCTGGTGCACCAGGCCCTTGGGCCGATAGCCGGCCAGCCTGGCTAATCTAAACTCTGCTATGAATGGGGTCAGCATAGAACTAGCATGAGGACTGGGGACAGACACCATGTCTCTTTTCTGGGCTCCCTCCACACAGTTGGGTTCTGCCCATGTTGAAATTCTATATACCATATGGTAACAATTACTGCAAAGTGTGGCTGTGGTTATGAAAGTGCCTATTTCTACTCACCATACCTGCTTCCTTTGAGCCCATTTCTTCTCTGGTGTACTGTCTATCTCATGCAATCCCCATAAATCTATGCGATTGCACAGGGCTCAATGTAGCCCTTTATCTCTTTTAATCATAAGCTACTTTTAGGGTACTGACAAAACTTACAGAAAAGCAAACTGAATTCTAGCCTTCCTCATGCAGCAGCAACAAAATTGCCTGCTAAATTCCAAAATATTGGCTCTTTATTAGTCGCAATGCTGTAAGAGGCAGAACACAGCTTGACATTCAGAACCCACTTAGAATTCACAGCGCTGGTAGTTAGGGAAACTGAAACTGAGCACAAGGGTTACAGAGGTCATTAAGAGAGAATAAATATGGAACCTCACAATGTCATTTTCAGTCACATTTCTGACTATAGCATCATTTTAAGGTTCCTAAGCCTAAACTCAACTTTGTTTCTCTATCTTTTAGCCACAGGACTGCAATGTTCTGTCATTTTGTCACATTGCCTATAAAAGTGCTCCTAGTTAAAACAGGATTATAACTGCTTTTTGTCTTGAGAATTTGAAAACGCGCTCTAAATGTTTTGAATGTTACTGTGATAGGTATAATGCTATACCTTTCCTGTGTGACACTTCTTCTTGGCCCTAGGATGTCCTTGGATACAAAATATTTAATTTCATTAGGGGGTGAAGACCTTCTCATCAATATACGGGGGAGGAAGACACACACCTTAGGGAGGGATACAGACCAGAGGCACTTGTGGCAATGAAGTTGAGAAGGGAGTTGTAGAAAACTGGCTGGTCAAAGACAAAGCAGAGCAGGTACACACTAGTTGCTGAATCCCTAGCAAGGGCTTTGTTCTGTGATGATTATTAGATTGAAATGATAATAGCTTCTTTGGAGTCCCTACCATATCAGTGCAAGTCAATCAAACTTTACTGCACTATAATAAACCCTCACTACATGACAGCTGATGCAATTGATTCTTATTTTCAACTGTTGTCATGTCAGAATGTCTAGGAGAGAAATGTTATTGTGCAAAAGTTCCTCCACTGAGATCAGTGGAGATGACAAAATGTAATTAAGGGATTGATTCTTCCCTCACTGAAATTAATGTTAAAACTCTCATTCTCATTGTTGGGAATTGGATAGGGCCTTCTGCGTGATTAACCTCTGCCTGTAAGCAGTAGCTATCTTTTAAATGTTATCTTTGCTATATCAAAAAGCATTTAACACTGAAATATCAGATGAAATTAGTTTATAGTAGGGGGTTATCAGTGCCTACCAAATTCAGACCCGAATCCTGCAAATACTCACATCTGTAATTTTATGCACCCGAGTAGTCCCACTGAATTCAAGTGTGTCAATTTACTTGCATGTGTGAGTGAGAGCAGAATGGGGGTTTAACCACTTCAGCAAAACAAAGGTTAATTTTTACAGACATGTTAATTTCCCAGACACCCCAAAAACCTCCTCTCCTCATAAAATAAATGCTGAGTCACCTAATACATGTTCTGCTTTCCTCAAACAACACACCAAAGATATATTTTGTGTGGAAATTTTATAAAAAAAAAAAAGGGGAGGGATCCCAAATCATCTTCTAGGCTGAGATTTCATATGCTAGGATTCTGTCCAGGGGGAAATTTTGTCATGAAATATTACACTACTAAACTGGAATGGGCATTGAGGCCTACATCCAGATTTAGCAAACAGCCTTATCTTTATAACAGACCAACTCCATACCTTGGAAAACTGAATGCTCTGAACTTTGGGATGTTTAAAATCCAGATCTGAATTTTTCAGCCTTAGTCTAGCTCTAGTTTTGGGTTAGATTTGCAATCATTTAACATTAATGGAGACACAGAATTTGTCAGTAGCATGTGCAAAAGGAATCTGTGGTCATTACTACAAAGCTTCAGTCTACTGTGCCACAGAATAAACAAGCCATGGAGACAAACATCTGGATAATATTTATATAAAACTTACGCTTGCATGTACTGCAGAGCAGTCACCATTACCACGTGAACATTTACCAGCAGCTTTGACTAGGAAATCACCATCATTCTGCAGATATTGCTGTACAACCTGTTGATAAGGGCTAGTTTTAATGACAGCCCTGGAGAGATTAATATGATTTTATTTTTAATTCTGGCAGATTTCTGGTCCTGTTCATATTTTAATTTAAAAAGCTTTTCTACAGCTGAAATGCAACAGTGTACTAATTATTCCTCATGTCTCTGCCTGTTGGTTTGCTGAGATAAGTATATATTCTATTTATTCAACACAGTTCCGGTCTGAAGTGTTAAAATTCTTACACCTACAATTGGTATTATCCTATAATTCAAGGATAACCGGCGAGATGCCCCATTTTGAGGCAACAGTAGCTCCTGGTTATACAAGCTCTGAGGGTAAAGGCTGAATAATCCCTGATTTTTCAGGCCCTGATTCACCAGCCCATCCCACTTCAGCAAAGTATTGAAGCATGCACTTAACTTTAGGCATGTGTTTATGTCCCATCCACTGGGAGTTGGCAGATGCTGAAATGTTTTGCTGAAGATTCTGGCCTGGTACTCAGAATATCTGGGTTCAATTACTGTCTTCTCCAAAATTTTCCTTTGTGACCCGGGGTGATCATTTAGGGTGAAATTCTAGTCACAGTGAAGTCAATTGGAGTTTTGCCATTGATTTCACTGAAGCCAGGATTTCACTCTTCACCTCAGCAGGACTAGTGAACTGGGAGAAAAGGAAGGAAATTTTACTTGGGTGTTAATAAGTGTTTTAAAGTGGGAGAAATCGGTTTGACAAACTGATGGAAGTTACAGACTTGTAGGGGAGGGGAGGAACTAATGCGGGCAGTGGTGAGATGTCATTTTGTCATTCTTCAGATTAATACTTTGAAGAATAATCGGCAATTGCCCTTAGTTTTGATTGTCCTCCTAATAATTCAGTATTTATTCACATGCATAACTTCTCCTTGGCTTATGCTGCTAAAAAATCTACATTATCAAGACACCAGTTGTTTCTTTTCTTTTCTTTTGGATAGTGGTTATAATGGGCAGAACCGGCTCCAGGCACCAGCTTCTCAAGCAGGTGCTTGGGGCGGCTGCTCCGGAGAGGGGCGGCATGTCCAGGTATTCGGCGGCAATTCGGCAGACGGTCCCTCACTCCGCCTGGGAGTGAAGGACCTCCCGCCGAATTGCAACCGCAGATCGCGATCGCGGCTTTTTTTGGTTTTGTTTTTTGTTTTGGCTGCTTGGGGCGGCCAAAACCCTGGAGCCGGCCCTGATAATGGGAAGAAAAAGGCAGAGGATTTCCTGCAATGCTGCAGCACAGATCTGAGCTGGTGAGCTGAACGTAGGGATCCTCTAGGATAAGCACTGCACAAAGGGGTTGATTAGACCACTCAATGAACTGCTCTTTTTCTTGTCATCTTGTCCTTCCTTTCAGCTTTCTGTTTCATTCTCTCAGTCTGTATATTATTGTTTTCTTATTCAAGAAAGCGCGTAAGAAACTTTTCTGACACTTCAGCACAAATACTGGGTCTCGGCGTCTACTGGAAAACAAGCACCAGATTTCTGTTCCAATGAGTTCCTATGTGCTATGAGCACAGATTAATTCTTAGGGCCACATTCTGATACTCTTATAGTAAGAATATATTCGATTCAGTGGGACTACTCATGAAGTAAGAATAAGGGTATCAAAATTTGGGTCTTAGTGTATACCTGTATAATGCCCTGGCTGAGTCATCAACAGAATGGTTCAAACCTGAGACTTCTGGATGTAAACATAAGTGTCTACTGATTGAGCTAAAATACACTTAGTGCAAAAACTGTACCAGCTAATAAACCTCTACATGATCCAGCCACTAGAAAGGGACAGAGTCACTTTTTGTACTAACACAGTGTGATAGGGCCATCCTGCCTGGAGTGCCCTCCTTTGGCAAGTCGTGGCACTATGGGTGTGCTGCCTCAGTTTCCCTCCTTCAGAGTCCTCATTAGTTTCACTTCAGGCTTCCTTGACTCAATAATACCCTCTTTGGTAGCTGGTTTATTGTTTAAAAAAGTAGTGTAAAATAGTCCATAACAAAAGTCCCAAATATATAGTCCACTTCTCACCAAAGTGCAAGCAGTCATTAAAACTCAAGACCTCTCGTCCCTTGATGCCCCACATACCACATACCTGTGCCTTCAAGCACAATTGTGTTTCCTGTCAGTCTACTTCAGTCCCTGGGCAGCCAGGCCACCCCTTGCAGCTGAAGTGTAACCCTACTCTTCCCAGCAGAAACCCCCACAGCCTCTCTGCTGGGAGTATCCTTGCCAGGCGAGAGTCCCTCATTTTCCTCAGCTCTCTCACAACTCTCCAGCCCTGCAGATGTCAGTAGGTTAGCTCCTCCACTATACCCTGCCTTTAGCCCTCTCTGGCCTATTGCTCCAGCTCTCTGGCTTAGAGCCAGTAGGGAGCTACCTTTGCTGCTCTCTGGCCTTCAGTCTTCTCCCAGGAGCCACCCTCTGCTCCCTTCCAGGACTGCTCCAGACCCCTTGTCTCTGGCAACGCTCATTCACCCTTCCTGACTAAACTAGTCTGCACTGACTGGGGCCCCTGCCTGCCCCCACTCACCCCCAAGCTCTCTCTCCCTGATCCTTTATAGCCCCCAGATGCTGCCCCTCCCTCTTAAATGAACAAATGGGAGCACCTGTTCTGGCACAGGGGCACGGGACCTACTTCATTTACTGGGACCAGCCACCCCGTGGCATATAGGTTATACATTCCCCTGTCTGGGGAAGCTGATCCTGAGCTTCTCAGGTCCACAGCAACTCACATCCCCTTATGAGTCACCAGGTGCTCCTGTAGATGGACCGTTGGCAGTAGGGGTCAAGTTCAGGAGCGCTGGATCTATAAGCACTAGCCTTTACTATCTGAGCCAAAAGACCCAGCTCTGTTATCTCAAAGGGTTTACTGACTCAGATCTCCATAGTCCAGGCACTAGCGGGGGACAGTGTAGATTGTAGGTTATACGGCAGAACCTCAGAGTTACAAACACTTCAGGAATGGAGATTATTCGTAACTCTGAACAAAATGTTATGCTTGCTCTTTCAAAAGTTTACAACTGAACGTTGACTTAATACAGCTTTGAAATGTTACTATGCAGAAGAAAAATGCTGCTTTTCCTTTATTTTTTTAGTAGCTTATGTTTAGCACAGTTCTGTACTGTATTTTTTTTTGTCTCTACTGCTGCTTGATTGCATATTTCTGGTTCCAAATGAGCAGGGCCAGCTCCAGGCACCAGCTTGGCAAGCGGGTGCTTGGGGCGGCCACTTCGGAGAGGGGCGGCGGGTCCAAGGATTCAGTGGCAATTCGGCGAATTGCCGCCGCAGATCGCGATCGTGGCTTTTTTTTTTTTTGGCTGCTTGGGGTGGCCAAAACCCTGGAGCCGGCCCTGCAAATGAGGTTGACCGGTCAGTTCATACACTGATGTTTGTAACTCTGAGGTTCTACTATACTTGTAAATAATAAGGTTTCAGATCCTACACCAAACATATGACCTTGGTTATGCTCCTACTGAAGTGAGAATGGAATGTGTGTATCTGAGGGTGAAGACTAAGGAATATCAGAAGGGAGCATACATTTAAGCATAAAAACCTATGTATAGACTAAAACTGAAATGACTGTTCTATTTCTGAATGATCAACAATGAAATATCTGCTTAGTATATTAGAATCAGTGTTTCTTCTAAATGAATTTATAATCCTAGGGGCAGTTAAGCCTAAATAAATAGTATGACTCTTGTTCTTTTTTGATGCTGATACTAGAAAGTGTATCCAATATTCAAATATCACTGAAAAAAGTTATAATAAGTGAAGAGAATCACTGAATTAATTAGCAGGTTGACTCCAGTTACAAATTACTTCTAAACTACTGCTTTACACTTCAAAGCAACCTTTTATTCTTTGCCACTGGCACTGAAAGCCTTGATGCTGCATTGTGTTTGTGTGGGCAGATCGCTGCATTCATGCAGAAGCCCCATTGATTTCATTGAGACCCAATGTGGCTGACAGGGTCCATCTATTTGGATCGGATTGTAGGATCCATGCCTACATTAGGAATCTACAGGATTGATTGTTTTTTAATTGATGCAGTACAACATACTAGTGCTGACAGCAATAGGCCCATTAAGACTCTTTAAATTCACTTCAGTGGGAGAGTGCTTATGCACTGAGGGCAGAATAGTTGCAGCAGCTTAACAACCTAAATCTAAAAGCCCACAAATAAAGTGCATATTACCAGCCAACAACAATGTATTTTGCTGTGACATTTAAAGCCCAAACAAAATGTAATTCCTTGGTTGTGAAAGTCACTACTCACCACATAAAGCCCAAGTAGACAGACTTTGTGAGGGGAGTTCAGTGGACTTTGGTGGAGATTAAATTCACAAGTCTTCTCAGCTGCAGGAAGGATAGCTATAGCAAAGCACAGTTGCCATTCTAGCTTATATAGACTGAAATAGCCACAGTCTCGCCAAGATTCCTAGCCACAGCGACCCTCTCCCCACAGTTTCTTCTGTATACTGCTGTTCTGAGGCACCATGAAGCTCTTCTTCTGCAGTGCACGGGGGTGTGTGGAGGTGGCCTGCATGGCTGTCCCTTTCTCTCTCTCTCTCTCTCTTTCTCATACCTCCCCTATCATGAAGCTCAGTGCAGAGGGCTTTGTGTTTCAAAGACTTTCACCCTTCTTGCATAGCTGATTGGACTATAACTGAAAATTGTTCTGGAGTACAAGCAAATAGTTACCTATAGCTCATTGTTCAACCCCTCATCTCAGCTGATCTTTCCACCAGTTACAATATAATTTGATTTCAGTTATCAATAGCATTCTAGTATTACATACAGCCCAGACTTTCTAAAAAACACAGCTCCAGACTTTGTCATCCTAGAAGAACAAGAGTTATTCTCTCTTCTTGGGTTTAATTGCCACCAGGATTAGTATTTCCTCTTGAAGAAACCCTCATCTGTTTTAAAACGATCAACATTTAAATATTGATGCTTAATATTAGAATCAGGAATTTCATTTTTTTCCAGACTATTGAACTGGTTTACCCTCTCACTCCTATATATTGAAATGCACAAATTTCAAAATGAACCTTATGTGCTAATTCAGTACTAGTCTTTCTTAATTTGCCAATGTGTTTTTCTAGGTAAACACTTCCATCATTCAGCAAAGACACTTTAAATTACAATGAAAATAAAAGAGGGAATAAAATAAAAAAGTTCAAATGTGTGTTCTCTACATGTTTAAACAATAACGTTACTTCAGAAACAGTTTACTTATATGTGGAAGGAGCTAAACATTTACCGCATTCCTTTTATAAAGTATATTTACAAAATTTCAAATACATAGAGAAAAATGATTGCACATGTGGAAATGCTAAACATCTAAAAAAAATGATAGTGAAGACCCAATGACCCTGCCCCACGAACCTCCAGAATTCCTTAATTTAAAGCAAGGACCTTAAATAAAGTTTGCCTGTCTGAAGCATTTATCTAAGCCTCTAGTGGAGGACATGTTATGACAATGCATGTGGTATTCTATTTCTCTTATGTAATTTTAGAGAATTAAATGTCTTACCTTCAAAATGTTTTGTTTCATAAAGTCAATATAAAACACACTGAAATAATAATTTAACAAAATACATTTGACTACCAATTAAATATTTACTGGAGTAAAAGTATATGTGTCTTTGTTAGTTTATGTTGATTTCACTGAAAATAGGCTCACAGAAATTATACAAAAAATTCTTCTCCTGACTAAAAGGTAGAGTTGTGGACTTTGCTGTTGATATCATATTTATTTCAATGATCTTTCTTTTCTTCTTATATTGCTTTATATATGGTAAAGTTAGTTTGTTGGACTGCCGTGTTAGAATGTTGGCTTGAGTAAAAAAATTAAGAATCTAAAATCTTGTAAGTGATCTTATTAGATGTACTATAAATACCTTTCTTTTTAAAATGCTTTTCATGTTTTTGCCTGAAGGTGCAACAATATTTGTAGGCTTGGCAGAATTCAATTTTTTTTTTAAATAATTTCAGTGGATAATTTCAGTGTTTATTTCAAAGCATTTTTGACAGCTTTCAATTTAAGTTTTCACAGTTGCACAAAAGTATAGGCTATGCATTTTAATTTTTTAAATCCATTTTAAAATTTTCATAATTGCAGAAAATTTTGGGAAGTCGGACAATGGGGAAAGGGGTACAGACAATAATTATTTAATGACAGTAGATATTGAGTTTCAAAAAGATAAAGCTTTGTAACTGTTAAAATACAAATTGTCAACTTCATATCAAAATATACAAAATAAATATCCTTAAATCAAACTCTAATAAGTTCTCAAGCAGCATTTTTCTTAATTTGCCTATCTGTAAATTTTTATTATTATTGATTATGCTATTTTGGTTTGTGTATACAGTGAAATAGATGTTTAATAAGAGGAAAAAATGGTCAGTTTTCAGAATGGAGAGAGGTAAATAGTGGTGTCCCTCAGGGGTCTGTACTGGGACCAGTACTGTTCAACATATTCATAAATTATCTGGGAAATGGGGTAAACAGTGAGGTGTCAAAATTTGCAGATGATACAGAACACTCAAGATAGTTAAGTCCAAACCAAACTGCAAAGAGTTACAAAGGGATCTCACAAAACTGGGTGACTGGGCAACAAAATGGCAGATGAAAGTCAATGTTGATAAATACAAAATAAAACACATTGGAAAACATAATCCCAATTATACATATAAAATGATTGGGTCTAGAAAGAGATCTTGGAGTCATTGTGGATAGGTCTCTGAAAACATCCACTCAATGTGCAGTGGCAATCAAAAAGCTAACAGAATGTTGGGAATTATTAGGAAAGGGATAGATAATAAGACAGAAAATATCATATTGCCTCTATATAAATCCATGGTACGCCCAATTCTTGAATAGTGCTTGCAGATCTGGTCACCCCATCTCAAAAAAGATATATTGGAATTGGAAAAGACAGAGAAAAAGGCAACAAAAATGAGTAGGGGTATGGAACAGCTTTGGTATGAGGAGAGATTAATAAAACTGAGACTTTTCAGCTTGGAAAAGAGACAACTAAGAGGGGATATGATAGATGTCTATAAAATCATGACTGGTGTGGAGAAAGTAAATAAGGAAATGTTATTTACTCCTTCTTATAACACAGGAACTAGTGGTCACCAAATGAAAGTAATAGGCAGCAGGTTTAAAGCAAACAAAGGGAAACATTTCTTATGCAATGCACAGTCAGCCTGTGGCACTCTTTGTCAGAGGATGTTGTGAAGACCAAGACTATAACACGGTTTAAAAAAGAATTAGATAAGTTGATGGAGGATAAGTCCATCAATGGCTATTAGCTAGGATGGGCAGGGATGCAAAACCATGCTCAGAAGTGTCCCTAGCCTCTGTTTGCCAGAAGCTGGGAATGGGCAACAGGGGATGGATCACTTGATGATCACCCGTTCTGTTCGTTCCCTCTGGGGCACCTGGCACTGGCCACTGTTGGAAGACAGGATAATGGGCTAGAGGGACCATTGGTCTGACCCATTATGGCCGTTCTTATGTTCTTAACATTTACTGATAAAAATCTAATCCTTCCAAGAATATTTGCAGCTGTTTTATCTTTCTTTAATTTACTTACTCTCTATCCTGTATTTTTGGAGTTGCAAGTACTCAGTCCCTTCCAGCTTCATGTCACTAGCTTGCTACCCCTGTCAAGAACTGGTATTTTGGCAACTTTAAATCAAACATTTGAAGAGATTATATCTAGACTTCCAGGCTGTGATTCTTCATAAACAACTGCATTGGTGCACCCTTGGCACAGAGTCCCACTGACTTCAGTGGGGTTCCATAGGGACACAGGGGCCCATCCATACAGTTATCTTTGCAAGCACAGGGTAAGCTTATGATCGGTTTGAAACAGGTAATTTATTGCAAAGTGAGCTGTGTGGATAAACTGCTTAATTACATAGATAAAGTATACCCTCAAGAGTGGAGGTATCTGGACACTGAATCTGTAATTCTACATATAAAACTATAGTATCTACGGTTTATTGCCTCACAGGACTATGGAAATATTAAACAAATCTTGTTTGCCTAATGGAAAAAAAGAGCATATGGACACAGGGAACAGCACAAAGGTGATTAATCCAACTATATCGACCCTGAATGAACAGTATTCGTTTTGCTGTAATTTTTTCTAGAGTATATTTCTTTCATAATGCTAAGTAATAATTATATACATGTACTAGTAGTTTGGTAAGCTTTTTAATAACTTGTGTAGGAGAACTGTGCAAATAATGTACACCTGATTAGTATATTTGAAGACTATACCCAGTTTGCTGTTGGTGAACTGTCAAATAAAAGTCAATTATTAAGTATGCTTATTATTACTTTACATTATTTGCCAGATACTGATGATAATTATTGATCAGGAGCTGATTTGCAAGCACTTCATTGTAACTATTTGATATTCAAAATTCAAGCTGTGTCATCGGTCACCTAGGTCACATGGTGTGCTTCGGCTCCCTTATTGGATGTTGTAGCTCTTAGAAATAATTTCCCAAAATGAATGTTTATGGAAGCAAATTTAAAATTCACTTTTCTGCGAATTCTCACCCAATGTTCACTTAAAATATGCTTTTTCTGTTCCTTCCAGTAAACTTATTAGCACTGCTAGAGAACAATCCTAGGAGGCGACTACAAAAGGGTCATGGGAACACAGCTAAGTCAAATTCATTTAAGACCCTGGAATGAGTATTTGCAGGATTTTTACAGGAACATTTTTCACTCATCAGGAACATTCAGGCTTCTTATAGGTGTTTATTAGCACTCGACAAAGTACTTATGCAACTTATAAAAAATATCGCTTTAGTATTGTCTTTGCAAAACTACAATTAGCAGAGACCTGCAAATTTTTAATGGACAGTTTATCTAAACGTTGCCATTTTAGCTTGAAAACAATCACAGGTGGAGTTTAGTGAATCGTTTTCTTTTGTATTCGTCTGTTTCTAACAATACACGGGACTGCTCCAAAGCCATTGAAGTCAGTTGCAGTCTGCACTTACGGGGGTCAGAGTCCAGTTGCCTTCTTCCCATCTTTATGGGTAAGTAAGGAACTTTTGTCGTGCTCAATATAATTTTATTTCAGGCTTTTCAACCTCTTTTCATGTGCCAGGATCCAGTGCACCGACTGACCTCTCTTTCTCTCTGATTAGCTGAGTTCCACATTTATTTCAAGCAGTCATTGAGATAGTGATTGGCATTAAAACTGTCTCTCTTACTCTTGTCTCGCTCACTAGACTCATCACAGACCCCTGTATTTATAGCCCTGACCTAGGTGCTGAAACAGCGTCTCGGCTGCTGTTCTGGGTCCTGAAAAGTTGGAGTGATAAACCAACGCGCATGAAGCGACTGACTGATTTGCACGCATAGACTCCATTTAAACCGGAAAAGTCTCTCTTACTGCCCGACCCGTAGCGTTTTCTAGCTACTGGGGCAGTTTCAGTTCAGTTCTCCTCTCGACTCCCAATAGCTACTCTGATGCACCTCCAGGAGTGAAATGGATGATTTCCAGGCTGTGTAACCCCACGTAATGCTACGAAGAACAGGTGTCCCCCAGTTTTCCAGGAGCATCGAAATCTGTTTAACATTGCGATCGAGGGAGATTTTGGAAGCAGGGATCGCAGCAGCTGAACTTTCTTCTAGGGCAGACATATGGAGCTAGTCTTACCTCAAGCGTCGTGTCCCCGCTCCCCACCTCTGAAACGTGTTTCCTGATACCAGGGTCTCTAATTCCGGGCCGCTGAACAGACTTGTGGCTGTGTTTTCAGCGGAAGCAAATCGCATGCAAGCTCGGAGCTTTGCCTACAGTCCCAGTGAGTGAGGGGTGTAGTTCCGAGCCAGCTGCGACACCTCTGACAGGCATCTGCAGTATTTCCCCCTGATACCAGGAAAGTTTTGTCCCGCAATTTCTGTGAGACTGGAGCTGATTTCCCCCCCTCCCCCCAGGTCGCCATGGTGATACCGAGCTCCCGCTCCCTCGGATCAAGACAAAATGGGCATCACTTGGTTAGCAGCGCCCTGCTAGCAACTATTCCTCTACTGCAGCCGCTCCTGGGCAGGTCTGCGGACCGCTCTCACCGCCCGGCCGAGAGACTCCGGAAGGCAACAGTGTGACCCTACGTCACAATGCCACGCTTCCCCAGAGCCCCTCGGACCTTCTCCCCGTGCAGCCATCGCTCCATTCCCCAGGAGAGCCAATCTCCCCAGCCCCGCGCTCCCATGTGTTGCTGCGGCTGGGTACCGCTCTCCCAAGGCACCCCACGGACAGTGAGAGACATGCCTTTGCACCCAGCCAGCGGGCTCCATGGGCTGGAAACATGGAACTAAGTAGCCCTTGCCGCTAAATAACTGATTCGATCATCTCCGATACTATCAGCTCAGCTCTCCCTGCGTACAGCCCAGAACGGTCCTAGTCACATCTAGCGAACGAAGCCTTAAAAGTAAGAGCAAACATGGAACTCAATGACACACAAAAGTCTCCTTTTCACTGAGCAGCGATCTGGCTGAAATGGCACCAACTTCCAGGGATCTCCGCGTTACACGGCGTTTACTGCTTAAATATCACACCACACCTCGGGCTGCATCTCACCAAAACCACTAATGAGCGGGGTTCCCTCTCCCGAAAGCAGAAGCCCAAGCTTCACATGACTAGGACAATTGATTTCCTTAACTGCCAAAGGAAAACATTGCATGCAACGTCTGACAGCTGGTGCCTCCAGCCTTAGAAAGAGAGGCTGAACCAATCTTTAAAACCACAATTTGCTGGATCTTTCTGAATCCAGTGAGTGTTTTTCCCCCTCTCTGCGAGTTTCCAGTTGCTAATGAAAGACATATGAAATTGATCTCCCTTCTGTTATGTAACTGCCTTCTCTCCGGTCTTTCTGTACTTGGGGGTGACATTTCTCCTAGAGTAGGGAATTCAGGGACAAAAGAAAACGGCAAGAATTGGATTTCTTGCGGGAATGGACAATAGCTTGTTTCCCTTTAGCAACTCCGCCGTCTTACCTGTTTGTGGCAGGTTGTTTTCATTCAATCATGATTTTCTTTTTTGGAATGGAGCAGGATGTTGTTGGCTGATTGTTCACTCAATGATGGATTAAAAAAAAATAAGATGATGCTCAGTTTTACCTCGACCCTAAGCTGCTCTCTCGCGCCTCCATCCTCCCCGCTGCTCGCCCACCTCTTGATCCAGTTTGGCTTCCCCACATACACAGCCAGGTGCCGTATTCAAGTCCAATTCGCTCTGTGTTGCTAGGACAGAGTTAAATGAGACCTGGAGGAGATCAGACAGCAGGGGGGGTAAGACCCGGGCGGAATAAAAAAGCACAGGCAGAGAGAAAAGTGTTGGACCACGCAGGGAAACGTCATGAAATCGGCAGATTCAATGAATTCTACTCAATTTCAGGCGAGTGGCTGCTGTGCTCTCCAGTCAGAGCTGTAACAAACAAGGCAGAGGAAATAAAACTGTGCGCAGTGCCATCTGCTGGAGCAATGCTGCAGCACAAAGCAGGCGGGGGTAGGGGGTGGGTGGGTTTTAGGGGTTGCTTGCTTGCTTTCCTACCTTCTGACAGAGCAGGGAGACCAATGGAAAGTTTACTATCTATATAGAGCTTTGCAAAGCCAGCCTGGTCCCTTTCCTGCAGTATTTCTCATTGGGAGAGAAGAAAACTAGTATTCATCCTGGACAGGGAGGACTGGCCTGGGACTCTTTATTTGCAGCTGAACTTGAGAAGGAATGAAGAGGTGCTGGGAGGGAGAGAGAGCATTTGTATTGCTTTACTTTGGCCTAAGGAAATGGAAATATACAAAATAGAAAAAGGGAAGGAAGAAGGAGGAAATAGCATTCATCAGCCCTGCAGGCTGGGGAATGAGCCAGCAAGCTAAGAGGGACCTCCTTGACTCTCAACAAGATTAGGAGCTGAGTGGCAGTGGCAGAAGTGGGGCAGGAGTCAGACCCAGCAGTGGCATCATCAGGCTTTCAACACTTGTCATCAGTCTGTTTTCCCCAGTTTTGACTGGCATTTCCCCCCTCTTCACCTCAGCCCTGGTCCCTCAGTCCCTCCATAGCATCCTCACTCTCCTGGCTTTCATGTACCCACTAACCCATTCTTTCTTTCTCCCCCCCCCCACTTTTATCTCCTTATCTCCCCTTCCCCCCCCTTCTCCTCCTCAGTAATGCCCTCTTTGCCCCTTTTCCTTTTCTGTACTCCTATAAACTAATCCTTCCCCAGGCTACATATAAAGAAAAAAAACCACCAACAGATTACCTATAAAGAAATCCAACAAAGTGGAACCAACACAATATTTGCCAGTCATAACTCTGACCACTCTGCTTGTATAGTTCATCCTTTCCCCTCCATCTTTTCATTTGTCTTGTCTACATATACAGGGATAGGGACTGTCTCTTACTCTGTCTGTTCAGTGCTTGGCTGCCTGGCAGAATGGGCCCCCTAGGTGCTACTATAATATAGATAATAATCCCTGATACAATAATTCAAGAGAAGGAGGAAGGGCTCTCATGGCTGCTGACTGCTTTTTCTGAAAGTCTGATCAGTTTTCCAGTGTGTTCTTGTAAGGTTAGTTTCAGCCCCCGCCCTCAGCTGCAGAGTTCACACCTGCTCAGAAACAGTAGATCAGCAATTACCGTTCCTTTTTATGCTTCTAAAATGACAGGAACCTTTAAAACAGAGTCACTTTATTTTGTAAAATCTCTTCAGTCTCTTCATCTGCAACCCTCTCTAACCTCACCCTTCATCTTCAGACCTTCTTTATTTTCCTAATGCACTGTCTGAGATTTGTTTCTCACAAGAATTCATGTTGAAATGTATTACATCATGCTAGCCATGTAAACGACTATGTTCTAGGTTCTTAAAAAAAATCAGTAAAAGGAACCCTTCAGTGATTGTTGAAAGTGGTAATATAAGGCCTCATCCTACAAGGAGATTCATGGGAGCACTCCTGTATAGCTCAGTAATCAGTCACTTTCACATCCCTTCCAGTGAGCTAGAAGACTATCTAATGGAGTGGCAGCTACTCCACATGCTGAAGCAGGCTGCCTACGGATGCTGACCCTTCACTCATCCCCCATGCTTGCATCCTAGATGGAACTACTATAAGGTGGGTGCATAATTGGTTGGAAAACCATTCCCAGAGAGTAGTTATCAGTGGTTCACAATCAAGCTGGAAGGGCATATCGAGTGGGGTCCCGCAGGGATCGGTTCTGGGTCTGGTTCTGTTCAATGGCAGGTAATGGTTCAACTGGTAGATAATGGCATAGAGATTTGTGAACAATACCAAGCTGGGAGGGGTTGCAAGTTCTTTGGAAGATAGGATTATAATTCAAAAAGTACATACAAAATTTTTACAAGGAGGAGGGAGAAAAATTGATTTCCTTAACATCTGAGGCTAGGGGTATGTCTATACTATCCGCCGGATTGGCGGGCAGCAATCGATCCAGCGGGGGTTGATTTATCGTGTCTAGTCTAGATGCGATAAATTGACCCCTGAGCGCTCTCCCATCGACTCCTCTACTTCACCAGCGCAAGAGGCACAGACGGAGTCAATGGGGGAACGGCAGCAGTCACTGTGGTGAGTAAATCTAAGTACGTCGACTTCAGCTACGTGAATAACTTAGATCGACACCCCCCCCCCCCGTGTAGACCAGGCCTAAGAGAAGAAGCAATGGGCTTAAATTGCAGCAAGGGGGGGTTAGGTTGGGCATTAGGAAAAACTTCCTAACTGTCAGAGTAGTTAAGCACTGGAATAAATTGCCTAGGGAGGTTGTGGAATCTCTGTCATTGGAGATTTTTAAGAGCAGGTTAGACAAACACCCATCAGGGATGGTCTAGGTAATACTTAGTTCTGCCATGAGTGCAGGGGGCTGGACTAGATGACCTCTCAAGGTCCCTTCCAGTCCTATGATTCTGTCTACCAGAACAGCAGGAAAAGTGGACATGGTTCAGATTTGAGAGGGGATGTCTCAGGGCTCATCCCCTCTTACTCTGTATGCTGGACACCCAAAGTGCTGCATGAGAAGACCTTTTATGTTTATTAATTGTTAAATATTTTATGAGCAGCAGCATATGGATGGTTGCATTAAATAGCTTGGAACCACAATAAAGCCAAGCAATATGCTTAGTGATAAAATGAATGGTCCTTTGTTCTTTCAAAATGGTGCTTTCTCTCTTGAGGCAGCTAAACTAAAATGGCTCTTCAACAGGTGTAAGATAATCATTTTATACTTAGCCTGACTTACCTCCTCCATCTATTTTTATGAAGCCAGCGATGTGAATTTAGCTGCAGAACCATGCAGAGCCTGTTAATGCTAGCGCTAGCACACACAGAAGTCAGTATTTACGGCTATATATTCTAAAGATCACAGGCTAATGCCTGACTAGCATATTGCTGAAGCAGCTCTCCCTTGGTAATCCAACATGGTAGTTGAGGTGAGATGGGACATCTGAGCTGGCAGTCTCTAAGTTTGTAGTGGTTGGGGCAGGTGGTCTCAGTCAAGAGCCTCAACTCTGGGACTCACTTTCCCTTTAGCTTACAGCCCGTGAATTTGCTTGACGTACACGGTAGACTCGGGCTTTTCCTGAAGGTATGGTTTATGGGAAATGTTGAGGTTTATTTCTGGTTGGGAAGTTTATTATTATTAGTTGACATGTCAGTACATTGAATTACATATGTGGTTTTGAGATTTTTCATACGTATGACTAGTGATTGCTAGTGTATTTTTACAAATGGGGGGGGGGAAATGCGGAATACATTTCTACAGGTCCTGTTTCTTTTTTGCAGGCATCATTTGCACCCACATTTTTTTATCTGCAAAAACAAATCTCAGGCATATAACTGAGTTTATAACTACCTGATTTGTGCCTGCAGTCAGGTAGCTAGAGATCCAACTATGCAGATAGGCATCCACGAAAGAATGGCACTTGTTTATGCAAAATGTAGGCACAGGTTGTTCCTGTAAAAAACAGGGAGTAATCCTTCTGCAATTTGGTCCCAAATGATTCAGACCCACTGCTGAAGCCAACCAAAATAAGTTTTGATTTTTCAAATGATATAGCTAGTAGTTCGGGGGAACTGAGGCCAGAACTTCCCCCTCACAGTCTGATCCTGCAAATGAATGTGAGCAACTTTACTGATCTCAAGAGGATTTCTTACATACACAAAGTTACTCACACATATATGTAAGTGTTTTCAGGGTCAGGCCACTAGGTACTTAGTGCCACCCACCCTTCACCTACACTCTACTGGGCAATATAATGAACTAGTCATGCAATATGGTATATATGGACTTACTTGATCTCTAAAAAATCCCTGCAAGTGCAATTCAATGCATTGGAAACAGCTTTGCATGTTTAAAGTCTGCTTACCTGAGCCAGTGTTCATTTGCCTTCAAAACAAATCAGGGTCCAGACAGTTCGGGGAATACCAGAGGGTCTGAATCCCAAGAATAAGCAACTGAATCAACTTATTGTATCCAATATTACTGTATTATAAAAGTGCACCAAGAAAGGTCTCTTATGAAAGCTGGTGACACACAGGTGATTAATACCACTGTGCAATATATGTGTTCACACTCTATGAGGAATTATGAATACTCACTGATAGTATGCTTTAAAGTCTGTGACCAATCAAAAGGAGAAACAGGTTTTCTCCCAGACAGGAGGGAAGGAAGTTATCTACCTATCTCTAGTGTAAATTAAGCATTATGGAATCAAAACAACAGAAGCCCCTTTACATATGAATGAGCAGGGGGTTGGGAAGTCAACAAGAAGGAAAGGATAATACGAAGCCTTCCTGCCTCTTGCAAAAGGGTCAATGAACTTTGGGAGATATAAACAGAAACACAGAGCCATTTTGGTATCCTTCCCCTGAGGAGACAAAGAAACCGAGCACTTTAGGTTCTGTGTTGGATCTTAGCTAAAGGCTGGCCAGCCATGCTGGAAGAATGACTGCTGAGAAAACTACTTTGAACAAAATACTCTAGTTTGTTAAGTTAGACTAGAGTCTTAGAAGCATATTTTTATTTTTATTTGTAATCGTTCCTATCCCTATTCCTTCTACTTGGTATCACTTAAATCAATGTTCTTTTGTTAGTAAACTCGTTTTACTTTTACGGTGCTGGATATTGAAGTGCAAGGTGTGTTAACTCCAGTTAAGCTAACACTTCTGTATATTGTCTTTTTAAAGGGGCAGCGAACTTGATAAGGTGTGAGTGTTTCAGTGATAGGGGCTGAACACTGCAGAGAAATGCTTTTGCGGACAGCTTGGGTCTGGAAGGGTTGTTGAAGTCCCCCTACAAAGAGTAACTGGGCATTAGAAGCCAGGGGGAGACTTTCTTGCTTGTATGCTCAGTGTTGGAGTCAAGGCTGTGAGTCTCAGCAGCATAGCATTTAAGGCACCCAGAGTTGCAAGGCTAGTGTTGACTGAATCCCTTACTGGCCTGGGTGAACTGGAAGCATCACACAAGTGGTGTCTATTTTCCTAGTTTTTTTCCGGAGTTGAGTGGATGAGGCTAAGATGTGCAGGAGGGGGAATTCTGGTAGGCTCATAGAGGTCTACTATGTAGACTCTGAATGAATCTGCACTTTGTATTGTTAAAAATGTATTGTACATGCATCTCACTTGTCAGAAAGGTTCCTTTCATAAATCTAAACAAAATGTTAGTTTTTAGGTGCATGACAAGTGGACAAAGTTTGTCCAGTCTAGTCTTTAAAGTCTAAAGCTGCCACATTGCATTTAAAAAAAAAGAATGCAGAGAATTTATTTTGACCTTGAAATTATCCTGTTGTATATTTGTTGTTGATCACAATAATTAATTACATTTACCTAGCCACATTCAGGGCTGTGTCCTGAAGAGGATGCTGTGGTCCTTGGAATGACATGAGTCCAGGAGCAGAAGGGACGGTGGGTGAGAACCACCAGAGGAGGATGCACTGGTTAGCAGAGCTAATCCCCGGGACAGCCAGCAGGAGGCACCACAGTGGTGAGTGGGACCCATCACAGAGAGTTTATTTTTTTACAGATTGTATCTTCGCAGGGAAGATTAGAGGATTCTATATCCAAAGGCAATACTAGATGAAGAAAGCACATAGGTTTTGGAGTGTTCTGTGAATAAGTGTATGGATGACCAAGTAGCTGACCAACAAACCACATAAGAGGCTCAGTGTTTGTCCATCCACAAAGTAACTGGTGGATTGACCAATTATATATTTGGGAGCATTTTGAATAGATGCCTTGGATGCTTGGATGATAGTTGACTTAATCCACCAAGAAATAAAGAATTTCAGTGCTTTGCACCTCTATTTAGGTACCCAATAAACAACAGTAGAGCACTGGACGTCTTCCACCATTTAGTTCTATACAAGTAGAACTTCACTGCTCGGACCTTATCTAAAGAGTCTAATAATTCTTCTAGGACATGAGAGGATTTAGAAAAAAGAGGGGAAGGAAATTCACTGGTTTAAATGGAAAGGTAAATTTCTCTACAGACTGAAGTCTGACCTGGTCTTAGAACCACCTTGTCTGGAGAAAAACAACTGTGGGAGAGGCTGCTTGATATAGAGAACCCAAAGTTCATGAATGCCTCTGAGTTAACATGATGGCCAAAAGGAAGTCAAACTTTAAAGCCAGAAAATACGATTATTACTGTTACCTTAGTAGCTCAAAAGCTGATTTAGTAAGAGTTTATAATTAGAGCTGAGTGAATAGCTGATTTTCTTAAATTGGTGGCTGAACCAAAACATCTGGGGAAAAAACAGTTAGTTTTGAACTGAAACTGTGTGTTTTGTTGTTGTTGTTTTTCCTCGAGAAATTAAAAACAACCAACAAAAATCATTTGGGTTGAATGAAACTTTTTGAGTGTCATTTCATTTACAAAATGTAAAATCGAACTGGCATTTCATTTTGAATCAATTCATTTTGACCTTTATAAATCAACAATTTGACAATTTTTGTTTTTATTTTTTTCAGCTGAGATGATTTGCCGAATTTGACCCAATTTCTTGAATAGTTTCCATGCACCGACATTTTTGGTGAATTGCTATTCAGCAAAAAAAAAAAAAAAAAAAAATCACCCGGGTCTATTTATAATACTAGATTGAGGCTCCATTGATCCACTGGTCATCAGATTCCAATCTCTGAAGTTATTCCACATTCAGAAAACTGGAGCTGTGCAGAAAAAGCAGCAAGCTAGAACTGGAAAGGACATGATTCAAGGCACTAGAACTACACACTTTTGAAGAAACTAAGAGTTTTGGCTCCTATGAATATCATCAAATGGGAAGTCCAGTATTTCTTGGGTGGGTAATCTCAGGATGTTTGTCTTTCTCGTGACATACTTTTTTTGTGTGGCAAGTTTTCTGGATTTGAGAAGGAAATCATCCAGGTCTATGTTCTAAGAGGTATGACCATTCACATTCCTTGTGATGAGTCTCCGGGTGTGTCTACACTAAAAATGCTACAGTGCATAGCTCCAGCAGCGCTGTAGTGTGGACACTTGCCACAGTGATGGGAGAGGTTCTTCTCTTGCTGTAGTAAATCTACATCTCTGAGAGGCGGTAGCTAGAACAACAGAAGAATTCTTCCATCGACTTGGCGCTGTGTACACTGGGGCTTAGGCCGGCTTAATTACATCGCACAAGGCATTAGAAAATTTTCACGGCCCTGAGCAATGTAGTTGGATGAACCCTACCTTTTAGTGTAGACCAGCCCTATGTCACTGTAGGGCTGGGGAAGTCAAGGTACCTTTGTGACTGAGGTCTTGAGAGGACATTTGAACATCACTCCAGTGGGAGGAATTTTTGACTTGTGAAAAGCTGACAATAACTCTCTCTGTGTTACCCATCCTGGTGTTCCCAAGTGTAGGAGGCGTGTGACCAGACAGTACTGTACTCTGATGATTCTTGACCTGTGTAATAGCCCGTAAGTGCCATTGCAAGCCAAAATAATTTAGGCCAGCCTTGAGGTTGTGCTAAGTTGTACTGGGGGCTAACCCATGTTTCCTCTGCCCTGGGGATCTTTGAAGCTTAAAGTTACCTTTCCCTCATTCCCCTCAACTTTACTCAGGGCCTTTATCTCCACTGGCCCAGGAAGCATGAGTCGACCATAAGGCTACAATAAGAGCTTCTTAGCATACCATTGGACTGGTCTGTGGTATTGGGAGTTGTGGTTAAATCTCTGTTTGAAGCTGAATCAAAAGAGTCTTTTTAGTTTTTGTTCAATTTACTTTGAATTAGGAAGTTTTTAAATGTCACAGCGGGTTCAAAAAGGGCCCAACAATAGGAGCCCTATCATTTATTTGGTATTACTAAATTGGGAAATTTTGCAGATCAAGCCATTGAAAACCAAAGGGGAGGAAAGAAGAGAGAAAGAGAGTAGTGGGTAAAAGTTGTCTGAATTAGTTTTGTTGCCTGAATCATACCAGAGAGAAATCCTCTTTTCCCTCTTTATTAGTCACTAAAAATGCACCAATGCTTCAATCAGAAAACTTTTCCAGAATGCAAAGGTAGAGTCTTGTAACCCAGAAAAGCTGGCTGGAAATATGCATGATATTTTAGATTGCTTCATGTAGCAAAAGCTTCCATTCCATTCATTATTCTTTCTTTTTCTGGAGCTCAAGAATAGATAATAACCACAGATCTGGAATTATGTTTCACAGTTGCCAGGATTTCTCTATGGAGTCTTGTGTTATATCCCTCTCCCCCATCTTTTGCCTGCCTTGTCTAGATAGATTGTAAGCTTTTTGGGCAGGAGTCTGTGTTTCATTATATCTGTACAGTGCTTAGCATCTCTTGGCCCTGTTCAGTGTTAAGCCCTAGGCACTACTGCAATAAATGGCATCACACCTGCAATTTTTGTATATAAAGCGAGGCAAAATCCCTACTTGTTTTTCCAAATTTCCCCAAGAGATCTGATAACAACCTTCTCATCTGCTCCTGTACTTTGTTATCTGGACAGCAGATCTTTTCTGGACTTTGCTTTCTTTTTTTTGCAAACTAAAGCACATGCATTAATCATATGCAAAAACATTTCCACATGCCACTTTAATTAGTCCAGACTTGTTTTATTTGAATCCCCTTCTATTCCTTTTCTGTGTAATGATGACGGCTCTTTTTAAATCACCAGTGACTTCCTTCAGCTGTTTGGTTTGGATTTCTTAATCAATAGTGAATTTTAATTAGCAACTTGTAAGTTATTGTTCTGGGAGAAGGGTTTCATGGTTGATTTGTGGTTTCACTCATTTATATCACAGAGAAGTACAACACTGCTTCTTTTTTATTGCATACATTCAGCCCTCCCTCCCCCCCTCCCGCATCTCCCAGTTTTCCTGATTTTTGGCTGTTGTTCTGTAAAAGGCAACAGTAAATGCTGCTGCTTTGTTATGCTATGCTATTTTACAATGTATGATAATGTGATTATGTGTCTCATCCTGTTTTCCCTAATTTACAGCCTCATTTATCTATATGGGAGAAAGAAAATATCTAGCTAATCAGAATTCCAGTAAGTGAAAAGGCAGAAACAAGGGATGCATATCATATTATATTTCAGAGAGAAATGTAAGGTATTAAAGAGTTTGTACCTCACTCTGGTGACAAAAGTTGTATCAAAAGAATTGATTTTTGTGTCATTAACTCCAGTTCTGCCATCAGATCCTGGGGGGTGGACTCCTGTGTCCATGTGAAGCTCCTTTGAAATCAGTAGACGTCCACATAGGTGCAAGGATTCTCCTGTATAGATCATATAAAAGGATTGGGCCAGTATTTCTAATGAGTACATAATTGTGCAAACCAGCCAATCAGTATGCATGCAACTCCTATTGACATTAGTGGAAATTCTGTGTATGGACACAGGGTAGGAAATCACCATTAGAACGTTGTCATTGCAATGCTAAAGCTGGTTTTTATGTTCCTCCCGAGATGTTGTATTTATGCAGGGAGTTGAAACCGAAAGCCAAAAAAGTCCTAGCAAACATGGTTAATTAGGAGGAGAGTGCAAAACTTGCTTTGCAAAGTGATAAGTATAAAATGGCCAATTTAGTTCACAAAGAGATGGTTGTAAAACACTGTCAGGAGACATCAGGTAATGAAATCAATTATGAACAGCAGCTAAAATGCAGCAATTATATACTAATCAAAATGCATAAAGAAGTATATACATTGTACCTTTCACCCTACCACTGTTTCTTAAAACATACACTTTTGAATGTTGGATTATTTATTTATTGATAAGGCTCCAAATATGTAACACGTACCTTGAGCCATTTGTTTGTATAAAATAATACATTTCTGAAATAGAATGTATATTGGGCTGAATTAGCATGTGGAGTGAACTATCCTCTCACACTAAGAGGAATGTTGGTGGATTGGGTTGGGTTGGATTGGAATGAGAAGCTTATATTGATGCTCCCTGTGCTGTACCTGTTCTGGGGAGAGAGGATTTGGATATCCAGTGTGATGAGTCTGGCTCCTTTCACAGGCCCTAGGTTCAGTTAGAGCCAGATTCTGATACCCTTTATTGGGTTGAATAGTACCTTACTCCACAAGTGGCTCCAATGAACACATGTGAGGCACTACTGAGTGTAAGGATATCAGAATGTGACCCTATAAAAGGAATTCTATGAATAGGGAAAGAAATAAAGAAGCCAGTGCAACAGTTTTAAAGCCAGTATGATGTCAGATAAAAGAAAACTGGCCATAAATTACTATGAATAGATTTTTGTTATTTGATATGAAAATGAAAGATTAAGTAGGTGAGGTAATATCTTTTATTGAACCAACTTCTGTTGGGGGAAGGGGCAAGCTTGTGAGCTTCACAGAGCTCTTCTTCAGGTCTGGAGAGAGAAACCAGACTGTTCAAGCTAAATGTCAGGTGCAGGGCCGGCTCCAGGCACCAGCCGATCAAGCACGTGCTTGGGGCAGCCAATGTTGGGGTGGTGGGGGGCGCTCGCGGTGTTTTTGGTTTTTTTTGTTCGGCGTGGCGGCGCTTGAGGGTTTTTTTGTTTGTTTGTTTCGGCCGGGCAGCGCGGGGGGTGTTTTGGCGGTGCGGCACTGGGGGGGTTGGCCAGCCCGGCCCGGCGCTGGGGAGTGGGGGTTTGGCCGGCGCAGCGCAGCGCTCCGGGGGTTTGGGCGGCCCGGTGAGGCGCTTGGCGGGGGGGTGAGGGGGGGGCTTGGGTTTGGGCGGCCCGACGAGGCGCTCGGGTGGTGGGGCTGGGGTTTGGGCGGCGCCGGCGAGGCGCCCGGGGTGGGGGGGCGGGGGTTTGGGTGGCCCAGCGCGGCACTCGGGGGGGGGCAGGGGTTTCGGCGGCCCGGTGCTGGGGGGGGGGTACGGCGAAATGGCGGGGGCGGGGGGGTTCGGGGGCGCGGCGCTCGGGGGTTGAGCGGCGCAGCGGGGGGTTCGGCGGTGCAGCGCTGGCAGGGAGTTTGGCTGGCCCGGCGCGGCGCTGGGGGGGGGGCGGGGGTTTGGCCGGCCCGGCGCAGGGGCGGGGGGTTGGCAGCGTGGCGCTCGAGCTGGGGGGTGTTATGGTGGGGCGGTGCTCTTCTTTTTTGCCTGGGGCGGCAAAAAAGTTAGAGCCTGCCCTGGCCAGGTGGGACATATTGTTAAACATAAGGGGTTCATATATTGTAGGAAATCCTGTGAAATGAAGTGGGCAGTTAACATCTCTGCAGTTGTAGGGCAATGGAGGGTTAGTAGATAGCAGAGTGTGTTACAAGTTGTAATGGGCCATAAAACTACTTCATTTTAACTAAAAAGAACAGGAGTACTTGTGGCACCTTAGAGACTAACAAATTTATTTGAGCATAAGCTTTTGTGGGCTACAGCCCACTTCTTCGGATGCATAGAATGGAACATATAGTAAGAAGATATATATACATACAGAGATCATGAAAAGGTGGAAGGTGCCATACCAACCCTAAGAGGCTAATTAATTAAGATGAGCTATTATCAGCAGGAGAAACAAAACTTTTGTAGTGATAATCAAGATGACCCATTCCAGACAGTTGACAAGAAGGTGTGAGGATGCTTAACATGGGGAAATAGATTCAATTTGTGTAATGACCCAGCTATTCCCAGTCTCTATTCAAGCCCAAGTTAATGGTATCTAGTTTGCAAATTAATTCTAGTTCAGCAGTTTCTCGTTGGAGTCTGTTTTTGAAGCTTTTCTATTGCAACATTGCCACCTTTAAGTCTGTTACTGAGTGACCAGAGAGGTTGAAGTGTTCTCCTACTGGTTTTTGAATGTTATGATTCCTGATGTCAGATTTGTGTCCATTTATTCTTTTGCGTAGAGACTGTCTGGTTTGGCCAATGTACATGGCAGAGGGGCATTGCTGGCACATGATGGCATATATCACATTGGTAGATGTGCAGGTGAATGAGCCCCTGATGGCATGGTTGATGTGATTAAGTCCTATGATGGTGTCACTTGAATAGATATGTGGACAGAGTTGGCATCGGGCTTTGTTGCAAGGATAGGTTCCTGGGTTAGTGTTTTTGTTGTGTGGTGTGTGGTTGCTGGTGAATATTTGCTTCAGGTTAGGGGGTTGTCTGAAAGTGAGGACTGCTCTGTCTCCCAAGATCGGTGAGAGTGAGGGAGCGTCTTTCAGGATAGGTTGTAGGTCTTTGATGATGCGCTGGAGAGGTTTTAGTTGGGGGCTGAAGGTGATGGCTAGTGGCGTTCTGTTATTTTCTTTGTTGGGCCTGTCCTGTAGTAGGTGACTTCTGGGTCTCTTCTGGCTCTGTCAATCTGTTTCTTCACTTCAGCAGGTGGGTACTCTAGTTTTAAGAATGCTTGATAGAGATCTTGATAAAGATCTACAATATCCACCTGCCGAAGTGAAAAAACAGATTGACAGAGCCTTGCTGCCATGTGTATTCCCAGGAGGGAGTTTGGAGTCATAGGCCTCAGACTGATCTTCTGAGCTATATGGGTTTTGGGAGGCTGACCACCCTGCTATTTCTCAGGTGAGCAAGCCCTGTCCCAGAAGACAAAGCCTCTGAGCACAAAAACACACTTTCCAGTCCCTTACATAAGAATAACCTGGGTAGGTGATGGTTTGGCCAATGGGCAAACGAGAAGAAAGATGTCATCCGGCCAGATTCACAGACAATTTTTAAAAGGAATGATGAGTATATTAAAAGAGGAGACATAAGTGTCTTACTCCTCTCTAAACATGTAAACATACAGACATAGAGTGTGGTGAAATCAACAGCAGTATGTGTGAAGTAAAGAATCTTACCCAGAGCTCCAAGAGGAGTTCCAAAAGGAGTTTTAATTAAAGCAAATAGCTCTAATAAGACATGAATACAAGCAGGAATGCATTTCTGTTTAATTAAAAATGGGCAAATTGTGCTAATGCAAGACAAACTTATTGCTTTGTGTCAGTCATACAGCAGTGTTGCATAATTTTGTGCTAGTAATTCTAAATCCTGACACTTTACATGTGGATAGCATTCTTCCTATATTTATAAATACACTTTGATTTTTTTCCTCATAAATTTTAAATAAAATAAAATGAACTCAGCACAGGCATGTACAAGAATTAAATTAGCCTTTGAGTTTCTTGGACCCAGTATACAAGATCAGAGATGTGCCAGCTGTACTGCTTTTCCCTCGCCTGCCTCACAAGAAATCTAATGCAATAAAAAGGCATATAACCCTATTGCTACTAGCTATCACTTAGTGCTGTGCAATACATGGGGTGAAATAATACACCAAAATAACAGAAACAGGCGTTTGAACCAATTCCCATTCCAAAGCCAAGGTGAAAAGACAGAATCCAATAATCTGCTTCTGAACATCATTAGTGAAGTGGAATTTCCAATAGCAAAAGTCAGAGTGAGATTCTGGCCCTCTTATGTGGTGTAAAGAGGCCCTGAAGGAATTGGTTTTGGCTGAAGCAGGATTCCCTGACTTTCTAACTGAGGTGACTGCCATAAGTCTGCTCTCTGATGACTGCCCCCCCCCGCAATCCACTGGAGGTTGGAGGGCATGT
This sequence comes from Chrysemys picta bellii, assembly GCF_011386835.1. NCBI lineage: Eukaryota > Metazoa > Chordata > Testudines > Emydidae > Chrysemys > Chrysemys picta. The sequence continues at coordinate 194,898,123 of NC_088791.1, forward strand.
CAGGTAGGGTAACCAACTTTCTAATTTGTGAAAACTGGACACTGAGCACTGGAACCTGCCCCGCACCCTGCTCCGCCTCTTTCCCTCAAGGCCCTACCCCCACTTCTCTCTCCCCCGCCACCATCGCTCGCTGCTCTCTCCACCTTCCCCCCCTCCTGTCAGCTGAGCAGGGCTCTGGGCGGGGTGACTGGGGCAGGGTGGGGGAGGGACAGCTGCGCTCCCAGGGTGAAGAGGTGACTGGGGCAGGGGAGGTAGAGATGCCCTTGGGGCAGGAGGGGGGAGCTGCCAGGACCTCTCTCAGTCAGAGCTGTTCCTGTGTGCTCCTCCAGGCTCCAGCAGCAGCAGCTGCTTTTGCCACCCCTGGTAGCGGAAGCCAGTAACTGTGGGTAACCAGACTTCTAGTGTCTGGCCAGCAGTGCTGACCGGACACTGCCAGGTTCCCTTTTCGACTGAACATCTGGCAATGCTAATGTCAGGGCAGGACTTCTGGTTAGTTCTGCAGTCAAGAGGGGGTAGTGGGAAGCTACCACACATTGGAGAGGACTCAAGGGCTGTCCAACTTAGGCAAGGGGCCTCGACAACTTCTGGAACAGCTCAGGATTGGGTAGCTTCAAAGGCGGCTTAAAGCTCTGCCTTCCCTGTGGGCTGTGAATTCTGTGCCAGGCCTCTCATCTCACCCAGGGAGTTTTATGAAGTGTGGGGGCTTTAAGAGAAATTATGTTAGCAGGGCCTGTTATAAGTAGAACAAGGAGTGAGATTTTCTAGGATTTATACTGTTTGTCACCATGGTAAATGAAAAGAATAAGCCAATAATACAATATCTTAGACCAGTTTAGGCACCTGAGTCCCATCTGTGGCATCACTGCCATCCACTAAACTCCCACTTGGCTGCTGCCTAACCCTGTAGGTGTCTAAATTCTCTAGACACCTTAAATTTTGCTGTCAAAATTCCTTAGGCGCCTAAGTCTCAGACCCTGGGGCACGTGCACTACTGTTGCACTCTAAATGTGCAAATGCCTATTTCCTGCCTAAGGCCCAGAGTGATCCATGACACCCAGGGCAGATAGATGGAGGACCACCCATCCTGAATTTTGGGCCTGATCTGGTAGGCATACTCAGAGGCTGCCTACCACCTGCTGTACACCGGCCCAGCATAATGTGGGACACTGATAGGTGCAGGGCACCATACTTCAAGCATATAATGCTCACTTGAGCCATGGGGGAGTGTAGGGTGAGCAAGTTTTTAAGTCTGAGCCAGAGGGAAGCGAGGGGCTGTTCAGGGACACAACAGTTGTGTAGAGCTAGGTGTAGGCGATAGGGTAGCTGGACAGGGATGGGGAGAAGGTTAGCACAGCACACGGGTAGCTAGTGGGGCATCCAGATGTCAGGGAAAGCTTGGTGTAGCTAGATAGGGTGGGGGAGGGGAGCCACAAATAGTTAAGGCAGGGAGAGGTGGCATTTGGGGGAAGGCGAGGGAGGGCTGGGAAAAGGCTAGGGCAGCTACTGGGAAGGGAGGAGGGAGGCCAGATAGCATGGCCTAACATGATAAACACTAGCATATTTGTGCTGCAACACCTGCTGTGGCAGTACCAGCAGGAGGTGGAGGAAGGAAGGCAGAGGACAGAGACCCCCCAGGCTGAACCCAAAACCAACTGTCATGCAAGACCAATCTTGAGAACATACAACCCAAAACCAACTGTCATGCAAGACCAATCTTGAGAACATACCACCCCTGCTGCAGTTTCCTGGGGACCTCCCAGCATGCATATATCCAGAGATCCAGGCTGGACCTGGACGCACTTCACCATCTTTGCGATATGCTTCAGGATGCCCAGTCCACCACCACGTGCAGGAGCCAAGCACAGTTTGTCACCTCACAGGTCAGCATGATGGCTGCAGGATCTTTTCAGTGGTCACTATGCAGACAATTGGCACCAGCTGGTCTACATCCTCTAGTGTGTCAGACCAATTTCTGGAGGCCATAATCAGACATGCATGTGAGTACATTGATTTCCCTACCAACCCAGACATTTAGAGGGAAAACATGGTTGACTTCCTCCAGATTGCCACCTTTCCATGTGTCCTTGGAGAGGCTGATGGTACTTGCATCACCATTCAGGGACCCCGGCAGAACTCCCATGCCTACATAAGCCAACATTTAATGTACTCGATGAATATGCTGGCTGTTGTGACCAAGTACCCGGAGTTGTGCCTACATATGGTTGCAATCCAGACTCAGAGACATGTTCCTTGAAGGAGAGTTTCCTCATGAGTTGTTTGTAGGAAGACAGGGTTATGGCTGTGATCTTTCAGGAGTTGGAGGCTCCTAACATACATTGGGTCCTAAGCATGAGAGAATTCTACAGCTCTTGGAGGATCTGGCTCTAGTTCCCCTCCTTCACTTCCACCTATCACCACACTCCACATGTTCCCCCATCATCCCTGTCCAAGGCATGCCCTGCTCAAGCCAGCAGTTCCCCATTCAGGACCTGGCATGGCCATTCTACTTTCGGGGTGGGTGCCTAGCCCCTGTTGCTCATGTTTTCTTCACAGGCAACAAAGGATACCCCCCACCAGCCGTGGCAACTCACCCACATTGTGAACCCCACAACCCAGGCAGATGAGCGATATAATCATGCTCATGCCACCACTGGGTTGGTGATAGAGAGCACCTTCAGCATCTTAAAGCTGTAGTGGATGTGTCTCCATACCTCCAGTGCTTTGCTAGAGGACAGCCCCAGAATGGTGTGCAAGAGCTTTCTGGTGTGCTGTGTATTGCGTAATAGTGCTATGCAGCAGGGGATTCATGTTTCTGAGGGGCCACATGCAGAGGAGTGAAAGAGGAGGAGGAAGAGCCAGGCTGTGTGGTTGCCAAGGAAATGCACCACTGGCATCCAAGATGAATAGGACCAGAGGAGAGAGCCCTTGGCTGACAGATGAAGGAGGATCTGAGAGCGACTCCTACAAGAAGGGTTCTAGATCAGCAACAGGTACCTGTAGACTTTAAACTGATGTTAGCAAAGAAGGAAGATGGACTCCATGCTGCATGCCAAAACATGATATGTTATATGTGCAATGCAAATGCCTGGGGTGGATCAAGGTACCTTGTGGCTGTGTTCCCTGTCTGGATAGGGGAGCCAGTGACAGTGACCATGAAATGTGGCTACTGTGATCTGTAACCTATAAAGTGCACATGACCAATACATGCATTGCATTGTCCTCCTGCATCTGTCTTAGTGGTACTTACGGCATTGCTGGTGATGTATCCACGTGGGGTCCAGCTTTCATATGGCCAGGGTATTGAGGGTGGCCCCTGTTGCTCTCAAATGTTCTGGGAGTTGGGCCAGCCACACTTCCTTGCCGTATATGTCCCTTTCTCTCCTTGCAGTCGCCTGCAAGTCTGCCTTATTCTGCCCCTGATGGAATCTCCACTTCTTCTTAGTGTCCTGCGTTTCCCACCTGTGCCCTCTGAGGGTATCGATCTAGTCCCTAAACTCTTCCCACAACCTGTCTGTAGTAGAGGTACTCATCTTCACTACTCTAGCACCCATTAGTACCTCAGCATGGGTGATCATGAACTGGCTAATGGCCTCAGTTTTGTCAGGTGTAAAATTGGCTCTTCTCTGCCCATGCTGCACTTGCCCTTCCCCCAGTTGCCCTCTGGCTTCTTCCTTGCTTCCTGAGCTGGTATTTGCCTTGGTGCTGGGGTGCTGGCTGAAATGAACCAGGGCTTCATCTTTTATCAACAGTTTGAAATGAGTAGCTATATGTGACCTCAGGGACACACATGTGCCCGTCTGTGGCTCCTGATCCAAACTCAGCTCATAGCCTGGCTGCCAGATATACGCCTATATCCAGCCCCGTCTTGGATTTCCTGGGTCTGACTGTGATGTGTACAGCTACGTCATTACAGCATGCCCTGAAATTTGCCACCTCTCTCTGAAGCCCAGCTGAGCTTGGGCCCATTGGATGGTTGCTTGGCAACCGACTGTTGGTGTCACCTATGCCGAGGCAGAGGAAGTGGAGAGTGGGAGGGATTTTTGAATTCAAAACAAAGGAATGGCTGTTGTGGAGTCCCGTGATGGTGGGAAATGAGCACCCAGCTACAGATATGTGTCACCCCACTTCTACTTACCTCCTCTTGTGTGTGGCCCTCGTGGAGCACATTAGTCAGGTCCCTGAGGGTTCCTCAGCCTGTCTGGTGGGATAGGATCTGTCCATAGGTTGCCGCTGCTACCACTGCTGCTGCCATTAGCTGAGTGGCTCCTGTGATTCTCCTCCTGTGTGTCTGTGTTACCAGTGAGCGGGGTGTGTGTGTGTGTGTGTGTGTGTGTGTGTTTTGCACGAGCGCCTCCTTCATCTCAGGGTCCTCTGTCTTGTAGGGGGTGGTGGTGTGGAGGCACAAGGCCGGATGGAGTGGGTGCAGGATGTGGTGTTATGTGAGGGAGCGGGCATGGTGGAACTGATCTCTTCCCTGCTGGAGCTGTGTGAATGTCAGTGAAGAAAGCGGTTTATGGTGGATTTGTTTTTTCCCAGTGGGCTTCTGGGACCTTGTATACTTCTGGAGCATGAGACCTTCTAGGTAAAACCAGCCTTAGGGGGGGAGATAGCCCCATTTCAGCTCCTATGGTAGGAAACTGCTCCCAGCAGTGTGTATATCAGATTAGGTGATACCAACCTTTTGAAGCCATGGAGCTTCTGCTGCCATTAAATGCAGGGCATTTCTGATATGCTTGTGACAATGCGGTTCTGGCGGAACCCAACTGAGAGTGCCAACTCAGGACAAATTGCTAAAATAGGGCAGTTACAGCCCAAGGCCGGGGTTTTTCCACCTCTAAGGCAAACCAAACCAGCCAGACTAAGACTTCGGTCTCACCCCACTGGCTAACCGCAAGTCTCACAAGCAATCTCCTTAGACACTCCAGTTTCCCAGTATTACCACCAGTGCCACTCGTTATGGGGACAAATGGTTATAAAAACCAATACCCCAGTAAAAGAAAAAGGTTCTCCTGATTCCAAAGGACCAAGCCCCAGACTCAGGTCAATATACAAGTCAGACCTTACCCACAAATCACGCTACTGCCAATCCTTTAGAATCTAAAATCTAAAGGTTTATTCATAAAAGGAAAAAGATAGAGATGAGAGTTAGAATTGGTTAAATGGAATCAATTACATACAGTAATGGCAAAGTTCTTGGTTCAGGCTTGCAGCAGCGATGGAATAAACTGCAGGTTCAAATCAAGTCTCTGGAATACATCCCCAGCTGGGATGGGTCATTCAGTCCTTTGTTCAGAGCTTCAGTTTGTAGCAAAGTCCCTCCAGAGGTAAGAAGCAGGATTGAAGACCAGATGGAGATCAGGCATCAGCCTTATATAGTCTTTTCCAGGTGTAAGAACACCTCTTTGTTCTTACTGTGGAAAATTACAGCAAAATGGAGTCTGGAGTCACATGGGCCAGTCCCTGCATACTTTGCTGAGGTACAAGGCGTATCTGCCTTCTCTCAATGGGTCCATTGTATAGCTGATGGTCCTTAATGGGCCATCAAGCAGGCTAGGCAGAGCTAATCTCAGCTTGTCTGGGATGTCACCCAGGAGCATAGCATAAGTTTGCCATACAGACAGTATAGAGCCAATATTCATAACTTCGACTACAAAACTGATACACACATATAGACAGCATAAACATAACCAGTAAACCATAACCTTGTCCTAGACACCCCATTTGACCCCCTTTATACAAGATTTGGGTGCCACTACAGGACCTTGGTTGCAACAATGATCTATATGGTCCCAGTTTATGTCAATAACGTCACAATGCTCCAGGATGTGATTGAGGGATACTTGGAGAATGTCCCTTGGGTTGGGTGTGGCAGGTTACTGAGCCAATGGAAGAGGGATATGTCTGTGATGGGGCAGCTTGTCTGTCTTCCCTCTCCTCAGTTTCCCTTTCCCCGTGGTGGATCCACCCATCTCTCTGTGTGTTCTCTGCTGATTTTTAGGGGGGTATTTTAAATATTGTCATTTACACCTGTGCAAAGTGATGTAAAGAATTCTCCACCCTATATCAGTGCAGTGTATTACACTCACTTTGCACAGGTGTCAATGACTATGAAAGGCAGTGAAGAATCAGGGCCCTGTGAATCTATCCCAGTAGTACAATGGTATTTGAGAGTGCAGCAGCTGAGCCACTCCATGAAGTCAAATAGTTAATAGCTAGGCAGATGGTGAGCTAATACTACTGTTTATTATGCAAAACCAGGCTTGCTTTACTGTTACTTTGTCCACTTCCCATCACAGTGTTTGCCTGTTTGAGCCACCTGTTTGTATCTTGTCATAAACCAAGACTGTAAGTCTTGGAGTCTGGGACAAGAACTGCAACTTTACTGCATGTTTGTACAGTGCCTAGAACAATGGGTTGCTCATCCTTGATTATGCCCACTGGGTGCTTTGGTACAACATATAAGAATAATGTAAACATGTAAATTATAATATGTAGGCTTTAGAGTCAGCATCCCACTGATCTGAACAGGGGACAGTTCACAACTCTCTAATATTTTTTCAGGCCTTTTGTAGACTCAGGAGGACAACACTCTATTGGCTGATATTTGGATGCCAGCCAAACATAATACTAGAGAATGGATGAGGCTACCCCAGGATGATGTGTAGGGGAGGGAAAATGATAAACAAAGGGCCATTGACAGTGTGAACAGACAGAAGAGGTGGGCGAGGAAGAAATAGGAGAGGTAGGAAGAAAATCAGGAGACTACTCTGTCATCTTTTGGCTTTCTCAATTCAGTAATCATGCGTGTTGAAAACAGCAGAAGAATCTAGGAGTACAAGATTTCGCCCTTTTTAGACTGGGCCAGAAGGATGTCAATGTAAACTTGTTAAGAGCAGCTTCAGTGGTGTAGAAGGGGCAAAACTGGATGGCAGGTTATATGAGAAAAGTAGAGGAAACTCAAGGTAGTGGGAATAGAGTGCACACACAAAGATTCTGTAGGCAAAGTGGAGGTGGGAGATAGTGTTGTAGCTGGAGAGGCAAGTGGGGCCAATGAAGAGTTTTTATGACAATGCATATCAGAATTTTTATTCTAAGTACAAACCTAGATGAGTGAGAGGTAAAAATTCTATTGTTCAAAACCTAAAATTGAGAAATATCATTGTTATCCTTGAATTAATTCTGCTTATATTTCTCAAATGTAACTTCTACTGCTCACTGGGATAAACATCAAATGTAAAAAATAGCAATATCATATACTCTGGATGAGACTCTCAGCTGGTGTAAATTGTTGTAATTCAGTGGAGCTATGATGGAGCTATGATGGCTTACGTCTTCTAGGAACCTGCCCCTGCCAGATTGTGCACAGGCAAAAAGCGACAGCCACTTGAATTTAATAGAATTCATGGGCATAGTGCCATAGAGATGTCTGAATAAGGAAATAGATGTGTTAGGAAAATGTACATCACAAAACATACATGCTAAGAGGTGTTTTTGCTTTACCAAAAAAGGAAAAGCCAGTCAAAATACAAAACCCACACCATACACAACCAAAAAAATCCCATCAACTTTCATGCTGGAAACTTCCCCCTAGCAATAGACTCAGAGGAAAGTCAGAATCACAGGATACAAACCATCTTCCCCCCAGAAAGAGACCTCACCCAAAATGAAACACAGCCCCCCCCATTCAAACTCAGTTTGCTTTTCCACAGTACTGACAATGGAAACATACTGATTAATGATGTGGGGTTTAATTTCTACTGTGAAGGCTAGTTAGAGCTCAGTAACTAATGTGATTTAATAAAACAGATAACAATGCACTCCTGCTTTCATCTTTTTCAAGTGGATTTTAATCCCGGAAAGGGCTCAGAACACTTTTTTTAAAAAGGCCACTTAATCGCTCAAATATGTGCAATTTTAAAATGAAATTGTCTATATGTTTAAATTAAAACACATACTCTGCCAAGGGGTAGCTGATTTCATCCAGACAGCCAGATTCAAATGACTGAGGCTTGGTCTACACTACCCCCCTAATTCAAACTAAGGTACGCAACTTCAGCTACGTGAATAACGTAGCTGAAGTCGAAGTACCTTAGTTCGAACTTACCTTGGTCCACACTCGGCAGGCAGGCTCCCCCGTCGACTCCGCGGTACTCCTCTCGCCGAGCTGGAGTACCGCAGTCGACGGCGAGCACTTCCGGGTTCGACTTATCGCGTCCAGACTAGACGCGATAAGTCGAACCCAGAAGTTCGATTTCCAGCCGTCGAACTAGCGGGTAAGTGTAGCCAAGGCCTGAGAAACTTTTGCTATATTACTACAAGCTTTGTGATATTGTGGGCAGTCTTAATAGTAGCCTTTGGATGTCTGTTAATAAGCAGTTGTGATATATATATATATATATATATAGATGGTGAAACCTTGGCTTCATCAAAGTCAATGATAGTTTTGCCTTTGACTTCAATGGGACCAGGGTTTCATCCATAATGAATATGTCTTTATAGGGCCTAAGCTAGAAAGATTCCACCTCTCCACATGCCTTCATGGTGAACAGGATTTATAATTTAATATCCATCAGAGTAATGATGTTTCTGAAGCTGAAAAGCTAATCTTCTCTTTCTCTGAGCACAGCTCTTATTAAAAGGCAGAAGACTCATAAACAGAGGTAAATAAACATGCAGCCCAAATGACCACAGACACAAGCTCCACCAGCCCAGTAGGTCTGTGCGTGTTTCCTGAAGGGTGTGACAATCTGTCACTCAGCATGAGTATCTTACATTAGAACCGTTGAATTGTACAGCCAGTGTGTGAAGGAAGGCAGGCAGGAAGGAAAGCAGGCAGGCAGCCAGCTAGCCAGCCTCCCACACATTGCTGCAACATGCCTGCTACAGCCTGCTCTAATACTGCTGAATGTAAGCATCTAAAAATCCACTTGGACGTTTTTAACTTTTAGCTCGCTGCCTTACCTTTTGGGCATTCACTTGCTGTGTACTGCAAGAGGTGTCTAGACAGATGCAAGCTAGATAATTGTATGGACAGAGAAATCCTATATCTCGAATTAATTCTGTTGAAAATGGTAGGTCAGTAGGTAGAGCCAGTTCTAGAAGCCGGGCAGAACAAGTGGTCACCTAAGGTAGCAAAAGAGTCTACAAGTGGCTTTGTTTAGGTGACTGAGGGCCAATAAAGGATAAACACTTGCTGGTTTGCTTAGGGCAGAAGAAGCCCTAGAGCTGGTCTGGCCCAGTAAATGGGCTAACATTAAAATGTACATTGGGACAGGATTGGCTCAAATTTCATATAGTAAAATCAACATGAGATTTTTTTATGGGGTTTCCCACCTAAATTCTAGCCCAGTAAATAAAACAAGGTGCTTACAGAAATGTTGCATTATCAGTAGTAGGTAGTGTGAAGTTGCCCTCTTGCTGTAAAATATAAACAGTCTGCTTCTAGGGTTTGCCAGCTTTATTTAGTTATTTATTACTACTAAGCAACGAGATATTTTTAAATGTCCTTCCCCATTAATGTAATACATAATGTACAATGCTGTTAGTGGGAGAAAAAAATGGCTTAAGAGATAGATAATGGGCTGTAAAGCTTTTCACCTCTAATCACTGGTTCAAATCCAGATCAGGTTGGTAATGATCAAGAGTGGTTACTATCTGATTGTTGTTTGGTAGCCTGTGTGAAATTAGTTTGAGAGTTTAGATCCAATGAACACGTATTTACATAATAAAAATATCGCTATATGTGTTAGTCATTGGCAACCTTCCTTGTAGTCTCAGGAAAGAGGTCAAAGACTGGAATGGATATAGACACTGAATATCCTCCCCTCCCCTGGTGCAGGGTTGAGGCAGATTTGTGAAGCAGTATGGGGGCTGCTTGCATTGCTGGTGCCTGCCTTGGACAGTCCCTGTTCTATGAAACTTTGTCAGCCTCTTTCTGGCACTGGTCAAGATGGCTGTCTCTCAGTCCAGGAGGAGGAAACTTGACTTCTAGGAACTCTTTTTGCCCGCAGGGCTGTTTTCTGGGGGCTCATACATGCACACATTTGAACAGAATTCTTCTGGGCAGCATCCACTGACTCACTCAGCACATTTTCAGAGCAATGGGCACTGTCCAAGGTTCTTTGCACTGGGTTCCTCTCTGGTTCCTAGTTACTGTTCCTCTAAACCCACTCCTCTCGCTGCTTATTTTTTGGTTGTCCCTTGCAGTTACTTGACTTCTGTGTCTTGGTGGCCCTGCCCCTCTTCTGAAGGTGAGGCCACTGTGGTTCCAGCAGCAGAGCCCATTTCCCAGAGGTCAAATAGACTGACCCCTTTGAACACCAAATCCACATAAGTTTCTTTTAAAAAAATAATACACTAGCTGTCAGACTGTGTAATGGCTTGGCAGTCACGTGACAATGTTGTTGGTGGCCTGAGCCATTCTGAAGCCTTCTTTAGTGGGTTTTAAGTTGTTTGTAACTCAGTAGATTCTTCCTGATTTGCCAAGATCTAAATTCCATTCTGCTCATTGCAGCTCAAGCACTGATGTGCAAACAGTTCATTTAGAAGTACATATGGCATTAAGAAACTAATGCTTTGACTGTGCTTTTGTGATCCCTTATATCTAACACAATATTTAATAACTTTAATGTGCAGCAGAGTACAGTGCACAGAACATGTTAGTATGCCAGGTGTACAGTACTAGGATCACTAGAATTAGGATTGCTGTTTCACTAGAATATGCACAAACCTTCATACTATGATGGCATGAAGATCCTTTTCCTGGCAATACTCACATAATTTACACTATATTGCAGAGTGAATGAAATATCTAATTTACTGCTTAGGGCTTAATACAAAGCCCACTGATGTCAATAGAAAGACTCCTATTGACTTGAGTGGACTTTGGAGCAAATTGTTAGTGACTATTGACTTTTCTTAGAAGCAGCTCTAAGCATGCTCACTTAATACATTTGTTTTGTGGTTGGGGTGATGCACAATGTGTCTTTTCTATATCACCTCACTCACTCGCTAGCCTGTCTACAGCTGTTAAGAAATATTTTCTTTTCAGCTAAAAAATATTGGCCTAAACCCACCTGTTTTAGATTTAAAACAGAAAGCTTTGATTTGGAAAAACCACTGCAGTGCCTTATGGAAGCACTCAAGTGCCCCATGCCCCTCTTCTCTGGATGGGGCAAGCTCCTTGGCCAGACTATAACAGATGCACCACACTCTCCCTTTTTGCTGACACCCTCTCCCCCACAGAATGCATCCTGGGAGTCTCTGGATGTGGTGCATCCTGGGAGGTGTAAGAAGCCTACTCTATAGAAGAGGATGGGGACATGAGATACCTGAACTATGATTTCCCTGAGATACCACTTTTCCAAAACTTTCCATGGAAAACAAACATTTTTCATGAAAAAAAAATACATGTAGTCAAAACCAAACCTTTCTGTTGAAAAACAGTTTTGATGGAAAATTTTCAATTAGCCTTAGCCTACATTTACCCACCCACTTGCAAATGGTGAGTAGAAAACTTGCTCTGGTAAGTGAGGGGACTTACTCTTCAGTTTCTATAGAATTTAAACTTCAATTTAATAAGTAAAAAAGAGGTTGAAGTCCACATAGTTGTGTAGAGAAACCTTCTGAATGGGGCCACACACAGTTCTTCTGAATCTGTAGGGAGATAGGTTCAAATAGCCTAAATCATGAATCCTGGGTCCAGCACACTGCTGGAGTGAGTGATCCCCTAGATCAGGGGTAGGCAACCTCTGACATGTGCGCCAAAGGCGGCACGTGAGCTGATTTTCAGTGGCACTCACACTGCCCGGGCCCTGGCCACTGGGTCTGGGAGGCTCTGCATTTTAATTTAATTTTAAATGAATCTTCTTAAACATTTTAAAAACCTTATTTACTTTACATACAACAATAGTTTAGTTATATATTATAGACTTATAGAAAGAGACTTTCTAAAAATGTTAAAATGTATTACTGGCACGCGAAACCTTAAATTAGAGTGAATAAATGAAGACTCGGCACACCACTTCTGAAAGGTTGCCGACCCCTGCCCTAGATGATTTGTCAATGGATGACATTAAGCAAGGAAACTGTGGCATGGACATTGATTGCATGTAATGGTTTGTTGTGTCCCTTGCTCCAGCAATGTTTTATTGCATCTGTGATTTGTTGCAATAACACCTCAACACTCTTTCTGACAGAATCATTTTGTTACATCCATTCACGGCACATGGTAGTTATTGCTGTACCAGTGCATACTGGGAATCCTGGAGCACTATCACTATGTGCCAGTGCCTGTAAGATGAAAAACTTACTGAAGTTGTAGCAACCAACCATTACAATCAACAATGCTTATAAAATATCTGGAATGGTGGTTGTGCCTGGATGCAAGAGGCTGTATAAAAGTTGCAAGCTTAGTGTAGCCCTGAATTACATTGAGTAGTACCTTACTCTGAGTAGGACTACTTGTGGAGCAAAATGCTTCTCCGCCTGAGTAAAGGTATCAGAATTTATCCCCATGTATATACAGGGCCACCCTTTGTCTTTTTCTTTGTGAACCCATCTGTAGTGATTATAGAATAGGATACTTGGAGCCAGGCCTCTTTGGTTGTGTTTCCAGCTCTGCCACTGTGTTGCTGTGAGACCTTGAGCAAATCACATAAACTTTCTTTGCCTCCGTTTGCCATCTTTTACTACATGGGTATACTGAGATTTGCCTCCTTTACAGCAGCGTGGTGTGACTTCATTCATGTTTGTAAAAGGCTGAGGTTCTCAGATAAAGCTGCTATTTTTCTCATGCATAGTATCTATATTTTATTTTCAGAAATAAGGTATTTGAGTAAATTATAAAATGCAAAAGTTTGTGATTCACTATTGACAGTAAAGTTAATGAAAACCAAATTATTATTTTTCACCTTCACTGGACAGGTTTGCAAACAGTCCCATAAATCTACAGGATTTTTGTGCCAGCTGCAGCTATTCCAAATTATTTTAGTTAATAAGCTGTCACTTATCCAGCATCTTTATTTAGAGACATTAAATAAGAGATTTCTCCCAGCCTGATGAAACACCCATGGAGAGAAATATGAGTGGTCTATTCCCTGCAATCATTTCATCTTTGAATTTTAGCTACTAATAATGACTTAGGGGCAAATTCTACTCTCAGTAACTCCTAATGATTTCAGAAAGAGCTCTACATGCATATCTGAGGGCAGAATTTTGGTCTTTCAAAGGTTAATAATAATTAGGCAGCAGCTCTGGAACAAGTCAGCTAGAGCACTATTTTTAGTTCATTCTTCGTGACTGTTGTGTGTTCAGACCATGACTTCATGAAAACAGGACTCAAATGATACATTTGAATTTATACACCTACTATCTCTATATATCTATATCTAGATATAGATATATATAGATGATGCAGGGATATACTGATATTTGTAGGGTGGATATGTGTATGTATCCAAGCACACAAGCATCTATGTATATAGATGCAGGGATATACTGATATTTGTAGGGTTTATGTGTGTGTATCCAAGCATCACAGCCATTCCAGGCATTTTACAATTGTTTGTTCTAATGTATTATACCCATTATTATAGCCATAGTAAAAGAAATAATTTTCCAGAATTGGCTGCTCACACTTTTTTTTTTCCAGAAAATGATTGTCGTGGACACAATAAAATCTGTCAATTCTGTTCAGTGGTTGGCTTGATATTTTAACATCTTGAATCCATGGAAAGCATTAATCTATAACCCATTTTTTCTGCTAATTACCTTCAGTATATAACTTGAGAACTACTCATGAATCTGCTCAATTGAGCACCGATTGCTCACAGTGTTCTGTTTCATGTAAGCAGAGCTCTAGCAATTAAAGCGGTGTTCAATGCTACTATGTTTTTTTTTCTTTTTTTCCCTCCCTAGTCCTAAATTCCTCTTATCGTGTGGGCAAAGCTTTCTGGTAGTCCCCAAGCTCCTTTTGTACTGAAAAGCCTCTGCATTCTATATTGTGAATAGCTGAAATACTGCAGTGAGAGTTTTTACATTGGAAAAGAGATTTTACCAGTTTCGCTTTTGCCAAAATCTTTATGAATGATATTTTTATAATATCACTTGCTCCAGTTTGGATTTAAAATTATAATTAGAGCTGGTGCATGCTATCTGTGTTGCATTCTTCTTGAACCTTAATATTTAGGCAGAGGGATTTTCACACTGCAAACCAGTAAAAGAGAGAATATTAATCCAAAAAAAGCAATTTCTTCTTCCTTTCCTAAACTATATCCATGTTGCTAATATTGAAACTTATTGTCAGCAGTGTTTTCCTTCACAGTACAGCATGCTCATCTGCTTTAGTGTCCCCTGAAGTCACAATCCAGTGAGGTCACTTTGGATATAATGGCAGAGTAACAAAGGAGTGTACTTTCTCTGCAGGTTAGGATTGGAAAGGTGACTGGACTTTGAAGGAGAGAGCCCATGTTTGGACAAGAATTTTTCATAATTAGGATATGTGACAAGGAAAATTAGGAAATGGAAGGTAAATGGATTTATCATTACATATGACACATTTTAAAGTTTTTTCCCCAACATGAATTCAGTATTTGGTTTTGTTTGGATCTCCTAGTTCTTCTGGGATCATGTATGTCTTGGACTGGATGGAGTTAAAAATACTGGCTGAGGTTCTGCTCTCATTTACATGTAGGAAACCCAATTAACGTTATTTCAAGTGATACAGCATAATGGGACTGCATGTGCCTAGCCATGAGCAAAATTTGGCATAAGTCATCACTTTTCACAATTTTCTTTCCTCAAGGAATAACAGCTCAATCCTGCAACCCTTACATGTGTAGGCTTGGATTGTCAAAGGAGCTAATGGACTTAGGTGCCCAACTCCCATTGGCTATCAGTAGGAACTGGCACCTAACTTCCTTATGCTCCTTTGACAATCCTAGTCATAATTGTTATTGGTAATTGTAGTAATTAAGAACTAGTTGATTTAATTGGGAGTACTCATGTAAATCATGAGTATTTATGTGAGTAAGAACTGTAGGGCTTGGCCTTTGTTTTTTCTTTGATAGATGGGTCTTAAAAGTCACAAGAGAAAACTTGACAGAAGATAGACATTTGTTACCCTTGTTGTAGTTTTTGACAATGTCACATATGGCTAAAACGACGCTATTTATTTTGCTCAGTTGTACCACCTCTGTCTCAATATAAGCATGATGATGCCTGCCCTCAGTCTATAATATATATACACCTCTACCCCGATATAACGCGACCCGATATAACACGAATTCAGATATAATGTGGTAAAGCAGTGCTCCGGGGGGGGGGGGGCGAGGCTGTGCATTCCGGTGGATCAAAGCAAGTTTGCTATAACGCGGTTTCACCTATAACGCGGTAAGATTTTTTTGGCTCCCGAGGACAGCGTTATATCGGGATAGAAGTGTATTATATATATAAGCTCATAGATTTGTAGATTTTTAAGGCCAGAAAAGAGCAATAGATCATCTAGTCTGAATTCTTTTATAACTCAGGCCATAGAATTTCACCCAGTTTCTTGTCTACTGAACCAATAACTTGTGTTTGACTAAAGCACATTTTCCAGAAAGGCACTAGGTCTTGATGTGAATATATCAATTGTTCCCTTAGTAGTTTGTTCCAATGGTTGCTCACCCTAACTGTTAAAAAATAGGGCCTTATTTCTAATTTAAATTTGTCTTTAAGTTCCCATAATTGGTTCTTGTTATGTTTTAGCTAGATGAAAGAGCCCTTTAGCACCTGGTATTTTCTCCCCATGTAAGGACACACTGTAATCAAGTCACCTCAATCTTTTTTTTTTTTTGGTGTGATAAGATAAACAGATAGGGCTCCTGAAGTCCCTCATTGTAAGGCATTCCAGCCTTTGAATACTTTTGTGGCTCTTCTCTGCACCCTCTGAAATTTTTCAGCATCCTTTAAAAAATGTGGATACCAGAACTGCACAAAGTATTCCAGTATTGCCTTCACCAGTGCTGTATATAATCACCGGTAACATATAAATACACCTCTCAGCTTCTACTCAAGGACTGCATTAGCCCTTTTTGCAATAGCACTGAACTGGGTGCTCATGTTAAGTTGCTTGTCCGTTCTGACCACCATCTTCTTTTCAGAGTCACTACCTTCCAGTATACCGTCTCCCCTTCTGTAGGTATGGTCGGTGTTTTTGTTCCAAGATGAATGACCTTGCACTTGTCTGTATTAAAATGCATTTTGTTTTAATGGGCCCGGCATACAAAGTAATCCTGGTCACTCTGTATATCTGTCTTGTCTTCATCATTATTTACCACTCTGCCAATATTTGTATAATCTACACATTTTATCAGCAGTGTTTTATATTTCTTCCACTCCTACTGGCATCAATGAGAGCTGATCATGCAGAAAGAAGTTAGTCTGCATATACCAAGATGTGCATTGAATCATTTGTATAGTTTTCTAAATACTCATTTGCTATTTTCCAGCTTTTGCAATTCAGAGTTTTGTCCAGAATGCACTAATGAGATGTACATTACATTCTACAAGCAGAAAGCCAATTTAAGTTAGTCCAAATCCACAGCTTATTATCTGCTAAATTTCAGCAGTGCACCATATGGTGAGGAAACAGCAAGGGTGAATTATATGCAATACAATTATGGTATGAAAACGCAGTCAATTTTGTTACTGAATGGATCCTAAGTGGAGATTTGTACATAAACTAACCACTTTTTTATTTTGCATACAAAAATACACCTAGGAGTTTTACCATCTATATATCTTGTGGGAAAAATGTACTTTGGTGTCTTAAAAAATTGGCCAAAGCAGACAGCCTTCTTGATGGCATTCTTAACTTTGTCTTTTTTTTAGTTACTTCAATAAAAAAGATCACTTATGACTGTATTTTTTAAAATCCGTACTGAGGCATCAGTTCATACTGCATGTATAGTGAAACATACAGTATCTTACTGCATGCAGAAGAGGTGCACTAGATGGTCCATAATTTGTAAGATGTCATATGTAGGTCCCACTAGGAAACCCATTTTGAAGTTGCAGGAGCATAGGACTAAATTTAGTATTCTATTCTTCCTACCCACAAAACCCACAGCAAAGCTGCTCCATATAGTCCTATCGTGATAGGAGCATTACACCATAGAAATGTGTAGAGCTGGAAGGGGCCTCGAGAGGTCATGCCATCTATCTCCTCCTCCTACCCCCTTCCCACACTGAGGCAGGATCAAGTAATACTTGGATCACCCCTGACAGATGTTTGTCTAACATGTTCTAAGAACCTCCAGTGATGTGGATTCCACAGCCTCCCTTGGTAACAGATTTCAGTACTTACTTTCTAACGATAAGGATAGTTATTTCCTAATATCTAACCTAAATCATCTTTGCTGCAGATTAAGCCAATTACTTCTTGTCCTTCCTTCAGTGGACATAGAGAACAATTGATCGCCATCCTTTTATAACAGCCCTTAATATATTTGAAAATTGTTATCAGGATCATCATCAGTTTTCTCCTCTCAAGACTAAACATGCCCAACTATTTTTAATCTTTCCTCGTAATCTTTTATCATTTTTGTTGCTGTCTTCTGAACTCTTTCAAAACGGGATAAAATATGCTAGTGGAGGCTTCACCACCTGAATAGAGTGGAACAATTACCTCCCATGACTTACATATGACATAACTAATACTTGATACATAACTTAATACACCCCTGAATGGCATTTGTCTCTTTTGCAACTGCATCACGTTGGTGTCTCATATGTAGTTTGTGATCCACTATACCCACCCGATCTTTTTCTGCAGTACTACTACCTCGCCAGTCATTCCCCATTTTGTAATTGTGCATTTGATTTTTCTTTTCTAAGTGCAATACTTTGCACTTTATTGAATATTGTCTTGTTGATTTCAGGCCAATTAATGAATTTGTCAAGGTTGTTTTGAATTCTAATCCAGTTCTGCAAAGTGCTTGAAACCCCTCCCAGTTTGGTGTCATCTGCAAATTTTATAAGCATACTCTTGACTCCATTATCCAAATCATTAATGAAAATATTAAATAGTACTGGACCCATGACAGATCCCTGTAGAACACTGCTAAATACATCCTTTCAGTTTGACAGCAAGCCATTAAAAACTACTCTTAGAGTGTGGTCTTTCAACCAGTTGTGCACACTTTATAGTAACTTAATCTAGACTACATTTCCCTAGTTTGCTTTTGAGAAGGTCATGTGGAACTGTGTCAAAAGCTTTACTAAAATCAAGATATATCAGATCTACTGCTTCCCCCATCCACTAGGTCAGTAACCCTGTCAAAGAAAGAAATTAGGTTGGTTTGGAATGATTTGTTCTTGACAAATCCATCCTTGCTATTACTTATCCCCCTATTATCCCTCTCTAGGTGCTTACAAATGGATTGTTTCATAATTTGTTCCAGTATTTTTTCACGTATCGAAGTTAGGCTCACTAGCCTATAATTCCTCAAGTTCTCTTTGTTCCCCTTCTTAAAGATAGGTTCTATGATTGCCCTTTTTCAGTCCTCTGGTACCTCATCTATCCTTTATGAGTTATTGAAGATAATCATTAATGGTTCCAAGATTGCTTCAGCTAGTTCTTTAAGTACCCTATGGTGAATTCTGTCAGGCCCTGCTAACTTGAATACATCTAACTTATCTGAATATTTTTAACATGTTCTTTCTCTATTCTGTGTTTTGTTGCTTTCCCCTTGTTGTTAATATTAATTGTGTTAAGCATCTGGTCACTATTAATTTTTTATTAAAGACTCACTGTAGCAGGGTGGTCATCCCACTCTTGCCCTGAAGGGCCTAAAACAGCCCTGGGAGAGGGCTGTAAGTGGAGGAAAAGCTAGGCTGATTGGGGGAAGCAGCCGCAGCTGGGGCCACCATGCCCCAATCAGACTACAGCTGGCCCTATAAAAGGGCTGTGAGCCAGGAGCTCGTATAGAGTCTCTCTCTAGCTGTGGAGAGAGGCAGGCCTGGCTGCCTGGGAGCTGAGCAGGGTACCTAGAGTGGAGCAGGGCTGGGGGAAGGCCAGAGGAGCTGGGGAGCTCCAGCCTGGAAACCCCCCAGGCTGCAGGCCTTGATAAGGACGGGAAGGGTACTGCGGTTGCAGAGGTGCAGCCCAGGGCAGGCAAAGGCAGCAGGTCCAAACACCCCTTGCCAGTGATGAGTGGTTTACAGACTGCAGTGAGAGGGAGTAGATGGTGACTGGCAGTAGCCACTGAGGCGAGGTGGGGATAGAGCAGGGGTGGGCAAACTTTTTGGCCTGAGGGTCACATCAGGGTTGCACAACTGTATGGAGGGCCGGGTAGGGAAGGCTGTGCCTCCTCAAACAGCCTGGCCCCCGCCCCCTATCCGCTCCCTCCCACTTCCCGCCCCCTCAAAATCCCCAACCCATCTAACCCCCCCGTTCCTTGTCCCCTGACCACCCCCTATCCAACCCCCTGCTCCCTGTTTCCTGACTGCCCCGACCCCTATTCACACTCCTGCCCCCTGACAGGCCCCCCGGGACTCCCACTCCCAACCCTCCCTGTTCCCCATCCCCTGACCGTCCCCCCAGAACCTCCACCCCATCCAACCACCCCCTCCTCCCTGACTGCCCCCCAGGACACCCCGCTCTCCACCCCCTTACCAGCAGCAAGAGCTCACAGCTGCGACACCCAGCCAGAGCCAGCTGCACTTCCCACGCTACCCAGCGGAGCGGCGGGCCAGAGCACGGCCCGCACAGCGGCGTGGCTGTGGGGGAGGGACCGGGTACTAGGCTCCCTGGCTGGGAGCTCAGGGGCCGGGCAGGACAGTCCCGGGGGCTGGATGTGGCCCACAGGCCGTAGTTTGCCCACATCTGGGATAGAGGGTTGGGGGTTCCCCGGGGAGGGGAGACCCAAAGTGTGGGGACACTGCCAGGAGGCAGCACCCCAAGATAAAGGGGCACCAGGGTCCAGGTGAGGATATGGGGGCCTGAGACAAACGGGACATCGGCCAGCAGAGGGTGCTGTGGGCTGGAATCAAGCTAATTCCCAGGATGACCGGCAGGAGGCACCGCACGAGTGAGTCATTGCTTCGATACACTGACGCGAAATAGGCATTAAATACATCAGCTATCTTGATGTCATTTGTCATTAGCTCTCCTTCCTCACTAAGTAGCGGACCTACACTTTCCTTCATCCTTTCTCTTCTTCCTAATGTATTTACAGAATATACTTATAAGCATTCTGGGATGGAACCTAGGAGTCCGCATGCGTGGTCTATATGTCTATGCAGGTACTGATCCCTGTAACTCAGCCATGACTTTTTACTCATAGCCCCAGGCAGATTTAGTTGAAATAATCTGTATAGGGGTGTGTTCTTTCAGGGTGTGCTTTTGCAGAGAAAGTATGTGTCCATTTTGGAGACCACTTTGCTATTCCAAAATTTGTCTTGAAGATCATGTAGGAAGTGTCTATTCTGTGAAAATGATGGTTTCTAGTATTCATCAACCCCCATCTGAGCTCCAGCTGCACAAATCCCAAAGGGCAAGAAGCTGATGGAAAAATGAATGGACTATCTGGAGTTACAAAATGAATGTGAATACCTGGAAAATACTGGCATCAATAATGGGCATGCTCTTCACTAGCATAGTCATTTATGATAATATATGGCTGGTGAGTCATTTAATGTAAGAAATTGTATTCTGCTTTGTATTCCTCAGTAATCAAAGCTTTAATGTACACTAATACTCATGCTGTACACTGTAGGTTTTCAACATATTTGTCATCTCAACATTTATATTTTAAAATAGCCCCCACAAGGTTTTATCCTTGTTATTAAGAAACAGATACTGTTATTATGCTCTGTTGAGGGTGTGGGAATCCATACTTTTAAAAGGATTAGCATCAGCCAGTCAGAGCTCATGGATTCTGGACAGTTATGGACTGATACCTATACATCTATTCCTCTTTTATGCAATTCCCTGTACTCTGACTTGCGGAGGAGTTCTGATATGCATAACAGCTGTGCAGTTATTTCTCAATAATCATATAGTATGGAAATGTTTGTAATCTGATTGGCCAATAATAGCTCTAAGTATCAAAGCACAATGGTTATATTCAATAGCATTCTCAGTGGAGTGATAATGGGTTATTGTCATCAGGGTACCTTATCCATATACTTACCACACACATGGGAGCCTCAACAGTGGATCCTCTTCCCATCCAGTCACCCCCACAATTCTAGATATAACATACATTTTAAAAAAAATGAATTAATTTTACTGGGGAAGTGGGAGCTTTGCGTTATTCAATTGTCAAGAAGAAATCAAGACGGTGGGGGTTACATGGGCGATAGTGCAGAGGGAGAAGAGCAATGGAAGTTGGAGTATAAGGAGTAACCATGCGTGTCATGGACAAATTATATGAAAATGTAAGCTAATTAGAGCAGAGGGACTTATAGTAGCCTGTTAGGGTCAAGGAGAAGAACATATAGAGCATATTTTAGTATAACACTAGTAATTACTGGTGTGCCCTCTTTATTCTGTAATAATTATCCTGGGCTAATAAACTCCTTCCTCTATTGGTCTAGGAGTTTGCCTAGCCCCAGACATGGTTATCATCTTGGAAACAAAAAGCGTGTTACTCTTTAAATAATACATAATTTATATTGAATGTCACATTAAATGTATGTAGAAACTGACTTTGATATTGAAAAATCTTTGATGAAAACATGAAAATCTTATGAGCTACCTTGCTTTTTAGCAGTTGTCGGATTTATGCTATTTTTGGGTCAAGATTTTAGGGAAGATTAATACTATTTTGAATGAGACCATACGAGTTTTAACACATGATAAATGTTATATTTCTGAATTTTGGGGTGGGTTTAACAAACAAAATCAAGCTGAATAATTCTTTTTGTTGTTATATAGCTGTTCATCTTGAGAAAATGCACATCTGATGGAGTTCAAATGGACAACACGTCTGACCCAGATTGCACTTTATAAAAAAGGAGCCAAGGAAATATTGTATGGCAATTAGAAAGTAAACCCCGCCCCAAACTTTGATAGAAACAAGAAAACACAACAGGGGTCACAGGGCAGTAAAACAGCTCCCTTATAAAAGGCTAGGTTTCCATAAAATTCCGGCAGTTTCGTTAAAATCAAACTTGTGGGACTGCATGGCTCAGAAGATTCCTAATGTACTACAGAACCTTTCACCACGAAGTCATTATTTCAAATTCAGCCTACTAGTTGTCCTGTGTTATCCTTCTGTATAGTGTGTGTGTGCGCAAAATTAATATTCTACACATGTAAAATATATATAAGGCAGATTTAGAACTGAAAACAATTTTATAACCTGAAACACTATATATATATCTATGTGTGTATGTATATATACACACTATTAGGTCCTGATCTTGCCATCCTTTTCTTGCACAAAACACCCTTCAATTACACATACAGGGTAATTGTAGACTCTAGCCCTTGTATGCAAATTAATTATAAATATACCTAACTTTGTATTACATATTGTCTGGCATGTTCAATCAAGGTAACTTTTTTCAGAAACATTCCATGTGTGTGTGTCATATATATAGTTCTTGGAGGTGTAGGTTATGCTTATGTGCAATAGTTCTGATGAAATATCTGACCGAGATATGTATCTATTTTCCACATAGTCCTCTAGTTTGAACAAAACACAGGGATAAATGTGCACAGATATCTGTGAACCTAAATTTAACACAGGGGACAGACTCCAAAACCATTAGCAAGTTTTCTGTGTTCTCCAGTAATGCATAAGTATGTTTGCATAAGCTAACTTGTAGTGTGGGAGACACACACCTTCAGGTACTATAGAAAAGGCCTGTAATTCCTCCTCTCATCTTTTATTCAAGCTCGCAATACAAATTACACCTCTGCCATAAAAGAGAAATAGTGTTCATCCCTTGCTCACATATACATATTTTATAAAGCTAATGTGAAGTATAGAAAACCCATAGTTTTATAAATTAGGCCTTCAGAATATGGGGATTTTGTGCAGCGATAAATAACAGCTCTAAATATTTGGCAGAGCAAGTCATGACATATCTGTTAACATCCATGTCAGCATTTTTTTTAGTGGGTAAGCAGATTTCCTCCAGGAGAGACTGGAACAGTGCAGATCAGTTTACACTTTTTAGTTAGCATTTATGTGGTTTATAGGTAAGATATTGACACACAGGTGGATCTCCTTCCTCTGTTCTTGTCGACTACTGAAAGCAAAAACATTTCTATTAAATAAAAAAGGAAAAGAGACTGTTGTTTTCAGGAGCAAGAGGCCATAGTATGTGAAGTGATTATTTTTAAAATCACCAAAGTGGTGTTATTTGTTTGAATTATTAAAATTTGAAGTCTTAGCAGACTAAAATTCAGTTCCTGGTGTATGTGTGGAGGGGCAAGAGGGAAAAATAGCAGGTGCACAGATTGGTTCTGCAGAGCTGTCTGAATCTGTGTGCTATGCTTGTTGTCCTGTCTGCTTCATAGTGGCAATCTGATGATTTGGGTAAGGAATCGGTGGATTTGTAATTATTAGGAAATATGAGGGAAGACTAGAATGAGAATGTTCTGTGGAATATGAGGGAGAAATTTATGTATACATTCTGCTAGAAGTGACTTCATCACTGTTAATATTGTTGACCTTGCAAAAAGTATACATATGGGCTCTTGGAACAGAACTTTTATGTGTACATATGTTGCCTGCAAGACAATTGAAGATAGTTAGTTATTTTTTATTACTCCTTGCAAATTATAAACTCCCTGTAAGGTACATTATTTTGCCATGTTAATCACACTGAGATTCTCTGTCCTCTTATTCTAGTAGGCAGTTTTCGTTAAGCTTAATAAAACATGGAAACCAACCCTTAAAATGGAAACCAGATTTTTTTTTAAATTTTGCATGGGACTTTAGTGATTGTGAAAGTTTCTGGATGGCCAGCCATGGAGAATGAAATCCTTTATTTATCCACAGGACACATAAAACATGGAGAGTGGCAGTGCAAGATTTTCTATGCTGCCAATGTATCTCAGCTCTCACGTGGACAGCTCTCACCAATTTGACAGCTGAGATGGTATGCCATTTTCTATATCCTCTTAATCCTTCACCTCTCTGCTACAACTCCCAATAAATTTGCTAATTGATCCCATTTATGGTGGTGATTTTGATGATGGACTGATTTGCAGTTGGACTGAGGCCATCAATTTATTTTATATAGCCCATCAAATAGCCAACCAATAGTAACAACTTTCAGTCTCTATTGGTCTGAGCACTGCTGACCCACATGCAAAAGATTCTATACCCCAGCACCACTATTCTGAGTCATCCAGTCCCCCAGGAGTTGTGTTTTGCAGGCAAACATTTTGTTTTGAATTTTGTTAAGGTGTCAATCCTTCAGAAAATTAGCAACAGTAAATAGGCATGGAAATGAACAAAACGTATTAAGTTACTATTCAGGTATGTTTTATTGATTTCTTCTGTGCCTCTTAATGGAATTTGATGGGCAGGATTAATAATAAGTTTATTTAATGTGATCTATAAGTTGAGTCAGATATGAATGTTCGGATGTTAAGCATAGACCGATCCCTTTCTAGCTGTGGAATTTTGATAGCTGATTCAGGGTTTAGGCTAATTAGTATTAGCGAGAGTCTAATATTTGCATCAGAGCTGATATGAAAAGATTCCTGTTTCCTCCAACCAGGGATTTCAACAGCTTTGATTTTAAATGTTTAGAGCCCACAAGGCCAAAGGCAAGGCAATTTATTCACCATGCACTGTTTTAGAGGGCACTTAGTTTCAAGCGCAGTGTATATTGTTTATGGAACAACTACATTTTGAAAATATATAAATTTCAGGGTTGGCTAAGGGGAGCTGTTAAAAATGACTGCAGTTTGACCTACAGGCTGAAAAAAAAATAGACTACTTTGTCTAGTAGGGTATGATGTTTGTAGGAATTTGAACAACAGAAATATTGGGGACTGAGGATTTTTGTTTCCTGAGATTTCTTAGTCTGAGGTTAGATGCTACTGTTTTATAGTCTGCAGTTGCACTATATTTGTACAATTACACAACAGTGTTAGAGTGGGAAGCAAAATCACCTAATTTACATATGAACACTAGTTATTTAAAAATTTCTATGTGGTGTACTGTAATCTCTGAAAATTTTAAAATTCTGAAAGCTCCAAAATATCCTTATTTTTTACAAAGGGTAGTTCAAATTGATTCTGGAAAATATGAATCAATTTGGACTCCATAGGGAGAGGCATACAAGTAGTAAGACAAGCACCGACTGATGGAAGATGATCAAGTTTGTGGTAAAGCAGCACAGTCAAAATGGTAGTATAGGTGAATTTGTGGATAGTGAAGGGAGGATCTCAGAGGAAAAGATGGAACTTTGGCAGAAGTGAGTGAAAGCAAAGAGAGAAAGCCCTGGAAGCACAGTCAGAATGTTGGCAGCAGAAGTGGGATCTGGATGCAGAGAAAAAGGGGAAAAGGAGCTTAAAACAGATGCTTGGGAGGCATGGGAGAGTCTGAGAAGTGGTATGCACAGAGAAGATATGCAGCCTCAGAACTGCAGGTGAGGACCATATGTGCTTCAATTCTATGGTGCTGAGTAAGCCATGGGGATAAAAGTGATTTCTCTGTAACATTTCCTAAGAAATGTGGCCTTAGGAATTATGAATGATGATCATTTTCTCAATCTCACAATTTCTCCTTGAGGATTTTATATCTTAATTTTATTTTTTTAAAAAAATCTGTTTTCTCTTTCTTTGAATCACCTGCTGTTCACTACAGTCCATATATGCTTATTACAAATTGGTAATTTAGGCAACCTTAATTATTTACCACCTTTACTGCCTTAGTGAAAACATTAAACAGGTAGTCTCAGGAAGAGGGAACACTGATAACAAAGTCTTGAGAACTACTGTACTGTTCACTCAATGGGAAGTACAATACATCACAGCAATTTGTATCAGTTGAAACACTGAGAAGGCAAAGAGAAAGCTGTTTGGTGAATGAGCAAAGGGGATTAAATAAATGAGTGTCGCAAACACTAATATCTGTTTAACATTCACTGTGGATAGCACCAGTTTTTTCACCTTGCAACTGTAGAGCTGGTTCAAAGCATATGTTTTAAACGGTAGCTGCTGTAAATAATACATTTGTGCCTGTACTGTGCAGTTTTTAATGGTGGTTACAGAAGCACTGCACAGTTCAAACTGAATTTGTTTCTCTCAGAACATGGGTCTATCATCAGTTGACCTATAGGTAGAGACAGTAGTTTTAATTCTTGAACCACTAATTACATGGGAGCAGATACCCACACCAATGTTCTGCTTGGGGGAGGCTAAGGGGAGTCATCTCCCACACCACCAGATTGTTCTGTTGGGAATGGGGTTTGCTCCCACCTCTCCTTGGTCTGGCCTCCATAAACCATGGATCCCATGTGATATGCTAGAGGCCAGGGGCCACTAGAGGCCACTCTGAACCTCTTGGCCTCACAGCCAATGTGTGTGTGAGATTCAGGAGCTCAGAAAGGCACTATACTGCCCCCTTCTAGCTGTCAAGGAGGAAGATGCATATAGCACACCCTTGCCCGCCCCTTCCTACCTACCCCGATTCTCCCTCTCCCTATGTGCTCATCCCTACACAGTGCCCCACCTAGGATTTGGGTACAAGTCAAACTAGTGCAATAGAGGCAGCAGGGGAAGGTTCATGCTCAGAATATCCCAACTACATCAGATTTCCCAGAGGATGGCATGCTCCAGAAAACTGTATGGACAGCAAATGCCTAAGTGAATTCTTCTGCATAGCAGTGGGGACCCTGGACCTTGGACTTTTCATTTGATTTCTCCTTTGGGAGCAGAGTTCTGGAGTGACTTTGCAATTCCTATAAAAGTGTGCTTGGTTTGCTGGGAAAGGAGGCAAGTACTATAAGGGGAAAGAGGAATGTTAAAATGAGGGTTGGTTAGTAAAACCCATCTGCTTTCTTAGATGGGCTCCTGTTACCAGCGTCCCCTGTCTTTTAGAGATGCCCGGCCCCCTCCCACCGGACCGGACTGAAGTGAAATCTTCATGTGATGAATCAATGTTCAGGTTGCTGATGTGCTCAGTGGCAAGGGGACTGGTTAGGGTGACCAGATAGCAAGTGAGAAAAATCGGGATGGGGGGCAGGGTGGTAATAGGGTCCTATATATGACACAGCCCCTAATATTGGGACAGTCCTAATAATATTGGGACATCTGGGAAATTTCAGAGATCAAGAGATATATTGAGTGCTTACCTGAGATTTTCAAAGTCACAAAGAGTAGTTAGATGCCAAACTCCCAATAATTTTCAATGAGATTTGTACACCTGTTATCTGTGCCTTTGAAAATCTCCCTCTTAAAATTTACATTTAACCTCCAACTTAAATTTAAAAAAATTGTCAAAGTGAAAGATGGTCAAATCTTTGCACTCCAAAATTGATTAAGGTCCTAAGTTTTCTTGATCAGATGACTGCCACCATTCTCTGTAATGACCTGGAGAAGGGCTTTTTAAAACTTAGTTTGAACTATACATCACTTTCTGTCCAGGGCCAATCCAAACCCATCAATGAACCAACATTTAGTGTTAGATCGTCCTCAGATTTATGTATTAAGTGGGAAAATAGAAAACTAATGTGAACATATACATGATTGTTTCCCAAAAATACTCAAGTTGGACACAGCCCAGGGGTTCAGAACTGGCCAATGGGAGCCTAACTTACACTGTTCTGTTAAATCAGCAGAGTCTGAGCTGTAAATGTAGGCAATGCACAAACCCTACACTAACATCAAGCAAAGAAAATATCATTTATTGAATCAATAAATGAGACATATGTCTTCTTGTCAAAACAAAATAATGTACAGAACATTAAATCATGTGCTGTTGGTGACTCAGAGTAATGTTGTGATTCGTTGACCTGGATTTTGTTATTGTTAGACTGCAGTATGCAATTTCTTTTAAGTGCCAATCTAACTGTAAGTGTTGTATTTCTCTGTGCACAGTGCTTGTGTTACTGATAAGAAAGAGAGAGAGATTAAGACAAAAGAACATAGAGACCACAATTCAAATTTATGTCCCTCAGTGTGTGAGCAAATCCTGTATTTGGGGGCTAAACCCAGCACTTAGATGCCTAAAACTGGTATTTTGGGTAAGCACCTCAGGAGCCCAAGTTTAAAATTGGGCTTACATGATCATTTCTGTGTTTCTCTATAAAATTATGGGTATACAGTGTCTCTATTTTAAAAAGTCAGCATTTATCAACCGTTACCGTATGACAGAATTCTAAATATAGTGAAATCATCATCGGTGATCCCTCGATTCGAAGATGATCTCTACCACGTATTACATATGGGTCCTGAGATGACTCAGGAGTCCGATCCTGGAACCTCAGATCCACCAGCAGTAGGTATAGACATTTCCTGGTGGGTCAGCTGCCTGCTGGGAGAAAGTTCTTCCTTTTTCGTTCCTTCTCTCTCTTTTTTCAACTTCGAGGGCAAGGCGCTTCTCTTCAAAATGGGCTACTGTCTGATGGAAGATGTGGGACCATTGAGGTAGGTTAATAACTTGCTCCTCCCAGCTTGTGATGTCCACATCAGTTTTCTTGAGATATGCTTTCAGTGTGTCTTTGTAGTGTTTCCTCTGTCCACCACGGGATCTCTGAGCAGGGGTGAGCTGAGAGTAGAGGACAGGTTTTGGGAGGTGAGAGTCTGGCACCCACACACAATATCCAGCCCAGCAGAGCTGGTGCACAAGAATCATTGCTTCAATGCTGGTGACATTGGCTTCAATGAGGATGCTGGCATTAGTGCAGCGATCTTCCCACTTGTTGTGAAGGATCTGTGATACCCAGGCACCCCGATATTCACCATAGTCATGTAATTAGGATGTTTTGTACAAAGTATGCCTCATGAGGTATTATTCTAAAAGTCTTGAGCTGATAGACATTAATATCTTGTTGGATTGTATGTGCTATCGTTGTATGCAAAGTTATGAAGTTTGGCTATGTATGTGTTACTGAAACATGTGATGAGATTGAAAACACCCACAAGCAGCCTTTCAGGTACAACAGTAAAAAGGCCAAACAATGTTAATGCCTTACTGAGGAAATGCACACAAGCACAAGGATTGCCCCAGGAACTGTTTACAATAGAATCGTCTCAGAGATAGCACTACACAATGGGAACTGTTTGACCCACGTCACAGCAAAAGAGCTTTCCTGCAAGTGGGAAGAAGATATAAAAGGGGGACAATGACATCATGTACCTCACTCTCCCTACAACAACACACCTGGAAACACCTGAGGGGCAAGGACTGAACTGTGGAAAACGATGGTCCCAGGCTAGAGGGATTTTTAGCTTGTGTATGAAAACCTGGGAAAGCCAAGGCAGACTGTGCCTTAAGAATCTGCCAGCCTGTTTATGACTCAAGGTGAGAATTTGTTAATTCATATCCTACCTATCTAATGTGTTACGCTCAGTTTGCAGTTTTGTTTATTTACTAAAGTAATCTGCTTCGATCTGTTTGCTATCAGTTATAATCACTTAAAATCTATCTTTTGTAGTTAATAAACTTGTTTTTGTTTTGTCTAAAACCAGTGTGTGGAAATTATAACTTGGGGCAGAAAGTTGTTGCATATATCTCTCCACATTGGGAGAGGGTGTGTGAATTTTATGAGCTTTTGCTGTACTGTTCCCTGTGCTGAGCTGATCTCAGCATCTGTATGTGAAGCTGCAGCTGGGTGTGTCTCTATCTGTGTGTATGTTGGTGAAAGAGAAAGATTGGAGAGCGTGACAATTTATCACAGCAACACAGTGTGAAAGGGAGCCCAGGCTGGTGGGTCACGCGGGCTCAGTGGTACCCCAGTCCCAGGTGGCACCCTGAAGAGAGGTGGGACCCGTCACAGGATCTTCAGGAGGCATCATTGGTGGTACCTCTCCAGACTCTTGACGTGCTGTCAATAGATCACCCAGGTTTCACATCTTTAAAGGTGTGTAGAAATAATAATTGTCTTATGGACCTGAATCTTGGTCCATGAAAAATGTGTCGGAGCAATTTCCCAAAGGAAGCACTTGTGCACTGGATCCTGTGCTGGACCTCTGTCAATTTTTGTGTTTTGAGAAAGTTGACTACTGAGGTAGCAGAAGTGCTTGACTTTCCCAGTCTGTCCTGCGATGGTGATTTGTGGTTGGTCATATGCAAGGCCTAAAGCAGGCTGATGGAGCACTTTAGTCTTCTCAATATTGAGTGAGAGTCCTAGGCTTCGATAAGTTCGTGCAAAAAAAATCCAGTGTGGACTGAAGGTCGTTCTCAGTTTGCGCGAGAATGGCACAGTCATCAGCAAGCTGAAGATCAGTAATGAATGCTCTAAGGACTTCGAACAGAGACGTCAAAGATTGAAAAGCTCCAAATCCATTATGTATTGAATGTCAACGCCACTGGGGAGGCCAGTGCCGGCTCCAGGCACCAGCCCACCAAGCATGTGCTTGGGGCGGCGCGGCGGGGCCCCAGCCGGGCTCGCCGCCCTCCCCCCGGTGCTTCGGCCGGTCGGGGAGAGCGGTGCCCCAGCCAGGCTCGCTGCCCTCCCCCCCCCGTGCTCTGTCCGGTCGGGGAGAGCGGTGCCCCAGCCGGGCTCCCCGCCCTCCCCCCGGCGCTCTGGCCGCCCGGGAGAGCGGAGAGCCCCGGCCGGGCTCTCCAACCTCCTCCCGGCGCTCTGGCCGCCGGGGGCTCTCCGCCCTGCTCCCGGCGCTCTGTGCCCTCCCCTGCCGCGCTGATGGGGGCGGGGGGCTTTTTTGCCTAGGGCGGCAAAAAAGCCAGAGCCGGCCCTGGGGGAGGCGGTCTTTAATGAGGACCAAAATGACAGGGTTGGGACAATAATGCATCCTTGCTTAACCCCAGTTTTGATGACAAAAGGGTCCATCTCCAGGCTATTACAGAGAATGGTAGCAGTCATCTGATCAAGAAGCCTTAGGACCTTAATACATTTTTGAGTGCAGCCAAATCCGGCCAGCACCTTCCACAGGGCTTCACGATTGATGCAGTCGAAAGGCCTTTGTCAAATCGATGAAAGCCATGTACAGGTCCTGATTTTGCTCCTGAGACAATGAATAATGTTCCATTATTGATGCTCTAAAACAGGGGTCGGCAACCTTTCAGAAGTGGTGTGCCGAGTCTTCATTTATTCACTCTAATTTAAGGTTTTGCATGATAGTAATACATTTAAACATTTTTAGAAGGTCTCTTTCTATAAGTCTATATTATAAACTAAACTATTGTTGTATGTAAAGTAAATAAGATTTTTAAATGTTTAAGAAGTGTCATTTAAAATTAAATTAAAATGCAGAGCCCCCCGGACCAGTGGCCAGGTCCCGGGCAGTGTGAGTGCCACTGAAAATCAGCTTGCATGCTGCCTTTGGCACACATGCCATAGGTTGCCTACCCCTTCCCTAAAAATTACTTTAGTTTTCTTTATCCAGGGACCCACACCAGCAACTATCCTTTAGGAGCTCATCCATTTTTACCTTCTCACAAGAAATCAATAGTCTTAAGTGTATTCTGGGTGTAGTAATAGACATTATATTTAAATAAAGACTCAATTGATACTTTCACCAAGGGGTACGTCTACTCAGAATTCTCAGACACACCATACCCCAAATACAGGTCTAGCTTCCATCCAGTCCTACCTGAACATCATGACATTTATTTGTCTGGGTAATTAAACGGTTATGTATTCTAGTTTGTCATTAAAGCAGAATCCAAAATCCTTTTCACATAGGATTCCACACCATCACATTGCAGTGATTTTGGAAGTTGGTCACTAGATTCCTGGACAAGAAAAGGTGCCTAAACTTAATCCAGGCAGGCCATAGAGCTATAACTCTATGTCTCAAGTTTGTTAATAGCAGTAAATCAGACCAGATATCCCTGGGTACTTCTCATCTATACACAAACAACTAAGTAAAAATGGACTGTTTGATATCCATAAAAGTACCTTGGATGTTTTGTAGCCAAATAAATTATCTGAAAAACAGCAAGCTCTGTTCAGACCAAGTATTTTCCCATCAGCACTTAGCAACAGTACCATAGAATGAAGAAGAACCACTTCCCACCCTTCATAGAAATAGAAGGAGACAAGAGCAGAGAAGACTCTCCCTTCCTTAGTCGTTCTGGAGAGAAAAGTATGGAGCACTGGTGGGCTGTTACATCTAACTACGTTTAAAAGGGACTTTGATCTACAGTACATCAACACTGGGCAGAAGGCTTGGTGCAAACCTCAAATATATCTTCAATATTTCAGCCATCATCAATGCTGATCCTTGATAAACAAATTTAGGCAGCATGTAAAGAGCAGTATAGCAAAGTATCTGTGTATATAGTCTACTTGTCATCTGTTTACTGCACATACATCATTATCTGATACACAGTACTGTGAATTTGTTCTCTTCGGGATCCTTCCAAAACCCAGATTAAGTAAGGAAATTGGTATGTGGAATGTTTTGCAGATTGATCAGCTTTAGTATGTATATTGCTTTGCTTCTTTGGCCCTACTGATGTTTCCCCTTGTATTTATAACTATAGAGCAAGCAACCATTTTTTGTATGTTTGATCTCTACAGTTCTTATGAAGAAGAATGAGCAAAAGATGTCCAACGCCTGGAGGAGCAATTTTGCACCATGACAAGTGTTAGCCAGATGCACTACTCTGCCCTGCAGTGACTAGGAGGCACTAGCGGATTCTTCTCTCTCGGATATCAACAGCTTGTAGATTATATTTATTCATACATGTAATTTTTTGGGAAGTGAAATATATAATGAGGACATTAGAACAAAAGACCGGGAACAAGAGGGATCTCTATTTCTAACTTCATACACCTACTGACTGCCACTTGCTCTCCCTGTCAGCCCAACTTTCGTTTCTTTTTTTGGAAGGCCCAAATTAACCTGTTCTAAAATGTGCTGAACACCTGCAGCCCTTATTGACTTCAATGGGCTTTTTGAAAATCAAGCCAAAAATCTACTCCTGATAAGTAAATAGGGGATATATTGTATATTCTCATCCAGTGATCTGTATGAGTTATATGTTTACTAACAACCTATTGTTGCACTCTACCTTGAAAAATAGGTCTTGAGTGTTTGTTCTAATTATGTGTATTGTTAAAACTTGGTGGAAAGAGATGGCAAAGCCTTAACTATTTTGGATTATTTCTAAGAGGTCTATGATAACGGTGACCATAAATTCCCTTGTGTATGTACGTACATGAGTCATACAGTATATCTTTCTTTCACAGAACAAGACTACAATGATTAATCTTGATCTGATATCTGATGCTCATATTTGAAAGCAGCAGACTCTACAGGGCTATCATTATAAGCAGATGAGTCACATTCCGTCTTGAATTTTTGGGCTAGTCCTGTTGTTCTGGGTAACATCTACAGTAAGCTTTTCATATAATGATAACACTTATATGGTGTTTGACACGTTCAAAATGCTGTACAAATATCAGCCAATTAATCCTCACAACACCTAGGTGAGGTGAGTATGGATGTATTAACACCAAGGAGTTAAAATAAAGGAGAGTGGGAGAGAAGGAAAGCACAGCTCTGCCTCTTCTGCTAAAAGATCTGGATAGCTCCCTCTCCTCTCTCTGCCTTGTATAAGCAACGCTCGTTCACAGCTCCCCTTCCTCTTTGATTGGTACAGTGAAGGTTCCCACTCCTATTTCAGTCTAATTTAACCTCTGATTACCCCCGTTTTACAGATGGAGAAACTAACTGAGAGATTAAGTAAATTGCACATGGCCACACAGTGAATGAGTGGCACCACCAGGATTAGAACTCACAACTCCCACCCCTGTTCTCATTCCATTGCACACTTCTAAGTGTGCAGGTGGCTAAAGTGTAGGCACCAAGTGTGCCTTGCTCTGGATTAGGAGCAATGAATGCAATGTCTTGGGCCTCCATTACATCCTATGTATCAAGAAATGGTAAACGCATTTATGCCAATCAAAATATATTTAAAGAATAAATCCACACTGGCCTTTTTAAATGCAGATGATTACTTTAAAGTGAGTTTTAGATTTTATGTACAAAAACATACTTGACTTTGCTTACATACAAGGACTTCTGTGGATATACATTGTGTCCATTTAATTTTCAAAAGCAAGCTTCTTAGTTCTATAAATATAAACTGTCCACAATAATGGATTCCTACTGTGGCTCTCAGTGGTTAACTTTTGGACCCAAATATAAAAAGGCCAGGTTTTATGCTTTCATCATAGAACTTTAAATGCCTTTCTACTTCTCATGATCCAGACAGTGTGCTAACATCTACCCTTTCTCCACTGCTTGAAGTATCTCCTGGTGGCTAATGCACAGGCATACAGTATAAATGGGGGGAAGGTAGAATACTGTCTGGAGTACTCACATGGAGTGAAATTCACCCCAGTTTAGAGGGCCAGTACAAGATTTATGCAACAGTTAAGTAACACTTGAGCCATCAAAATAAGGCCTTGTGATGCTAGCAATTACTGACATCAATTGGCTTTGGATCAGGCTTTATAGCTTCAACCCAGCATACTGCTTAAACTCGTGCTTACTTTTTAAGAACATAAGTAGACCCATTGGCTTGAATAGGATTACTCACATGTTTAAAGTTAAGCATGTGCTTAAGTGCTTTGGTGGAGCAGGTTCTGTATTAGACACAGCACAACAAGGGATGACACTAAAGGAAGCAAGTAGTATGGGAATAAAAGAATTAGAGCAGGGAGAGAGTTGAGCCTATTATTACCCATGTATGCATGCTGTCAGTTCCTTTATTTTGAGTTTAATATATTATATCATTGTGGGCAGTGACCAGACTGAAGCTCAGTGATGGAAAACCCACCCAAAACAGTAATATTTGAAGAGAGTGGGAAGCGCTATGCATGGTGCACTAGACCAGGTGAATGCACTAAATTGCTAGGAAAATGTTTGAGGTGTAACTATGCAATATATTGAAGGTATCCCATACACTAGATGCTATCCCTGTATAATACATACAGTCTGTTATAAATAATCAGCTGTCTATCATAAGACGATATCACCCACAACTACCATGTCATAGCCGATAGTCATAAGGAAAAAGAATAATCTGTGTAGACACCACCCTGAAAATGAAACTACATACTCGATCACTACATCAATTGCATCAGGAAAAAAATTGACTGTGAAATTCTTAACAAATATCATAGCCACCATGTCTTTCACTGCTGAGATAGTGATCAAATCAGCAGACAAAGGAGACATGATCGAAATCCTCAACTGTGATAACTATGTCAGTGAGGCCAACCAACAACTCTTCAACACCACTTACTATAAAGAACTCAAAGATGACCCCACACCACAATTCACACAAGAATTTAAGGATATCATTAAGTCCATCATCTTCAAGAAAAACTCTGCAACCTCATTCTGCATGAACCCACTCAAGGGAACCTTCTACATGCTTCCCAAGATACACAAACAAGGGAACCCAGGCATACCCATCTTATCTGGCCATGGCACTCTTAGAGATGGAATATCAGGACTCATAAAAATTATCCTGAAACCACTCAGCACACAAATGGACAGTTTCTTCCAGGAGGCAACCAACTTCCTCCAGAAACTCTGGATCATTAACAACCTTCCTCAGAATACCATCCTTTTCACCATCCTATTCGCCAACATCCCTCACCATGATGGCACCACTGCCTGCCTCAAATATCTACAAGACATTGGACAATACTCAAATAGTCACTTCAAACTCATCCATTTCATCCTCACTCATAACAGCTTTACATTTAACAACAAACACTTTGTCCGAGCCATGGGTACAGCTGAGGGTACTAGGATGGCTCCCCAATATGCCAACCTTTCATGGGTCACCTTGAGGAAGAAATTCTAGAAAAATGCACTACAAAACCAGTGATATACTTGAAATATACTGATGTTTTCATTCTCTAGACAGATGACCTAACCCCCCCATAGATTTTCACCACAATGACAACATCCATTATTCATCCATCAACCTCTGTCTAGAACAATCCCATACCAGCATCAACTTACTGAATGCTACAATCAGCTTCAACAATGGAACCCTACAGACAACTATATTCAAGAAACCCCTGGATCACCATACTTACCTCCACAGATCCAGTAACCACCTCAACACACCAAGAAATCTGTTATCTACAGATACTAAGCACTCAGATACCCAGAATATACTTCAAGGAGAAAGTCTGAGATTCACACTTTAACATACCTAAAACTGCCTTCACCAGACAAAGACATACCATTAGAAAAGTAGATTGCATTATGGAATAGGCCATCCAAATGCCCTGAGAGAACCTGTTTCAATACAGAACCCCCTTCCCACTACTGACCGCACATGCCTAGTTGTCACCTACCACGCCATACTGGAACCCATATGGGGTATCATTAAACAGTTACAACCCATACTCGATGGGGACCACATCATGAAAGAAATCTTTACCAAACCCATTCCTCTGGTCTTCAAACAATGTCTCAACCTCGCCAAATTCATGATAAGAAGCAAGCTCCCCACAGACCAGGACCCATCAAATCAAAGTGTCACCAAACCCTGCCAGAACAACAGATTCAAACCTTATAGACATATCTCCACTGCCATGATGATCAATACATCCCATGATTCACCTGTCAAGATCCATGGGTCCTACACATGCCTGTCACAGCATATGGTGTACCTCATCTAGTGCATCAAATGCCTCAACAACTATGTGGGTGAAACCAGACAATCACTACACTCTTGAATAAACTCAGAAAGAAAAATGATCAAAGAAAAAACACCTTATCACCCGTGAAAGAAAACTTTTCACAAAGTGATCACTTCATATCTGACCTGTCAGTCCTCATCCTGAAAGGAAACCTGTATAACACCTTCAAAAGATAAGTTTGAGAACGTACATTCATAACTCTGATAGACACTAAAAGTTATGGTCTCAACAGAGACTGGTTTTATGGTTCATTACAACAATTTGAAACCTACTAGTCCTCCTTTGTCCTACGAGTACAAAGGTGTTGATTGCCAATGTTAAGTGGTTTCTTGCAACACCTTGCTATCTCCCCTTGTATTTAGCTGACACTCTGGTTACCTTTTCCAGACCTGAAGCAGCTCTGAAACTCAAAAGCTTGTCTCTTTCACCAACAGAAGTTGGTCCATTAAAAGATACTACTTCATCTACCTCATCTCTCTAATTAAAACTAAATCAAAAGTGGTTTTTAAATCTTATTTAAAGCTCTCACATTTTCCAGCCAACTTATTCACCATGAAGCCTTTGTCATCCCGGCTAGAGAATAATTTTTGATTTGGACACTTATATATCTTACCACACACCATCCTCCTGCCACTAAAATCAATCCAGTAACTGTTTTTCTGATGTTCTTTTAAGTGGGTTAATGAAGTGAGACCTCAACTGTAACCTGAGCTATGTTTTGTTTCCTTTGTTGTTAAATCCTGTCCTCCTCTATGCACACATTTATAATATGATGGAATATATTACTATAATGATTCTTAAATGGACAAAAGGAAGCCATTCAACCACTTATAATTAGCACAGAGCTTCCAATACTCACATGGATATTGGCACTTGATATGTTTTCTAATCTCCTGTATCAGGTCTGTTCCAGAACATGCTAACTTAGAGTGGCGCGAGGAAAGCACAGTGGCTTCAGCTTGGAAAGAACATCCCCAGAGGGTTGGGTCACCTCACTATACTTTTTTTTATAGTCTAGCTGTGATGGCAGTGAGAAAAGGATCAGAATATTTTGGAGAAGAGGCTCTCATGCTGTTTA
This sequence comes from Chrysemys picta bellii, assembly GCF_011386835.1. Lineage (NCBI taxonomy): Eukaryota > Metazoa > Chordata > Testudines > Emydidae > Chrysemys > Chrysemys picta. The sequence continues at coordinate 194,936,020 of NC_088791.1, forward strand.
CCTATTAGTATTTATAGCCTCTAGGACTACAGTATTTGTCTTTCAAGAGACAAAGAAATTAAAGAAGATTATGATAAACATCCCCTCTCCTGTTTTTGGCATTTTAGGGATGTTAGTTAATGGTTGTAGGGTGAAAATCACCCTTGTGTATTTACCTCTCCCCATTGTGAAAACTGACCATTTATTCCTACCTTTTGTTTCCTATCTTTTAACCAGTAACTGATCCATGGGAGGACCTTCCCTCTTATCCCATGACCGCTTACTTTGCTTAAGTGTCTTTGTTGTGGCATCTTGTCAAAGACTTTCTGAAAGTCCAAGTACACTATATCAACTGGATCACCATTGTCCACATGCTTCTTGACACTCTCAAAGAATTCTAATAGATTGGTGAGGTATGACTTCCCTTTACAAAAATCGTTGTTGACTTTTCCTCCAACATATCAGGTTCATTTATGTGTCTGACAATTCTGTTCTTTACTATAGTTTCAACCAATTTGTCTGGTAGTGAAGTTAGACTCACTGGCCTGTAATTGCCAGGATCACCTCTGGAGCCTTTTTTAAAAACTGGCATTGCATAACCTATCCTCCAGTCATCTGGTACAGAGTCTGATTTCAGTGGTTACATACTACAGTTAGTAGTTCTGCAATTTTATATCTGAGTTCCTTCAGAACTCTTGAGGGAATACCATCTGGTCATGATGACTTATTACTGTTTAATTTATCAATTTGTTAAACAAGCAACGGAACAGATTGAAAAAGAAAAAAGTGACCTATTTTGTGCACTGGAGACAACAAACATAGCAAAATGTGGGTTACTCTTATAGCTAGTGGAATAATATTAGAGATGAATAGATCTGATGATTTTTTCCATCAATCATCCAATTATTGTGTGTGAATATTTTTCCATTATTTGGCATGCACTAATTTTTTATATCACAATTACCCCAAGTTTGCAATACAAAAGACACACCAAAAAAGGTTGTATGCAGTTCTTAATTACCAAACATGGGCCTTATGTATGGGCAAACATAATTCATCATGGGTATGTGTAAACTGATGGGCTATCTCACCAGCCCAGGAAAGAACTAGTGTCACACCTCAGGCTGTTTCAGACCATTGCCTACGGGCACAACTTATTATTCAATCATACACAAATTTATGAAGTAACAAAACAAAGCAATATCCTGCCCAGAACAGGCTGCAGTCCCCAGAGCTCTTTGTCGTTGCCTCTGTCAGCCCCAGTAAGAAGACACACCTTTTTCTTCTATCCCCTGCTGAGTCATGTGACAAGCAGGCTGCCCTGTTGTGACAATTGGTTTATAACTTTTGCCTGCTTAGGAATTTATCATGGAAAGTAGGTTAAGTTAGTTATTTTTACTAAAGAATGTTATAAACAGATGCAAGAGAAGCAGACAGGAAAGAACAGAGACTAAATAAGTCCAATCAAAAAAACCACATTGATGTAATTCAAGGACTATGTTAAAATCATATTTAGTAAAAACAAAACTGTGGAGACAGAAGTTAATGAACGGGAATTGGATAGGCCTCAGTGGCAACAGGATAGCAGGCTCCTGGCTCTTTCTGAGCCGACTCACCCCTCCTGGTCTCCACCCCTCCTTGGACTCACTGCCTCCCCAGCTTTTAGCCCCGTTAATGAGGCTGGCAGGTGGGGTCAGTTTCCAGGCTAGTCCTAGCTAGTTGCCCAGCCCCAACCCATTTCCCTGATTAGGGCTAGAGTGGCAGGAGCTGATTAGGGCTTCCCCTGCAGCACCCTGCCACACACATTCCACCCCAAGTAACCGGGGGGGGGGGGAGGGAGCTTGGTTCAGTCCCTTCTCCTCCTCGCGAGTTGACTTTGGGGCAGCCTACTGTCTTCCGCTGGGAGGTCCCCTGGACCCTCCTCCCGGGGTTTGTCAGTTCCCCACCCACAAAAGCCACAGTGTGTGTGGGGTGGACCATCCCATAGCTCTACTCCTGCCCAGAGATCCGCACACCAATCACAACCGGGTGGTTGCCCTCCCGGTTGCTCCCCCTTCTTGCCTGGCAGGGGAGCCGGGTGGGCCTGGCCCTGCACCAGCCATTCTGGGCCTCTGGTGCAGGTACCAAGCCCAAGGGGACCTGGCCCTTGTTGCCGGGAGGATCCTCCTGCAGGCATTCCCTGAGGCCTTCCCCCTTTATATTGTGTAAAGCCTCCGCTCAATCCAGTAGAATGTGATTGTAAGATTTGTAACTTTTCAGTCATTGCTAGTATGATCATTAAGTTCTGTAACCTTTCGCAAACTTTGTAACTTTTAGTCATTGTTAGCATAGCCTTTTAAATTTTGTAACTTTTGCAAGCTTTGTAACCTTTTCAGTTACCACTTGTATAACCTCCAAGCTTTGCAATATTCCATTACGCAATCAGGGAGAGTGTGAACAAGGCGAGTGTGTGTGAGAGATAAGGGAGTGTGAACAAGGGAGTGTATGTGGCACTGGGTGGAGAGGAACTGCAAGGAGAAAAGAGCCAGGAGCCAGGTGTGTCTGATGTAAGCTGCCTTTATAAGGCAATCATACGGTGTTGTAAAGAAAAGAAGAACCTGGTATGCATGAAAGGAACGAGGTCTGGGAATGCTTCTCGGTGACGGACACAGAAGGAAAACTCAGTGTACGTGACAGGAGCCACCCAGTTCCAATAAAAGGAAGAAAGCATGCTCACAAGCTCTTCTTTTTCTTCTTGACCTGCTCGCTGGCCCAGATCCGTGACCGCAGGCGGACACACCAGATCTACTATGCTTCGGCTTCTCGGCTTCCTATGCTGTCTCCGGTAACTCTCCGCCTGTGTGAATGTGTGGGTGCATGAGGGTATAAATGTTTTGAATGCATGCATTCATGAATAAGCTCCATCCCTTTTCTGTTTGATCCAATAGTGGCATTTAATAAAACCAATATAAATGTAACCCTGGGTTGGTTCCTAGTGAAATTGAGGTAACACTTTAAACCTTGGAATGCGTCTCCTGGGGTTTCCACAGTGTGGCACCCCTTCAGTCACTCACTCTCCCCTTCTCTCCTGTCTTCCCTCTGGCTTTGTTATCTAGTACCTGCTTCTGCAACACCAGCAGACCAGTTGACCCGGGCAACTGGGGGCCCCCTTAGCCTCCTCTCTCTTTTTCTCCGGGGCTCTCCCGGGGGGAGGTTCTCTGTGCTTCTTCCCCCAGTCCAGGGTGCAGCCTGTCCATGCCTCCCTTTGGGGAAAGTCCACCTCAGCATACTCCTCCATCATTTTGATGGCGGCCTCCACGGTCATCGGCTGGTGCCTCTGGATGTTCTCCAGGAGGCCCTGCACAAATTTCTTGAGAATCACCCGGTCCATTATTTCTCCCACCGTCTGGGTGTCGGGCCGTAGCCACCATGTAGCCCCGATGGTCAACTTTTGGGCAAAAGCTCAGAGCCACAAATCCCCTCACCACCAGGCTGCCCAAAACTTTTGCCTGTACTTCTCGGCCAACAGCCCATCCAGTCCAGGATAGCAGCCTTCACCATCTCATAATCTTTGGCCTGGTCGTTGCTTAAGGCCATATAGGCCACCTGCACCTCACCAGCCAGATAAGGAGCTAGTCTTAGGACCCATGTCCCCTTATCCCAGCCTGCGCCCATGGTTACCCGTTCGAAAGTACATAGGAAGGCGTCGGGGTCATCGGCGGGGCCCATTTTACAGAGACCCAGCCCTGTAATGCAGTTTCCATCACCACTCGGGGGACTCACCACTTGGTGCAGGACCTGCTGCTGTATATTGGCCTGCTCCCGGATGAAGTCCTGGAGGGTTTTATTATTCAGCCTGCCACGCGAGTAAGGCCTGCCTCTCGGCCTGGTGGAAAGCCTGCAGGGTCTTCTGCAGCTCCTCTTGTTGCTTAGCCAGCCACTCCACTGTGCCCTCCATTCTCTCAGGTTGCCACTCCCTGGCAGTGGCTTTCAGTTCCCAGACAAGCCCCCATGTTTAACAGGGTGCTCACCACCCCCACTGGGTTCAGCCTCCTGGCCTGACTCCCCAATGAATCAGGACCACTCCAAGCTGGTGCTCTTTATTCCTCTGTCTTGTCCACACCAACAAACTCCCAACTATTTACAGATTATTTACAGGTTTGGCCTAGCACAGGCCTCAGTGGCAACAGGCTCCTTCTGAGCCTACTTTCCCCTCCTGGTCTCCACCCCCACAAACTCACTGCCTCCCCAGCTTTTAGTTCCTGTTAATGAGGCTGGCAGGTGGGGCCAGTTTCCAGGCCAGTCCTAGCTAGTTGCCCAGCCCCAACCCATTTCCCTGATTGGGGCTGGAGTGGCAGGAGCTGATTAGGGCTTCCCCTGCAGCACCCTGCCACATCTCTCCACTCAAACCATTCTCCATCTCTGTTGACTTCATCATCATCCTCCCATTCAATCAAGTCCTCAACCTGGGAGCCATCTTTGGTCCCTTCCTCTCTCTTCCCTAGCATATCCAGATTGTGTGCAAATCTTACTGCTTCTTCCACCATGACATTTCTAAGATTTGTCTTTTTCTCTTTGTCCAATGCACCAAAACTCCCATCTGGGGCTTCATCATCTGTTGTCTTGATTACCATAGCCTCTTCTTCACCAGACTATCCAATACTCATATCCCACACACAATACTCATAGCCCACCAATCCATTCTGAATGCACCTTCTAAAATAATGTTTCTTGCCTATTAGTATGACTCTATCACCATCCTCTTTCGTGTTCCTCCACTGATTCTCCTTTTTCCATGGCATCAAGTTCAAGTGTCATGTCCTCAGCTCCAAAGCCTGTAGAACTACCTCAGTGAAGCAAAGACAGAGCTTTGACAGCAATATTTCTGAAGCACTCTGCATCCAAGCTCACTGGCATGATGGACTATTTGTCACTCACTAACTCACTCAGACAGAAACTCAAGCAATAAAAGAATGTTATGCTCAAACCTCACTTACATTATCTTCTGTTATTGTTTTCAGCAAACTCTGCAGCAAGGGTTAGAGTTCTGTAATTCTATGGCAGATTGTAACCTGTAAATTTATTTACTAGAGCATGCTACAAATTCTTGCCAAGTTTCAGGGGCAATCAGCAATTCATCACTCCCAACATTCCAGTATATCTATATTCCATCTAACAATTTCTCATTCTGCTCTATTGTATTAGTCCCTGAGAGCACATCAAGAATTTGCTTTGGATCCCTTCCCAAAGAGGAGCACAGGCTGCCAAAAGGATCTCCTCACGTATGTGCCTCCAGTCCTCTTGTGCTCACACTTTCAGCTTCCCACACATCCAATGAATCAAAAAAATCACAGCCTGAGAGTCAGTAGTGTTCTGCCAGATTCCGCTGAGGATACTGTACTAGACTGCACTTGTTAAAGGTTGAAGTACAGCCTTATTTAAAGAGTGCCCAGGATAAGATGCAAAATTAATTTCCCCTAGGAGCAAAAATATTTTTGTTCAGACTTGTACATTTCTTAACCTTTAAATCCTTGCCTAAGAGCCTGGCTGTCAAGGGAAACTCTTTCCTCATCATCTCTGATCCCCCACTTCTCCCCACATCACATTCCTCTGGCTTTCCTTATATTCCTACATTCATCAATCACCCTTAGGCATGCATGGATGAAATTCTCTAGTGGCTCCCTTTTGTTGCATTTAACCCTTTTTTGGGGGGGCTGTTTGTAAACAATCTCTGTAAAGTTAACATCCAAGGAGCTTAAAGGGGCATGGTCCATGCTTTCAGTTCATTTTCAATCGTACTCCTCTCCCAGACATCCCCACCCCAGGCAGTTTACTCCTGCTATGAACAGAAAGGAAGATGCAGAGGAAGACTGTGCATGGTTGCAGAGTAAAGGCTCAAATTAGTGCAATTTTTGCAGCCTTAATGCACCTCTTCTGGTGGGACAGTTAGGCAAGTTTCATCCCTAAAGGAAGTTTCTGGCCCATGTCAATGTTGACCACGGCTGGATTTGAAAAGGTCAAAGATTAGTGTGTGTAGTATTCCTTCTTCTGCTTACAAGTTAAGAGCAAATTTACAGTAAGTCTCTTTCATAACATTTTTATTGCCTTTAGAGGCCAAGATTTTATGATGATTTTTTTTCTGTTTTATGAAAGAGTATTCTTTATTTTAATAAAGACTTACATTATGCTACAGTTATGATCTAAGTCCCCAGTCCTGTATACACTTATGTATGTGCCAAACTTTAAGCATGTGAGTAGTCCCATTGACTTCAACAGACCTACTATATTATAATCTACAATAGTGAAGCTGCATTGTTTTGGATTATTATTGTAGGGTTCATTTGTTGTTGTTTTTTAAATATGGAATAGTTTTTCTATAGCATCTTTGATATTCGGGGTATCCCAAAGCACTATGTAGGATTCCATGCATTCTGCAGCAAGCTTCCTTGATTTCTGTGAAGCTCCACTAATACATTTTGAGACAATTGGGAATTGTGTGGCAATATTAACACAGCACAGACTCATTACAGAAAATATTATTTTAATTAAATGCATCTAGCCATGCAGTACAGTGTCAAATTCCAAGGAGAAAACTTGGAAACACTTGTTCTTTGATCAAATACAAGATCTATTTCACAAACTCTTTATTATTGGCATTGTAGCAAAGAAATACCACTCAGTATGGATGGACTACAGATAGCTCCCACTGCCACCTCCTAGTACAGGTGTGCAGGCTGCAAAAAGCTTCCTTTGTCTGCTTATTCCCTGACTGTGACGTTGCAATGGCAGATTTGTGTAGCCCATACATCAGGTGTGAACAAAGGCAGGCAAAAACATGAAAAGACAGTATATAGCCCAAGGGAAAGAATCTACAATTTATAGCCAGATGGGAAAGTGAACATGCTTACATGCCAGGAAACTCTTGGAAAAAATATTCACTAGTATAAGCTTAGAAAACTAAATTCAAGTAAAATATAAAGTATTAAAGAGAAACATATTTTCAGCAGGAAGTTAAAGAAAAAAGCTATATAAAACAGGAAATACTTTTTGTTAAATAGGCAGTCCTTCTAACATGACAATTGTTAGTTTTTCTATCCATCGGCCTTGCAAAAGGAGGAGTTAGCAAGATCACCAGAGTACTGTATCACATTTTCAGTGATCTGCGGGAAATTAGTTTGGTAATTCCTAGCTGAGTTCCTAGTGAACAGTTATTCACATCACAATTTGCACCAGTTGGCAACCCTGTTGGCATCCTACATTGAGTGGCCTAGAATTGAATGGGTAGACTAAACCTATGCTATTAATATAAATATGTTGGGGAACATAGTCACAGAATTGCAGTGTAGCCTAGCTACAAAATGTGATTAAAGTCCAGCCTAAAGCACAAATTGGAACCATGTTTGTAACTGAAATGGGGGACAACCATGTCATTAGCAGGTTCCCTGTAGGCAGGGCCTTAACTATCTTCTTACCTCTAGTGGTGGTTACTCCAGGTCAGGAGTGAGGCAGATTGGTGGGCAGGACAATTGTACTGTCTGGCTTTGTTGTGTTTATTCTGTGGTTACAGTTCAGTCTTCAGTTTTGCGAATCCAGCACTGCTTGTGGACTAAATTCAAAACAAAACAAAGGGCATCAATCAGCTTTTGCAAAAGAGGTAGGCAGAACTAGATGGGCCTCAGAGCCTCATTAACTCCAGAAATATTACATTAGCAAAAGGAATCTCAGTAGCGATAGTCCAGGGTGAACGGTTGGATCCTTGTCTTAATTAAATGATTTCTTATTTCCTCTCAGCTTGTTTATTGAAAAACCTTTCCAGCACAGATGTTCACTTGAATAGGTGTTAACTAAAGTATCTTTCAAAGTGGTAAAAACAAATTAAACTGTTTGCACAGAAAAGTTTACAAACTTGCAGCTCACAGGGATGGTTTTCACCTGCCAGCCTGCAATCTGTACTAATAAAAATGTGTGATATCAAAAAATAGCAAATATGTAAAATCTGCTCAAGTGTGGTAGGACAGGGCAGGAGACCTGCTAGAATTCACAAATTGTATGTGACAAGTGAACACAGCACCATGCGTGCATGGAAACAATGAATTGGACACTTGCCTGATTCAGCAAAGAATCTGTCACCTACATTTTATCTGTCCTTTATTTTTATTTCTGACAAGATGGCTTTAGATAGGACACTTTTCCCCCACTCTCTCCAAAATTCATTTTTCTTGTAAACATCTTTTAAATTAAGGATTTTTTTATTTATCTGTTGTCAAGCAAAAAATTTAATTTGATGCAACATGAAGCTTATTTCTGACATCAAACAATGCAGAAGTAGTGAATCAATAGGTAGTAAAGGTTGAACAGTTGGTCTCCAGTTTGTCCCCATAAAAACAGGTGAAAATTTACAACCTATGAAATGTGGAACAAAAATCTGGACTTTGAAACACACGCTGGTCTTGTGCTGTTTTGAAAGAAGTGCAAGGTCATGCATTTAGGGACTAACAACAAGAATTTTTGTTATAAACTGGGAACATATGAGTTTGAAGTGACAGGGGAGGAGAAAGTCCCGGGGGTATTGGTTGATCACAAGATAATTATAAGCCACCAATGTGATGTGTCTGTGAAAAAGGCGAATGCAGTCCTAGGATGCATCAGGCGAGGTATTTCCAGTAGAGACAAGGAAGTGTTAGTATACTATACAAGGCACTGGTGAGACCTCATCTGGAATACTGGGTGCAATTCTGGTCTCCCATGTTTAAGAAGGATGAATTCAAAGTGGAACAGGTACAGAGAAGGGTTAACTAGGATGATCCGAGAAATGTAAAACCTACCTTATGAAAGGAGACTCAAAGAGCTTGTTTAGCCTAACCAAAAGAAGGCTGAGGGGAGATATGACTGCTCTCTATAAATACATCAAAGGGATAAAGATCAGGGAGGGAGAGGAGTTATTTAAGTTGAATGCCAATGTGGACACAAGAACAAATGGATATAAACTGGCCATCAACAAGTTTAGGCTAGAAATTATATGAAGGTTTCTAATCATCAGATGATTGAAGTTCTGGAACAGTCTTCCAAGAGGAGCAGTAGGGGCAAAAGACCTAATTGGCTTCAAGACTGAGCTTGATAAGTTTCTTGAGGGGATCATATGATGAGACTGCCTACAATGGCATGTAGCCGATATGCTAGCAGCAAATATCTCTAATGGCTGGTGATGGGACACTAGATGGGGAGGTCTCTGAGTTACCTTTTTTCATTTGCAGACCCCTAAAAAAATTTCAATTGGAGGTGCGGACCCCTTTGGCAATCTTAGACATAGTCTGTGGACCCCGACGGGTCTGTGGACCACAGATTGAAAACCACTGTTTTAAATGCATGGGGCCAGATTCACTGGTGCACTTCAGCTGCTATGCACTGCGTCAGATACAGGGCAGCCATAAACCCAGCTTAAATGGACGGTTAAGGTAGTTTATGGCTGCTTTGTGTCACCAGAGCGGTACAAAGCAGCCAGAATATTCTGGTGAATCTGGCTCATAAGCCAAAGGGTTTATTGGTTTAGAATGCATGCGTGTGTGTAAGATATAATATGTAAACCTCCCGTGTGCCTGTTGGCGAGGAGAGCTTAGGAGGAGTAGAAGCTGCAACTTGTTCTACTGTGCATTCGTATCTAAGTTTGGCAATAGAACAGTTTTACCTGCTGAAAAGAGAGCTGCTGTACAAATAGCTGTCTGAGAGTTGAACAGAAACAGCTGCACGATTTCTCTCATTCCTTGGCGAACCCTTCTATGTTAAAAAAGCCGGCATTAGTTACAAAAATCCTAGTGTATGCTTCTAATTCTTCAGTATCCACCAGGGGATACAGAATTTGGCAATAAGGATGAGACATTCAGCTGGGACTTATTTGGACTGGTTGAAAGGTTTCCTATTTGTTCCTAGAAAAATCAGTGTGAATTAGATCCACAAGAGAAAAAAAATACTAGGGCCTTCCGAAAATTGTTAAAATGGCTGTGTTTGGAGTAGAGGAGGGCTTTATTTCAATGAAAAGGGAAGGCTTCAATGCTGATATTAATCATTTAAAACAGTATTTCATAGCTCATTAAATTGCAACTGAGGAAAAATGTAGTGAAGTATTTTGGATTGCAATGAGGAGGAAAAGGTACGAGCGTTGACAGATTTATCATCACCACATAGTGCAAGTGGTGGAATTCATTGATTTTTAAAGAGAGATGAGGTCTCCAAAAAAGAAATGATTGAAAATATTACAAGCTATACTTGTAAAATCAATTAGAAGAGGAAATATTTTCAGAGTACCTGGCAAACTTGAAAAAAATGTCAAGAAAATGTCAATCTAGGCCATTCTTACATGAAGTATTGCATGACAATTTTGTTTGTGACAGACGAAGCTCTAAACTAAGAGACTGCTTGCTGCAAACTGCATATACTGAAGAATTCATGGTAGCATTTGCTGGATTTTTTAATCAACTAAATGAAGCGTGCAACAACTGGAAAAATCTATTTAGCAGAGGTCTGATCCAAACCCAGTTGCAGTCAATGGAAAGACTCCCATTTATTTATTGGGGTTTAGACCAGCAAGGGATCAAAGGGCTGTGATCGGGCACCAGAATCACGCAGTTGGACCCCCTGATGCCCTTGCAGAGAGCCATTGATGGCAACTGGCACTAGCACAAAGGGTCATCTGCAAATATCCCATTATAGGATTGGTGCCTTGATTTGATTTAACACACACAAAAGTTTCAGAAATATCTGTAAATAAATATAGGAGATTAATCCAATGCAACAGGCTTTCCTATCAAGCTCAAGGCTGAACTCCAAACACCACACAAACCTGAAGGGCCTGGTTCACAGCCACTCTTCATAAACTGAACTGCATGGTTCCATCCATAAACACAATTGCCAGTTTCTAGCTCTGTCTGCCAGTTTTAATAAAACATTGTCTGACTTTTCTCAAAAAGAACAGGAGTACTTGTGGCACCTTAGAGACTAACAAATTTATTAGAGCATAAGCTTTCGTGGACTACAGCCCACTTCTTCGGATGCATAAGTGGGCTGTAGTCCACGAAAGCTTATGCTCTAATAAATTTGTTAGTCTCTAAGGTGCCACAAGTACTCCTGTTCTTTTTGCGGATACAGACTAACACGGCTGCTACTCTGAAATCTGACTTTTCTATAATTCACAGGAACATTTATAGTCAAATATTGAAAATGAGCTGGCCCAACATTCATTCATTTTGTTAAAATGAATGAACAGCCTCTTTAAGCTACTTTAATAGGCAAATCCTAAAGCAACAGCAGTTTTCATCTAACATTCACTTTTCAAGTGTATTAAAGAATTCTCTCTTCACTGTAAAAAGCCTAAATTGCTAGTGCAGGAAAATCTTCATCGCTACTATGCTGAATCCAGAGAGCTGACATTTTCCTAATCCCTCTGATCTCTTCCAAGGTTGTTGTCTGCTTTGATTTCTAGATTTGTTGCTGTTTTTTTGGTCACTTCCTGGTAGAAATATTTACTCCAGGCTACACCTCACCATTTTCTCAATCTCTCTTTGTCTGCTTTCTCCCTCACCTGCTAAAGCAGTGGTGGGCAACCTGTGGCCCATTAGGGTAATCCACTGGCGGGCCATCAGACAGTTTGTTTAAATTTGCACAGCTCCCAGTGGCCGCGGTTTGCCATTCTCAGCCAATGGGAGCTGTGGGAAGCAGTGGCCAGAATGTCGCTGTGGCCCGCGCCATTTTCTGCAGCTCCCATTGGCCAGGAATGGCGAACCGCGGCCACTGGGAGCTGCGGGCAGCCATGCAAATGTAAACAAACTGTCTGGCGGCCCGCCAGTGGATTACGCTGATGGGCTGCGTGCGGCCCGCAGGTTGCCCACCACTGCTCTAAAGCATGGCAGATTAGTAACCTACCTTTGTTTGCTGCTCATTCAACTAGTAAATAACTTGTTGCACCTCACCTTTGTAGGCTGCTGTTCTTCATATTAAGGTCACAAAGTCTAAAGCAATCAAAAGTTAGAAAATGTGCAACCTTAATTCGGCCCCCTTGTGCACATACATTATGATACAATCTTTAATCACGTGATCACATACTATTTTTTCCCCATTAATGAATAGGATGGCTGGAAATCACTGAATGGGTAGCTCTTCAATTTCTTTCTAGCTTCATCATTCAATGTGTAGCCAAGGCCTTATTTACAGCTCACCATTAAAACTCTGAACTAAATTCTGAATTAGTACTTTCTTCCTAGATTTTCTATGTCAGTCATCACCATAGTATCTGAGTATCTCACCAACATAAATTAATATATCTGTACAACACCCCTGCGAGGGAGCGAGGGAGGTATTGTAAAGCTAATGTACTCAATGCTTTTTTTGCCTCTGTCTTCACGAACAAGGTCAGCTCCCAGACTGCTGCACTGGGCAGCACAGTATGGGGAGGAGGTGACCAGCCCTCTGTGGAGAAAGAAGTGGTTCGGGACTATTTAGAAAAACTGGACGAGCACAAGTCCATGGGGCCGGATGCGCTGCATCCAAGGGTGCTAAAGGAGTTGGCGGATGTGATTGCAGAGCCATTGACCATTATCTTTGAAAACTCATGGCGATCGGGGGAGGTCCCAGATGACTGGAAAAAGGCTAATGTAGTGCCCATCTTTAAAAAAGGGAAGAAGGAGGCTCCGAGGAACTACAGGCCAGTCAGCCTCACCTCAGTCCCTGGAAAAATCATGGAGCAGGTCCTCAAGGAATCAATACTGAAGCACTTAGAGGAGAGAAAAGTGATCAGGAAGAGTCATCATGGATTCACCAAGGGCAAGTCATGCCTGACTAACCTAATTGCCTTCTATGAGGAGATAACTGGCTCTGTGGATGAAGGGAAAGCAGTGGACATGTTATTCCTTGACTTTAGCAAAGTTTTTGATACGGTCTCCCACAGTTTTCTTGCCAGCAAGTTAAAGAAGTATGGGCTGGATGAATGGACTATAAGGTGGATAGAAAGCTGGCTAGATCATCGGGCTCAAAGGCTACTGATCAATGGCTCCATGTCTAGTTGGCAGCTGGTATCAAGCAGAGTGCCCCAAGGGTCAGTCCTGGGGCCGGTTTTGTTCAATATCTTCATTAATGATCTGGAGGATGGCATGGATTGCACCCTCAGCAAGTTTGCAGGTGACACTAAACTGGGAGGAGTGGTAGATATGCTGGAGGGTAGCGATAGGATCCAGAGGGACCTAGACAAATTAGAGGATTGGGCCAAAAGAAATCTGATGAGGTTCAACAAGGACAAGTGCAGAGTCCTGCACTTAGGATGGAAGAATCCCATGCACTGCTACAGACTAGGTACCGAGTGGATAGGCAGCAGTTCTGCAGAAAAGGACCTAGGGGTTACAGTGGACGAGAAGCTGATATGAGTCAACAGTGTGCCCTTGTTGCCAAGAAGGCTAACGGCATTTTGGGCTGTATAAGTAGGAGCATTGCCAGCAGATCGAGTGACGTGATCATTCCCCTCTATTCGGCATTGGTGAGGCCTCATCTGGAGTACTGCGTCCAGTTTTGAGCCCCACACTACAAGAAGGATGTGGAAAAATTGGAAAGAGTCCAGTGGAGGGCAACAAAAATGATTAGTGGGCTGGAGCACATGACTTATGAGGAGAGGCTGAGGGAACTGGGATTATTTAGTCTGCAGAAGAGAAGAATGAGGGGGGATTTGATAGCTGCTTTCAACTACCTGAAAGGGAGTTCCAAAGAGGATGGATCTAGACTATTCTCAGTGGTAGCAGAAGACAGAACAAGGAGTAATGGTCTCAAGTTGCAGTGGGGGAGGTTTAAGCTGTATATTAGGAAAAACTTTTTCACTAGGAGGGTGGTGAAGCACTGGAATGGGTTACCTAGTTTGGTAGTGGAATCTCCTTCCTTAGAGGTTTTTAAGGGCAGGCTTGACAAAGCCTTGGCTGGGATGATTTAGTTGGGGATTGGTCCTGCTTTGAGCAGGGGGTTAGACTAGATGACCTCCTGAGGTCCCTTCCAACCCTGTTATTCTATGATTCTATGTTTTCCTTATTTCACAAGAGGAGAACTGAGGCACAGAGAGATTAAAGAGAAAGTTGTAAAAAGTGTTCAACAATTTTCAGTGCCCAACATGAGACTCCTGGAATTGGTTTTCCAGAATTTAATATTTTTAGAGCACTTTATATGTTCAAAGCACAGCTCCAATCAACTTCAGTTGCAGCTGTGAGTACTCAGCATTTCTGCAAATCTGGCCCCATGTGTCTCACCTTAGGCAACCCAAGAATGAAGAACATACAATAAATGACCACCTGTGAAAAGCTAGGTTTGAGTGACTTGCCCAGCATCACTTTGATACTGGCAGAAGCAGGAATGGAATCCAATTCTCCAGGGTGGCATCAACTGCCTTTTCCATGAGACCAACCTTTTTCTTCCTATAGTCCCCCACTTCTTTTACTACACTTTCCAACCTCTGCAACAAATGAGGCAGAGTTCCTACAGACTCCAGCCTCCTTCACTACACAACCCATAGCCTTCAATAGAAATTGGATCAGGCCCTAATTCTCCAATTGTCTCTGATCATCATCACTATCTAATCCTCACAGTCCTAAAAGAAGTCAAATGTGTGCAAGATCTGACATGTCGGATAGCAATGAGTGACAGCTTCCCAGAGACCTGTTGTCTAGTTTGTTTTCATTATACTCCCTGGGAAAGGAAGTAAGTCACTTGCTTAAAATTCATAGATTCATAGATTCTAGGACTAGAAGGGACCTCGACAGGTCATCGAGTCCAGTCCCCTGCCCGCATGGCAGGACCAAATACTGTCTAGACCATCCCTGATAGACATTTATCTAACCTACTCTTAAATATCTCCAGAGATGGAGATTCCACAACCTCCCTAGGCAATTTATTCCAGTGTTTAACCACCCTGACAGTTAGGAACTTTTTCCTAATGTCCAACCTAGACCTCCCTTGCTGCAGTTTAAGCCCATTGCTTCTTGTTCTATCCTTAGAGGCTAAGGTGAAGAAGTTTTCTCCCTCCTCCTTATGACACCCTTTTAGATACCTGAAAACTGCTATCATGTCCCCTTTCAGTCTTCTCTTTTCCAAACTAAACAAACCCAATTCTTTCAGCCTTCCTTCATAGGTCATGTTCTCAAGACCTTTAATCATTCTTGTTGCTCTTCTCTAGACCCTTTCCAATTTCTCCACATCTTTCTTGAAATGCGGTGCCCAGAACTGGACACAATACTCCAGCTGAGGCCTAACCAGAGCAGAGTAGAGCGGAAGAATGACTTCTCGTGTCTTGCTCACAACACACCTGTTAATACATCCCAGAATCATGTTTGCTTTTTTTGCAACAGCATCACACTGTTGACTCATATTTAGCTTGGGTCCACTATAACCCCTAGATCCCTTTCTGCTGTACTCCTTCCTAGACAGTCTCTTCCCATTCTGTATGTGTGAAACTGATTGTTCCTCCCTAAGTGGAGCACTTTGCATTTGTCTTTGTTAAACTTCATCCTGTTTACCTCAGACCATTTCTCCAATTTGTCCAGATCATTTTGAATTATGACCCTGTCCTCCAAAGCAGTTGCAATCCCTCCCAGGTTGGTATCATCCGCAAACTTAATAAGCGTACTTTCTATACCAATATCTAAGTCGTTAATGAAGATATTGAACAGAGCCAGTCCCAAAACAGCCCCCTGCGGAACCCCACTCGTTATGCCTTTCCAGCAGGATTGGGAACCATTAATAACGACTCTCTGAGTACGGTTATCCAGCCAGTTATGCACCCACCTTATAGTAGCCCCATCTAAATTGTATTTGCCTAGTTTATCGATAAGAATATCATGCGAGACCATATCAAATGCCTTACTAAAGTCTAGGTATACCACATCCACAGCTTCTCCCTTATCCACAAGACTCTTTATCCTATCAAAGAAAGCTATCAGATTGGTTTGACATGATTTGTTCTTTACAAATCCATGCTGGCTGTTCCCTATCACCTTACCACCTTCCAAGTGTTTGCAGATGATTTCCTTAATTACTTGCTCCATTATCTTCCCTGGCACAGAAGTTAAACTAACTGGTCTGTAGTTTCCTGGGTTGTTTTTATTTCCCTTTTTATAGATGGGCACTATATTTGCCCTTTTCCAGTCTTCTGGAATCTCTCCCATCTCCCATGATTTTCCAAAGATAATAGCTAGAGGCTCAGATACCTCCTCTATTAGCTCCTTGAGTATTCTAGGATGCATTTCATCAGGCCCTGGTGACTTGCAGGCATCTAACTTTTCTAAGTGATTTTTAACTTGTTCTTTTACTTTTACTTCATTTACTTCATTTTGCAAGTGAGAGGAATGCTTATCTGTTGTCATGAATTCATTTTTCAGATTATTGCTAAGGTGGTCATTTTCCTTCAAAACTTCCTGGGGGATTAATGGCTCCATTGCCATAAAAATAACTAGAATGGTACACATCTGATGTTCTGTGCACCTTGCTACATAGTGGGGAGAACGGGAGGGGTGGATGGGGCACTACCGCTGCCCTTTCCTGGGCTTGCTCATGTGCATAATAGTTCTCTGGAAAGATTGTGGAGTTCTTTGTTTCCCTCATTGTGCGGAGAACTGAACTTTGGAACTAAAGGTCCTTTCAAATCCAGATGCTGCATGTACACTATGTTTACTAGGTCTGGCATTTGTATTTGTACAGACATGCGTAATTATAATCACTTCATATTTAACATTTAGGTAGAGTTTTACATTTCCAAGACACTCTAGGGCTGAAATTCACCCCTGTGCAGACAGCCAGCAAAAGGCCACTCGGTTCCCACTTAAGCCTGGAGCACAGCATAGCGGGGTGTCCCAAGGATCTGGTAAAGGTGTTAAGCAATGAGGTGGCAAAGTTTGCAGATCATACCAAATTACTCAAGATAGTTAACTCCAAAACTGAATGCGAAGAGTTACAAAGCAATCTCACAAAACTGGGTGACGGGACAACTAAACAGCAGATGAAATTCAAGGTTGATAAGCGCAAAATAATGCACACAGGAAAAAAATAATCGCAAATATACATATAAAATGATGGGGTCTAAATTAGCTGTTATTACCCAAACAAGAGATCTTGGTGTCATTGTGGATAGTTCTCTGAAAACATCTGTTCAAAATGCAGACAGTCAAAAAAGCTAACAAAGTTACGAATCATTAGGAAAGGGCCAATAAGCCAGAAAATATCATTATGTCACTATATAAATTCATGGTACACCCACACTTTGAATACTGTGTTCAGTTTTGCTTACCCCATCTCAAAAAAGATATATTAGAATTGGAAAAAGCACAGAGAATGGTAACAAAAACGATTAGGGGTATGGAATAGCTTCCATACGAGGAGAGCTTAAAAAGACTGGGATTTTTCATCTTGGAAAAGAGATAACTAAGGGGGGACTAGGATAACAGTCTATAAAATCATGAATGTTGTGGAGAAAGTGAATAAGGAAGTGTTATTTACCCCTTCCCATAACACAAGAACATAGAATCACCCAATAAAATCCACAAGGAACAGGTTTAAAACAAACATACAGACGTACTTCCTCACACACTGCATAGTCAACCTGTGGAACTCATTGCCGGGGATGTTGTGAAGGCCAAAAGTATAAGTGGGTGCAAAAAATTAGATAAGTTCCTGGAGAATAGGTCCATCAAAGCTATTAGCCAAGTTGGTCAGGGACATATCACCATGCTCTGGGAATCCTAGATCATATACAGCTTTGGACATTAGAACCTGTTCAATTGAATGAGTGACTATTGGCCAGGATACTAGTGTCAACCATTCCCTTTTACAGAAAATATCTATAGCTGTCACTTGAACTGCAATCAGAAATATGCAGAGGGACATCAGCTGAATGCCCCATCACACCAAAGCTAGGTCTACACTTGGAGCTAGGGATTTGATACTCAGTTTGAGTAGCCAAACTCATGCTGGCTCTTATTAAGCTAGTACCCTAAAAATAGTAGTTTAGCTGTGGTAGCAGGGGCAGTGGCAAACAGCATGGGCTAGCTGCACCAAGTACAAACACACCAGGACTTTGTGGGTACATAATTGGGGCTGCTATCTCATGCTGCTGCTCACCTCTGCCTGTGCTACTGTGTCTACATTACTACTGTTAATAGTATACTAACTTGATGAGAGCTAGCACAGGTATGTCTACTTGAACCGGGAATCACACCACAGCTCTAATTGTTGACATAGCCTTGTGCATCTCATCAAAAACATTACACACGTACTGTGTGTTTTTAAAATTAGTAAATAGAGGTCAGCAGTATCCATACTTATCTCTATAAAAGGGTTAGCTGTTTGGGTCAGTTCTGAGTTCAGGAATGTGGCCAATTTATAATGGTACAATTCTTCTTAAATTAGGCTTTGAATATATAGCTATTATGACTTTAGTGTTCTGTATACAGGTGGTAGAAAATCAGATTCACAGGAAATTTTAAAATTTTGAAACTGTCTCTGTTTCACAGGATTTGAAATATACCCAATTATCTGTTTTTGTTTACGTTTCTGTGACATTTTTATCATTTGTTAAATCAAAACATTTATCCAAATAGTGTTCAAAATCACTATCAAACACTTATGTTTACCAAAACCCACATTTTTGTTCAGTAACTGAACCCAATTGTATAAATATTTTGATTATAAAATATTGATTAAAAATGTGACAGAAACATTAGTGGAAAAATGAAAAATTTTCACTAAAATTCAATTTTTTTTAAGAAAGCCTTTGTTGGTCAGAAAAACTTTGTGCTAAAATATGTGACCAACTCTAGTTGTGTATTATGCCCCCAAGTACTGATGCACTATTTATAATAAATGCACTGGTGAGCCTTAAAATTTGCAAATTGCCTCAGATAATTCTGACCTGGGTCCTGGATACATTTACAGTCATGACTAACTTAAGGTATGTGAGTAGTTTCATTAATGCCAATGTGACTACTATGTGCTTAAATTTATTCATGTGTTTGTAGACTTAAATTTATGTTTTTTGCTAGTTAACCTCAGTATTTGAGTGTTCAAGGAATTTTGTATAGTCAGTACAGGGAAGTAGAAAGATAAAGTGCATATACTGAGGTAAGCGTATCTATTTATTTGGTAAGATTTTTAATAGTCACTTCAGTAGTATTTTCTGATATTATATTATTTGTTTTTTTATTCTGAGCTAATGTACCGTGTTTCTGCATATATTTCACAATCTCTGATGCTTCCGCTTTACCAGTTCAGTTTGCTGTCTTGCATTATGTGATGAAATAATATATGTTCTGATTAGGCTCTGACTACAGAGTTATTGCTCGATAAATCCAGTGACTTTCTTCTTCTTCTGATTATTGCATTTTAAGCTGTGTTTATGACAGACTGTTTGACATATTAGGCATAACGAAGAGGCTAATAAATGGTATTACTGAAATCCATGTAGAAGATAGCTCAAACCTTGGGAAACAGGAAAACTGTGTTAATTATAGAAAGAAGACTGAATTCTGAAAGTGCTGGAGGGGCTGTTTTAAGGATGTTTATCTTCAATACTTTATGGAAAAAGTCAAAAGAACACATCCATATCACCAAATATGTATAATACTTAGTCCTGCCATGAGTGCAGGGGATTGGACTAAATGACCTCTTGAGGTCCCTTCCAGTTCTATGATTTTATGATAAAATTAATCAAAGCTGAGCAGTTGTTAAATTGGTATCGTCCCAAATGTTTTCAAAGGCATGAAAAGGAACGATCCACATGTTTAAACTCGTGCCATCATGAAGAGTGGTGCAACAGATGGGATTAGTGACACCACATCCCAACTGTGACACTTATCTTGCTTAAAAATTGTGTAATAGCGTGATCCTTGTATGGTCTGTTCACAGTGTCTTTGCCAGGGTTCGATCCAGATGGCATCTCCAAGTAATGCACCAACACGCCTCCCTTGGTAGTCTATCACACACTGATCCAAACATGGAGCATTCTATAGATGGCCTGTTGCTCTGAAAACGGGCCTCAGTACGTTTGTCAATGTGACGACTTTGAGGTGGATACCATCCTGTGTGGACTACCGGGAGACGAGCCACAGAATCAGTCATCATCATTGTGCCTGGCCAGACTGACCAAATGAAAAACTCCGATGGCAAGGGTGACCTATGATGAAGAGGGACAATTTTGTGTGGTAACTAATCAAAGAAAATACTTATACTTGGAGTGTCATGTAAAAGTTCCAAATTTCTGTTTTACCCCAAGGCAGCCTGTCTTAATAGGAAACACAGTGATTTCTCCTGTCCCCACTTTTGAATCACCACCATCATTCCAACTGATCCAGTCTATCAGGAGTTAACTATTCAGAGTACGCCAACATTTCTTGTTTATATTCCTCCCCTGGGGTCACAGCTGAAACAACTAATGAATCACACTCCTCAGACAGATCACCAGTGATACAGATAAAGCAAAGCAATCTATCGTTCTGGTAGTTGATGAAGGTGATGAGGTCTTAACAATCCCTTGGATAGAAATTGGGTTAAAGAGATGGATTATTATCCAAGGAATTGCTATAGGAATTATTTTCATTGTTTTGGGGTGCATGCCCTGTAAAATCAACAAATTTAAAGAAAGTGAACAGGTAGCTTCTAAACCCATACAAGTAACAGATACTGAGATGGCCCAGTAGGTATATATCAGATACCGGAGCACCCTTATGCTGCCATTATCCCACAGCAGAAGGCTGAGATTGACTGAAATCTTCCCTGCAAATAACTAATCAGGATATTCTATGTGATGGGGTTCGTTAGCAATCACCCCATCGAAGGGGGGACCTGTAGCCCATAGGGCAAGTTTGTCCCATTATATTCACTGGCTTGCCTTTTATTATATTCAGCTGTACATCACAACTAAGCTGTAATGCAAGAAACCTACAGGCTTGTATCCTGTAAGATATTAGCTGGAGCATAAATTAGCATAAGTGTTGCTAAGTAGGCTGTAACCTTTGGCACAGATCTTCAGTTACCTTTAGATTGTGGGAGAGCTTGCTCAAGGGAAGGGGTTAGAATGTTCCACTCAGTGCGACCACAAGGAACATGGAAGTAATGACTGCAAATCCACTTAAGCAAGGGGTGACGGCATGATCATGCGCTGAAATGGTAGTTATACATGTCAATATGTTAACCTATAGAATAAGTACAGCTCAGTATTATATTGGTGAAAAGGCTAAATATGGGCATAATAATGGCTGTGGAGGACTGAGCATGAGCAGATGATGCTCAGGCTCTATAACAGGGCAGTCACCAGGTGGTCCGAGGCTGTTCTTTCCTGGGCCTCATCCATTGCCGTCTGCTTCTTTTCTACTTGACCCTTCAACTCGTTGGGAAACTTGGACCATTGGACACTGCATGCCAGAGACACGGCTGATCCTGTTGTCTCTTAACACAAAGTCCTCAGCCAATGGTGTGAGTATGCAATTCTAAAAGCTTATGCATACAATGATATCACAGATTACCCTGATCCTGTATTATCTTTATCTTGTTATGTGGCTTGGATCTTTTCTAGCTTTGTCTATTATTTTAATAAACGTATCTAAGGTTTTACTTTGCCCTCAGTGTGAGTGTCCTTGTTATCCACTCCAAGACTCCCCACAAGATATTGAACTCCATAGTGTGAATTCTGTGTAGCCTGATTCTGGGTGAAGAACCTTATTGTAGTCAGATCAATTGGTCATTAATCTAAACATTATCAACCGTAAAAAGGATCAGGGAACAGACCCTAAAGATATTTAAAGTTAATTCAATAAGGTCTTCTCAGGATATTTCAGGAAATTGCCATTTCTGTCACAAATATGTATACATTAAATTTGGAAATAAATATCTGGTATACTCCTTTATCTCATTATCAAGATAAATGAGATGCTGTAAGTTAAGCTTACATTTTTAATGACAGTGTTTTTCTGTTTTCTAGTTTTCTCTTCTTCCTCAAGTTTTTCCCATCACAACTAAGCTGAAGTGATTTTTTCCTCTTCTGAGCTCAACTTAAATCAAATGAGTCTCTAAACAGTTTCTAATTTTCTACTGATCATTGTTACTTTATAACTCTGTAATAAAAAAAACTCCTCTGGGGTGTAAATGAACATAATCTCCTAAAGAACTCTAAATTCTCCTTCTTAACATTGTTCTGGTTTGCATCAGCTGGTTTTTTTCTCTCTTTCCTAAGGTAGTCCAAGCCTTTAGGAATCTTAAATGTTTTAAAAATGTTCTTCCTTTTAGGATCCTGTAATATTTGCCCTTCTTTTGACAGAATGGCTGATTCTCTTTGTGCTATAGGGTTCAGCTTTATTTTAATTACACTGCTCTACAGCCAAAATGCTTCTGAAATAAATGTAGTCAAACTGTACTAATTCTGGGTCACCGAGAATGAAAATGATGCTTAAAATTGTTGATTGACTCTAGTTTTCAAGATATGCTATTGGGTCAGTATATATGACCCTTGACTTGGGAATGGCGGAGGATAAGTGAGTTATAAAGGGAAGGGATCTCAATTTAAACCAGAAATGACTAAAATACATCTTTGACTGGATCTATGAATAAATCTATGACTGGGTTTGGACAGTACTTGCTTTTTAGGCAAAACTGTGCATTATCCAAACATTCCATCAGCTATATGCCCTGTACCCCATGGAGAAGGAGTGCCGGTTCCTGATGCACCAGAATCATTCTCACTTGAGTCAGACGAGGAAGAGGATGAAACTTCTGGTCCTGAACCATCAATGTCACAGGACCCACATTTTCTCCCATCCTCCTCCTCTGAACCACACCTCATAACACAAGGTGAACTGAATGACCTTGTTAGGGATTTGGAAGTACCCAAGAGTAAGGCAGAGCTGTTGGACTCCAGACTACAGCAGTGGAATCTCCTGGCAGGTGATGTTAGGGTTTCCATGTTCTGTGACCGTCAAAAGGATCTTGTCCCATTCTTCTTCATGGAAGGTGATCTTGTAGCCTGCAACAACATCGATGGTGTGATGGCAGCCCTCAACATCGTTCACGATCCAGATGAGTGGAGACTGTTCATTCATTCATCGAAGACGAGTCTTAAAGCTGTTTTACTGCATAATGGCAATGTTTTGCCATCAATTCCAGTTGGTCATGCAGTCCATATGAAGGAAACCTATGACAACATGAAACAACTTTTGAGTTGCATAAACTATGACCAACATCAGTGGCAGCTTTGTGGCGATTTGAAGGTTGTTGCTCTCTTGCTTGGTCTGCAGACTGGATACACAAAGTACTGCTGTTTTCTCTGTGAATGGGATAGTCGTGCAAGAGATTCCCACTACATCAAGAAAGATTGGCCACTCCGACAGTCACTGGAGCCTGGGAGGAAAAGTGTTCAGCATCCACCACTTGTTGAATCAAGGAAGATTTTGTTACCACCCTTAGACATCAAGCTGGGTCTGATGAAGAACTTTGTCAAGGCTATTGACAAAACACAAGCAGCTTTCAAGTACCTCCATGGAAAATTTCCAAGATTAAGTGAAGCTAAGATAAAGGAAGGTGTCTTTGTTGGTCCTCAGATTCGTGAACTTCTTCGAGATGATGCACTTGACCATGCACTGTGTGCCAAGGAAAAGACGGCATGGAAAGCCTTCCAGTTACTGGCAATAAATATTCTCGGAAACAACTAGGCAGACAACTACAGGTTGTTGGTGGAAAACCTCCTCAAGGCATACAAAAGCCTTGGTTGCAACATGTCACTAAAGATACATTTTTTGCACTCTCATCTAGATTTTTTCCACCGAACTGCGGAGCAGTGAGCGACAAGCATGGCAAGCGATTTCACCAGGACATTGCAACAATGGAGAAACGCTATCAGGGCAAATGGAGCCCATCAATGCTTGCAGACTATTGCTGGACAGTGACAAGAGATGCTCCATTTAATGAATACAAGAGACAAGTCAAGAACCGCTGAGTAGACACTGAGTAAGCCTAAACTATGTACATAATAGTTTTCTGCCTTTTGTTTCATAATAAATTTTATTTATATAACCCTTTTGCTGATTTTTAAAGTGTTACATAAACAGGACAGGTGAAATATTATCATGTAAAGCAACCATAAACACATGAAAAGACCTAGGTTTACAATTTATGATTAAAACTCTACTATGTACACAATATACATAGACATAAAATGTAAAAACTTAGATATCTTAGAAACAGTAGCCAATCAGTTGTTTTAATTGTCATATTTGAATTCAGCACATCAAAATACATAATAAATAGCACATTTTATCTCTGAAGCAGACGACTTCTCAAAAATTGTAGACCAGTGTTATCCTTTCTGATGGATTATGATGATGGGTATTGATATGAAAAAAATTATTCAGTATTTTAATACCCAAATAGTTCTATATCAGTATTTCTGTAACAGGCAGATTGACCAGTCTATGAATGTATAACATGTAAGTTAGGTTCTACTAAGGGTATTTTTTGTGTGTGTGTGGAAATGTCTGGTTCACTTCAAGCTTGGGAACAGCTTCATCAAATTGTCCTTGCAACTAAACATCCAACCCCAAAGTGATCCTTGTAATGTTCTCCTTGTATTTCCGATTAGCACTGTATCTTGCAAGCCATATCACGACTCTAACATAGAGACAACTATGTAACCCCTAGCTGGAGGCCCTGCATATAGCTCAATAGTCACCTACAAATGGAAAGCATTTTGAGCCATATGCTTATGTCTTACAGCAAAGGCACAGAGAGAGAACATGGATCCAAAAAAAGATGCACGAGGAAAGGCAAGAAGGAGACAAAACATATCGTCTCATTGACTGTGCTGGGAACCCATTAGCTGTATTGAAGATGATTAGCATGGCTAAAAACTACTGGAAACTACACATATCTTTGGTGCCAAGAAGACATGTAGAGGAGGGCTGGCAAACTCGAGTTATTTGCACAGTCTGTTTATGAGGACCTTGCAGATCACAGAAAATCCTACATGAAAAGATGAGGGCAGAGCTGTTTCCTGCATGTTTGAGAGCTGACCAAACCTCTACGTTCCCTGGAATGAAGTGCAAACCTGGTGAGTGAAAATTACTGCTGCTCCTGCTAGCAATAATGTGCAGTGTTTGCTGACCATATAGTTACATAGTGTTTGGTGGTGGGGAAGTGCATGCTGCAGACAGTTGGGGTTCTACTTCTCTTCCTATCCCCCACTTTTTTCCTTTCAATTTTGGCAAAAATTTTGAGCCTGATCTAATGGGAATCAATGCTCTTTGGAGCAGACCCTTTTTGGGGAACTGTTTGAATAACCTATATCTCTGTATGGCAATATGTCACTTAGCTAGTTTTTTTTTATGTTGCATCATGCTTTTTTCACAACTTTTGCTTTTCCTCCTCACTCAACACAGCATAACTCATGGAAGAATATGGGATATTTTGAGTGGGTAATAAGGCTGAATGCATACTTAGAAGTGAAGATGTAGAAGGTTTATATTAGAAAAAGTCTTATAAGTTAATTTGTTTTTATATACTTTAGCCTTTTATGATAAGATTTAGAATGTAAATGTACATCTACAATCTATTAGAATTGCCTGGCTTTTCTGCAGCATCACGTATTTTTGTATTGACTGGGACTGAGGCCAAAGCACTCCTTTGAGCCTTTTCTCCTTCCTACTGAGAGGCAAATATATATTACAATCTATATGTTTTACGTATAAAGTGACTTACTGAAATCCACAAAGGTGTTATTGATGAGATAAAAAAAGTTTGTTTGTGTCTGAGAGAGAGAGAAGTACCGAGAGGGGAGGGATGAAAGAGATATCTCTGACTACATTAAAACTATTTGCTTATAGTAATTGTCTCAAAAGAGGCCTGATCCTGTTCCCATTGAAATAAATGGCAAAATTCCAAATGAATGGAGTGGAACAGGCCCTTTTTGAGCATCATTCCTTTTTCTCTAGAGCTGGACTAAATTTGCTTTAAACATAAATATGCTTTTTATTATTCCAGAGAAATGAAATTCATATAGGAACAATACAAACCTAATGACATTCAGATCGCAGAGAGAAAAAGGTAATACAAAAAAAGAAAAGAAAAAGGGAAAATCAAAAGAGAACCAATAAATAGTGACACTACATGAATATAATCCAAGCCAAAGACTATGTAAAGATGGAGTTAAGGTTGAGAGTACATGTATGTAGTCCCTTCCCTCCTGTTCTCTGAATTCCCACTGTCTCTTACATCCCCCTATATTCCCTGCATTCACCCCCACAAACCTCTCCTTCCTGTGCCACACATTTTCCTGCACACATGCCAATTTCCCCCTCCCTCTTCCACTTCACATTTCCCTACATGCACATACCAGTTTTCCCCTCCTACCATTTCTGTCAGCAGGGACTAGTGCATAAAAATATTATCCTTTAGAGAAACTCAGGAAGCACCTACTATTTCAAAATGGCCATCGCCACCCATTGTTTCCAGTGAATGTGAAGCCAGCAGCCATCTTTGCTAAGAGCAGCCTGTTGCCTCATCCCACGGAGAACAATGGAGGCATATAGTCATTTTGAAAGAGTGGGATTCTCTGTAGTGTAGCAGTTATGAAGAATAATGGGGAAAAGTATCACTAATCCTAAAAAGTCTTAAATGTAGCCTGTGCATAAGATTTCAGTGCGTTTTAGCTATAAGGGACATTTGAATCATCTGCATTATTTCATTGTCAAGATCATTTGGGAGAAAAAACCACGATGACGTTGAATGCTAAATTTTGTAAGAGATCCCTTGTAAAGTTAGTTCTAACTAATTAACCAATGAACTTTTAAATGATCAGAAAATTCATTTTGTACTTATAGAGTAAGTGATTTAATTTTGGGGAGGTTAAGGTGTATTAGTTGTACACAACAAAGTGTTTGAATCCCTGCTTTAAGTGCAAAATTTTACCTTAACTATGGAATCACAAGCAGCACTTCCACAGTAATAATAATAATAATTAATAATTAATAATAAATATATTTATATTACCATAGCACCTATGAGCCTCAGTCATGGACTAGGATCCTAGTGTGCTATGCACTGTACAAACACAGAACAAAAAGACTTTCCCTGCCCCACCAAGCAATGAGTAAGTCTGTTTGAGAACATACCATTAATTAACAAGAAACATAAAGTGCTAAACATACAAATCACAAGAATATTAAGAAGTCCAATTTATTTAAAAAGGAATTCAGCAAAGAATTCCAGAAAAAGGTGGACCAGAAATCTGGAAAGGTGTTTATCTCTAGCAATGTGTTGAAAAATAAACCATGATTGGGTGTTGAGGTCACTTAGAGTATGAAGTACTTAGAAATTATAATTATATGTTTGCAGAACTTCAAATATTTGCACATGATGTTCTAGGCTTAATATATTGGCATTGTTTCCCTTTTATTAAGCTATTTAAGTAACTGTGAATGCCCAGCTGATGTACTTTGTGATTTAAGCATATTGTAACAATGTCTCATGCTTATCTGGAATGTTTTTGTATTTTCTTCTTGTAATCATTTGCATAATTGTTGATTCTTGCCACCTAAGAGTTATAAAGCTGTTTCTTTTCTTCATTTTGTTTTCTATTAGGTGTTGTTTGGGTTGAAGAAACTCCTAATTATGAGTTTTATTAGCTAATTTGTATACCCATTTAACCTCATTGAGTCTGCGATGGTTTTTGTACTTTCAAGAGCATTTTCAGTGTTCTAACAGTGCTTTCAGACTTTATCGGAAGGTACCTTAACACACAGATGTTAACAATCCATTGGGCTGAACAATGTTCCAGATGTAAATAGGCACCCATTATCTGATATGATGATGTCAGGAACACCGTGTCTAGGAAATACTAACTTTCGTTTCTGGATACCTGTGCTGATGAAGAGGTCCTCACTACTTACCAAAACCAAATATAAAATGGCATCCCCTCTTGTTGGTTCAGCAACTACTTGGTGAAGCAATCCATCAGCTATCGCATCCAGGAAAATCTGAGCCCTATTATCACTACTAGCACTTGTCCTCCAGTCTATATCTGGGAAGTTAAAGTCTCCCATGATCACACAATTCCCAGTAGTATTTACTTCATTAAAAACATTAAAGAGGTCTCTACCCATATCCAAATCAGATCCCGGTGGTCTATAGCACACCCCAAGCACTATCCCAGGGGAGGCTCTAGTAGCTTTCTTCTCCAATGTGATTTTTGCTGAGACAGACTCTGTCTTATCCATTCCATCCCTTCTTATTTCTTTACAGTCTACCTCATCATTGATACACAATGCTACTCCACCACCTTTGCCTTTATTTCTATCTTTCCTAAACAGCACATATCCTTCAATACCTGTACACCAGTCATGACTACTATTCCACCATGTTTCTGTTATCCCTATAATATCTGGTTTCACTTCCTGCACAAATAGCTCTAGTTCCTCCATTTTGTTACCTAGGCTCCTCACATTGGTGTACAAACATCTTAATTTTTGCTGTTTGGCTTCATTCGCATTCTTTACCCGATTAGGCACAGACATTCTACCATCAGTATCACCTATTAGACTGGTATCTACACTACCCTTCCTCCTTATGTCCATTCTCCTACCCATGGCTGTATCCTTTCTTACTTTGTTTTCTTCCCTCTCAATGTTAAAATCCGGCATGGAGATTACCTGGACATCTCCCGACCATCTCCCCCAAATTCCTAGTTTAAAGCTCTCTTAATCAGTTGTGCCAGCCTCCATCCTAGAAGTCTATTTCCCTCCCTACTCAGGTGAAGTCCATCCCGAGAGAACAGTCCTCTGTCCATGAATGGTTCCCAGTGGCCAGACATCCCAAAGCCCTCCTTATAGCACCACTGCCTGAGCCATCTGTTGATCATCATAATCTTGTCACACCTTTGTTGTCCTTCTCTAGGAACAGGCAGAATCCCACTGAAGATCACCTGAGCCTCGATTTCCTTAAGTGTCTTCCCTAGTCTGGCATAGTCTCCCTTGATACGTTCCAGTGAGAATCTAGCCGGATCATTTGTTCCCACATGAAGGACAATCAGTGGATTCTTTCCAGGTCCCATTAGGATCCTCTTCAGCCTCAGGTCCACATCCCGTATCTTAGCACCCAGCAGACAGCACACCCTTCTGTTCTCTGGATCAACTCTAGTTACAGGCCTGTCTATTCTTCGCAGTAAGGAGTCCCCAGTCATGTAGACCTGCCTTTTCCTGGTGATGGTGCAATTCTCTGATCTATCCCCTGTTCCCTCTGGCTGCAAGTCCTCTCGATTCCTATTGTCCCTTGCAATCCTCTGCAACCCATCCCATATCCTCCTGGAGCTCATATTTGGTGTTATCTCCATTGACTCTTCCCCTCTTCCTATATGACTAGTTGCTCTTCTCTTCTTCCTTGCCCGCTCACCTTCCATGACCACCTGCTGTGCTCCTTCTTCATTTTCCAACTCCGCAAACCTGTTCCTGAGCTCTATTTCTCCTTCACTAGCCCGTCCTTTCCTCTGCCTGGTTCTCTTAGTCACATGTTTCCACTGTCCACTTTCCTCACCCAGCAGTTTCCCCTCAGAGTTCTTTGGTCCTGCTTCCATCTGCAAGTCTGAGCTTTTCCCTTCAGCCCCCTCATGACTTTGCTCCCTCAGCTCGAACCCCCTTCTAAACTCAACCAGAGTTTCCACCTGCATCTCCAATCCTTGGATCTTTTATTCCATCAGCTGTATCAGGCGACACTTCATGCAGACGAAACTCTTTTCAGGTACCCTCTCCAGGATCATGTACATACCACAGCTTCCACATCCAGTCATCTTCATTGTATCTTCCACTGATTGGGTCACTACCACTGCTGCCTCTGTATCTGTCATAGCCTTCTCACCTAAGTCCTGTTAGTCCGGGAAACACAAACCAAACCAAAACACCACCACTCACAGCAACACAAACCCCCAACGAGCACCACAACACTGCCAGACTACTACACACTCTCTTCACTAGTCTGGCTCTCTTAGTCTTCTCCTCAAACTCCCCTTGCAAACTCCCACTTAAAGTCCCCTGTTTACACCTCTGTTTGCTGTCTCCTGTGCCTCTGCAGCTGTCTATGCCATCAGTATGTCTACACTGCAATGTAAGCCCATGCTTGATGCTGGGCTCAAGTCTAACCACCCCCGCTTCCTTGCATCTACACTGCAATTGTGCTAACCCAGAGCTTGGACCCAGAGTCCCAGGACCCTGCAAGACTGGAGTGTCCAAGCTCAAGTTAAGTTGGGACCCAGAGTCTGAGCCCTATTGCTTTGCAGTGTAGTCGCAGCCTGTCAGAGTTCCCCCCCACACACACACTCTGAACTCTGGGGTACAGATGTGGGGACCCGCATGAAAGACCCCCTAAGCTTATATTCTACCATCTTAGGTTAAAACTTCCCCAAGGCACAAATTCCTTTCCTTGTCTTTGGATGGTATTGCTGCCACCATCAAGTGATTTACACAAACATTCAGGGAAGGGTCACTTGGAATCCCTATCCCCCCAAAATATCCCCCCAAACTCCTTCACCCCCTTTCCTGGGCAGGCTTGAGCATAATATACCAACCAATTGCCTTAGCAATGTGGGCACAGACCAGACCCTTTGTCTTCAGGACACTGAAATCAATCAGGTTCTTAAAAAAAACCTTTATTTATAAAGAAAAAAAATAAAAATTAGGATGGAAGGTAACTTTACAGGGTAATAAAAAGATTTAAAACACAGAGGATTCTCCTCTGGGCTCAGCTTCACAGTTACAAAAACAGGAATAAAACTACCTCTGTAGCATAGGAAAATTCACAAGCCAAAACAAAAGATAACCTAATGCATTTCCTTGCCCTACTTACAATTTCTGTGGTTTTAGATGGATTATTCCAGGTATATTTTTCAGGAGATGTTGTACCCGCTTGGTTTCTCCCTCCATCCGGAGAGGGAACAACAAAGGAGAACAACAAACAAATCCTCCCCCACCCCTGCCCCAGATTTGAAAGTATCTTCTTTCCTCATTGGTCAGGTGCCAGCTAGGTTATTTGAACTGCTTAACCCTTTACAGGTAAGGTAATTCAGAACAGCTGCCAAGGATGGATTTTAGGCTACTGCATACATAAAGGTTGCTACCCTTCCCCCTATATTTATGACACAGCCCCACTTAACTTTGCTCCTGGGTGTCAGCCAGAAGTAGTCCACAATTTTATGGGACAACTTTCTTAGTCCTCTCCATCCCAACAATCTGCAATCCACTCTATTGAAAATGGAAGCCACCTCCCCCTTTGCAAAGGCAGCCAACTGTGCTTTATGACAACATGCTCAGCTGGGATGGTGCCCTGCTGGCCCTTGAACCCAGCCTGGGGACTGGTGGGAGCCAGCAGAAGTTTCCCAGTGAGGAGCACCAGGTGGAGTTCAAAATGGCAACTTGGAATTTCAAATATTTGTAAATATGTGTAAAGATTATTTGAACTGTTAAGTCAGAGGTTTGCTATGGTCATTCTTTTTTTCCTTTCAGTAATTAGAAATTTGCCACTGTGCAATCACTTCTCCTGGTACTGGGGAGGATAGCTGAGTGGTTTGAGCATTGGCCTGCTAAACCCAGGGCTGTGAGTTCAATCCTTGAGGGGGCCATTTAGGGATCTGGGGTAAAAATCTGTTTGGGGATTGATCCTGCTTTGAGCAGGGGGTTGGACTAGATGACCTCCTGAGGTCCCTTCCAACCCTGATATTCTATGAGATTCTATGAGTCTATGCAACTTCCTGTAAACAGTGAACAGAGTATGTGTGGGAAACAGTATTCTATTTCCAAATCTAGTCCACTTCAGTTAGAGGTTTCCATGCAGTCTGCAGGTCACAAAATCATTTCCCCAAAGTACGAGTGGGGTGTCAGTTTTTCCCCAGAAGTGTGTGGGGTGGAAAAAAGCAGCAGATTTCAGCATGTTTGCGTGCAGCAATAACAGGGTAAGCCGTGTGTGAGCTAACACATCATCATGTTAATTCCCTCATGGATTCTGACCCAACCCTGGCTGCTGATAGCTGCAAACTTTTCCTGAAGCAGGAACACCTGATAGTCACATTGCAGGGAAGAGCGTATTTTCCAGGCCCCGCCCCGTATAGCTTACTAGTCCACTACACTCACAAAGGAGTTGTTCGGTCACTATTCGTTGGAATACTTCAGCTGCAGACTTTGCAGATTTCCCTCCAGCAGCTTGGAATAACATCTCCCTCTGCCAATAGGGCACCACAAGAACACTATGTCTTCTGAAATAAGAAAGGCCTGAAATGAAAGTAAAAGTCTTTTGCAGTGAGGGCACATGTGCCCCCCTCCCAATAGGGCAATTAGTTTTGAAATGTTTATGAAACAGAAAAAAATTAATTATAACTTTAATTATACTTATTATTTTAAACTTACCATTGCCTCCACACTTCTGTAACAATGATTAACAAGGCTGTGTCCAGAGACAGTATGAGGACTGAAGCATCCCCTTCACAATATGTTTTGCTGCACTTTAGAACTGTTACATTCTGTTCTTGAGATTCCACAGTAATTAATTCTGTGTTCCTCCACAGAGCTTTTTTAGACAATAAACATCTGTTTCCTGTCCTGTTTCTGGACCTTAAACCTATACTCCCCTCCGTTCTTCAAGAACTCGATCCCCAGCCCAACGTGCCGTCATAGACCATTCCAAATGGAAGTGTTTCCATGATGAAGTTCTGGTTGATGCTCTTGAGAGGACTGACCAGCAGGTCCAGTCCCAGAAAAAGAGGGATGAAAGACTGGAACAATGACATGCTGACTGGCAGGAGGACAGGCTCAGGCTTACCAGCCAGGTGGAGGACAGTGTTTCAGCGATGGAGCAGGCACTTGCAAAGTAGTTCCTGGAAGAGGAACAGCAGCTAAGGGAGAAGGACAGAGCTCAGGAAAGAGAACTGTTTCAGCAGCTCTTGTCCATAATGGCTGCAAGAGCACTGGCTCCCCCACACCACAGCATGATCACCCTGCAATGTCCCCTCAGTCCAGCAAGGGGTGGCCCATGCATTCAGGATTCATGAGCGACTGGGAAGGGCAACTAAACACTGTGCAGCCTTCCTTCTTCCATTTCTCTCTGATGGAAACCTCCATCCCCCTCCCCAACTGCCAAGTGAAGGGACAACGTGTAAAGAAGGGAAAGGAGGACATGGGGCCAGGGGACATGCAGCAAGAGGGGGATTGTGTCGGTAGTAACTATTTCCTACACTTTCTTTTTGGGTGTGTGGTTTTGTAGTGGCTGCTAGCCTGCCCAAGGCTGTGTGAGTGGCTTGCTGTTTTAATACATGTTTACAAATAAAGCGTATTATATTGTCCAGAAAGGTTATTGCTCTCACGGATCACATCATACAATTATGATTTGAGACAATACAGCTAAAAACATGTTCAGGAGCAACTAAGTGTTAGTAAGCAAATGGTATTCCTCTATTTAGCGAGGTACAGCATTTCGCAATCCAATCTGTATAGCCATTGTGCCTTATCCCCACCAGATTCATTAATTATCATGTCAATCAGACGTATGTTGTTTGCCAATCAAGCCCACTTTACTCCCAAGCACTGCCTCTCTTCCCAAAAAAATAAATGAGCCAGTTTTTTCCCCCAAGAACATTTGTTCCATTGGGCCATACAAGTCCACAATGTGAGCACACAAAGCATCTTGACTTCTGCTGGGTGCGACCAGCTCCTGCAGTGGTAGGTTCCTGGCTTTGCTACAGATTTTGTGTATATGTTGGGTGAGGCATATGCACAAGGAGGCTGATTTTAAGGTTACATGGGCAATCTAAATTCTAGCATTTCCCAAGTTTTCAGTGCTTGATTTGTAGTCTTAATATTCTTTGAACATGCTTTTATTGTGTCTGTAATTGTGTGAGTGTGTGTGTGTGTGTGTGTGTGCATTGCCTGTACATTACTGTGTGCATGTGGTTAAATACAGGATAGTAGGGTTAATCTTGTTGCTAAAGCTCGTAACTGGGATTTCAATGGTTAAGTCCTATACCTAGTTCTACCACAAACTTTCTGTGTGTCCTTGGACGAGTCTGTCAGTCCTGTGTTTCAGTTTCCCCACTTGTAAGAAGGGGAATGATACCTCCGCAGGGTGGTGCAAAGCTTAATGTTTATAAAGTGCTTTGAGAGCCTAGCAATGAAATGCTATAAAATTAAGTATATATGCCGTCTACTGAAAATGCCTTATTTTTGCCATATTATTTTTTCATGGGATAAGTGAAACTAAATCATTGCAAATTATACTCAGATAATGTTGGCCACTAATTATTTGAAGTTTGTGTGGGTGACCTAGTTGTGTGATTCCCCACTGACATTTATTGTAGTTGCCTCTCTAAATTACTTCGTACTGCTTTGAAAATTTTATATAACTTTTCAGCAGATGACTTCATTGTTTTTCAGAGTCTTGCCATATTGCAGGGATAGGCAACCTTTGGCACGTGGCCTGCCAGGATAAGCACTCTAGTGGGCTGGGCCAGTTTGTTTACCTGCCGCGTCCGCAGGTTCGGCCGATCGTGGCTCCCAGTGGTCGCGGTTCGCTGCTCCAGGCCAATGGGGATGGTGGGAAACAGCGGCCAGTACATCCCTTGGCCCATGCTGCTTTCCGCAGTCCCCATTGGCTTGGAACCACGATCGGCCAAACCTGTGGATATGGCCAGTAAACAAATCAGCCCGGCTTGCCAGGGTGCTTACCCTGGCGGGCCACGTGCTAAAGGTTGCTGATCCCTGCCATATTGTTATTTGGCTTCTGACACAGGCTTTCTAGAAGGTTGACATTAATTTTAGTTCATTAATTTTACTGTTACTTGAAAGTAACTGGCCATTGAATTATCTAAGTGAAGTAAAAATTATTCTAAGGGGCTTTATACTTTAAACTGCTTTGAATGGAATTTATTTCTTCTCATAAGCCAGTCTTCTTGTACTGTATTCACTAAACTTTATGCCTGGACAAGATTAACTTAGTCAATAGTGATTATAGTGCATTTTGCAGTGCTGCACAGGACAGTATGAAGATAAGCCTGGCCAAATGTTATTAAAATATCATAGAACCATAGAATCCTAGAACTGGAAGGGACCTTGAGAGGTTTTTTAGTCCAGTCCCCTGCACTTATGGCAGGACTAAGTATTATCTAGACCATTCCTGACAGGTGTTTGTCTAACCTACTCTTAAAAACCTCCAATGATGGAGATTTAACAACCTCCCTAGGCAATGTATTCCAGTGCTTAACCATCCTGACAGATAGGCAGTTTTTCCTAATGTCCAACCTAAACCTCCCTTGCTGCAATTTAAGCCCATTGCTTCTTGTCCTATCCTCAGAGGTTAAGAAACAATTTTTCTCCCTTCTCCTTTTAATAACCTTTTACGTACTTGAAAACTGTTATCATGTCCCTTCTTGGTCTTCTCTTTTCCAGACTAAACAAACCCAATAATTTTTTCAATTTTTGTTGCTCTTCTCTGGACTCTCTCCAATTTGTCCACATCTTTCCTGAAATGTAGCACCCAGAACTGGACACAATACTCCAGTTGAGGCCATATCAGCGTGGAGTAGAGCGGAAGAATTACTTCTTGTGTCTTGCTTACACCACTCCTGCTAATACATCCCAGAATAATGTTTGCTTTTTTTGCAACCGCATTACATTGTTGACTCATATTTAGCTTATGGTCCACTATGACCCCCAGATCCCTTTCCACAGTACTCCTTCCTAGGCAGTCATTTCCCCTTTTGTATGTGTGCAACGGATTGGTCCTTCCTAAATAAAGTACCTTGCATTTGTCCTTAGTGAATTTCATCCTATTTACTTCAGACCATTTCTCCGGTTTGTCCAGATCATTTTGAATTTTAATCCTATCCTCCAAAACACTTGCAACCCCTCCCAGCTTGGTATCGTCCGCAAACTTTATAAGTGTATTCTCTATGCCAGGGATCGGCAACCTTTGGCATGCTGATTTGTTTACCTGCTGCATCCGCAGGTTTGGCTGATCGCGGCTCCCATTGGCCGCAGTTCGCTGCTCCAGGCCAATGGGGGCTGTGGAAAGCGGCGTGAGATGTGATGGCCACCGTTTCCTGCCACCCCCACTGGCCTGGAGCGGCGAACCGCAGCCAGTGGGAGCCACGATTGGCTGAACTTGCAGTTGCGGCAGGTAAATAAACCAGCCTGGCTGCTTGCCAAAGGTTGCCGATCCCTGCTGTATGCCATTATCTAAATTACTGATGAAGATATTGAAAAGAACCTGACCCAGAACTGATCCCTGCAGGACCCCAGTCATTATGTCCTTCCAGCATGACTGCAAACCTCTGATAACTATTCTCTGGGAACGGTTTTCCAACCAGTTTTGCACCCACCTTATAGTAGCTCCATCTAGATTGCATTTCCCTAGTTTGTTTATGAGAAGGCCACGCGAGATAGTATCAAAAGCTTTATTAAAGTCAAGATATACCAAGTCTGCCTAATTACGATGGATGGATGTGCAGAGTGTTCACTATAAGGAAACTGGGCTGATCTACAACCTATTAATTTTCACAAAGTTTTTTGAGGTGATGGAAAGATGTTTCTAAGAGAAAGGAAAGCTTATTGTCTCCTTTAACAAAGATCTGGCTCCAGCACCATGTGTGATTTGTTTAACAACTAGATTAAACTGTCAAAGGCCAAGCCAAGATCCTAAATTTAAATTACATGTCACTAAGAAATAAACAAGAAATTAGATTAACCAAATTTTAAACCAGTGCATCTCTGACATAAATTAATGTACAACAGGAAATCAAGTGAAATGTTTAGAACATATTGATTGATTTACAAGTCATGAACAAGGAATATTAGGTTAAAGTATTACATTAATGTACTAAATTAAGAATGTCCATGTAAAAACGTATTCTTATCTCTATATTTTATTGATTTTGTCTTTCCTTTTGACATATTCAATTATTTTATCCAACCAACTTAATTAAGCTTTACAATTGCTAAGAGTTTCTCAAGATACAACACATGTTTTTGTTAAAGAATCTGTCAGAGTTTGACTTTTGCTTGGAACATAATACGGGTTGCCGAGTCCAGAGATAAGGGGTTTTTGGGGGTAATGTAACCTTATTATCCCGCGACTGCTTGAAGTCTGGTGCTAAAGCTCTGAAAGTAAGGTGCAGATTGCTGGAGGAGCTATGCTAATAAAACAATGTTATGCCCAGCCTTGCTAATTTGTCAAGAAAACCTTCCTATCCCAGGGAAGATATATGATAACTGGGAATGAGGAGATCTGCATTCAGTTCCTTTTTCTACCTCTTGTCTCTCTATTTATTTATATTAAGTTCTTCTAGGCAGTTACTGTTTTTTAGCATCTAGCATAATGGGGAACAGATCTCAACTGAGACCTCTAGGTGCTACCATAATATAAATAAAATCTAATAATGATGGTGGCAAGCCATCCAAGAGATGTCAGAGTTGCGAGACAGAATGAAGGAGGAGACCAGTGCATTGAGACAGATTTGAGTATTCTCCACATAAAGGTGGTAGTTGAAATGATGGGACTGACAAGGTTGCCAAGAGAATGTGTAGGAGAGAAGCGGACTGAGAAGAGAACCTTGAGGAATGGATTGTTGAGTTTGTATGCATACTGTCAGCTATCCCATGGGCCAGGATATTGATGTTAATATCTACTTTAAAAAAAAAGTCATGCTAGCTCTAGCTTTCACCTGAACTGCAATAAGAGATATGCAAAACGGATGTCAGTTGAATGT
Organism: Chrysemys picta bellii; assembly: GCF_011386835.1. NCBI lineage: Eukaryota > Metazoa > Chordata > Testudines > Emydidae > Chrysemys > Chrysemys picta. The sequence goes on from NC_088791.1 coordinate 194,973,761, forward strand.
ACAATCACATCATATATATCGCTGTCTATCTCTATCATGTAAAACATTAAACACATTCTGCACAAAATAGCCACGTTAGAAAATAAGCAGTTCAGCCATAGAATATTGCCCGCTGTAAAAACAGCCATGTTAGAAAAGGGTTGTCTGTGTATGGCAATTTAAACAAAACATCTAATGTTGTCCTCTAGTCCACCAATGTTTATAAAAGCAGTGCTTTATGCATGCCTGGTTAGCGGAGGCCTGGCCTGGGTTGGAGTTGATTGCTTCTGCTTTCCTGTGCTTTTTCTTATATTTATAAAAGAAAATACATTTCAGTGCTTCACACAAATCAAGTTAGTGTATTCTGGGTTTCTTTATAAAAGCAGATCTAATGGTGCCTGGTTACCAGAATTTGATGAACCATAGCATGTAATGGTGGATGTAGAAGGAAGACGATATAAAATAAAGGCTGTATCACCAAAGAACTCAAAGTAAACATCTGACAATTTCCTTTTAAAAGACTATTCCAACGGGCAAATGTTGAAAAGTATATGTTTAGAATGACATGGTACATTTTTATACAGTTATCAAAGGTGAATATACCTGAGGGACTGACCAGTCTGGCCAATCTCTTAGAGAGAATCTACTTGGTTCTGAAAGAAACACAGTATATGCCACTGAGGAGCAGAAAAGGTCAGTTGTGTAGATTTGAGAAATGGGGTGAGATGGAGGGACAATAAAACTCATTTAGTCTGTATCCATTGAGCAAATAAGAAGAAAAAATAGTTGTTGTCTTTCAGACATATTTCTTTCTGTTCGATCTCCTTGGACTAGCTTCTTATGGCAACTGTCAATCCCAGGATGCAGTGTAGCTATTTGTTGTCTAACATAATGTTGTGAACGTTTTTGTTATGATGAAATTTAGTGTGTGTAAAGGGTGCCTGTTTTTATTCTAGATAAGCGAACAAAAACATTATGAAAACCTTTAAAGACTATCAGATCTATGCTGCTTCTTCAAGATGCCATTTCCTGTCAGCAGCCCCCCTCCCAACCTCCCTTGCTGTTTCAGTATCTTAAATTAGAATAATCTCTCCTATCAGCACAGATTGGATGAGTCATGAAATAACTGAATCCCAGCTGGGTGGTCCCACCATGGATCTAGCACTTACTCTGCTCTTCAGTGTCAGGTGGGATTTGGAGCTGTATAGGCTTGTGTCTACTACAGCAGCATCCATGTGTGGAGAATAAGATTTCCTGAAAAAGTATAAATGAACTGAGGCTCCAAAGCACTGAACAACCATGATGTGAATAGCACCAAAGTCAGCTCATCTGCTGAGCTGTTAGGTTACAGTTCATCACTTGCAATTAACAGAAATAATAGTGTGTATGTAATGAGTGTGTGTGTGTGTGTGTGTGTGTGGTTCTTACAGTTCTCTGCACTGAAGTTTGATTTGCTAATGGGTATGTTTTTACTCTAATTTCCTTGTACAGCATTATAAAAATGTAAAAATTGAGGAAAATACTTTCATTAGCATTTTCTTCCAATACCTATCCACCAGAAATGGAGTAAAACCTCCTCTTAAATAAAATGGTAAAAATTGTGATTTTAAGCCCGTGTTTAAATCAGATTTGTATATACATGTTGCTAGTGTTTTGCTTCACATTTTATAATCTCAAATTGTTAAAGGTTGATGTTTTGTACTCCTTTCTTTAATTCATTTCTTAATTATGAGTAGAATTTAAGTTTTTATATAGATTTTTTCTACTGATAAATTTTACGTGTAAAAAGTTCATCTGTGTGAAAAAGCTGAGGACCACACTAACATCCATAGAGTGAGAACAATACAAACTCAAACACAAAACTGATAAGCAAATAGCCAGTGCCGTATTTGAAACCAGCATCACTTTCAGATGTATTAAACTTTCACAAGTCAAGAAAGCTGAAATGCTTTGACCAATCTGTACTCTGCATCAGGGTTTGAAGTTTGAGGTCAGTGGGAGTTGACCTCCTTAAGGCAGTTAGGTGCTTTTGAAAATCCCACTTATAGTTGCCTAATTATGGGTTTAGAAGCCTAACTTTAGGATCCTATTTTAGAAAATTGTGGCCTGTGTGTATTAAAATGTTCATAGTAACTTTGCTAATCTATTGATAATCTAAGTAAAATTTCATTAACACAGATGCATTTTTTTTAAGTGACAATGGTTCCATTCCACTAAGAGAGACGTTTTTCATAAAAATACATTTTTAATCCATGAAGCTGCAAACACTCATTCAGTCTGTTAACTTTAAGCATATCGGCAGTTCTGCAGAAAAGGACCTGGGGATTACAGTGGACAAGAAGCTGGATATGAGTCAACAGCGTGCCCTTGTTGCCAAGAAGGCTAACGGCATATTGGGCTTCATTAGTAGGAGCATTGCCAGCAGATTGAAGGAAGTGATTATTCCCCTCTATTCAGCACTGGTGAGGCCACATCTGGAGTATTGCATCCAATTTTGGGGGCCCCACTACAGAAAGGATGTGGACAAATTGGAGAGAGTCCAGTGGAGGGCAACAAAAATTATTAGGGGGCTGGGGCACATGACTTATGAGGAAAGGCTGAGGGAACTGGGCTTATTTAGTCTGCAGAAGAGAAGAATGAGGGGGGATTTGATAGCAGCCTTCAACTACCTGAAAGGGGGTTCCAAAGAGGATGGAGCTAGGCTGTTCTCAATGATGGCAGATGACAGAACAAGAAGCAATGGTCTCAAGTTGCAGTGGGGGAGGTTTAGGTTGGATATTGGGAAACACTATTTCACTAGGATGGTGGTGAAGCACTGGAATGTGTTACTTAGGGAGGTGGTGGAATCTCCATCCTTAGAGGTTTTTAAGGCCTGGTTTGACAAAGCCCTGGCTGGGATGATTTAGTTGGTGTTGGTCCTGCTTTGAGCAGGGGTTGGACTAGATGACCTCCCGAGGTCTCTTCCAATCCTAATCTTCTATGATTCTATTATTCTATATATGATGAGACAACCTACTGATTTTTCTCCTTACTGTAGCCATAGAAATGTATGCTCTCCACTCTTGTTTTCTCACTAGAATTGACATCCTGGTCTCAGTTTGGCACGTATCTTACTTGCCATACAGTCAAGAGATCCATGGTTCTTATTTGACAATAGTTTCCTTTTTCTTTCCTACTCAGGACAAATGGACACAAATGAGGTAAGTTCCAGTTGGGTGAGCCCCTAGATATCAACCCAATATTCTAGAAGAACTCTGCTAGTAAACCTGCAGAGGTCTGTGCCTTCATTTTAGAGGAGTGAGCTAGAGATGTTGAGTTAGTAACCTTCATAATTCCTTTTTTTGAAGAGGGGGAGGATTTTTCACTGCTCATGTTTTCCCACTATATTTTAGTAACATATTTTCATCTTTAAATGTCCTTTTCTTTTTTCAAGTCAGTTTCATAAATCATTTACTACATTTCTTAAAATTATCATTTGTTTCTTAATTTAGGCCACTTGTTCATAAATACACTTATATTTTCAGCCTAATTTAATCAAAGTTTCTGCACAGTGTCTTGCCAATTTTCCACAAGGAATGGGCCCAAAATACTACTGTACACCTTTCATATTAAAGCAGATTTTCAGGTATGTTGTTGTTTTGGATTCTGCTGTACTGCAGGAATATTGGCAGGATGGAGATAAACATATTTGAGGTTGCCAGTGAATTTGAGAGCCTTTCCAAGTACGTCTTGGGGGAGGGGAACTTGTTCTTATATTTTGAATTTCTGGTGAGTGGCTTGATGCCGTTCTATTAATAACTGCAGCCTTTTTGATAAGGTGACAGCTGGTAGAATAATTTAATGGACAAGTCTGCAAGCTTTTTTCCAGAAACAAACTGTTCAAACTGCAAATAAACACTACTGGGTACAGAATCACACATTTCTGAGATGTTAATATATGTTTTGCAATTTATATTCCCAATAAGGAGTGGCTAAATAGGCATTTTAGCCATTATAATTATTATTTCCATAGCCTTAAAATACCTTAGATAATAGTGCTTGTTGGTTCATGAATTTGTTGCTTGTAATGTGGCAAGGGATATTTAGACACACTGGCACAGTTAAAGCCTAGGAAGGTTTCTAATATCATAACATTTCACTCCAGGTTGGAATTTGGTGGTTGATTTACCATTGAATCAATAGCAAATCTGCCAAAATCATAGTGTGAGAAAACTGAGTCAAGCCAATGTGAGGGTGCAGGTTTGGCATGTTAGCTGAACCAAATACATCTCTGTCTCTCTATGTCACACTCACACACTGAAATAAAACAAAATACTTTTCATAGCAAATGGCTCACTGTGATCTGTTACAAGAAAGAGAAGTACAAAATCATAACAGATCAATGAAAATCAAACATAGCCCTCCCTCTCTCTGGGATCCCAATTCAGCAAAACATCTAAGCATGAGTTTATCTTCATTCCTATTCAGCTAGCACATAAGCACATGAAGTCAATGGGGGCAGAAGTTAGTTCTTAAAGCTAAGCATGTGCGTAAGTGCTTTGCTGAACAAGGATAGATTGCTGTATTGAGGTTCTGAATCAGCTAGTGCTGTGAGTCAGAGTAACAGAGTCACATGTAATAACCAAAGCTGTGTAAAATGTTCAGGGCCGGCTCCAGGCACCAGGCACCCAAGCACATGCTTGGGGCGGCACCTGGTAAGGGGCGGCGGAGGGAGGGCGGCGCGGCATTCCGCGGGGCGGAGGGGCGCTCCGGCGGCACGGCGCTGGGGGGGCGGGTTCCGGTTGCGCGGGGCTCGGCGAGGGGGTGGCGTGGGCACGGTGCTGGAAGGGGGTTCCGGCGGCGCTCGGCGGGGGGCAGGGGCGGGCTCCGGGGGCGCGGCGCTTGGCGGGGGAGGCAGCGCGGGGCTCGGCGCTCAGGGGGGGGGGCGGCGCGGTCGCGGCGCTGGAGGGGGGTTCTGGCGGCGCTTGGCAGGGGGCGGGCTCCGGCGGCGCAGCGCTCGGCGGGGGGGGGCGTCGCTGGCCTCGGCACTCGGGGGGGGGTTCCGGCGGCGCTCGGCGCAGGGAGGGGTGGGCTCCGGCGCGCGGCGCTCTGGCGGGGGTTCCGGCGGCGCTCGGCTGGGGGGGGGGGGTGGCGCGGCGCTCGGCGGAGGGGCTGGGGGGCGGCACTTTTTTTTGCTGCTTGGGGCAGCAAAAAAGCTAGAGTCGGCCCTGAAAATGTTATACTTTGAGCAAAACTTTTGCAAAACATGAACACTGACTTTTGCTTGATGCTGTTGGCAAAAACAATGACAGATGATCAGATTTCACAGCATTTTAACAAATAGGATAAGAGCATGAATATTGACTAAAATCATACTAAAATTGAACTAAGCTATTAGAAATTAAACTGAAGTCTAAACGAAAACATCTTAATCATTTCTCCCATTTCTGTTTTCATTTATTTCTTGAACAAACAGAATTTTAGAAAGATATATTTGTTGGAGTATGCAGTCTAGTTGTAATTGTGTCAGTCCCAGGATATTAGAGAGGCACGGTAGGTGAAGTAATGTCTTTTACTGGACCAACTCCTGTTTGGCAAGAGACTCTGTGGATCAAAAGCTTGTTTCTCTCACCAACAGAATTTGGTCCAATAAAATATATTTACCTCACCCACCTGGTCTCTCTAATACTTGTTGGAAGGTAGAGATACGTTTTAGATATGGTTCTGGCAGGCACTGAAGACTTCGTTTCTGTTTTCTCATGTTTAAATCTTGTGAAAGTCTTCAGTTCTACACAACTGAGTAAGATCAATTACATAATGAATGCAATACAATGATGTTAATCCAATATTAACACTGTATAATAAGGCACTCAAAAGTTAGAAAATGTCAGAGAAAAGTAAATTCCATACTGACAGATATTAGTCACACTGAGGATGGCTGGGGTGTAAGTACCTGATTCAGAGCCCACTGAAGTCAAATTGAAAGATGTCTGTTGACTTCAGTGGGCATTGGATCAGGCCTTAAATCTGCAAGTGTAAGATGCACGGGGAGCGTGGTTTCCAGAGTGCAGCGCATTGGTCAATTGACCCCAAGTGTCCCTTTGTAACCAGCATCACTGAGAGCCATAAATGAGCGCCCCCTGGCTGAGTTATGAGTCGCACTGCTGACTTAGTAATTGCAGAACAGGTGGCAACAGGAGTCACTTGTCAGCGTCCTGCCCAGAGAAAAATGAGCTGGTGGCATGGTGGTTGTTCCACTTCTGCATTCTACTCACATTGACATGGGCTAGAGATCATGCAGGTGCCTGGGGGCTTATGTGGTCAGCCTGTCTTGTATTTTGGTGGTTCTGCTCTCCTTTGTGACTATTGGCTGTGGTTCCTTATGTGCAAGCGATGTGGAAGCGCCCACTTCCTTCCCCTGCCATGTTAGTGTGCTTGGTCACTCTCCTGCTTTCCCCCTCCTCTCTTGATGTGGTTTTGCATTCGTGATCCTTGGGTGACACATCCCTGCCACGATTGTGGGACTCATGTACCATTCTGGAGTTTATCAGCCCTCTTCTCTGTCAGGGGAAAGCCACTCCCAGCTGAGAGAGGTTGCTGACAATACCCTTTCTCTCTTGGCCAGAGGGGCTGTGTGAGCATACCGGTTATGGTCTCTGGATGACACCAGCTGTCTGCCAGGCGTTTGCTGGCATGGGCACTTGACTTTTCTAGGAACTCAATAGTTCAGTCCACATGTATGTCCATGGCATACAGCCTGGACAGCCATGACCCACCAAGTGTGGCTTTGGATCTTGCAACAATTTCCTCTCTGGGCTCTTTGTGGTGACGAGGACAGCAGCTGCGTGCAGGCCATGATACTGTGCTCACCAGCAGCGTGGCAACAGAGTGGAGGAGCATAGGGATTGGCTGGTCACAATGCCGAACGTGGCCATGATATTTCCTCTGGCGAGCGAGGTTTGCTCCACCTTCTCCTTACATTTGCAGCACATACTGTGGCCCAAGGTGCAGAGTGTGGCATCTACAACTGCTGGAGCAGGGGTATGCAGTGGCTTCAATGTTAAGTCACAATCTAGCCCAGAGTTATGGAGACAAGCAGAGGATTACAATAAACATAACAAAATCTTCGAGTCAAAAATAAACCTACTAGTATAGGGCCTATTGTGATAGCCTTCCTCCTGGTGGGCAGCACATTGCTCCTCTAATAGCTAAAAGGAATTAATCATGGAGTAAGGTGCTACTCGGTGTGAGTAAGGATGGCAGACTCAGGCCCATAAAGTAAAGAATAAAAGATACAAAAGGGAGGGTAAAAATGTAATGACCTTTCTGTATGTAGTTCTTTTCTGATTTCGAGCTGGGAGATGCACAGGGCTTTTCGAAAATACCACTTGAAATGGTTTTGTACAACTTTTTAACAAATATATCTATGCTGTAGCCATTTCCCCTATTTGTAAGCACCAAAGGATGCAATGTGTATGTTGGAGCGGTTGATAGTCACTACCTTTCCATCCTTTCTTTTCCTAGTTCTTATTCATTTCAATCTAAAATAAAATACTGTACAATAGGAATAAAACAACAAAAAATCAGAGTGCTGAATTCCTTCTTCCTAAACAATATAAAGCTGCAAAATGCAGCCCCTTTTCCAACAAACTGAAAGAAATTGAAGTCTCTTTTTCAAATATCCTTTACATTTCCCTTTAACCTAGTTTGTCAAGAATGTTAAATCAAACCCCTAATTTGAAGAGTGAATGAAGTGGAGGAGCCATTCCCTCTTTGTGGGAATCTAACCACATTCCCCATGTCATCATGACTGCTGACACAATAAACTCCAGTAAACACATTTACCCCCTGATTCTTCTGCATTACCCATTAAATCCTCATTACTGTATTACATCTCCCAGAAATGGAATAGAAGGAGCACCTTTCAAAGGACAAATGTTGAAAAAGTTCATTCTGGTAGGTATCTGAACTGGAATACATATTGTTGGTTGTTTTAGCCCTGCAGGAGTGGGTAAAGCCTGACTAGGTGGAAACTGGAATCCATAATAACAAACATGCAACATTAATAAAATATAAGCATATGCAACAAAAAAGAACAGGTGTCAACATGTCTCTAAGCCTAAGGGTTTCCATATTGGTGTTTCCCTAGCAAAATGGGTTATTTATTGCATAAGCGGGGAGACGCTGTTGCTGTGCATAGATAGTTACATACTCAGGGCTTGTCTACGTGGGGAATTAGTGTGCGGCAAGCCAGGGTGTGAATATACAGCTCATGTACAGCCGGCTGTGCACTAACTGGTCATGTGGTCTCTTCTGCTGTGCATTACAAGTTCCCCAGTGCACTTTGACATACTGCTGTTTGGAATGGGAGTACATCAAAGTGCACTATGAAAATTTTAGTGTGCAGCAGTAGGATCCACATGGCCAGCTAGTGCTCAGATCGTGCGCTGTAGATTTACACCCCGGCTCAGTTTGCTACACACTAAGTCTTTGTGTAAACAAGCCCCCAGTGATGCAAATTCATTTCCTGGATGCATGTGTGAATCTGTGACCAAAGTCTATGAGAGCTGCCTATGTGCATCATCAAGCAGAATTTGTGTCCATAAAGGTACAAGTGTAGCCACATTGGCTGAACATAGCTGACAAATGTAGTTCCAAACAGGGCAGAATTTAATTCAGAGATTGCAGAGAAGAAACTAAACCCATTGCTCAAGTTAAAAGGTTCCAGCTGACGACATGTGCATTGGGCAACTAATGTTCTGGGAATGCTAAGAAGATTCCATCACTGAGGATTACATTATCAGGGCTGCCATTCTGAACTTCTTGTTAATCCCTCTGAGCACGCTATGCTAAGCAAAGCAAAGCCAGAATTGCCTTTTTATGATATAGTCGGGTTATTGCTTTGACGCTCATGTACTAGCGATCGCCACTTCTGCGAGGAGGAGTGGGCAGTGAGTTACGCTGTCAGAGTGTTCATGTCCATGCAGTAGCTAATGATGGAGATTTTATAAGCCTGGGCATCTCTGGCACTATAAAGGAACTGACGCTCTGCTTTCTGAATACACTGGTCTACAATTTTTGAGAAGTTGTCTGCTTCAGAGATAAAATGTGCTATTTATTATGTATTTTGATGTGCTGAATTCAAATATGACAATTAAAACAACTGATTGGCTACTGTTTCTAAGATATTTAAATTTTCACATTTTATGTCTATGTATTGTGACAGACCCAGACCAGTGGGGTACAGGAGTCTGGTAGAGGGCAAATATACTGGTCACTGGATGAGTAGTTTTCTGTTCCCTGCGTGACCAGAGCAGGGGCTGCACTAGAGTAATCAGGAACCTGCTAGAACCAGTTAAGGCAGGCAGGCTAATTAGGACACCTGGAGCCAATTAAGAAGAAGCTTCTAGATTCAATTAAGGCAGGCTAATCAGGGCACCTGGGTTTTAAAAAGGAGCTCACTTCAGTTTGTGGTGGGAGTGTGAGGAGCTGGGACCAAGAGGCACAAGGAGCTGAGAGAGAGGGGGTGCTGCTGGAGGACTGAGGAGCACAAGCATTGTCAGACACCAGGAGGAAGGTCCTGTGGTGAGAATAAGGAAGGTGTTTGGAGGAGGCCATGGGGAAGTAGCCCAGGGAGTTGTAGCTGGCATGCAGCTGTTACAGGAGGTACTATAGACAGCTGCAGTCCACAGGGCCCTGGGCTGGAACCCGGAGTGGAGGGCGGGCCCGGGTTCCCCCCAAACCTCCCAATTGACCTGGCTGTTCCCCAACCCACATGGTGAATCTCTGAGGCAAGAAAATCCGCCAATAAGTGCAGGACCCACCAAGATAGAGGAGGAACTTTGTCACAGTATATTGTGTAGATAATAGAGTTTTAATCATAAATTGTAAATCTAGGTCTTTTCATGTGTTTATGGTTGCTTTACATGATAATATTTCACCTGTCCTGTTTATGTAACACTTTAAAAATCAGCAAAAGGGTTATATAAATAAAATTTATTATGAAACAAAAGGCAAAAAACTATTATGTACATAGTTTAGTCCTATTCAGTGTCTACTCGGCGCTTCTTGGCTTGTCTCTTGTATTCATTAAATGGAGCATCTCTTGTCACTGTCCAGCAATAGTCTGCAAGCATTGATGGGCTCCATTTACCCTGATAGCGTTTCTCCATTGCTGCAATGTCCTGGTGAAATCCCTCGCCATGTGTATCTAGTCTGCAGACCAAGCAAGAGAGCAACAACCTTCAAATCGCCACAAAGCTGCCACTGATGTTGGTCATAGTTTATGCACCTCAAAAGTTGTTTCATGTTGTCATAGGTTTCCTTCATATGGACTGCATGACCAACTGGAATTGCCATTATGCAGTAAAACAGCTTTAAGACTCGTCTTCGATGAATCAATGAACAGTCTCCACTCATCTGGATCATGAACGATGTTGAGGGCTGCCATCACACCATTGATGTTGTTGCAGGCTACAAGATCACCTTCCATGAAGACGAATGGGACAAGATCCTTTTGACGGTCATGGAACATGGAAACCCTAACATCACCTGCCAGGAGATTCCACTGCTGTAGTCCGGAGCCCAACAGCTCTGCCTTTCTCTTGGGTAGTTCTAAATCCCTGACAAGGTCATTCAGTTCACCTTGTGCTATGAGGTGTGGTTCAGAGGAGGAGGATGGGAGAAAATGTGGGTCCTGTGACATTGATGGTTCAGGACCAGAAGTTTCATCCTCTTCCTCTTCCTCGTCTGACTCAAGTGAGAATGATTCTGGTGCATCAGGAACGGGCACTCCTTCTCCGCGGGGTATTGGGCGTATAGCTGATGGAATGTTTGGATAATGCACAGTCCACTTTTTCTTCTTTGACACACCTTTCCCAACTGGAGGCACCATGCAGAAGTAACAATTGCTGGTATGATCTGTCGGCTCTCTCCAAATCATTGGCACTGCAAAAGGCATAGATTTCCTTTTCCTGTTCAACCACTGGCGAAGATTTGTTGCACAAGTGTTGCAGCATATGTGTGGGGCTCACCTCTTGTCCTGATCTCCAATTTTGCAGCCAAAATAAAGGTGATAGGCTTTCTTAACCATAGTGGTTATACTGCGCTTTTGTGATGCAAAAGTCACTTCACCACAAACATAGCAGAAGTTATCTGCACTGTTCACACAAGTACGAGGCATCTCTGCTCACTTTGGCTAAACAGAAATGTGTCCCTTTGCAAAATCAAACACTGACAAATAAGAGAGCATGACACTGTATGATTTCTAGAGCTGATATAAGGCAATTTGTTCAGCAGAGTGATGTAAGCTTCGTTATGGTTGCATCATCCATGACTTCTAGGAATAACATGATGCAATTCCTATCATTTATGATGCAATACCAGCTTCAGATTGCATCATTCATTGTTTTGCCTAAAAAGCAAGTACTATCCAAACCCAGTCATAGATTTATTCATAGATCCAGTCAAAGATGTATTTTAGTCATTTTTGGTTTAAATTGAGATTCCTTCCCTTTATAACTCACTTATCCTCCGCCATTCCCAAGTCAAGGGTCGTATATACTGACCCAATAGCATATCTTGAAAACTAGAGCCAATCAACAATTTTCGTTCTCAGTGACCCAGAATTAGTAAAGTTTGACTATATTTATTTCAGAAGCATTTTGGCTGTAGTACAGTGTAATTCGTTTTACAATCAGGCCAGTAAAAATATAGAACTATTCATACTAGAAATGGTGGCTATTAAATACATGCAAAACAACTGCAGGAATTGTCTTTCCAGACTTTGTCAATAAATGGATGTGTGTTTTAATGTAAGGTAATGCAACAATGGCATATTAGATTTAGAATTCTTTGTTCTTAGTGTGTGTCCTAGATTGAGGTGTTACATTTATCTAGATTGTTAATTTTCTCTCTCAATTGAACCAAAAATAATTGTACAAAAATTAAACATAAGTAGTAGCAGGTCATGAAATTAATATCAGTGATTCACCTTAATGTCTTTCTGGCAATTGAGAGTTTGATTTTATTTTAATGTTTATTTTTCAAATCCCACTTTTCACAAAAAATTTGCACGCTGGAGTAATTGTAACTTTCATTGTTTAGTTCTAAACACCAGTTATTAGTGGGTCAAACTGAAATCCAGAAAATAGTGTACAAAAGCACCATTCTACACCTCAATCCCTAATGGCCTGTCCATTTTTTTTAAAGTGAAACATCCAATTATTTATTTCAGTTTTCCAATGAATTATTTACATTCCTTTAAGCAATGTAGTGGAGTTGAGATGAAAACCTGAATGGTAAGCAGAGTTCTCTGACTATGTCTACAGTTAAAATTATTACTCAAATCTTTCAGTATCCAGGCCCTGATTCAAGCCAGTTATTTAAGCATGTGCCTAACTTTAACTACATGGGTAGTCATAGAATCGTAGAACTGTAAGGGACCTTGAGAGGTTTTTAGTCCAGTCTCCTGCACTCATTGCAGGACTAAGTGTTATCTAGACCATCCCTGACAGGTGTTTGTCTAATCTGCTCTTAAAAATCTCCAGTGATGGAGATTCCACAACCTCCCTAGGCAATTTATTCCAGTGCTTATTCCACCCCCTGTTTTCCTTCCCCTTTATGAATGGGAACTGCGTAGAAAGATGGTGGGAGGAGTTGGGGCTGTGTACAAGTCCACCTAGGTCTGGGAAAGGAAAGGGAACTGTTTGGTTATCTGAGGAAAGTCTGAGTAGTTTATTCTCACTGTGATTCTTTCAGATGTTTTGTACTGTTCCCAGTCCCTGGTGTCTGTCCTCTCCCCACTCTGCAGAAGCCAGGAGAAGCAGGGGTAAAGCCCCCATTCTGGTGGTTGCACAACACAATGCTGTGTCCCTTAGTAGTGGAGAGGTGACTGGCTTGCAGTGTTAATCCAAAAGTTCAGGGAAGAAAATACATTTCCAGAGTCATTCTCTGTTTCCCTGTCCCTTTTGATGCTGTTTGCTGGACACAGGGGCCAGACTTTCTAGTGATGCTGTTGGGGTTAGAGGGTGGGTGAATGTTTTCTGTGGTTCTGTGTTCCTCTTCATTTGCTATCTTAGAATATAGTCAATTTCCTCTCTAATTGCCTCCCAGTCCTGTAAGCATAATTCAGCAAATTTTTGGTGTAGCAGAAATTCAAGCTGGCTCTTCAGGTTTAACAGCAGGGCAAATGTATTTTGTCGACCTTTTTAGCTCACCAAACCTCTCCACTCAGCAATATGTTGAGGCATCACCATTAGCAGAAATATCTTTCTGGTATAAGTGGCTGGGTGTCCTCCTCAGTCCAGGAAAGCCACTTCTCTTTTCCATTCCAGTACCTTCCAAACTGCTATGTTCTCCAAGTGATGGTCAGCTTTTAAAGAAGAAAATAATGACTGGTAACATGACTCTGAAGGAATGGAAGCACACTGGCCCATCGTTGCACTATAAACATTACAACATTTTAATAAAAGTAATGCAGGTATCTTACCTTCCTCAGCTTCTTCCTTGTGGGCTGCAAAAGTCATCTGAAGTAAGGAGGCTGTAAACTTGCACTCCTGGTATTCTAGAAAGTATCAATATTGTGGCTTTGAGCAGCACAGTTACATTGGGGGGAGGGGGAGAGGATTTAGGTACCGTCCAGGGAGACATGAAAGCTACCCTTGACTTGGCAGCACATTATGATACGAACAGGGAAACCATGCCTGTGGTAGGGCAGGAGCAGTACCACAGAAATAGCAGAGGAAGACACAGAAGGATCTCGGAAAACTATGCTTCTTGACATAGAAAGGAGTCCAGAGCAATTCAGAGTTCTTAGGGAGGAACGAACTCTTAGGTGAGGTGAGGCATTCCTGCAAATGGAGAGACAGCCCAGGCAATGGGAGCATGCAGAGACAGAATGGGATCGTGCCCTCATGCAGTGCCTAGTCCAACTGGTGATGGAATGGTTTCAGGGCCCGCCCGCCACTGTGGCTGCTGCTCCTCTACGGGAACAAGCCTAATCTCCTCCTCCTCCAGCTGCTTCCCAGGCTGCTGCTGAGGCAGTGAATCCCACCCTCTGCCCTGACAAGGAGGAGCATGCGGGATGCCCGGGACAACATCCTCCACAGGCACTCAAAACCCCTTGCAGGTGAAGCCCGAGAATATTCAGGATGGGGAACAATGAACCTGATCCAGTCCCTGTAGCTCAGTCTGTGTTTAGACCCTCAACTACACACAGGAGATGTCCTTGTTTGTCCCCCCGCACACTATTGTGTGGCCATTCTCCCCCCCACCCCCGGTCAGGAGGAGGGGAAGGTTGAGGAGATGTGTCCACAGACATTAATGTTTACCCCTCTTCTCGGGGAATTTGATCTTCTTCTTCTGCTTAGTTCATTTCTTTTTGTTACAAACTGTTTTAGCTGTATGTTCAATGTATGTAAATAAAAGTTACTGTTCACTTCACTTGTGTGTGGACCTTGTTTTCCAAGTATGATCAACATGATACATCTCCAGAGGTTTGGGATGGAGTAGCAGAATTGACAGCACATGACTGTGATTTCTTAGAAGTCTGGTGTCATAAAAATGCAATTTCATCCCTCCCACAATCCCTTCCCCGAGCCATGAATTTTGCTAATGTTAAAAAAAAGAGAGAGAGAAGGGGGAGTTCATGACAATGAAATAAGATGTGAAATAATTGTTGCTTTCCAAAACACCCGAATGAAAAACAGAAGACAAGATAAATGAAATGTCTTTGTGGCTTCCTTAATGATTTAAGCAATAATATAGACAAGGGAAGCAAAACTAAATTAACACTAAAGGGAAATACTTCCATGCCAAGTGGGCACAGCACACATCTGTTTCTCAAAGCCTGTACACCAAGAGGCACTTTTATAACCCCGTCTTCCCCCTCCCCCAACAGTCACCAGTGAAAACCATGGTAGTAATGATGCATAACACCTGATAAGTAGTGTGAGCAATGGTGCTGTGAGGACAGGGCCGGCTCTAGGCACCAGCAAACCAAGCACGTGCTTGGGAAGGCATGTTTTCAGGGGCAGCATTCCGGCCTTTTTTTTTTTTTTTTTTGCTTTGGGCGGCAAAAGCCTAGAGCCGGCCCTGGCAGCAGCAGCGCGTCGTGCGTGGGGGAGTGCCCTGGGGCCGCGCCCTGGGGCCACTGCGGTTCGTGCCACAGGAGCAGCGCCTGCACCTTGTGGCTGGGCCGGGCAGGCTCCAAGCGGGGGACACTCGGGCTGGAGGCCATCCCACGGGGCACACAGAGCCACCTGCAGGTGCTGCAGGGCGGCTGCCCCCCAGCGCCACAACCGGGGCTCGGCAAAGTGGCCTGAGCCACCCAGGGACTGCGGCAGGGTGGCCAGAAGCAGCAGCAGTGGGGCCATAGAGGGCGGGGCGCTACCGTGTGGGGCCCGCGTCCTGCTCTCCAGGGCTCCGCTTCCTCTGGGGATACCCTGCCCCAGCTCCTCAGCCCCCTGCCGGGGCGGTCCCCCGGCTCTGCCCTCCTGGGTCCTGGCTGGTCCTGGAGGCGGGAGCCCTGGCTAGAGGGACCCTGGGCTGAGGCGCGGCCCGGGAGCCCCGCTGCTTACCCTCACCCTGCCAGCGCCGGACCGGCTGGAGGCGAGGGGGGAGCGGGCAGAGTCAGCACTGGTGAGGGGGAGCCCAGGGCTGGGGATGCAGGTGGGTTGGGGTGGGGGGAGAGCCCAACGCTGGGGCAGCAGGGGGTGTGAGTGGGGAGGGAAAGAGAGACCCCAGGGCTGGGATGGCAGGGGGTGTGGGTGGGGGAGGGCATTGGTGTGGGGGGGTGAGAGCCCAGGGCTGGGGTGGGGGGCAGCCAAAAATTTTTTTGCTTGGGGCGGCAAAAAACCTAGAGCCGGCCCTGTGTGAGGAAGGAATGTGTGAAGTCCCTCCCAATACCTTACCAAATTTTTAAAAAATTACTTTAATGCAGAAGTTCTTCCTTTAAAGCAACCCCAAAGAGAGCAGTTAACATAGAACAAAAACATTGCTCAGTCATGCCCTCGAAGTGTGTTAAAATTCTCCTCAGCACAAAACTACGGCCAAAGGTGTTAACCTTGAGGGCTCTCCCCCAGTTGTCTACTTGCAGTTAGTGTATTGACGTCTGCTGCTGGGGATTGAAACCCACCGAGGTGTCTTGCAACAGAAGCATGAGGCAATGCTCTCTTGGGCTTTCCAGCAGTACCGTAGTATCACAACAGTGTCCCTCAGTACAGTCCCAAGTCACATTCTGGGTCCATGCTGTTCCCTGACGTAAGAGCACACAGAATTACAAATTTCCTTGGCCCAATGGGAAACAGAAGCTTTGTGCACATGGGTGGGAGCGGACTGCCTGTACAGGCTTTGAGAAACAGATCTGTCCTGTGCCCGCTAAGCATGGAAGTATTTCTCTTTAGCTTCACATATATTGTGCAAGGCACAGCATGCCACAATAATCTGAACTGCATTGCCCTATTAGCATCCAGATGGATCTGGAGGCATCACCAATGGACCTTTAGCCATCCAGTGGCCATTTTCACCACCATTCTGCAGCTACTCAGGTTGTTTTTGAATTTCCCTTTTCTTGATCTGCGATGTTGGGGTATGGCTTCATGAGCCACAGTAGGCGCAGTATGCAGGGGCTCCCAAAATAAATTTTGGCACAGAAACATTGTACTTAATCACATCATTACAGGGGGAAAAAGACCCTTCTCCCTCTTCCCCGGCCCCCACAATGTAGCCCCAACTTCCTGAGCACTGTGGCATCACAGACCTTTCCCATGTGTCAGTATTCATGTTCGTGAACCAACAGCTGTGGTCCACAAAGCCTTGGAGAATCAGTGAATAGTAATCTTTGCAGTTCACATATTCACTGGCCCCCTTAGGTGAGCAAAGCATAAGGTGTGTGTTCCATCAATGGCCCCTGCACAATTTGGATACCCCTTCCTCTAAAATCCTGCAATAATTTAAGGTACTTGGGTTATGGCCACCACCCTTGGGTAGATCACAGTATCGATAGCCTGGCAAACCTGAACAACCACCACCCGGACAGCTGACTTCACAATCCTGAACTGGTTTGCAACTGACCGATGGCTATCAGGTGTTGCCAGCTTCCAAAGGGTGATAGTCACCTGCTTCTGCGCTGGTATGGGTTTCTGAAATCGAATGGTCTGTTGTTGGAGCAAGCTCCTTGCACAACTCGATGAAAGTCTACTACTTCCTCATTATGAAGTGCTTCAGCCACTGGTGGTCATCCCAGGTTTCCAAGACAATGTCCCACCACACTGTACTGGTTCTTTGGGACCAGAAGCGGTGGTCCACCCGTAGGCATACCGTTGCAATTCCAACACTCTGTTCCTTGTGATCACAGTGGATTTTCATTCCCCCACTGAGTCATCTTTCTTTGCCATTCAAATTTTTCTGGACCAGTTTCATCCAGTATCTGGTACTGCACTGTGTGAAAATTTGTCTAGAAAGCAGTAGACAGAGCAGAAACACATCATCATACGCTTGTTCCATGTTTTCAATGCAGTTTGGGGGGAAACATGACTGGGAACTGCCATCACCAAATGTGTGAAGGTGGCATACAGTACCAGCAACACACAGCAAGGCGGTTCCTAGCGTGTTCCCCCTCTCATACAATGTTTTTCTCTTTGAGTTGCAAAGTACCACTCAATAATATTTCATTGTAGTAGTGAGCACAAATATCATCTGGTAATAGTATTCTCTCTCATTTTATAATTCACTGGGGAATTAAGCTTTTTAAGGCGGTTTAATGTATTCAGCTTTTTTATTGTACCAAGTCCAAAAATGTATTGCCAACAAAGATAATTTTAACATTTTATTTTACAGTCAGAGCAACATCATGCAGCATTTAGTTTTAAGAAGGTACTTGATGCTGATAATCTGGGCAACTATTGTCTGGTATCAAATTTTCTGGTTTTGGATCCTGAGATGTGTGTGGTGAGGCAGTCCTCTGAGCAGCTAGATGTCTCAGATCTCCTTGACCCATATTAGTCAGGATGCAAACTTGGATATTTGCAGAGACTGCATTGATTTCTTTGGCCTATAGTCTTCTCCTCCTGATGGCACATGGGATTTGTGCTAATGTTGTTAGATCTACCACTTACCTTTGATAGTATTGATCATACGATGTATTGTGACTCACTTGGGAACCCAAGCAGGAGCAGAAGGGACAGGCTGCCCTTCAGTGGCTTAATTTCTCTCTCTCAAAGAAATGCCAGATGGTGGTTTTAGGCAATTGCCCAAAATTGACCTAAGGGTGTTCTCCTGGAATTTTGCAGGGCTGCATCTTATCATTCTCTTGGTTAATGGGGGCATTAGTGGAAGGGTTAGTAAAGAGGCATGCACAGTATGTTGATGACACCCAGCTATCTGCAAAAAGAACAGGAGTACTTGTGGCACCTTAGAGACTAACAAATTTATTAGAGCATAAGCTTTCATGGACTACAGCCCACTCTGACCCTGCCAATGCTGTCAAATTCGTATGCAGTGTTTGCTAGAGATTGGGATATGGATAAGATGGATAAGTCTGGATAAGACGTAATGGATGATGGTTGGATGAGAGAAGCAACCGGATGGTGTAGCAACGATATTACCTGTCCCTTTAACTGAGAGCATGTCTCTATCCTGTATTGTGAGAGCTTTCAGTCTAGGAGTATTGCTGGACTGATGGCTGCTGTTAGACAATCACATCACATCAGGGAGTGCAATGGCCTTTTTTCATCCGCATATGGCAATAATGTGGTGTCTGTTTCTTTCAGGTTCTAATTTTGCTATCATGATCCTTGCTTTTGTCACCTTGAGCTCAGATTATTGCAATGGGCTCTACAGGGGAGAGGGAAGGCTCCAAACAGCTCAAACATCAGAGTAGTCCTGGGACCTGTGCCCATGTGAATTCTGAGGAACAAAACTGTTTTTTGAGGGAGATACAGAGTAGCGGTAGCCAGGTTCAGTCTATGTCCTGGTATAATGGCTGTGGAGGGACTGTATTGCAGCCCCGAGGCCTGTCCCTGGATTGAGGGCATGAATGTCTTCCCCCTAACGCTTCTTAGAACCCTGCAGAAAACCTGATTCCTCAAACTTTTGGTGTGATGGGTAAATTTCACACTAAGCTTTTAAGCATACTAATGCCAATTAGAATTGCTGCATGAATAAAATATGCCAGAAAGTTCATTTTCCATCCTCTGCATTTGATGGTTAGGAGTCTTCTAGTATTATAGCATCTCGACTGATAAATAAATTCTGGTAAGCGTGGTACAAAGAGTAGTTTTTGTTAGGTTTACTTGGAAATGAAAAGATTTTTTTGCCTTGTTTGTTCTGGAGTGGAGTATTTATAAGCCCGTTAAGTTCTAAATCAAGTACGTAACAATTTAGCTTAAAAGTTATAATTAAAAGATCAGTTTAACTGTCTGTTCAATTTCATGATCCATGACAGCCTCTATTTGATAAACAGTACAACTGTTAATAATATAATGACTATAAATAGGAGCTAGGAAAATGACAGCATGGTATATTTGCTTGCATGCTAATGAACATGGATTGTGTGGGTAACTGGGTTATTTCAGAGAGGGAGCACCATGAAGGGGGGAATTCAGTTTTCTGAAAACAAATGCCGTGTTAATGTTGAAACTGCGATGATGTAAATGGCAGCAACTCGGTGAAACATTGACCTGATGATGGCCTGTAGAGCATAGGGTGCCAGCCAAGGACATGCTGTCAGATGATTTGTATCTGCTTTTTTGGCCAGCAATCTGTAGTGCAGATTATAAATCTGTAGTTGTTAATGTGCTAGACTGATGATGGAACCTATTCTCCCAAATCTATTTAGATACAACCAGATATAACTGCAAACTCTGCTCTATTGCTTTGGTGTAAATACAGAATAAACCCCGTGAAACTAATGGAACTGCTCCAGATTTATACCAGAGGAACTGAGAGCATGAAGCTTTCCTATTATTGGCTCGCTCTTTTACTTTGGATGGGGGAGTTAACAGTAACATACAAGTGGGGGTTGGGTGTCAGCCAAAGAAATACAAACAACGTTTCATTGGGCTGTTCTCAGTTTATATTTAGATTAACATGAATATCTCTACATATATTTCCACATGGGATGTTTTCTTAAAATAACTCTGTTCTCCTCGTCACCCAGGAGATGACTGTGGCACTACTCCGAAATTAACGGGAAAAGGCACAGGGAGGCGGATTGGCTTTAAATTCATTAATACCTGGAACAAAGCTAGGGTTTAGTTCTGAGTCTAATCTGACAGATTTTAATAAACTATGCTCCTGTATTCGTGGTGCAATGTTGTTATGCTTGCACGTTAAGAACAAGTTTAATATTTTATTACTAAAAAAAGTGGATGATTAGAGAGAGAGAATTCCACACAATGTCCAAAGTACTGTGACATGAAGGTTATGGGTTAAAGCCACCACTGTGAAACAAGGCTCAAGTGGGGTTTAAAGGGTTTAAATGGTGCATAGACCTCATGCTGGCCCTCTATAGAAGAGTAAATTTCATCCTATGCAAATTAGGTATGTCTGTCACAAGTAGCAGTGCTTGCCAAGAGTGCTGGTTCTGATGTTGATGGGAATTTTTCCATTGGCTGTAGGAGGAGAGAGATAATGCCCAAACTCAACCACACAGATGGGAATTTACATTTACAGCATCTATCTACCTAGGTACTTGTAGCACTCCCACCATCTAAGAATCAGAGTGCCTCCAGACAACCCATATTGATTGACAGTGCTGTGAGATAAGACTGTGCCCCAGTCATTACACCTATTTAAAAATCAGACTTGCTAAGTGTTCCTTGCCTGGGTGCACGAGTTATATTTGACATGATTTTACTTTCAGCTTTTTTTGTCTTGTAACAATAACAACATTATAATGAGGAATCTAAAAGTTGTTCCACCCGCAGCAATTGCCAAAGAGCGAAGACGGCTGGTTGTCAGGGCAACGGTAAGAGCACACTGTGAGCTGCCTTAAAAAGTCTTTTGCTGACTCTTGTCTTGCTGCTTTTTAATGGGTCATTGATGCTCTATGTTAATGATCAGGGGCTAGATCAAATGTCTTAGCTGGTTTAGTGCTTTTATTTGGAAAAAAATTAAGAATATAAACTCTCATACAACTCCAGCCTTGAGACTACATTTACTATTTTCATGCTAAATCTCATTCCAGTAATCAAAGCAAATATTCAGCTGGAAAACAGATTTGTGGCGCTCCTGTAGCATAAAAAGAGCCAAATTTAGTGTTGTCCCCTCTCCCTCACAAATCATATTTACTGAGTCACATACCAGCATTTTAGTTATTACAGATTCACCTTTCTCTATTCCTATTTACCGGCATGTTATGCGATGTATGTCATTCTCAGTCCCTGTGGCCTGTGTCTCTGCCTCCACATGGCAGTTGGATCTGCATACTCGGGGATCCAACTGGCCTTGCCAGCTCCCACTACCAAAATTCCCCAGCACACTCAGATGTTGCTCACCCCTGTGGAGCTGCACTTCAGTGTGCAGTTGGTGCCCAATCCCGAGTCCTTGTTGATGTCTACAAGAGCTGAGGGAACTCATCGCTATGGAGGTTCAGACCCCTAGTGTGCGTAGCTCCCTCCCTGTGTTACTGCGTTCAGGACTCTGTGCCTGTGAAGGGAGTTGTGGAGGATGTACCCCACAGTCTAAGGAATATAAGCCACACCATTTTACTTAATATTTGATTTCATTTGATTAGTTTTAATTACAATAAAATGTTATCAGCAATTATTTAATACGACTAGATTTGTAATAGGGTATACTGGACTCTTTGAAGCAGATTTATGGCTTGGCACAATCCTGTTCAAGACAAAAGGCATTCTGGGACTAGGAGTCCAGCGGGCCACATGAGAAGTTGTAGGCTGGGCAGCAGTGCCTACTGGGAAAAGGGGAAAGGAAATGAAAGAAGAGGTGGCTAGACTTATTCTGAGAGAGATTTGGTAAAAGGAGTAGCAGCTGGTGAGTCTGTTCTGGACAAACCTGAGAAGAAGCCTGGGAGGTGACTAAATGTGGTTAGAGAGAAAAATAGTGGTGGTTCTGGAGAAGCATGACAAAGGAGTTTGTTTATCTGGGGTTGGGGGGATGGGATTTTTTTTCTGGGCAATAACCCTGGGCATTGAAGCAGAGCTTGTGGGAGCACTTGCTTGCCTTTATGAGCCCAAGGTTGGAGACTCCTGTAGTGGAAAGGAAGAAGTCCCTCTTCAATCCCCTGCATAAAGAGGGAAAGGTTTCTCAGATCCTTGATGGAGGGCCGTAGCCCAGTCAGGGAGAGGAATGACTTGTTGATAAATATTAGCTTCTTGACTTCTAGTTCCAAAATATTTCTAAGAAGCTTCAAAGAAGCTTCAATCACTACCAGTATATGTAGGGTTGCCAGGCATCTGGTTTTCAACTGGAATGCCCGGTTGAAAAGGAACCCTGGTGGCTCCAGGCAAAACCATTGACCAGGCCGCTAAAAGTCTGGCTGGCAGCGCAGCGGGCCTAAGGCAGGCTCCCTGCCTGCCCTGGCTTCCCATGGCTCCCGGAAGCAGTTGGCATGTCTGGTTCCTAGGCGCAGGAGTGGCCATGGGGGCTCTGTGCTGCCCCTTCCCGAAGAGCTGCCTCCGTAGATCCCATTGACTGGGAACCGCAGCCAAGGGGAGCTGCGGGGACAGTGCCTGTGGGCAAGGGCAGCACACAGAGCCCCCTGGCCGCCCTTGTGCCTAGGAGCCGGACATGCTGGCTGCTTCTGGGAACTACCTGAGGTCAGCACCACCCAGAGTCTGCACCCTGAACCCCCTCCTGCACCCCAACCCACTGCCCCAGCCCTGAGCCCCCTCCCACACCCAAACTCCCTCCTGCAGTCCACACCCCCCACCTCCTCCTGCAGCCCAACACCTTGGCCCAGCCCTGAGCACCCTCCTATACCCCAAGTCCCTCATCCCTGGCCCCACCCCAGAGCCCCCACCCCCAGCGAGATCCCTCACCTGCACCTCAACACCTTGCCGCAGCCCTGAGCCCCCTCCTGCACTTCAACCCCATGGCCACAGCCCAGAGCCCCTGCCTCCACCCCAAACCCCTCATCCCTGGCCCACCCCAGAGCCCGCACCCCCAGATGGAGCCATCACCCCTCCTTCACCTCAACCCCTTGAGCCAACCTGGAGCCCCCTCCCGCACCCTGAACCCCTCATTTCTGGCCCCATCCGGGAGCCCGCACTTCCTGCCTCAGCCCAGTGAAAGTGAGTGAGGGTGGGGGAGAGCGAGTGATGGAGGGAGGGGTCTTGGAGAAGGGGTGGGCCCTAGGGGCAGAGATGGGGCAGAGGTGTTTGGTTTTGTGCGATTAGAAAGTTGGCAACCCTAAGAATATTTATTATATTTGCCAGTTAGGTTTTTGTTTTATGATCGATCAAAAAATTCATGTAATATTGTTGCTGGTTCTCTAATAGGCTGTGTAGTAGAAAGAGAAAGCCTGAAGCATATGGCCTGGGACAAGGCCTAAGGCCCAAACTTAAGTCGGGCCCTGCTGATATAAAGCAAAGTTAGCAAGAGTCAGGTTATGAGCAAAAGTCAGGCCCTGTTAGAAAACAGATGCTTGCTTGCAGGTTCACTGTCTGGTACATGAACTTGGCAAGAATAGTCAGCTGGTGTAACAAAAACACAAACACTCCTAAGCACTAAGTATTCATGTAAACACATTCGAGTAAGGCAGTGTTTATCAAACTGGAGATCTCCCCTTGGGTTGGGCACCAGACAAATCTGGGAAGGGTGGTGGGGCAGGGCAGTGAAGATAGGGGAAAACTGCCTGACTTCATATCCACTCTGCTTCCTCATTGCAAATGTGGTCTGTGGGTAAAATGGTGGTTATCTCCTTCCTTTCTTTCTCCTGTTGCAATCCCTAACAGAGCAGGTCACAGAAGTGGACCACGTATATATGGCTAACCAAGCAGCATGGCTGCCTGGACTTGGGGTGTCTCACATGGTCTCAGAAATACTCTGCACATGTGCAAGAGCACATGTTCTGGCCTTGGAGCCACCACTAGACTCACCCCAAGCAGCATGCAGCCTTCTGGTGAAGGGGATAACGAGGGGGCAAGTGAAAATACTTCAGGAAAAGTGCAAAAATGAACAAAAAGTAGAGAATGAGGCCACAGGATGAGGACAGAAGGATGGAGATGTGGAGAGAATTGAAAGAAAAAAGAACTAGTGACCTTGTAGCTATTCCTTGTCAGGGCACAAGAGGATATGGGCAAGGAGGGGAGTTATCTGGTGAAAAAGGCTTGGGACCAATGCATTATGGCAAGGAAGGATTTGGCTCATAATGCAAAAAGCAATAGATTACTTACACTGAGTAAAGTGGTTCATTTTTAGAATCTCCCCGTCTGCAAATATTGAATGGACTTTGCTTGATAATAAGAAAATAGCTTCA
The DNA here is from genome assembly GCF_011386835.1 of Chrysemys picta bellii. Taxonomy (NCBI): domain Eukaryota; kingdom Metazoa; phylum Chordata; order Testudines; family Emydidae; genus Chrysemys; species Chrysemys picta. The sequence goes on from NC_088791.1 coordinate 194,998,161, forward strand.
GGATACTAATGATTTGGCACCAGTATGTTTCAGTGATTAGATGTGTTGCAACAGATTGATTCTCTAACTTAAGAGAATGCTAGCAGTGTCATAGGAATGCGCTTTCCTGTTTTAGAAAATAATTACATGCTTCAAATACTTCCTCAGATGGGTACACTCCGCTTCCCAGTTTTTCTTAACCAGAGCTGGGTTAACAGAGGTGGGTAGCCAGGGTTTCTTTCTATTCAGAATGCTTTTCATGCACAGTAGTCCAGTATTTTGACATAAACCAAGCTGTGGTTTTGTTATAAAGCAGGATCCCATTTTAAGGAGGACTAATTGATTCACCTCTTAATCAGGCTACCTCTGGGCTTTAAAAGTAAATGACCATTTCTGTTCAGCTCCCATGAGCTATTGAAACAGTTTTATATCTCAGAATATTTAATACAATTTTTGGAAGATTGTTCATCAATTCACTACTGAGAACAGTTTTGGCGCCTTAATAAATCTGCTGAGTAGCTGGGATATGGGGTGGAAAACATTTGTAATTTATCTCACTATGATATTAGTTAGTAGACATTAGCTAGTCCATGGGAAAGGAGACTAAAGCTTTGGCCCCACTTTAGCATTAACATACCAATTGCTTTGTTCATTTTAAATGACAGACCGATGACCTGTTAATATGCTAGTTCTATTCCAATGATCAAAATCTTTGCAAACTTGCTCAGCTTTTCTATCAATAAAGTGATTACAGGAGTTAATTCAGTTACACTCGGCAGTAATATCCTTGGCTCTTTAAAAATAAAAATGAATGCACATCCATAATCTCACAGAAAATCAAATCGGAATCTGATCCTCTACCCCCACTCTTTACATAAGCATGTCTCTTCAAAATATTCTTTTACTCCTCCATCAACATGCTATTTATTGTATTGCTTTGTAGACATGGTTATTATAGATTTCATACATTTTCCCACACACAGGGGTTTGAGCTGTCAGCTAGGATGTTTGAATAGAAAGTCGGAAATGATGTGGTTAATAACATTAATGCTATGCTGGCATAATAAAAAATGTATTAAATATCCTGAGATATAAAATTGTATCAATATCTTGTGAGAGCTGAATAGGAACAGTCATTTTCTTTCAAAGCTATTGTTTTTGTAACTAGAAGACCTTTTTATTTAGTAGGTTAATCTCTACTCATTTATTAATCCTTTTTAAAGGGTGTTTGGTGTTTTCCGGTGTTTAACCCAATGGGGCTTTAATGCTTTCTCCTAAAATTACCAAATTATGTTTAAGACCTAAAGGCAAAATTTTCAACCCCTTGTGCCCAAATTTAGGCACCTAAATAAAAGCTTTTTCAAAGATGTTGAGTACCTCTAGCTCCCATTGAATTCACTGTGATTTGTGGGTGGTCAACACCTCTGAAAAGTCAGATCATTTCTATCTGTTAAGGCAGGATCAGCATGAAAAATACTGTGTGCAGAAAATGTATCTCAGCTTAATTAGAAAATGAGACATTTTATATCAAAGAAAATATACTGCTGATCATTATCAGTTCAGTATAACAAAACAACAATTTCTGCTTAGCAGTATAACACTAGTTCATCCCCATATTTAATCCATAGCATATTAATTATATGGATAAGCTTATATATATGGATGTAGGTGTAGGCACCCAGATTTAAAAATTTAGGCACCCAGGTGTGACAGCGTACCCCATAAGGCTTTATGGGGGGGTGTTTATAAATGTATGTATGATATAACTGAAATATGTTTTGTGCTGCCTGTGCCATGTAACATATCTCCGTAAAGGTTATGGTCTACTATATCTATTCATCCTATTTGTACATATATATCATTTTCTACTTGAGGTTAAGAATATGGGCTGTATGCTTGCTTGGTTTCTAAGTAAGCTTTGTGAGGCATTTAGTTAGCTTCTTTAGGAAGGAATTTGCCAGGTTAAGTACCTGATCAGGAAACACTTGGGGAACAATGCATCTTGGAATGCTCCAATCCACATAAGAAGTCTTCCTGGAGACATGTAAGATACCATGTGGACAATGGCTTCGGCCTGTAAAGGCTGAGTCATGCAGGGACATGTGACTTGCCCAGGTGACTCTAGAACTCCATCTTGGAGCTGGACTTTGCATAGGAGGGAGGAGGGGGGTCTCCACACACAAGAGAGAGTCTATTTAAACCTGTGGGAGACCCAGGGCCGGCTCTAGGCACCAGCAAAACAAGCTGGTGCTTGGGGCGGCACATTTTTAGGGGCGGCATGGCCGGCGCCAGAATGCCGCCCCTAAAAATGTGCCCTGGCCGCCCTAGCTCACCTCCGCTGCTGCTGCCAGGGAGCGTGAAACAGCTGATTCACGCGCCGCTACTCGCCCTCCCTCCCAGGCTCTCAAGCTCTCTTTCGCGCGCCGTGGCGGCTCGGGGTCTTCCCCTCCCTCCCAGGCTCTCAAACCTGTGGCCATTTCGCGCGCCGCTGCTCCCCCTCCGTCCCAGACTTGAGAGCCTGGGAGGGAGGGGGAGAAGTGGTGCCCACGCCGCGGCCACGCGGAGTTTCCCCCTCCCTCCTAGGCTCTCAAACCTGGGAGGGAGGGAGGGGAGACTCCGAGTGGCCGCGGCGCGGGTGCCGCTTCTCCCCCTCCCTCCCTCCTAGGCTTGAGAGCCTGGGGGGAAGAGGCAGGGCTGGGAATTTGGGGAAGGGGCGGAGTTGAGGCGGGGCGGGGGTGGGGTAATTAAAGAAGGGGGTGGGCGGCCAAAATTGTTTTTGCTTTGGGCGGCAAAAATCCTAGAGCCGGCCCTGGGGAGACCCCTCCATTTTATCTTCATCTGGCTAAAGAAGGAGCCTCTCCACCCCCCCAGGATACTTGAAGGAAACTGAAACAAAGGACAGTAACTACAGGGGATGTGAGTGATTGCTGGACCCAGGCTAAAAGGAGATTAGCCTGTAAAAGGGAGCATTCTGGAACTGGTGAGGAACTTATCTGTATCTAGTTTGATTAGACATAGTTTTGTGCATTTTATTTTATTTTGCTTGGTGACTTACTTTGTTCTGTCTGTTATTACTTGGAACCACTTAAATCCTACTGTCTGTATTTAATAAAAATCACTTTTTATTTAGTAATTTACTCAGAGTATGTATTAATACCTGGGGGAGCAAACAACTGTGCATATCTCTCTATCAGTGTTATAGAGGGCGAACAATTTATGAGTTTGCCTTGCATAAGCTTTATGCAGGGTAAAACGGATTTATCTGGGTTTAGACCCCATTGGGAGTTGGGCATCTGAGTGCTAAAGACAAGCACACGTCTGTGAACTGTTTTCAGGTAAACTTGCAGCTTTGGGACAAGTGATTCAGACCCTGGGTCTGTGTTGCAGCAGACAGGAGTGTCTGGCTCAGCAAGACAGGGTGCTGGAGTCCTCAGCTGGCAGGGAAAACAGGAGCAGAGGTAGTTTTTGCACATTGGGTGGCAGCTCCCAAGGGGGTTTCTGTGATCCAGCCTGTCACACCAGGTTTGAAAATGTTGGCCTCAGTGAGAAACCTGAACATCAAGAATGTAGTGGTGGTGTTTTCTGGTGTATTAAAGATGGTGTTGTGTTCAGTAATAGCAGAAAGATTTTGCATAGCTTATGCTGTTCTACTACCCTTGAACACAATACAGACCTAGCCTAGCTGAGGAATACAATTTCATTCTTAAATGATCTGCTTAGATACCTAATTGACACTAATTTCCTCAGAAATAATGAGGATCATTAATGATTTGAGACTGGCTAGGTACCCATCTGTCAAGGATTGTCAGATGGGGACCTCACCCCATCTTTTAGTAAAGAAACTATTCTATGCACTATTTCCCCCCCCCTCTTTTTTTAAAGACACTTCAGAAATTGGCAGGCTTGCCTCAGTTACTATATATAAGTAAGGGAGAAATTAATACTCTGTGGATTAAGTATGGGGATGAACTGCTAAACAGTAATTGTTGTTTTGTTACATTGAATTGATGATGATCAGCACCATATTTTCTTTGATATGTTTCTCCTTTTTTAATCAAACTGAGATACATTTTCTGCTATAACATAGTATTTTTCATGCTGATCCTCCCTTAACATAGTATTTTTCATGCTGATTCTGCCTTCATTGTGACTTTATTACTATAGAACATACAAACTAAAATAAAAAGTGAAAATTCCATTTTAAAACTATTTGACAGTCAAATAATACTTGTGTGTTCTCCTGAAGCATTTATCATGCTGACTGCTCAGTAAACTAATTTGTAGGAAAGATGAACACACTGTTTTACTAACCCTTATTCCCCAAAGGACCTGACAAAAGTGTACTAGCAAATAAAGATATGATAGCTCTTGGAAAAAATTAGTCTTCCCACCTGCTGTGCTTAATTTCAGGATACTGAGATACTGTTTTCAAACGACTCTTTTGTCCATCCACCATTCTGTGCACACTTTAATTAAAACATTTAGGGGGCATTTGCCCTCATATGTAAAGAATCTTTGATCTCTGACTTGCTGTTAAATGTATTTTGATGAGCAAGTGTTTAAGCATTTTAAAGCTTATTTCCAATATTCTGGCTACAGACAGCAAATGGAGAAGGAAGATAAAAGGAGTTTATTTTATACATGCTCAATCAGTATTTGAAGCTACATGCAAATGTGGTTTCAATAGAGACTCCCCTACTGTTAGTCTGTGTCTTGGTGTAACCAGCTGCATTACTTTTGCCCTGTTTGCTGTCAGTATTCAGCATGGCACCAGAATATCCAAACAGACCTCAATGTGAAGGGTCTGCATGTCACCCCTGAACTGTGGGTCACACAGTCTTTGAGTTATCACCAGGTGATCTTTGGTGGTTATTGCTTCCTGTCAACAGTGTAATCACTGAGAGCTGGATGGTCATGGTACTGATTGGTTGGGATATCTGAGTTAATATGTTAACATATCTTAGCCTGTGTGAGTGTCCTAGTCTCTAAGCATTTTGTGATGGATGTTTTCAGTACCTACCGCATAGATATGTTTCAGAGGTGTCGAGAGTATGTGGCCTCCTACTGGACCCTGATGTTTATGCACTTGTCCTATGTCTGTGCCTGACATCATCTGCTCAGCAGTAACAATACTGTGGTCACTTGCTGCATGCTGCTCAGTTTCCCAGATCCTGCAGAACTCATGACTGTAAATGATAGGATGATGGAGACTGGTACTGTATACTGAAGCCAGTTTCTTCCCCTGTCTTAACTGTATGGGCCAGTGATGGCTTTTATGGATGTATAATAGGACACATGCTTCATGAAGCTGCCCATCTGGACCCATTAGCATAGTATCACTACCATATTTTCCCATATCAAAAAGTTGTGGCTATGAAGAGGAGCAAATCCTGAATGTGAATTCACTGATATGCTGGAAAGTGTGCCACTTGTGTTCTCCAGGTCAGTCTATGGCAGTCAGTACAGTTGTTACTCCCAGAAAGCACACTGGCACCCATGTCCTGTCACTGCTGATGTGGTCCCATCTACCATCGGTGACTTTCTGGTGTTGGTGTGTATTTAGTGTCTGGCCTGAAGTATATTGGTGGCTTTCATTTGGTGCTGAGGTGGACCACACATTCCTCTGAAGTGTTTCCATGGAGTTGTCTTAACTTAGAGCTGTGCTCACTCAAACATTTGGACAGTGTTTCGAGTTTGGTAGGGTGCAGTTCCAAGGGTTCCTCGATAATTTCTTTTCCTCTCCTCCGGTTGTGATCATTCCTAGATTGCTATTGTGGATTTCCTATCTCTGTGAAGCTACATTGCTTTCTTGCCATTGGTATGATGCCACATACTGATTGGGCCAGCTGCTATATATTTCTCTTCCCTTTTAAGCATAGTTGGCTACCTTTCCCCTTCATTCCTTCCCATCAATCTCAAGGCAACATTTGGCTTCTGGTTAGCTAGTTGTTCAGAAACCATCATGAAAAGTGTAGCATAGCAATGCCTCAGGAGTAAAGCAGTGACTACTTTGGGAATGTGTCATCTCTGAATGCCACTGGATTTTAAAGTTGTCAGAGCCTTGGTGGGTTATGCGCATCTTTCCTTTGGAGCACCTGCTCTGTGAATGGCTGAAATACAAATCTGAATGTGGATATTAGTGTTGTGCAGGTAGCAAAACTGTCACTGGTTCCAGTTCTTCCCACAGTGTTATGTTTTGTCTCACAGTATGACACTGTGTTACACAGCATTTTATTACCCTTGGTGCCTTATTTAATAGGGTTTTGGTGAATAAGCCAGAAATTAAACCCCAGGTAGCTTTTGAATTGAAATGTGACGAACTGGGACTGTTCTTACTGTGGTCTGTGAATGCTGACAGGGGAGTGTGGCTAGGATAGTCTGCATTGGGGGATGGGAGACTGCCCGAAGGAGAATACCTGAGCGTGTAACATGAGAACCCAGGAAGGGGTTGGAGGCCAGGTGACACCTTGGCCCGGGAAACTGAACAAAGGCTGTGGGAGGGGTCGCTGAAGGCAGAGTTTTGGAAGCTGGCTGGTGAGATGGCTGGAAGGCAGAGATGGCTCTGACCTCCCAAGGGGGGCTGGGATGCCCTGGGACCCCAAGATGGACCTAACTGAGGGGGGTCCTGTTGTCTGTGCCTGCAAGACCTGTCTTGGACTGTATTCCTGTCATCTAAATAAACCTTCTGCTTTACTGGCTGGCTGAGAGTCATGGTGAATCGCAGGAAGCCGGGGGTGCAGGGCCCTGAGTTCCCCCACACTCCGTGACACTAAACCCCAGGTAGCTTTTGAATTGAAAAATACATCAACAACTTGCATACTAGTTTTGGGAAGGTGAGGTGTCTTTTTTTTTTCAACAGAGCATTTGGGTTTCCATAGCACTTAATTTGTCTTCATTAGAAGAGATGCTAATAGTCAGTCATTGCTTGTTCACATGAGTGAACTAACAGATCTTCACTGTATGCCACTGAAGAGCCTATGGAGTTGGCACAAACATGCTAAACATTCTTAATGGAGAGGAAGGTTTCATATTGCAGTAGACTTTTGTTATTTTCTTTGCTTATATGAAATGTTTAAAGAGCATAAATACACCTCTACCCCGATATAACGCTGTCCTCAGGAGCCAAAAAATCTTACTGCGTTATAGGTGAAAGTGCGTTATATTGAACTTCCTTTGATCCGCCGGAGTGCGCAGCCCCGCCCCCCCAGAGCACTGCTTTACCGCGTTATATCTGAATTCGTGTTATATCGGGTCACATTATATTGGGGTAGAGGTGTATTGTCTGTCTTGGAGGTCAGAACTCATTCATCTTAATCTCTTAACTCTGTTCCTTTCAAATCGCTTCTGTTAGCTCGGAGTTCTCAGACATTAGGACACTATCAAAGCAGTAAGTTAGTGGTCACAGTTCCATCAGGCTTTTGATCTTTCTTAACTTCAGGTTCTCCTGTGGGTTTCTCTATTACGGTACTGATGGCATAAATTGCATTGATCACAGCAGATTGCAGATTTACTTGACCGTATGGCTTGCAGAAGCTGATAGCTTTGGGTTAGCAGGTATAGTTAACCATGAATAGGCATCAATTTGGATTGTAAGAAAGGGGTTAAGATGGAAAATGAAGCGGTAGGCTGTAATATTGGAGGAATGCTTTAGGAACTATTCTGGGTCAGATTCTCTGCTGCATGCAGCTTCTGCTAGGGTTAGGGCTGTCAGGAGGCCAGTGACAAAGCCTTTGTAGCAGGCTGCAGCAGTTGCTCTACACTGTGCTCAGCTGGCTGTAGTCCCATAGGGACCGTATGCCAGCTCAGGATATCTGAGCCCATTTTGCTCTGGTGACTCTTTTTCTTGCCTCCAACAGTCTCCCTGTACCCAGGGCTACCGGGAAGGAGGTCTAGGAGCCAGTAATTCTGGCTTGGTCTGCCAGAAACACCCTTCCCCAACGACAGTACTTAGGGAGTGGGAAACACCCTTATGTGCTAACTCTGCATCCCAGAGAGAGCAAAGGGCAAATCAAAGAGTATTTTAAACTCTATATCCAAAGCTACTGAGTTTCCTCTGGTGGTCCAACAGGGGTCCAAACTCTGTGGTCCCTCATCCAGCAAAGTTTCCAGTGACTTCAATTAAGGACTGCAGAATTTGGCTCAACAGAACTGTTGGTCTTAAGGATGTACATTTTATAACTCTTAAAACTGCACTACTTATTCATGAAATAGTATGGCAACTGGCCCCACTGAAGCAGTCTCCAAGGAAACACTATCCACTCCTCTGACTCCCACCAGCGTGGCAGCATATTAGAAATGGCAATGTCACTGAAGATGTAGTGGCTTCAATATATTAATGTTCCTGCCAGGTCGCGACTGAATGTGTGGCTGTGGTGAAGGGGTTTGCTGGTATCCGAATGACAGCATCAATGATCATATTTACCTTGAAATAAAGGGTGAAGTAGCATAGTGCAATATCACGTGAAGCTGCATGATTATAACATTCGTGGACGTCATCAGGAGTCCAGGAAGAGTTTAAACACTTCTGTGAAAGGAGCAGTGTACCGGGGAGAGTAGAGGGGCATTCATAAGTAGTTAAATGTGTGCAGTATACGGGAAATTAAATGCTTTGGTATACAGTGCACATTTAATTTCAAAGTGACAGTAAAAAGCAGGAGGAAGCAGGGTTTTTACAACTGTAGTAATTGGCAGGAACAAGTTATTATTTACAGTAGATGAACAGCATTTCCAAAGTAAACTATATAACTGCCAAACATCAAAATAGATATCTGTGCTTTATAATTGAAGGTGTAACTGACGTCAGCCTGTCTGCCACAAGCAGCACAGAGAAAAAGCTGCTGTTGTCAAAAGGATCATGACTTCCTGGGTTCTCCCAGCTCTGTTTTTCCGGCTTTCTTTCTCACCCATTGTTTAACTGTAGATTTGGAAGGGCACCAGCCCACTGACCTCTTCATGAATGCAGAGTAGCACTTTGCAAGGCTTTCTGGAGCGCTCTGCCAGTGGCAAAGAATGGGGGCACATTGAGAGAGACTCCTGGATGGTTTGCAAGGGAGCCCTAGTGGGTGTTCAGAGGAAAGGAGACGAAACCAGAAGACGAACAAACATCAGAAAAGGGAGAAGAGAGAACCACAAGCATGACAGGAAGGACAGTGTGCAGGCGAAGAGTTGACAGAAAGGAATGAGGATAAAAGCTTGTGACATGTGCCTTAGGCTTGTACCCAACGTATACATCAACTTCAAATTCAGCCTGCTGAGTCTTAGGCCTGGCCTAAACACTTTTTTGTTTGTGTAGGGGGCATAATTTTTATACTGAAATAGTTAAAACAGGGTGTGGACACAGTTCTATAACTATAGCTTATTTCAATAGCTATACAGATATTAGCATCCTTATTCTGGTATAATGGCCGATAGTAGGGAGCTGTACCACTTTAACTGACTACATCTGTTTCTAGACAGTGGTACAAGAACTGTGTGTAGACTGAGGGAGGCTAAACTGGTGTGTCATATAACGCTGATGCTCTGCATAGGAAACATATATTTCCTATTCTGGTTTTAAAGAGCATCAATAAGTCATAAAAATAATTGGAAACATATAATAACATTGACCAGCAGCAAAAATTGAATCTTTTCCTTACCCAGGACATTATCTCTTCTACACTTGCCAATCCACTCAGGGTAAAATTCACCACTGTGCAGACATGCAGCATGAGACTTATGCACAGTTTAAGTCCCACTCATTCCCTATTTTGAGGGCTTCAGTGTTGCAGAAGCCTTGTGCTTACCATCTGCCCAGGGCTGAATTTCAACCTCATTTCATTAGACAATTCCCTGATGTTCAGTTCACCCACCAATTTCCAGTGTTAAATTAGTTGAAAGCTCGGTGTATACCTGCTTGACTTCAGATAATTTATTAAATACCAGTTTGGGCCATATCGCCTACAAAAACAGCTGTCAAAAACCACAAGCACTTTTCAATGCTAAGCATGTAAAATCACATTTCATCTTTTCCTCTGGCTTTCATACTGTAAAACCACTGAGTGCTCGATTCTGTCTGTCCCTCTGGATTGGTACAAAGGAAAAGGGATAAGGGTGCAAAGAGCCTTCTTGCTCCCCTTGTTCAGGGGTCAAACTGGGAAGGGGAAGGGGAGGGAGGCAGTGGTACTTTTCCAAATACTGCCTACCCAAGCTCCACTCACTTAAGATGCCCAAATGGGACACCATTCTCAGTAGATTGTGCAGATGTTCAAAGTATCCTGGTTTTATCAGGCTTGGCTTCCCCTCACTGGGGCGCAAATGCCCTTCTGGGCTTGGCTCCTTCTTGATTGGGGGGGAAATAAGTTGTGGTATCTCCCAGATCTACACGTCTGTGGCACCAAAACAAATGGTTCACTCAAATGGTCTTTAGTTATCCTCTCCTCCATGTTTGTGCTATGAAATAGTTCACAGTGTGGATGTTTTAAAGTGTCATCACTGTCCTCTGAGTTAACCTGCCCTGAAATAAATGGGGCAATTCACACTTATTATTTCAGGCTCTCTGCAAACTCAGGAAGATACTACTGCTGTGGTTATGTTTTTGATGTTTTTTCTTTGAAACCATAAAAGACTTTTTAAAAATGGAAAGCTGAGACTCTGGAGAACAAGGAAGCAACTTGGGAGAGATGCTGGTTCACTGTATTTATCCAGTTCAAGCTCTGTCTATGCAGGGCCAAGCACGATCTCAGGCCTCATGTTCCTGGTGCAAAAGGACCAGAAGAACTGCAGCGCTGCTAAATCTTGTGATTTTTTTTTAATTGAAATTAATGAGATCTTGACCCCTGCTGCAGGGAGTCTCACTATGTTGAAAGCTGCTTTGGCCACCATGCAATGTTTCAGACCTCCCAAGAAATCCCTTCTCTGATTAGATGTCTACCTCATTTACCTGCGGTTTGGGGAAGAACAGCCAATCAGAGCTGCTGCGGTTGGCAGTGAGTGCTGCCCCTCCCTTTAGGAGCTGATACTTTTTACAATAGCAGGGGGAGCAGCTGATGCCATTTTCACAAGTGGGGGGAAGGAGCGAATAGAAAGTATGAAAGCTCAGGGTGCCTCTTCCCTTCTGTCCCTGCAATAACAGGCTGGGATGAGTAAGTAGAAGACCCCCATTGGAGCTGCTAAGGCCTGGGAGGAGAAAGAATCTCTATAACTGTAGGAGGATCAGAGAGGTGCTGGGGGCAAGAGGCAGATGTGGGTCTGGGCGAGGGGCACAGAAGTAATTGATGTGGAGTAAGGAAACACAGCATTGATGTGAGGCCAGAGGAGTACATAACTGATGTGTGGCTAGGTGGGTGAAGGAGGGTGGGTGACAGAATTAAACATGGAGTTTAATTGGGGGAATTTCAGGAAAATTGGGGGGATTTCAGGAGAAGCTGGAAGCTCTGCACATGCAGGCAGCACCATTTTGTGCAATTTGGTGTCATTTGATCTCACAGTCACTTGGGTCCTCTAGTCAGAGCTCCTGTGGCAGGCAGCAAAATCGCCTTACTATAAATTGGGGACAGTTGGCAATGTTGTAATTGTCACACACATTAAAGGTCAAAACTCAGAAGACAAACTAAAAACACTATTTAATTTTTGGCCCCAATGTAATGTGATTTAAAAGATATTACCTCACCCACCTTGTCTTTTTAAAATCGCTTCTTGGCAAAGACCTTGCATTCCAGGTTTCAGCATGGAGTAGATTTGTCAGTGAGTGTTGAGCCACCGACGATAAAGATTTATAGGGAAAATTGTGGCACCAGCTTACCAGAAGTATTGCAGCAATGTTGGTTGCTGTTAAATATTGAGCCACCCTTTTTTCTATGCTGTAGAAATACATACTGCTAATAGTTATATACATAATGCTACGACACTTATAAAAGCGCGTGGGAGAAAGTCAATTTGGAGCTGGAATCAAGTGATTTCCCATTAATTGTATTTAATCTATATGTATATGTAAAACTGTGTTTGCAGATGAAAATGCTTCAGTATTCAGTAAAATCTGTATCCTGAGTACACTGTCTTCTTTCGGTGTACTGCCACATCCTACAGCAATGGGGAATTTCTCTGTGGTCTTCAGTGTATCTTTAAGCTGTTGTCTCAGTCCTAATTATGTCTTCCCTTGATGCTGATTACAAAATGGAAAAAAGACAATTCAGACTTTGGCTTCCTCCTCGGTGTAAACCACCTCCGAGTTCATGATGTATCGTTTTATAGGGGGTTTGTATCTCACAGAAACCCTGTTAATCAGAAGCTGAGACTTGAGAGTTTTGGGGCAGCTCTTCACTTAAAATGCTGCAGCTGCGCCATGGTAGCACTTCTGTGAAGATGCTACTACACTGGGGGGGAAGCTTCTCCCCCACGGTAGTTAATCCACCTCTGCGAGAGGCTGAAGCAATGTCTATGGGAAAAACCCTTCTGTCCACATAGTGCTGCCTACACTGGATGCTCGGGTCGGTCGGTATAACTGCATCATGCTGTTTGGCTGGATTTTTCACACCCCTGAGCAACATACTTATATCGATGTATGTTTGTAGTGTACACCTGGCCTTATTCCCATCTATTCCCAATCTGTGTCAGGTCAATGTTAGACTCCACAGAAGCAGGGCCTTTGGAATGCTGTAGCCACCATGTGGCCACTTCCTTTAGATATTCTGAGCCAAATCCTGCACTCTTTCCCTAGGCAGGGGAAACCTTGGATGGTGTAGAGCCACTGTAGCTTTGGGAAACAGCCCAGTTTCTGGTTGTCCCCATGATCGGGGACCATAAATGTGGATTCAAGACACCTTTGCCTGCCCCTTAACACCAGGTCTCCTACCATGTGCAGATTGGCTGGACCAGAAAATCGGGGGCTTGATGTTAGACTGACTGCTAGAATGGTGTAAACATTTCCAAGTTAATTTTCAAATGCACTGGGAAGTTTAGTTTGCCATCAGAACCAGGATCGATGGGTATAGGCCAGGGAATTTGAAAACATGTGGGTTAGAACGAATGTGCTCATAATTCATTGTGAAACCCATAGGCTTATGCATAGAATTAATTCTACCATTCTAGGTCACTGTCTGCAAGATACACAGAAAAGAGGCCTCTAAGGTATTTTCTGTACAGGACAGGTGCATACATTAGGACTTGGAGAATTTTTGCCTTCAAAAGTACACGGAGTGGCCTACAATTACAGCTTTGGTAGCTGCACTTTGTGATTGCCTGGGAAGGAAGATGTGCGAGGATACTGTCACTGATTGCTGTCATTGCAGATCTGATTTGTGTATTGCCTAGCCCTTTTCACCTAGTGATTCTAGTGCTAAGGGCTGCTTTCAAGGGGGTTTGTTCCTGTCTACCCAGGTAGCTGTGCTGGAGGGGAGGCTTCAGGACTGTTCTGTAGACCCAGCCCTAGGACTCTAGCGTGGCATCTCTTTACTGTTGGTGGCAGTAAGTTCAATCGCCACTTCAGAGAAGCTGTTCCATTTTTATTTTTTTGCCAAACTTTAAGGGCACCTGTGATCAGGAAATGACACCTTCTTACTCAACACATCTGCTCTGTGGAGTCAGATTTGAACATAGTGAGCAAAGCAAATACGTATAACTTTTGCCTTGCAGGGTCAATACAGATATGGGCAAGTGGGCTGGATTTCGAATTATCTTGTCTGTCATCAAAAGAATCGTTAACTATGGCTAAAATGTTTAAACTAGGCAGCCTGATTATTGTTTTTATTATTTTATTTTTATTTTATTTAGAAACCCTGAGCTCCCACCGTTTTAAAAAATAGTGGGATTTGTTGGTGCTCAGTGCCTATGGAAAATCAGGCTACTTTTACACAGATGCCAAACTGTGAACATAGGCTAGGGTGACCAGACAGCAAATGTGAAAAATCGGGACAGAGGGTACGGGGTAATAGGAGCCTATATAAGAAAAAGTCCCAAATATCAGGACTGTCCCTATAAAATCGGGACATCTGGTCACCCTAACATAGGCACTTATCTTTGGGTACCAACTTTTAAAATTTTTGTCTCAGTTCTAGTTGCAGAATTTTTACTTTTACACATAATGCCAGAGCCAAAAGGAAGGAACCCAGCATAATTTTCAGATCCACAGCTAAGTTTTTTAGTGCTCTTTACTAGGAAAATGAGCAAATTTGACGTAGAGCTCATGAGAGACAATAACCATGGAAGCCCACCCTACCACATAATTGTGTTGGTATTCAGGTGATTAGAACAACAGTTTAACAGAAGTTCTTCTTTAACTAGTATTAAGGAGTTATTTGTTTTTTTTCAAATTCAGTCAAAACAAGCAAAACAAAACCCTATACTAACTAACTTTAGAGCCTTTTGAAACCATAGCCGTGGTCTAGGGAACTGGCTTTCTATCTTCTTGGAATGTTTGAAATGGAAAGACTTCTGGTCTGATGTCAGAATATTGATCCAAGAATTGCTTTAGAGATAACCAGCATTATATGGTGTTATGGAAATGTCATCTTTTATTGAAATTAAGCTAAATAATAACATCCCCATCTTCCTGTCGCTCTACTTACAAAGATCAGAATCTGATCAATTATCAAAAGGGCTATTTAAAAAAACGAATCCGAGAGCTTGATCAACATTCCAATAGGGTGACCCCTTGGAAAATCAATCCTCTTCCTTTTCCCTCTGGCCTGGCCCCACTTGCATTCTTCAGACTGAGGTTAGAGAATGTGTTATACCAGTGGCAATGACTGCTGCTAGTTGCTGGCTGCCAGGTTTCCAGTGAGAGTCTCAGTCCCATGTGCGTCATAGATAATATCCCTGCCCCCATGCACACGTTGTCATCATGTATTTTTGCTCCGAAAGCCATGGCTGCAGCCTTTTGTTTCATGCTTCATACTATTCATTTTATATTAAAGACCAAGCTAATGTAATGTAACGTAAGCTTGGAAAACCTGATTAATGATCAGCTCCTCTGGTAAGGGCGAGTAGCTTATTTATTGGAAATAAATACCGAGTTGGGCCAGTGCATCTAAGTGTATCATGAACAGGACTGACTCTTTTCCAGTACTCCAGGGAAAATAGCTTTTGATGGCTAAAGATAACCACTGCCTTTCACATTGTCCTGCATGTTACAGTGGTCACTTTAAGAGGTTAGTTGTACTTGCAATGAACATAAAGCAAGGCAAATACCTATACATGAGATCTGCTCATAAATCAGCTACCTCTGCTGCACTGTAAATATAGCATCTCTTATGATTGGAAATAAATATTTACTTGGTACATCAAGCCACTTATTAAATGAACATCAACTAGATGTGCAACACATGATAACCCCATTATATAGGGTTATGTCCTCTAAGTTTTTAAAGATCCTTGGCTTTCTTGAACAGAAAAAAGCTAAAGAACATGTGTTTGGTTTTTTTTAAATCACCCCTCTGTTTAACCTCCATATTTATAGCTTGTCTCTGTGGAGGAGGGCACCGTGCGGCTGTTTGGCATTGGGCAGGATTGCAGAGGTAAGGAGAAACACAGCTGAAGTGTGATATTCTTCAGATAGGACAGGGGGTTGAGTCTGAGCTAGAGGGTCTTTATGCAGAGCTTACGAAGTGTATGTGCTCTAGGAAAATATGATAATAAAGGCAGAGTTACTACTTGTCTGACTAGTAAATCTATCTGAGCTTACTGTGAAGCTCTACTCAATTGTAGCTGATCTCCTCCAATGTTAAAAGGAAAAAGGCCTCCTGTTTACAAGTTATTTTTCTGCAGGTTATTTTAAAATTCTTCTTTTTTCAACATACTTGTGTAAGCTGAGTTTGGACTAACCTTGTCTTCCTCTCCCATTTATTGTGATTTTTTTCCTCCAAAATATGCAAAGTCTGTAATCCCCACCTGACAAAGCTCTGACAATCAGCACAGCAGTAAAGGAAATTAATCTCACACAACTCATCCCTTCATAGCCCGTGATGGTTACATTGCTCTGGAGCCGTGTTTGTGAAATTTTTTTTTTTATTACATTCACCAAAGAATCAAATCTGGTTTGTAACAGAGCAAATCAATAACACTTATAGAAAAATAATGTGTGTGCAACAAAAGAATTTCCCTCTGGAGGTTGCTCTCAATTTTTGTTTTCATTCCACAATTGATACAAACTATTTTAGAAATATTTGTACATCCTGGCAGCCCATCAAAGAAATTCATACAGAAGTTTATTTGAGTCAGAACGTCATAGAATTTAAGGCCAGAAGGGGCCACTAGATCGTCTAGGCTGACCCCCCCATATACCACAGGCCACCAACCCCCACCCAGCACTGCACACAAAACCTACCAACTGAAATTAGAACAAAGCATTACAGCCCACATGAGACCAGACTATTATGTGCCACAGGAAGAGAATAGGAGTGACCAAGGTGCACCAGTGCTTGAGGCCCTGCAATGGCAGGGTAATGATTAGATGAGATCTACCCAGATAATCTTGGCAAGTAACTTGCACCCACATGCTGCAGTGGCAGGTGAACCCCCCCCCCCCCACTATCACAAGTCTGACTTGTGAGAAAATTCCTCCCTAACCCCACAGATAGTGATCAGTTAGACTGTGAGCAAGAACCAGCCAACCAAGCACCAGAGAGAGAATGCTCAGTGCCACCTCACAGCCCTGGCCCAATCTGCCCCTGGTGTCCCATATCCCGCTGTGGCTATCCCTGATGCTTCAGAAGAAGGAGATGAGGGGAGGGATCCTTCCTGACTCCTGCCAGTGGCCAACTGAAACCTAGAAGCATGAACTTTAGGAACATAAGACAAACTGGAAGTGAGTCTCAGAGCTGTTGATCTCTGCCCCCACCCCCGCTCCTCACAAACAACCCTGTCACACAACTGCACTCAAATTTGTCCATCTCTCTCTTAAACTAATTAAGTTGTTTGCCCCCACAACTGCTACTGAGAGGCTGTTCTAGAACCTCACCCCTCTGATGATTAGAAACCCCCTTCTAATTTTCAACCTGAATTTGTTCATGGCCAATGAATATCCTTTGTTTTTGTGGCAACATTGTCCATTAGCTTAAATAGGTCTTCACCCCCCTGGTATTTACTCCTCTTATGTATTTATAGACAGCAATCATATCCCCTCCAAGTCTTCTTTTTGCAAGACTAAACAAGCCAGGCTCTTCTAATCTCCTCTAATAAGATGGACCCGCAATTCCCCTGATCATCCTAGTAGCTCTTCACTGCACCTGTTCCAGTTTAAATTCATCTTTCTTGAACATGGGTGATCAGAATTCTCATTTTACTCCTACACAGTATTCCAGATGAGGGCTTACCAGTGTCTTGTACAATGGCATTAATACTTCTCTATTACTACTGGAAATACCTCGCTTAATATATTCTAGGATCACATTTGCCTGTTTCACAGATGCATCACATTAGTGGCTCATAGTCGTCCTCTGATTGACGCACACATCCAGGTCTCTGTCCTCTGTCACTTCCAAGTGATGAGCAAAAATTTTTATTATTAGACCTTAAGAACATGACCTTCCCCTTTGTACTATTGATTTTCATCCCTTTTCTGTGACTCTGATCTTCAAGGTCATCCAGCTCTTCCTATATAATATTCTGATCCTCCTCTGTATTGACAGTGCCTCCCAACTTTGTCTCATCAGCACATTTCACAAGCCTACTCCTGCTTTTTGTGCCAAGTTCATTAATGAAAATATTGAACAAGATTGGTCCCATGAGGAACTCCATTAGTAACCTCCCTCCCGTCCGATAATTCATCTTTTAATTCAACCCATTGCTTTCTCCCCTTTAGTCAGTCCTTTATCCACCTTACAGTGCTTGTACAGATCCCCATCTTCCCCAGTTTAACTAACAATTTCCTGTGTGGTACCGTGTCAAATGCTTTACTGAAGTCCAAATATATTAGCTCTACTGCACTTCCCTTATCTAAAAAATCAGTTATTTTCTTGAAGAAGGAAATCTGGTTAGTCTGGCTGATCCACCTTTGGTAAACCCATGTTGCTTTACATCTCCTTTACATTTACCTCTATGATTTTAATTGTTAATTCTTTCACTGTTTACTCTAAAACCATACATACTACTGAGGTCAGACTAACAGCTCTGTAATTTCCCAGATTATATTTTTTCACTTTCTTAAATATAGGGAGATTAGCTATTCTCCAGTCACATGGTACGACCCCTGAAAAGAGATTTATTACAAATCCTTGCTACTGCACACACATTCTCATGTGCCTGTTCTTTCAATATTCTGGGATGGAAATTATCTGATTCCCCTGATTTGAACGCATTAAGCTCTTTAAGTTTTTCTTCCGCCACAGATGTGGTAATTTCCATTTCTAGACATTCATTTCCATCAGCTGTACTTCCTTCACGCACATGTTCCATATTAGCATTGTTATTGAAAAATGGAAACAAAGTATTCATTTAGTTTTTGGGCCATACCTAGATTATTTTAATCTCCTTCCCATCCACACTGCATAGTGGCCCAACCTCACCCTTCATTATTCTTTTTGTTTATATAACTAAAAACCCCTTATTTATTTAGATTTTCTTGGAAAGATCTAATTCAGCTTCACTATAGCAATTCTCACTTTAGTCCTACATTTTCTAACCTCCATGATGTAGCCTTTTTTGCTAATCAACTCCTTTTTCTATTCCCTATAGGCTTTCTGCTTACTCCTAACTACCTTTCATAGAATCATAGAATTGCAGGACTGGAAAGGATCTCAAGAGATCATCTAGTCCAGTCCCCTGCACGCATGGCAGGACTAAGTATTATCTGGACCATCCCTGACAAGTGTTCGTCTAACCTGCTCTTAAAAATCTCCAGTGATGGAAATTCCACAACCTCCCTAGGCAATTTATTCCAGTGCTTAACCACCCTGACAGTTAGGAAGTTTTTCCTAATGTCCAACCTAAACCACTCTTGCTACAATTTAAGCCCATTGCCTCTTGTCCTATCCTCAGAGGTTAGGGAGAACAATTTTTCTCCCGCCTCCTTGTAAGAATATTTATGTACTTGAAAACGGTTATCATGTCTTCTCTTCTCCACACTAAACAACCCCCTTTTTTTTCCATTTAATTTAAACTGTCTCAACTTGTGATCACTTGATCCAAGGTTGTTTCCTACAACCAGTTCTCCTAGGATGTCCTCAGTACTTACTGAAATGAAGTCTAAAATTGTATCACCTTTTGTTTTTTCAGTGACGATTTGAGGAAGAAAACTGTCATCTATCATGTCCAGGAATAAGTTGGTCCCTACCAGTCCCTACCAGTATTGGTAGCATGTACTCTCCAATCTACATCAGGGAAGTTAAAGTCTCCCTTGATGACACAATTCCCCAAAGTATTTCTCTCTCTAATAATATTTAAGGGATCACTGTCCATATCTGAGCCTGGCCCTGGGAAGTCTATAGCAGACCCCTAATACTATCCCAACATATTTTGACCCAAACAGTTTCTGTTGTCCATACTATCACTTCCTATTTCTTTACAGTGCACTGCTTTGTTGATGTACAATGCTACCCCACCATCTTTAACTTTATTCCTCTCTCTCCTAAACAGCACATGCCCTCCAATACCTGTCATGAGTGCTATTTCATCCTGTTTCTGTAATCCCTATAATACCTGGTTTGACCTTCTGAACCAGTAGTTCCAGTTCTTCCATTTTAATGCCCAGGCCCCTTGCATTCGTGTATGAGCATTTCAGTTGTTTCCCTCAGACCTCACCCAGTTTTCTTGCTTGTGACATTCCATTATCCCTTACTATACCTTCATTTAGCTGATTTTCCTGTTCCTGTGCACTGAAGTCAGGCATGCAGATTTCATACGTTGCTTCCAACTTTCTCCTAGTTTAAAGCCCTTCTTATCAATTGTGCCAGCCTTGAACCCAGAAGATTAATACCTCAGGTAATCAAATGGAGTCCATCTGCCGGGGTGGGATTTTGATGCATTACCTTGAGCTAAGCAAACTCTTTGCTTGAGATTCAAACTCTGTTAAACAAACCTTTTAAAGCTTTCCCTACAATCTCTGGCTCTGCATTTCTATTTTCTGATAGGCATGTGATGGCTCAGCTGAACTCTCCGTTTAGAAGAGGCCTTCTGCCTGCTTTGTGAAGGACATTTTAGATCAGCTGCACTTCTAGATCTGCTGCAGGAGTGCAGAAAAATAATAGGGTAGCTTTCAGCACTGCTAGGTTTAACAAACTTGCCTGGAATGTCTGAAACCCCCGTGGGAGAGGGATGCTTTCTCAAAAGCATTAGAATGGCAGTAGAAAGAGGGGGAGGGCACAGTGTGGAGGTTGGATATTGATGAACAAATAGCATTATGGGCTATGAATGCTTGAAACAACCTGCCTGGTGAGCAGGGTTTCTTTACAGCTCCCCAGCTAATATCCAAGGAAGGCTTAATTACTGTTACTTTAAAATATATCTGCTCAGGCTTCAACTCTGCCTTGAGGCCTTGTTCAGGAATAGGCATTTTTAAAGTGGCAGAGCTAAAAAATACTATCCTGCTTTTTATTTCCCTCCCAGTGGCAGCCTCTTCTCAACAAACCACTTTTAACACACAGCATGCCATTTTCAGCCAGACTGCCCTTGGCTGATGCAAATTGGCATAGAAGTCAATGGAGCTATGCTATTTACCCCAGCTGAGGCGCTGGCACATTATATGTAATGGAAAAGATCAGATGTCTGCCCTCTTCCCCTCTTCTACTGGAAGAATTGGGTCATAATCACAAATATTTTAAACTAATTTGAAATTAAAAATCAATACTTAGCTTGGATTCTCCTCTCCAAAAGCTGCAGACTTCTCCTTGGAGACAAGACTAAAGGTATTGTAAATATCGTCTTCCTCTGCCCTATCTTTCTCTGCTACCAAGTCCTCCTCCATCCCCACTCCATTGGCCATTTAACAGGAAAATTATATAAGAAATTCCAGGTACTCCTAGTGCTTGCCATTACAGCAATTATAAGCTAGTCTGCTAGAGTTTAATTGTTGCTTTTAATGCAGTTCACTGCTTTGCTTCAAAACTATAATATCAGTTTTATGACTTGATTGTTAGCAGCAGTCCACAACAAGTCATTCTTCAAAGAGCTATAAGTCTATAGCATGCAAACCGTAGGTCTATAGTACAGGTGTTCCAGAATCTGCTAGCATTAGGTAATGCAGCAAATAGTCTTAGGGGTTCCAGGTTTTTTGCATTCTATCTTGGTTTATTCCACTGTTCAAGCCATCTGTTTCTCACTGTACCTGCAACACTTTCATGCTTTAATTTGGTCATCTCTTCTGTGATACTGAAAGACAAGTGTTGATAAAAGGTTAAAAGAAATTGTAAAGGTTTACTAATGGTTAGAATATTTGGTTTCTTTATGAATTTTTTTTATCTTTGTGTCAAAATGATAAATTACATTTGGGAAGAAAATTCTTCTTCTTTTTTTTTCATTTCACTCTCCAAGCCAGTTTGAGACCAGATGGTGACATTTTCCTTCATTATACTCCTAATCTGTCCTAGGAATTGAATACTCAAGAAAAAAGTCACACCAATTACAGTGGGTTTTGGGTATAGGCTTTTATCGTAAAGGAACATAACCTGAAATTTCTTGAAGGCTCTATTATTATAATAGAAATAATATGCATATGAATGAAGAGGTGCTTAGATTTTTAATTGTGTCAACTTAATGTTGTTATGACAATGGAATTTCATGTAAAAGAAAGTCTCTTGTTTTTTTAAAAAAGGAAAAAATTCTAGCTGCATTGCAGCTGTATTGTTTACTAACATAGTTGATGATATATTAACATGGAGTGCAATTACTAGAGCTGGTTTGCCAGTGCTGCAAACTTATGTATCCCGCCAAGCTTTTAATGTTTGTATTTGCTTTTCACAGTTAATCTATTGCCCACTAGGTTCATGATAAAGATGGAGGATTGTGATATGGTGTTCACTGCACACTGGAAAGGAAGGGGTTAAAAGTAGCCTAGGGAGGCTGCACCGGGGGCATGGAATAAGAAAGAGGTTGCACGGAGCAACCAGTCAGGGCCCAGTGGGCTCACATAAAAGGGAGCTGCAGGGCAGAGCAGGGTCAGTGACTGTAGGGAGCCCAAGCAGAGAGGACTATGTTCCTAGTGGGCTGCAGGAAGGTAGCACCTTGGACAGGGCAGCTGCTGGCAGGACCCAGGGGAGTAAGAGGGAGTTCCTGGCTGGCTGCTGGGTTGTGTTGGCCAGAGGCCCTGAGAAGAGGGCGAGGAATGTGCTGGGACCATAGGGAAGTAGCCCAGGGAATTGAAGCAGCACTAGCGGAGAAGTTAAGGAGAGGCAGCACAAAACTGCTACCTGCAGGGTTCCTGGGCCAGGACCTGGAGTATGGGCTGGCCCAGGTTTCTCTCTTCCCCCTCCTCCCCCCAGTCACCACTGGGAAAGTTACTCCCTTCCTCCCGGAAGGGGGAAATGTGGATGTTGTCACATGTTTTAAAAAGACGAACTCAAACTGGAACAGGTGCAGAGAAGGGCCACTAGGATGATCAGAGGAATGGAAAACCTGTCGTATGAAAGGAGACTAGAGGAGCTTGGGTTGTTTAGTCTGACAAAGCGAAGGCTGAGAGGGGATATGATTGCTATCTTTAAATATATTAGAGGGATTAATACAAGGGAGGGAGAAGAATTATTCCAGCTTAGTACTAACGTGGATACAAGAACGAATGGATATAAACTGGCCGTGGGGAAGTTCAGGCTTGAAATTAGACAAAGGTTTCTGACCGTTAGAGGGGTGAAATATTGGAATGGCCTTCCGAGGGAAACGGTGGGGGCGAGGGACCTGTCTGGTTTTAAGATTAAGTTAGATAAGTTTATGGAGGGAATGGTTTAATGGTAAAACATAGTAGTCAAGAAAACCAAGCAATGGTAGGTAAATAGCATAATGGCTAACAGGGATCAGGATGGAGACTCTTGCCTATATGCTCGGGGTCTTACTGATCGCCATATTTGGGGTCGGGAAGGAATTTTCCTCCAGGGCAGATTGGCTGAGCCTCTGGAGGTTTTTCGCCTTCCTCCGCAGCATGGGGCAGGGATCTCTAGCAGGAGGGTCTCTGCCGATTGAAGTCACTAGTAACAGGATTGGGGACTTCAGCAGCAGAGTCCAGGGAAGGGGTAGGGACGGTTTTATGGCCTGCAGCATGCAGGGGGTCAGACCAGATGATCATAATGGTCCCTTCTGACCTTAAAGTCTATGAGTCTATAAGCTGGAAGGCTGAGTCATGAAGAGGATGCTGTGATACTTGGACTGAGACGGGTCTGCAGGCGGAGAAGGCAGTGGGAGAGGCACCACCAGGAGAGGGCATGCAAGTGGAGAAAGCTAATCCCCGAGATGGCCATCAGGAGGTGCTGCTCTGTGAGTGAACTCTGTCACAAGGATAGAAATGGTCAAAAATTGCACCAGTGAGTTGGCAAGAAAATACAATTTTTTTCACACACACCCCTCCCAAGGATGTGAGTCAACATAACTGCTCGAAGGAATAACAAAATGTTCCAGTCCACATCACTGCATCATGATTGCAATCAGTAGATAGCTTTACTTCCTCTTGTGTGAGGTTAGTCCCAGCTGGTCCAATATTCAGCTATAGGAGGTGAATATGGATTCTAAACTAGGGAGAAAACCAAACTGATACATTTGGGGTTGATTCTCAGACATGAACACAATTCAGTTTGTGTCCATGGTTTTGGTTCGGGTTTGTCTCTAAAAGCATCCAACGTACTAAGAGGCTGAAAAGAAGTGGAAGGACTCTACGCACTTTAAAATGATCCCATCTTCCATAAGCATGTAACAGAGAGAGAGAGGAAAAGAGGCAGGGAAGCCATACCCCTCCTCGAAACAGCTAATAATACATGACTCCCCTAGCACTTTTCAGCTGTAAATCTCAATGCACTTAACAAACATGGCTAAGAATTTTTACCGCCAGTTTACCTGTGGCGAAAATGAGGCATAGAGGTGTAGACACTCGCTCAGGGTCACAGACTGAGTCAATGACAGACCTGGCAGTAGAATGTAGGTCTTTGGGCTCCCACTTCAATATCTTTTCCACTGGCTGGTATAGTACAGTACCTTTCCATCCGCATAGTGTCTGAACATCTAGTATATCTTTATTTAATTCTTTTTGTTGTAACGTTCCTTTCCTACACAAACGAAATGTCAGATTTCTTGCATCTGCAGCTCTAACTGTTTCACTGGAAATACCATCTCATTAACATCCATTGACAGCTCTGTAATGTACAGTCCATTAACTTATGACTATGTCATCAGTGAGGTATTTTCATTTTTGCTTTGTTTCCTTGCGCTTTTATCCATGTAATTAGTACACATGGTCGTCACCATGAAAATCTTTATAGTTTTACCTTTTGATTAATTTTACCAAGGCATTTGCAGTAGTCCTTATGCTCAGCAAGTTGACTAGTGGGTGCTCTTTGAGTCACGAAGCCCTAACTTAGAGCAAATTGATTGTAAATTTGAAAAGGTTCTGCATCTCCCTGCTCTGTTGGTTTATGCTGCATCTACTGCAGTAGCATGTTCTCAACCCATTCTAAGCAGACAGACTCTGTGACTAAAATGCCACAGTCTGACTAGGATGCAGAGTGGAGCTGCACTGCTCCAAAAAGAAAGCCAAAGAGATTGCACAAATCCCCGAGGCACAAATCTCTCCCCGGGCTGCTCCCCACATGTAGGGAGTGCACCTTTTGCATCAGCCATTAGGCTGGTGCTGAATGTTCCCTCTGGCGCACTGGTCCCACTCCATGGGCTGGTGTGAAATGAGGCTACAGCTCAGAGTTCTGTCTGCTCCCCCTTTCAGTTTTCTGCGCCCGTGGATGCCTGGGGGAAAGAGCAGGTGTGAGCATTAAGGGCCTAATCCAAAATCCATTCTATGTAATGTGTATCTCTCCACTGACTTCAGTACTGAGAGTTAGATCAGGCCCGCATTCTTTCCCCAAGTACAGGGACTGCTACTGCAAGTGGCATCTGTGCAGCTGTGCTGGGGCTTAATTTCTACCTCCTTTACCGGAGCTGTTTAGTTAGTTTTCAGCTATGTCTTTTGGGGCCTGATTCTCCCCAGTGCTATCCCAGTTTTACACCACTGATTCCACTGACACAAATGTGGTGTGGTGAATTGGGCCCCTTGTGTGTCAGAACAGTGCTAAATTTAATGCCACATCTGAGGGAGAGTTCAGTGGTTTGACTATTGGCCTGCTAAGCCCAGGGTTGTGAGTTCAATCCTTGAGGGGGCCATTTAGGGATCTGGGACGAAAATCTGTCTGGGGATTGGTCCTGCTTTGAGTGGGGGGTTGGACTAGATGACCTCCTGTGGTCCCTTCCAACCCTGATATTCTATGATTATGTGTCTTCACTGTACTGTGATTCAAGCAAGTTAAGCCTTTGTGGACTTGAAGGCACATTAATAAACTATGTTCATTAAAGGCAGACTTCTTAATCAGAAATTGGATTGCAGACCCAGTACCAATGAGGTGCTTTAGTTTTATGTTCAGCCTGGGCATTTATTAAAGGTTCCAAACTGTATCATAACAAGTGCTGAAAAGATATTGGGACAAGGCATTTATGAGAGAAATGTGTGGTACAGCTAGTATGTTCATGCTAGTAGCCATGACACAAGCAATATAGCTTGAACATGCTGTGATGTAATACATAAATGGAATTTTAAGGTAACAATATCTTTGTTTTGCCACTACCAGAACTGATGGATTTACATACCACCCTCTTTGTCAGAGCTGAAAATCTGGCTGTGCACCTGGAAATGATTTTGTCAACCATTACTGGAAACACTGATTCAAAGGTCACTTCTGGCTTCATTGCTTTCTGGTGGGGATGTTCACAAGGAAGATATTGCAGTGTTGCTGCTCAGCAAGTTTTCTTGAGTATCTAGGAATAGAAGCGGATACAGGCTAATAAAATATTTGCCCATCTTTAATTCTGAAACAATGGAATTATGGTATATGAGCACTGTAAGTCTAGCAGCATTAGAAAATGTTGTAAAAATGAGGCATGTTTTGAAGAACGGAGGTGCCATCTAGTGGAAATAATACAAGGCTATCACATTTAACTGTGAAAGGAGAAATTGTACCTTCTTCACATCACGCAAGGAGCAAGGTGACCAAAAAGCATCTTTCCACAAATGATTTCACAGCCACTGCAGAACAGGCATCATGCCATAGGAATGAGAATCAGAATCTTCTGAGCTCTAATCCTGACTCTGATCTGTGTAGTCTTGGCTTTTATATGGACTTGCTGCATGACCTTGGACAAGTCATGATAAGTTTGAGCCCCAAGTACTCCAGAGGAGCATTCAGTTCACCTGGAGGAAGTGTAGAGGTGGCTTTGTTCCAGCTTCCCTTCTCTGTGGATCCTATGAGGGGAGGGGGGCAGCTTCTAAGTGCTCCCAATGCAGGTTGTCAATTTCAGGGTCGCTTCAACTTTTGCAGGCAGATAGCAGCTTCCTAGGAGCTGTTCCATTGGGCAAAATCTCAAGAATGCATTGTGCGCTGGCCCTAACTCGTACACTGCTGGGGGTGGGAAGATGGGTCACATGTGGCTTCTATGACAGGGCAATCTTAAGCTGCTGCCTTAACAGAAATTTAAATCCCCTTTAGTTTACCAGGTGCTGAGGATGTGGGTCTTAATGTCTGTGGGCCAGATCCTAGCCCTCACTAAGGCTGCTCTGTGCTGCACTGATGGTTCAAAGCAACTTTAAAGCTGGCTCTACACCATTTCCCCTAATCTAGGCACAAAATGGTATGGTCAGAATGCTGCTGCACTCCAGCAATCCCCAGCCAGAAAGGTCTCTGGGAGCTGTTGTTACTAGTGCAGTTTAGAATAACCCTGGGGCTGCTCTAAGCTGTTCCTTGGGACCAACCCAGTATCTAATAGTCTTAAGATCTCAGCACATCTGTGCCAGGCACAGCTGGCCCTGAGGCTATGGCCCTCCATGTATGTTTCTCCATCAGTAAAATAGGTTTAATGCTATCTTCCTATCTCATAAGGGTGTTGAGAGGGTTACTGAGTTAGTGTTTGTGTGGTGCTGTGCTGTGTATGTGTTTAGCATTTACTTTTAGGGATTGTAAATCCATAAATGGATCCCGATGAAATCAAGAGCCACAAAAATGAAGTTCAATTCGCAGACCCTTGAGGTGGGAAAACAGACCTATATTGGAAAAAAATGTATATAACACATGAAACCAGTCTCACTTCCCTGTTCCTTCCCTTCCCCTTTGTTGTTCTCCCATTCGTCTGTACATAGCCACTCGAGTCACTTGTCCCAAAACAGGGATAGAGCCTCTCTTATTAACAGTCTGATAATTGCCTGCCCATGATGTAAATCCACTGATTGCAGGGAAACTAGCATGGTTCTGCTGAGCAGGAAATGGGGGGAGGACAAAGGGGCTTCTGCAGCATCTGCATGTTGTGAGCTGGGGCTCCCTACTGGCCTCTCCAGGAAGCCTATAGAGGGGGGACTAGCTGCCTACACTGATCTACTGACCTAATGCCGCCTGTAGGGTTTGCTAGTGAGCTGCTGACAGCCCTGCAGTCCTGAGGACACAGTAGTAATAATGGAGGGGGTTGTGTGGCTGTATCTCATGCTGACCCTGAGCTGAAGATTTACTTTGTGAGGGCCTGTGATGGGGTGTTCACCCCACACTAGCCTAGAAGGGGTTAAAGAGGCTGAGAAGGGGCCAATTAACACGACAGGCTGCAGCTGAGGGGAATTAGATGGCCTAAGTAATCCCCGAATGATGATGGACCCCAGTTGAGAAGGAATGGGTGGAGCTAATATAAAGCCAGGAAAGGAGCTGCCATGAAGAAGCCTGTTGCCCTTTTCCGGACACTAGGGAGAGAAACAAACAACCTAGGGGAGAGGGTGCAGGAAAGGACAGCAAGATTTAAGATAGTGGAGACTTGGCTCCTGATTAAAGGGTCCCTGAGCTGGAACCTAGAGTAGTGGGCAGGCTTGGATTCCCCTACCTGCCACTGGGGAAGTGGCACTATATGGGCAGTGAATGGGAAGGCTGCCTGCAGGGCCGTCCCTAGGGGGGTGCAGGACCCGGGACAAATCAGCCCCTGCCATAGGTGCGGGAACTAGGGTGCAGGGGGTGCTGCATCACACCCAGGCTCCTCCGTCTGCTGGCCCCACATGCCCGGGGCTCCTCCGGCTGCCAGCCCCGCGCACCTGGGTCTTGGGTGCCAGCCAATCGCACTGGTCCCGATTCACCATACCCAAGGGACGGCTCTGGCTGCCTGAGACGATTTGTATGGAAAGACTTGATACCCTGGAAGGGAAAAGCTATCATGACCTGGCCAGGCCAAGCCATGAAGGGATAAGCACCCAGAGTCGCAGGGAAAGAGAGAGAGAGAGGTGGCACAGTGCACAATGAGCAGCGGAAGGGGGCATTGGAACTGGAAAGAGCTAATCCCCAGAGCGACCAGGAGGAGGTGCCCTAGCAATGAGAGGATGTTGTGACAAGACCATCTAGCCTCTTGAAGTGTTTTCACCTTCTTAACCTTAACATACACCGCTAAGTGCCATAGCTGCCCAACATCTCAGAGCCTTGTCTACAGTAAGGATTTTTTCCAAAATATGTCCACTGTTGCTATCACCAGTTCAGCTCCATTGGTGGTACCAATGCTGAGATCCTTGTGGCAGACATGCTACCACCTCCCAGTTTCAAACACTGTCAGTTTAGACCTGTGCTAAGCAGGGTTAGGCAAGGCAGTGCTTCAACTGCTGGTGGCAACCAAGAGCCTGTTTACACTATGGTCTCCTAACACCCTCAGAGCTGAACCAGTGTTAGCAAAGGTGTAGACAAGACTCAAGAGTCCATCTGCATGAGGAAAATTACCTGCTGCTGCCAGAGGTTGTCAGCAATGGGTTGAGTCTCCCCTTGTTCCCCCTCAACTGGTGTTGAAGAAATTTATAAAGGTTAGTGTTAGAAGGGGCTAAAACTTTTTCAGCACTATTACTGAAAGCATGTTGGACACCCATTCTACCAGGCAGCCTGTCTATAATGGTGTTGAAAATGATTTTTGTCCCACAGACACTAGCAACTAAATCATTTTTATCACCAGTTGAAAGGAAAATGGTGCGTAAGGGCAGGGGGGAATTCTGTTGCTGACAATGGTTGTCAGCGACAGGTCATTTTCCTAGCATAGACAAACCTTTAAAATGTTTCCAGATCTCATGGAATAACTTTGGTTTGTGCTAAGCCTGCTGGTGTTTGGTTTGCAGCAAACTCTTTCTGTGTAAGAGACATTATTTATATTTCACTCTTCGGCCATGCAAGAGGGATTTCTTTTGTTGGCCTGCTTTGTTCTTTTTTGCAATAGTGCAGCTCTTCTTTATTATTTTTGTGCCCATGGTTTATCGTCTGTCTTCCTTCTCCATTGCTGAAAGCAGATGAATCCATGCTTTGCCTGGCCACAATCCCAACAGATGCTTTTCAGGTCATATAGTCAGGGACTGACTGTTACCATTGGGGAGGAGGGGGGCAGAGGGAAATCACATCAAGGTGAAATGACTAATTTTGCTTTTTCTTTTCTGGAAGCTTTGGGTATAAGTATGGAAAAATGGTCAGTCACCAATATTACTATTATTCCCAAAATGGCAAATTTAAGCCCAAATTCATGAAAAAGATCACAATTTGCTGAACAAGTGCATAACGGAAACATACTACAGTCAAAGATGTGTATTGTGATTCCATAAGGTACGAAATACTTACGCAAGGACAAGATGGGTCAATAATTGAGCGAGAGCCACAAGGACTTCATCACTTTGAGATTTTAGGATGAAAGGCACTATGGAACGTGAAGTAATAACAGTAATAGCAAATAAAAATTAGATTAAACTTAGAACCATAAAACTGGATTCACTCTGAAATTTTCACAAAGCAAAAGCCATTCAGTTCACCAAATAACTCTCAATACTCAATCCAAGTTTTTGATTGCTGATGAGTTGGCATGTCTAGCTCCCTATAGCAACTTGTGTACCAATATCAGGTAGTTGTGCAGGACTCATATTTAAAGTTCTGAAGCTAGCAAAGTTCTTTTTTCTAGTCAAATAGTTTGCTCCAGTAATTTATCATTGAAGCTTTCTCCTACCAATGAACAATATGCTCTAAGCACTCTGGTTTAATTACTGTTACCGTATTGCTCTTGCTTTGCTGTAAATAACTTTTTGTCTATGACAGGAAATATACTAACCAATTCACTGAAATTCAGATACTGTCAACCCTGATATTACAAGTAGAATAGTAGCTAGATGGCATACACTGTATTTTCATCCCCAGTCTGCAGAATGCCCATAAATAACTTGGGGAGAAAGCATGATGCCTATATAATTTGTTGTCAGATAGAAAAGCAATTTGTAACACGGGGAGGGTGGGGGGAAATGTCAGACTCTTCCTTGAAAACCATTGTGGGATTTGTTTTGCTTGCTGCAGTTTTGTAACTTGTGCTATCAGAAAATTGGTCTTCAAAGGTCTTTGGCTGCTGATTCATTCTAAGCCTTGGTCTTACTTTCCAAACCAAAGAAGTAAAAGTCACTCTTTAAATCAGACATCACCACCTGCAAATGGAAATGTGGGCGTTGGCATGTGCTGATTCCTTATGCTAAGTTCTACCCTGAGTTATACCTATGAAGTTTCTGTGGACCCTAGTGTGACTGCACAGATGTGTCGGAGAGCAGAATTGGGCCTGTGGGAAGAAACAATAGTGATTCTTCTTTTGTGCTACTGTAATTTCTCAAGTCTGTTCCCCCCCCCCCCCCCCATTAAATGTTCTTAGCCTATGGCTACACTAGAGAGCTTACAGCAGCACAACTGTATCGATGCAGCTGTGCTGCTGTAGGCTCTCTGTGTAGCTGCCCTATGCCGACGGGAGAGAGCTCTCTTGTTGACATAATTAAACCATCCCCAACAAGCGGCAGTAGCTATGTCCGTGGGAGAAGATCTCCTGCTGACATAGCGCTATGCACACTGGTGCTCCTGTTGGTGAAATGTATGTTGCTCAGGTGTGTGTTTTTTCACACCCCTGAGTGACATAAGCTTTGCTGACATATGTGGTAGTGTAGCCATAGCCTTAGATTTAACTCTTAAGAGTGGGAAACAAAAGAACATGCTCAGGTTCAGAGATTGCCTGTGAATTGGCTGATGTGGGGACAAAGTTGATGAAGCGGATGTGAAAGAGGATGTTATTTCTGGGTTTTCCGTTCTTTTTTTTTTCTCCCCAGAACCTTGTGTTCAGCTATTAATGTCAGATCAGTAGATGCATACCTTTCCACAGATCAAACTATTTACTAAATTGTCTCTTGTCAAAGGCTTCCATTACTTTTGTGATGCTATATTAAAAAGGAAGGTGGCCGTCTACACCAATGTCGTCACCAATGTTACAGCATTGTGATAAATCATGTACAAAGTATGCCTTGTAAGGTAACATTGGAAAAGTTAAAATCTGCTAAGTATTATTATCCTGTTTAAAAGTGTGTATCACTATTGTGTATGAAGTTATGAAATTTTGCTGTATGCTTGTTACAAAACATGTTGTGTTCCTGGGTAACACCCACAAGACAGATTTACATCACAACAAGCCAGCCATGTGTTGATGGACCATTCAGGAGAATCAACTCTTCCAGTGGGGCCACACACCCTGCCAAGGATGCCTCAGACAATGGATGCTGTCAAGGCTGTATCCCCACTTTGAACTTTAGGGTACAAATGTAGGGGCCTGCATGAAAACTTCTAAGCTTAACTACCAGCTTAGCTCTGGTCCGCTGCCACCATCCCAAGGCTAATTTCCTTTCCTGGATAGCCTTGAGAGACCTTCACCAATTCCCTGGTGAATACAGAATCAAACCCCTTGGATCTTAAAACAAGGAGTAATTAACCATTCCCCTCCTTCCTCCCACCAACTCCTGGTGAATACAGATCCAACCCCCTTGGATCTAAAACAAGGAGAAATTAACCATTCCCCTCCTTCCTCCCACCAACTCCTGGTGAATCAAGATCCAAGCCCCTTGGATCTTAAAACAAGGAAAAATCAATCAGGTTCTTAAAAAGAAGGTTTTTAATTAAAGAAAAAGATAAAAATCATCTCTGTAAAATCAGTATGGAAATTAACCTTACAGGGTAATCAAACTTAAAGAGCTCAGAGGACTCTCCTCTAGTCTCAGGTTCAAAGTACAGCAAACAAAGATAAACACTCTAGTAAAAGGTACATTTACAAGTTGAGAAAACAAAGGAAAACTAAGACGCCTTGCCTGGCTATTTACTTACAAGTTTGAAATAGGAGAGACTTGTTTAGGAAGATGTGGAGAACCTGGATTGATGTCTGGTCCCTCTCAGTTCCGAGAGCGAACACACAACCAAACAAAGAACACAAACAAAAGCCTTCCCCCCCCCCCAAGATTTGAAAGTATCTTGTCCCTTTATTGGTCCTTTAGGTCAGATGCCAGCCAGGTTACCTGAGCTTCTTAACCCTTTACAGGGAAAAGGATTTTGGAGTCTCTGGCCAGGAGGGATTTTATAGTACTGTACACAGGACAGCTGTTACCCTTCCCTTTATAGTTATGACAGATGCCCATGACTCAGCAGGGCAGATAGAACATGTGTTCCATGACTCCATGTTTGAGCCAGTATTTTTCCATGCAGATGGACTGGGGGTATTAATTGGAGAGTGTGACATCACCTCAAGGCCGCTTTCCTGCTCCACATCTCTGGACTGTGATTTCTAACAACAGGGGAGCTTTGAGCAATGGACTGAGGACCCCAATATTTTGGATGTACCAGAGAGACTTATTACAGACTGGCAGATTTAACATCACTGTTATTACCCTGATCTACAGACTCTGAAATCAACTGTAATGTATATGATTCATTTTAACCTTTTAATAACTCTCTTCTCTTTTTTATATTAATAAACCCTTAGTTTTAGTTTACAAAAGGTTTGGTTTTGGGGTAAGGTTTGGCATATACTCTGACCTGGGATGAGTGGCTGGCTCTCTGGAGCTGGAAGAACCTAATGTGATTTCTGTGATAAATTATTAAAACCAGAAGTCTGGTTTGTCTGGGTGACACATAAGGGGTTATAGGGCCTGAAGGGAACAGTGTGTGGCTTCAAAATAACTAGTGTAGTATTTTGGAAGCACACATTAGTTACTGGCTTGGTGCCATCTCATGATAGAATATACCACCAGTTGTTTTCTGGCAGTCTGACCTGAGATTGGCACTTTTAGCTATGTCCCATACCGGGCACTGTGACAACTTTCTCTCCTGGTCATAGGGACTGATCCAAAGCTCACTGAAGTCAACGGTAAGACTTCTACAGTAACTCCTCACTTAAAGTCCTCCCGGTTAATGTTGTTTCGTTGTTACGTTGCTGATCAATTAGGGAACATGCTCATTTAAAGTTGCGCAATGCTCCCTTCTAACGTCGTTTGGCAGCCGCCTGCTTTGTCCACTGCTTGCAGGAAGAGCAGCCTGTTGCAACTAGCTGGTGGGGGCTTGGAACCAGGGTGGACTGGCAGCCCCCCATCAGCTCCCCTCTCCCCTAAATTCCCTGTGCAGCAGCTGCCCAGCAGGCTAGCAATTGCTGCTGTCCCTCCCCCCACTGCCATGTGCTGCTCCTGCCCTCTGCCTTGGAGCTGCTCCCCGAGACTGCTTGCTGTGCGGGGGTGGGGGAGAGGGAAGATAGAGGGGGGGCTAATGTCAGGGTGTCCCCCTCCCCCCTGCTCCTGCACCCCGCTTACCCCATCTTCCATAGAACAGGGGGGACACACAACAGGGCTCAGGACGGAGGGGGCTTGCTGGCAGCAGCTGCGGTCTCAGCAAGCTGTTCTAATTAACAAAGCAGTGTACTTAAAGGGGAAATGTGCATCTCTCTCTCTCACACACACACACAGTGTGTGTCTCTGTCTCTGTCTGTGATGCTGTCTCCCCTTCCTCCATTCCTGCTGCCTTGTAGAGTGTGAGAGTTAACCCCTGAGGGCTCAGCCAATTGCTAGTTCATCATTTAGCAGTAAGGCATTCCCTGGGAAATATCCCACTCTCTGACTCCTCCACCTCAAGCAAGCTTCACAATCATCATCACTGTGTACCAGTATTAAATTGTTTGTTTAAAACTTATACTCTGTGTGTATGTGTATATATATATATATATATATATATATATATATATATATATATATATATATATATATATATATATATATAGTCTTTTGTCTGGTGAAAAAAAATTCCCTGGAACCTAACTCCCTCATTTACATTAATTCTTATGGGGAAATTGGATTCACTTAACATCGTTTCGCTTAAAGTCACATTTTTCAGGAACATAACTACAATGTTAAGTGAGGAGATACTATATTAATGTCAGTGGGTTTTAGAGCAGGCCAATAGTGAAGGGAGAACCATCTCTTCTGGCAGTGCTAGGAGTAAAAGCTGGTAGATGCCAGATGATATCCATCACAGGACAAACATCCATAAGGCCCTGGAGTCTCCAAGTTTCAACTCAAAAATGTTCTTATAAGTAATTCTGGCCTGGAGAGGCACAGTATTCACTCTATGCAATTAAAGAGGACATTTTCCTTCAACCACAGAAGGACCTTTTGTGGAATCAGTGGAATCTTCAGTCTCCCTCCCCCTGGGGAAAAAATGAGTCACTTTTAGAAAATGTTTGCCATTTTCCTGCCCTCTGAAGGATTTTATTGATGTCTAGTTTTGTTGTAGAATGATGGATGAAGACTGGATTTATGACTCCCCTGGGTAAAAAGATCCTAACTAGCACTCTGAGGCTAGCAAGGAGGAGATTAGAAAGTGTATGTGTAGCTTTCACTCACCTGTTCCAACCTAGCTTTGTGTCATTTCTTGAACCGCTGAACCATGTAATAAATGGAGGGTTAGCCATTTAAGAATCTCTCGCCAATATGGACATTTTCATGAACTGCAGCCCTATTGCTGCTCAGTCTCAACTTCTCTAAATCTCTCAGAATGGCTGAAATTATTAATAGTCATATAAATTACATGTGGATTTTTATGCTGTATTGTATGTCTTTCAACATGAAATATGCCACCCTGTTTTCTGTAACAGCCTAAAAGTCTGCCTCTGATAAGAGGAGTAGTAGACTCCCTGGGTTTGTTGTTATAGGGCCCGTTCCAAAGCCCAGTGGAGTCAATGAAAATAGAGCAGAACCATGCTTCTGATAGCATGGCACACCCATGGAACTGATTATGCTGTGTATAGTTACTGGGTTTGTTAGCCATTTAAAACAAAATATTCTTATTACAGCGTGAACTGTCAACTAGTCACTTCAGCACATCTAAGAAGAAAAATACAGTGGAACCTGCTAATGGTGAGTTAATGATAGTAAAACTCTCTTTACAGTGGCTTGGAAGTCTAATTGTTTCAGTGTATTGCAGTGTGTAAACGACAATTCTGGCTAGAAACATCTTTTTGTGAAAAATAAATTGCTGAAAGAAGATTCCACTGAATATGTAAACTTAAAAAAAAAATTCCAAATTATCCAACTGAAATCTAACTTCTGTATACCCTTGGGATCTCATCTATAACATCACATTTAGGGGGTTGTTTTAATTAGATAATTTTGTGAATAGATACTGGTCACTAAATCTTTTTTTTTCTTTTTTTAAGTTAAATCATTATGCCTTATCCCCCAAATTTGCCATTGCAGCACGGGTCTGTGCCAAAACTCCTTCAATTTCCCTGCTCTGACTAGAGCTATGTATGCCTAAATAATTAATAATAAAAAATGCACACCATTGGAATAAACACCTAAACAAAAGACAATCAGAGTGGCATGAGTATTAGAAGATAGTCAGTGGACCAGACTCTTTGTTGTGTAGTCATTTACATTAGTGCAACCACAAAGTGGGTGTAACATCTACTAAATCAGAATAGTGGTCATTTACACTTCCTTTGCACTGATATCAAGGAACCCAGTGTTTTTCTCGTAATCAGCATCCCAGGCTTTCCCCTATATCCCTTCACAAAACACCTCCATGTGGTTGGGGGTTTTGGCAGAGAGATTTCAATATTATGTCAGTCACTTCCATCAACCAACCACAAATGGAGTCCTGTCTTAGTCTAAGACCTTGTCTACATCTAAAACTTAGATTGACCTAGCTACATTGGTCAGGGGCTCTGAAAAATTTTACACCCTTAATGCTGTAGTTAAGTCGACCTAGCCTCCGGTGTAGACATGAGTAGGTTGATGGAAGGATTCTTTTGTCAACCTATCTACTGCCACTCAGGGCTTGTCTCTACTTACCAGGGGATTGACACGTGGCAATCAATTCACCGGGGGTTGATTTAGCAGGTCTTTAGATCAACCGCCGATCGCTTGCCCATTGACTCTGATACTCCATTGGAACAAGAAGCATAAGGTAAGTCGATGGGAGAGTTTCTCCCGTCTACCCAGCGCAGTGTAGACACCACAATTAGTCGACCTAAGGTACGTTGACTCCAACTACGTTATTCACATAGCTGGAGTTGCGTAACATAGGTCAACTTAGCCCCGTAGTGTAGACCTGCCCTCAGAGAGATGGATTATCTACATCAATGGAAATCCCCCTTCCATCATTGTAGGAAGCATCTATGCTACGGTGTTACAGCACCATATCTGTGTTGCTGTAGTGGCTATAGTGTAGATGTGGTCTCAATCACTGCTTTTCAGTACACCTCTCAGTGCCCCTCTCACATGGACTCTTGTTTTTCTCTGTGCTGGGAGCCAGGAGGAGAATTCATACTAATCTGGGTTGAGCCACCAATTTTAAGGACCAGTTCAGCAAAGTGCTGAGTGGTCTCGTTGACTTCAATATCTCACAGAAGGTGCTTAGCATCATTCAAGATCGAGCCCCTAACATGGGACCTTGGGCAAGACCCTTGAGTCTCTTGTGCTTCAGGCAGCCAGCTGGTTTGGAACAGACTAATACCTGCAACGTAATGCTTAAAAACCTGCTTCTTTACTTTATAAATACTTGAACTAGCTGCAGAACTGTTTAATGTAGATTGGATATACAAGGGGCATCAAGGGGATTATAGCACTTGTTTGCAAACCTGGGTCAAACCTGTCAGAGCCAACATCCCAAAACCTGTGGGATTAACATCAATTACTTGAGAAATAATGAAAGAACAGCAAAACAACAACAACAACAACAACAACCTGTCCCATTATCTAGACAAAAGTAATTGGTTAACAATACAAAGTGGATTTAGGAACAGCATCATAGGTATGTTGGACCAGATCATTAGATTAGTAATGGCTCTTTAGAAAACAATGTAGAAGAGTGATTATTGAATGGTATTGTTTGTGGTTTTTCTTTTTTGGAAAGTTTATGACGTGCTTTGGAGAGAGAGATTATTAATACAATTCGAAAAGAGTGGTGGGAAACTGGGTAATGGGTTTCTGAAGGTAGAACAGTTCAGGTGAGACTGGAGACAGAAACATTTAAAATCTGGAATAATCAGAGTAGAATTCCATCACGGTGTGTAATCTGGTTATTGCTATTAAACACAATGATTGATTGGCTGTTATTTCTGTCCCCCCTCTCTACTACTTTCCACAAAGGAGGCTGGGAATTTTACTTCTCCTGCTCCTTCTGTCTGACACTGTTGCTCTCTCCAAGCCATTCTGTAACTTTAATAACCTTTTTTCACTTTACACTCTGATCAGCATGGAAATGTGCTCCTTTTTCCTTTTCCTACCTTACTCATCTTCCTATTCTTCCCACATCTTAACTAGTCTCTAGGTATACTTCTTTGCATAAGTGTAAGAGGCAGAACGATCTAGTGGTTAGAGGAGACTAGAAATCAAGATTGCTAGATTTGCTGCTGCTGCCGGCTCACTGTCACAACACAGTCAATCCAAAAGGCCCACATTTTCAAAATAGTCTACTAATTCCTGGTGCATCAGTTTTTGGATGCCCAACCTGAGCAGCATTATACCTGACATTTAAGGGGTGCTGAGAAGCTGTGGCCCTCATTTTCTCCAGCTGAAAATGTTAGGCTCGGCACATTTGAAAATTGGGCATAAAATATTTGTATTTCTATTTATCTATTTTGGAGGATTTATTCTATTTTTCATTTTATAGGATCATCAATCACCATGGCATCTGGAAACAAAGTTGAGCATCCAAAAAATAAGATGATAAAAATTAATGGACATTTTTGAAAATATTGGCCTTAGTCTCTGGGTGCCTCATTTTATCCATCTGTAAAATATTTTATTTCCGAGGGGAATTTAATGTTTGGGTAGTACCTTGGGATCCTCAAATGAAAGATGATGTCATAAGTGTGTAGTTTCTGTTATTATTTTTACCCTTGTAACTTTCAGCTTTCTATTATTTAGCTTCCTTTCTTTCTGGTATTTTCCCTTTCTTGCCAGAGTACAAGTTGCTGTAGCCAACTTTGCAAAGCATTCTCATTGTCATATGTCTTTTCCTTTATTTGTAGGTATGCAAAAGGTATTGCATTAATTATAATAAAATTAGTTGATTTAGGATGTGATCCAGCAGGATTAGAGCAGTGGACTCAGGAATCAAGACTCCTAGAATTTTTATCATGGACTCATAGGACCTTAGGCAAGTTACAGGACTTTCTGTCCAAGGGGGGCTCCAGCCCTTGCAGAAGGGTTGGAAAGATTTAAGGGGCCCATAAGAGAGATGGGTAACCTCTGGTGAGCTTTTAGCATGCATATTGGAATATCTATTATTTTTATATGTTTTCTCTGCAATGCTTTTACCCAAAGAATAAATGTGCTTGCTTGTGTGGTAACTTGAAACTGCTGGCAATACTCTAGTTCACTGATACTCAGACTGAGGCTCGTGAGCCGCAAGTGGCTCTTTAATGTGTCTCCTGCAGCTCTTTGCAGCATGTGGTAGTAAAAGAACTGTGTGATTTAATTATTAACCAGTCTAAGGGTATGTCTACACTACAAAATTAGGTCAATTTTATAGAAGTCGATCTTTAGAAAGTGATTTTATACAGTCAATTGTGTATGTCCCCACTAAGCACATTAAGTCAGCAGAGTGCGTCCTCAATACCATGGCTAGCATCGACTCACAGAACGGTGCACTGTGGGTAGCTATCCCAATGGCAGACAATCATTTCACACCTTTGTTCCTGGGTTACCCATGCAGATGCCATAGCACGGCAAGCATGGAGCCCACTCAGCTCACTGTTGCTGTTGTGAGCATTGTAAACACTTTGTGCATTATCCTGTAGTATGTGCAGAACCTGGCTAGGAGCCGCTAGCACAAGGACGATTGTGAGGAGGACATGGACACAGATGTTCCTGAATGAACAGG
This sequence comes from Chrysemys picta bellii, assembly GCF_011386835.1. NCBI lineage: Eukaryota > Metazoa > Chordata > Testudines > Emydidae > Chrysemys > Chrysemys picta. The sequence continues at coordinate 195,037,484 of NC_088791.1, forward strand.
ATGTGGCAATTTGGACATCCTGGTGGCAATGGGGCAGGCTCATGCCATGGAACGCCAATTCTGGGCCTGGCAAACAAGCACAAACTGGTGGGACTACATAGTGTTGAGGGGGGAGGGATAGCTCAGTGGTTTGAGCTTTGGCCTGCTAAACCCAGGGTTGTGAGCTCAATCCTTGAGGGGGCCACTTAGGAATCTGGGGCAAAAAATCAGTAGTTGGTCCTGCTAGTGAAGGCAGGGGGCTGGACTCAATGACCTTTCAGGGTCCCTTCCAGTTCTATGAGATAGGTATATCTCCATATATAGCTATGGGATGATTCACAGTGGTTGCAGAACTTTTGCACGTGTAAGGCCACTTTCCTGGAACTTTGTGAGTTGCTTTCCCCTGCCCTGAAGCATAGGAATATCAAGATGAGAGCTGCCCTGACAGTTGAGAAGCAAGTGGGGATAGCCCTGTGGAAGCTTGCAACGCCTGACTGCTACTGGTCAGTCCGGAATCAATTTAGTGGGCAAATCTACTGTGGGGGCTGCTGTGATCCAAGTAGCCAAGACAATCACTAACCTTCGGCTAGCAAGAGTAGTGACTCTGGGAAATGTGCAGCTCATAGTGGATGGCTTTGCTGCAATGCGGTTCCCTAACTGTGGTGGGGCGATAGACGGAATGCATATCCCTATCTTGGCACCGGACCACCTTGCCAACCAGTACGTAAACCGCAAGGGGTACTTCTCAATGGTGCTGCAAGCACTGGTGGATCACAAGGGATGTTTCATCGACATCAACATGGGATGGCCGGGAAAGGTGCATGACGCTCGCATCTCTAGGAACTCCGGGCTGTTTGAACAGCTGCAAGAAGGGACTTACTTTCCAGACCAGAAAATTACTATTGGGGATGTTGAAATGCCAATAGTTATCCTTGGAGACCCAGCCTACCCCTACAAATCAAAACTATTTGAATGACAGCCTTCTGTTGCTTGGGCCATCCTCTGGAGTGGAGTGGCTGGGTGCCCAGTGCCACCACGTTCTTGGGCATCTGGGTGAGGAGGATATGGAACATGGGGAGGAGGTTGTACAGTGGATGCAGTGGTGGTCTGTGCTCTTGTTGGCTTTCCTGCAGCTCCACCAGATGCCTGAGCATGTCCGTTTGCTCCCCCATTAGCCTCAGCATTGCCTCCTGCCTCTGCTCATCGTGTTCACTGTATGCTTTCCTGGCCTCTGCCACTGAATGCCTCCATGCATTCAGCTGTGCCCTATCAGTGTGGGAGGACTGCATGAGATAGGAAAACATGTCATCACGAATGCATTTTTTTCGCCTTCTAATCTGCGATAACCTCAGGGACGGAGATGATAGGGGAAGCACAGAAACATTTGCACCTGCGGGGGGATAAAAAGGTAGAGTAGACTTTAAGAAAATACATTTCTGAGAACAAAAGGGAGACTCTTTCACAGAGAATCAAGCAATTCACAGCAGACAGCACATGTGCTTTAGGTGCAAGGTCGCATTGACACATCACACATGGCTGGGCAACAGCATTCGGTTTCCAGGCAGCCATGGTAAGCCAAAGGGTAAGCGGGGTTGGCTTCTTCCGCCTTCATAACATGTGGGAATGGTTTCAAACTGCAGTGCCCTCCTTTCCCATAGCAAGCAATGCCAGTTGGGTTTGCCATTTAAAAGGAGGGGCTGCGGTTTTCGGGTAGATGTGCAACACACCCCTCCCCCCACCCCAACCGTGTGGCTATTTGGGATGATCCCTTCACCCCTCCCCCGCCACTGCGTGGCCATTTTCAGGGATGATCCCTTTTAGCCAAGCGCAAACAGCCCAGCATGAACAGGGTCCTTTTACTGTTCCCTTACAAAAATTCCCATATTTCAACCAGGTGACCATGAATGATATCACTCTCCTGAAGCTAACACAGAACGATATAGACCTAATGTTGCTTGAATGCGACGAAAACCCAGGACCCTTCGCTGCCATGCGCTTTGTGCTGCAATGATTCCAGACTACTTGCTACTGGCTTGGCATGGTAAAGTGTCCTACCGTGGAGGACAAAATAAGGCAGCCCTCCTCAGAAACCTTCTGCAAAGGCTTTCAAAGTACCTCCAGGACAGCTTCATGGAGATGTCCCTGGAGGATTCCCGCTCCATTCCCAGACATGTTAACAGACTTTTCCAGTAGCTGTACTGGCCGCGAATGCATCCCAAGTCTTCAGGGGAATCAAACATTAAACACAATTGCTTTGAAACCCTGTACTGTAGTTACAAATGTTCACTCACCAGAGGTGCCTTCTCTGGTTTCAGGGTCAGGGATCCCACCTTGGGAGGGTATTGGCTCCAGGGTGATGAAAAGGTCCTGGCTGCCGGAAGAATGGATTCTCCGCTTGCCTGCTGCGCATTCTCCTCCTCCTCTTCCTCATCCACAAAATCCTCCTCCCTGTTGCATGAGACTCCCCCCTTGCAGGTGTCCTCAGACAGTGGTGGGGTAGTGGTAAGGTCCCCCCCTAGAATGCCATGCAGCTGATCATAGAAGTGGCATGTATGGGGCTCTGACCTGAAGCAACTGTTTGCCTCCTTTGTCTTTTGGTAGACTTGCCTGAGCTCCTTAACTTTCACACGGCACTACTGTGTGTCCCTGTTGTAGCCTCTCTCCACCATGCCCTGTGCGATTTTGACATAGATATTAGCATTTCTTCTTTTTGATCGGAGTTCTGCCTGCACAGATTCTTCTCCCCATACAGCAATCAGATCCAGTGTCTCCTGTTCAGTCCATGCTGGAGCTCGTTTGCAATTCTGGGAGGACTGCATGGTCATCTGTGCTGCTGAGCTTGCCACACTGACCAAACAGGAAATGAAATTCAAAATTTCCCAGGGCTTTTCCTGTGTACCTGGCTAGTGCATCAGAGTTAAAAGTGCTGTCCAGAGCGGTCACATTGGAGCACTCTGGGATAGCTCCTGGAGGCCAATACCATTGAATTGCGTCTGCACTACCCCAAATTCGACCCAGCAAGGTCGATTTTAGTGCTACTCCCCTCACTGGGGAGGAGTACAGCAGTCGATTTTAAGAGACCCTTTAGGTCGATGGAACGGGGTTGGATGTGTAGACGCATTGCTTATAAAATCGACCTAACGCGGCTAAATTCGACCTAACCTCGTAGTGTAGACCAGGGCTTAGTTACTATCCAGTCAGGATGCTTTTACTATGCTATTAACCTGTTTTAATTTTAAAATAATAATACTTCATCAGTCATTTTGCTGAGAGAATAACGTATAAAAATAGTAAACGAAACAACAAATTCCTACTACTGTGGCTCTTCTGGATAAAGTTGATCTCTCTTTTGGCTCCTGAACCACTGAGGTCTGAGTATCCCTGCTCTAGTCATAGCCCTCAGAGAGAAAGCAAAGCAAGCTGGCTTGCTGAGAATATTACAGGGAGCCGTGCAGCCTTAAAAGCCCAGGTCAAAAGGGAGTCAGACACTGGTCTCTGCCCAGAAGAGGTGATGACTGGGAGCCAGAAACCTTTAAGTGGGTGCTCTCAAGAGAGGGGGAAATATAAGTGCAGTTACTTGGAAACTATGGGTGTTTAGATTTGGGCTTTGGCTCAATATAATATAGAGATAAAGACCAGCTGTATAATGTGAATACAGATTCAAATTTGTATTTCCACCCCTCTCAAACTTCATATCCAAGATTTTGGTCTATGATTTGTGTTTATTTCCAGATGATTGTGAGGCAGAATAAGGGAATCTTTAAATTCTGGGACTGAAACTTGACTATAAAACAAAACCGGAATGCACACCTCTAGAGAATAATCACTCTTAGATTCAGAGCAAGAGCCAATTTAATGATTCACTGTGGTACAGGTACAGATTTGATAGGGAGTATTTTGGTCCCTTTGAGGCAGAGATCTTGCTGGATCTGTCATTGATTATGTTAAGAACATTATTTAGCAAGCAGAAGCCTAACAGCTTGATTTGAGATCAAGCAATAGCTGTAATGTTCTTGAATAGTGCTGTTGCTTCACCACCTTTTGTAGGACTCAGGGGTGAACCCGAAAACACACCCAACAGTTCAGGTTCTCATGGTGCTCATACATACAATCTGAACCTCTGGAATCTCCAAAAATTGGATGGAAACCTAGTATCTCAAAGCACTGGGTTTCAGATACGCTCTGCTTCCAATCAGGCCAGAAATAGTGTAAGAATAAATCTTCTCGTGGTATTTCAACACTTCCATTCCTGGCCATAATCTGGAACTGCAGACACACATGAAAATGAGAAATAAGGGATAGGGATGATTGATTTTCTTTTTCATACCCCCTCCCCCAAAAGGGGGGGGGGTCAAATACCAAGTTTCCCTACTGTGAATATGATTGATATTCCCATAAATAAGCCAAATATCACTGATCTTCACATGTATTCTGATAATTTAGTACTCTCTGGGCCTGCTGCTGTCAGCAGAGAGGAGAATAAAGATCTTCTCCCCAGCTGGCTCAGCTCCTTGCCTCTGGAGGGAAGAAAAGTGGCTATTTCTCCCTGGCTGGTTCAGTTTCTGCTCCCCAAGGCCTGAGAGTGAAAATGAAGACCTTGCTCAGTTCCTTACTGTTGCTCGTATTACCAAGGGATGAGAGGGGAGAGGAAATGATCCTCTTCTTCTGGGAGCAACAGGACTTCTGGCAGGAGCTACAAAAAGAGAGGTGTGTTCAAATATTGGCAGAATATTCCAAATGGGAGAGGACCACTGTTCTACTGATGTTAGGCCCCTTACATGTTCTCTCTCTCAATCTGTGTATGTGTGTGAGAGAGACAAACACACAGAGAGAGAGAGAGAGAGAGAGAGAGAGAGACCTTCTCTACACTACAAAGTTTTGTTGGCCAAAGCTGCCTTTTGCCAACAAAACAGGGAGGTGTACACATTACAAAGCTACTTTTGGTGGCGAATCCCTGCTGTTTTGCCAACAAAATAAAACCACCTCAACGAGAGGCATAAAGCCTTTTGGGGCAAAGTTAAAGTGACAAAGGGTCAGTGTAGACACTGCTGTTTGTTTTGTCAACATAACTGGCTTCCACCAGTATCCCACAATGCCTGTGTGACCGCTCTGCTCACTGTTTTGATCTCTGCTGCCCTGCAGGTATGCGCCCCTCCCCTTTCAAAGCTCTGGGAAGTATCTGACAGCTCAGCCTGCTGCTCAGTTTGGGGAACAAAGAGCAAATCATGAGCGTGGAATGCTCCTGTTGTGCCCTGCACTGGGAGCACAGCCGCAGGCAGACTGCTGCTGCGAGGAGCAGGGAGGACGATGGATGACTGCTGTGCTGCTTTGACATTCTTCAGCATGGAGAGCTCACAGAGCTGCTCAGGATGCTGCTTCCGGCAGCTGAGGGGGCTGTGCGAGAACTTGGCGAGAATCATAGAACCATAGGCAGGCAGGCAGAGCGGTCTGCATTAGGGGAGACTGCTGTGCCGACTGCCAAGCAGAGACGGGGGCTGACCTGGGGTGTGTGTCCCACTCCCCCGCCTCAGGATAGGTGATCAGCCTGCTGTCTCGCCTGCCCCAGCCACACCACTCTCCTTTCCCTCCCCGCACACACTTCAGTTGAAAAAGCAGCTGACAATCTGCTAGGATGCCCCTGGAATGATGGGACTGAGAAACATTCCTCATGTGATGCTGTACCTTCCCCATGAGGCATTGCAACACCCTTCCCAAAGCACCCTGCAACCAGTCGCACAGTGGGATAGCTACCACAGTGCACTGCTCTGTGTTGATGCAAAAGCTGCTAGTGTGGATGCACTCTGCTGACACAAGGAGCTACTGTGGACATGCAACAGCGGTTTTAATTAAAGCACTTTAATTAAAGCGGCATAACTTTTGCTGACAAAACTTTGTGTGTAGACATAGCCTTTGTGTGTGTGTGAAAAGTTGAATTTGGGGTAGAAGTTCAGGTCAGTTTCTATTTTATCCAAAATACTTGGCATATTCTCACTTCTTGGCCCTAAGGTAAAATACCTACAGAAAAAAAGCTGATACTTAATTATTGTCATGACATAATGGGAAAGAACTGCAGACAGAGTCACTTTCTTCTAACATTCAACAAGGAACAGTTTTTTTTCGGATTAAAGCAAACAGTCTGATACTTAAAGCTATTACGTCTTTCTTTTGCTTCACTGAAGTGATTCTGACTAGTACCTTTCTTAGTTCCCTGTCTTGCTTCCTACTGCTGATCTAAAGTAATGACATCCACACAGTTATTAAGTGTGAAATGCTGTGTATTCATTAGTGATATTAAAATGCTAGTTTTGAAGAGGAAAACTAAGATTTTTTTTTTAATTAAGTGCCAAAATTTGAGTAAGAGAAATCCAAGGTTCACATGCATTTACATGTATGTGATTATGTGTCTGTTGCTGTGACTATGCGTATAGCCATTCAGACATCCTAATAGTATGTGCAATTTGCATGTGCAAATTCCAATTTGCACCCACCATGTGTGTCATGTAAATACGATTATATGTGCATTGAGAATGTGGACTGGAGGCCTCTTTGAAAAAAATTATCTGTAAATTAGATAAGTGACTAATTTAACTAGAAATAGACAAAATTGAATTATTTTCTTTTTAAAATAACGTAGTATATATAACATGCAAATAAATTCGCCATTGAAGCCTAAGCTTCCACAAATAATTCGTTTTACAATCAGGCCAGTAAAAATATAGAACTATTCATAGTAGAAATGGTGGCTATTAAGTACATGCAAAACAACTGCAGGAATTGTCTTTCCAGACTTTGTCAATAAATGGATATGTGTTTTAATGTAAGGTAATGCAACAATGGCATATTAGATTTAGAATTCTTTGTTCTTAGTGTGTGTCCTAGATTGAGGTGTTACATTTATCTAGATTGTTAATTTTCTCTCTCAATTGAACCAAAAATAATTGTACAAAAATTAAACATAAGTAGTAGCAGGACATGAAATTAATATCAGTGATTCACCTTAATGTCTTTCTGGCAATTGAGAGTTTGATTTTATTTTAATGTTTATTTTTCAAATGCCACTTTTCACAAAAAATTGGCACGCTGGAGTAATTGTAACTTTCATTGTTTAGTTCTAAACACCAGTTATTAGTGGGTCAAACTGAAATCCAGAAAATATTGTACAAAAGCACCATTCTACACTTCAATCCCTAATGGCCTGTCCATTTTTTTTAAAAGTGAAACATCCAATTATTTACATTCATTTAAGCAATGTAGTGGAGTTGAGATGAAAACCTGAATGGTAAGCAGAGTTCTCTATGTCTACAGTTAAAATTATTACTCAAATCTTTCCGTATCCAGGCCCTGATTCAAGCCAGTTATTTAAGCATGTGCCTAACTTTAACTACATGGGTAGTCATAGAATCATAGAACTGTAAGGGACCTTGAGAGGTTTTTTTAGTCCAGTCTCCTGCACTCATTGCAGGACTAAGTGTTATCTAGACCATCCCTGACAGGTGTTTGTCTAATCTGCTCTTAAAAATCTCCAATGATGGAGATTCCACAACCTCCCTAGGTAATGTATTCCAGTGCTTAACTACCTTGACACTTAGGAACTTTTTCCTAATGTCCAACCTAAACCTCTCTTGCTGCAATTTAAGCCCATTGCTTCTTATCCTATCCACAGAGGTTAAGGAGAACAATTTTTCTTCCTCCTCCTTGTAACAACCTTTTATATACTTGAAAACTGTTATCATGGCCCTTCTCAATCTTCTTTTCTCCAGACTAAACAAACCCAGTTTTTTCAATCTTTCCTCCTAGTTATTGTTTCCTAGACCTCTAATCATTTTTATTGCTCTTCTCTGGACTTTCTCCAATTTGTCCACATCTTTCCTGAAATGTGGCACCTAGAACTGGACACAATACTCCAGTTGAGGCCAAATCAGCGCAGAGTAGAGCAGAAAAATAACTTCTTGTGTCTTGCTTACAACGCTCCTGCTAATACATCCCAGAATCATGTTTGCTTTTTTTGCAACAGTGTTACACTGTTGATTCATATTTAGCTTGTGATCCGCTATGATCCCCAGATCTCTTTCTGCAGTACTCCTTCCTAGGCAGTCATTTCCCATTTTGTATGTGTGCAACTGATTGTTCCTTCCTAAATGGAGTACTTTGCATTTCTCCTTATTGAATTTCATCTTATTTACTTCAGACCATTTCTCCAATTTATCCAGATCATTTTGAATTTTAATCCTATCCTCCAAAGCACCTGGAACCCCTATCAGCTTGGTATCATCCGCAAACTTTATAAGTGTACTCTCTATGTCATTATCTAAATCATTGATGAAAATGTTGAACAGAACTGGATCCCAGACCGATTCTTGTGTGACCCGACTTGATATGCCTTTCCAGCTTGACTGTGAACCCCTGATTACTCTCTGGGAACTGTTTTCCAAACAGTTATATACCCACTTTATAGTAGCTCCACCTAGGTTGTATTTCCCTAATTTGTTTATGAGAAGGTCATGCAAGACAGTATCAAAAGTCTTACTAAAGTCAATATATACTACATCTACTACTTCCTCCCTATCCACAGGGACTTGATACCCTGTCAAAGAGAGCGATTAGGTTGGTTTGATATGATTTAGTTCTTGACAAATCCATGGTGACTACTACTAATCTCCTTATTATCTTCTAGGCATTTGCAAATTGATTGCCTAATTATTTGTGCCATTATCTTTCCAGATACTGAAGTTAAGATGACTGGTCTGTAGTTCCCTGGGTTGTCATTATTCCCCTTTTTATAGATAGGCATGATATTTGCCCTTTTTCCAGTCCTCTAGAATCTCTCCCATCTTCCATGACTTTTCTAAGATAATTGCTAATGGCTCAGATATCTCCTCAGTTAGCTCCTTGAGTATTCTAGGATGTATTTCATCAGGCCATGGTGACTTGAAGACATTTAACTTTTCTAAGTAATTTTTAACTTTTTCTTTCCCTATTTTAGCCTCAAATCCTACCTCATTTTCATTGTTGTTCACTATGTTAGACATCCAATCATTACTAAACTTTTCGGTGAATACTGAAACAAAAAAGTTGGTTAGCACTTCTGCCATTTCCACATTTTCTGTTATTGTTCCTCTTCTCCCCCCCCCCCATCCCTGCCAATTGAGTAATGGGCCTACCACGTCCTTGGTCATCTTCTTGCTTCTAATGTATTTGTAGAATTTTTTCTTGTTACCCTTTATGTCTCTAGCTAGTTTAATCTCATTTTGTGCTTTGGCCTTTCTAATTTTATCCCTACCTGCTTGTGTTGTTTGTTTATATTCATCCTTTGTAATTTTACCTAGGTTCCACTTTTTGTAGGACTTTTTCTTGAGTTTCAGATGATTGAAGATCTCCTGGTTAAGCCAGGGTGGTCTCTTTCCTACACATAGTTTGCTCTTGTGCCCTTAATAATGTCTCCTTGAAAAATTGTCTATTCTCTTGAACTGTTTCCCCTTGTAGTCTTGCTTCCTATGGGATCTTACCTACCAACTCCCTGAGTTTGCTAACGTCTTCCCTTTTGAAATCCATTATATTTATTGTTCTGTTTTCCCTCCTACCATTCCTTAGAATTATGAACTCTGTCATTTCATGATCAATTTCACCCAAGTTGCCTTCCACTTTCAAATTTTCAGTCAGTTCCTCCTGATTTATCAAAATCAAATCTAGAGCAGCCTCCCCCCGAGTAGCTTTCGCCACCTTCTGAAATAAAAAATGATCTCAAATACATTCCAAGAACTTGTTGGCTAATCTGTGCCCTGCTGTGTTATTTTCCCAACAAATGTCTGGGTAGTTGAAGTCCCCCATCGCCACCAAGTCCTATGCTTTGGATGATTTTGTTAATTGTTTAAAAAAAGCCTCATCCACTACCTCTTCCTGGTTTGGTGGTCTGTAGTAGACCCCTACCATGACATCACCCTTGTTTATTACCCCTTTTATCCTTACCAAGAGACTTTCAACAAGTCTGTCTCCTATTTCCATCTCAACCTCAGTCCAAGTGTATACATCTTTGATATATGAGGCAACCCTGCCTCCCTTTTTTCCCTGCCTGTCCTTTCTGAGCAAGCTGTACCCTTCTATACCAATATTCTAGTCATGTGTATTAGCCCACCAAGTCTATGATGCCAACTGTGTCATAGCTGTGTTTATTAACTAGAATTTGTAGTTCTTCCTGCTTATTCCCCAAACTTCTCGAATTAGTATACAGACATCTAAGTTACGGTACTGATTTGATTTCCCCTCTGTGTTCTCTCTTCTCCCTGTTATAATGGCCCATGATTCTCCCAACTTCTGACCCTTCTCCCAGGTCTCCACGTTTTTGACTTACCTGTGTGCTTTTGTCTTCCTCCCCCCATCAAACCTAGTTTAAAGCCCTCCTCACTAGGTTAGCCAGTCTGTATCCAAAGATGCTCTTCCCATTCCTCAATAGGTGGACCGCATCTCTGCTCAGCAGGCTTTCTTCCCGGAACAGCATCCCGTGGTCCAGGAAGCCAAAAGCCCTCCTGGCAACAGCATCTGCGCAGACATTCATTCACCTCCAGGATGCATCTGTCTCTGCCTCAGCCCCTGCCCTTGACTGGAAGGATCAAAGAGAACACCACCTGCACCCCAAACTCCTTCACCCTTACTCCCAGAGCCCTGTCATCACTTCTGATCTGTTCAGGGTCATCCTTTGCAGTATCACTAGTGCTCACAGGGATGAGCAGCATGGGGTAATATCAGAGGGCTGGATGATCCTTGACAGTCCCTCTGTAATATCTCAAATACTGGTCCCTGGCAGGCAGCATACCTCCCAGGATGCCATGTCAGGGTGAAAGATGGGTGCCTCTGTCCCCCTCAGAAAAGAGTCCCCATCCACCACTACCATACATTTCCTCCCAGCCTTGGGGACACAGCGCTTCTCCTCCTCCACCTTTGGAGGCAATTTCTCATCACTTGTTGCCAGGGCAGCATAACGGTTCTTCATCACGATGGTTGGTAGGTTCAGAGTAGGGGTGGAGCAATGTCTGCTGCCATAAGTATCCAGTATCCAGTTTCCTCCCTGGGACAGAGCCATATCCTCCTCCCCCGGTGGTGTAACGGCAATCCTCTGTAGCTGGATAGCATCCTTAGCCTTGGATGTCTCCACGTGAATACTCTCTATGAATTCCTTGTGGTCACAGGTGCTCCTCAGCCTGGCCACCTCCTCCTATAGCTCTTCCAGCTGCTTCCTGAGAGATTCCCCCTGCAGGCCCCTTTCACACAGCGGACCCTCTCCCAGCCTGGCTTTCTGTGAGTGGGAAATGCAGGCCACGGTCTCTGCAAATCCAAACCAGGATTTGGGTAGCGGCATCCATGGTTAGGTTGTCTGTCTGGATACAGGCACAGATGGAGGAGACAGGAGCAGCGTTGGCACTGGTGATGCGGCCCTTCCTAACCATAACAATTATATTATGACTCCCTCTTACAAACTCTATCTTAAACTCTGCTGTTTGCGATCCTCCATTCACTAGCTTCCCTTAGTCGCTTAGCTTCTGGCTTTTAAGGCCTTCTCTCCTAGGTCAGCACTCATTAATCACACAGGGGAAGGGTGATCACAAGGCTGATGGCAAAAGTCCAAACAGTCCCCAAACACACAATCCCAACTGACCCTGTAACTTTAAATAACCCAAAAGCATAGGTTCTGACTTTTACTTTTCCCTGGGGGTGCTCCACCCTGAGGTCCAGCTCCCATTGCCCCACTCTCTTCCCAAGGCTCCACCCCTGCTCTGCCCCTCCCCCAAGGCCCTGCTCTCACCCCACCTCTTTCCCCAAGGCCTACCCTCACTCCTCCTCTTCCTACCCTCACTCCGCCTCTTCCCGCTCCCACTCTGCCCCCTCCCTGAGGCCCCAACCTGCACACCACTCGCTGGTTTCTGCCCTCCCCCAAGTTCCTCCCTGAGCCACCAAACAGGTATTTGGTGGCATCACCTATCAGCTGTTTGGCTGCATCCCTGATCAGCTGTTTGACAGTGCCCCTGATTAGCTGATCAGGGGTGCTGCCAAAAAGCTGTAGCTGGTGGGTGCTGAGCACCCATTATTTTTTTTCCATGGGTGCTCCAGCCCTGGAGTACCACGGAGTCTGTGCCTATGCCCGAAAGAGAGAGAAAACCACAAACAATCAAAAACCAATCAGCAATACTAGCTCACTCACCCCTAAGATTAGTACTCACACCTTGTTCATTCAGCAGGGAGATCTCCTTCTCTCCCTCTCAAACTCCCGTTTGCTGTTCCCCCCTTTGCTAGCTCCCCACTGACTTGCTAGCTCCTCACTTGAAGTCTTACTGAATATGGGCCTCAGACAGAAGTTACTTTTGTAGAATTCTATACAGCGAAGAATTTAAGGCGATTAGAAATCAATATTTTTCTTTTAATACATGTTCATCTGTAATTGGATGATAAAAATGTTGGTAGGAGAGTAATGAAAATAGTAAGAAAAGAAGCTGATTAGAACATTCCTTTATCCCCAAAGGAAATAGTAAGTGCAGCACCCTTCAGATATAATTGTTTCTAAAATAGCAGGTAGAAGGCTTGCTACTGCTCTCATTGAAGTCAATGGCATCAAACCCATAATGGATACAAAAATAAAAGGAGAGTAAGTAGTGAAAAGGCAGTCATAGCAAATACTACTAACTCATGCACTTTACAGCAAAAAAGAGGCAATCTTTCAAACTAGCATTCAACCTACTACATCAATTAATCTAGCCCTACTGCCAAAGCAGGATTTTGGATTAGATTCAGTAATTGTTTCTTTAGAGTAGGAGCAGCCTACTGATGAGCAATACATAACATTGTCACATAAGGGAAAACGACAATTTCTTTGTATAGTGTAAAGATATTGGACAGAGAAAAAATTATTCAGAAAAAACAGAAATAGTTCAGAATTTCATAATGCTTCAAGGGAAAAAAATATTGTAAGGAATTGTAAAATTCATTAAAGAGACCTATGTATTTCCCAAAGGATACAACAGCCATATGTACTGTGGAATAAATACCATTCACTAAGCAACCAGAAGATGGCATAAATGCAGCGAGCCTGATGTGAGGAAGGTTCAGATGCTATTATACGTTACAAGGATCAGACAGTGAGATTGCATCTAGAATACTGTGTTCAATTCTGGGAACCTCACCAAACGACATAGACCCATTCAGAGAAGAGCAACAAAAATGGTTAGAGAAAGATGAATTTGTGAGAAAAGATTAAAAAAGCGAACTCTCTATGGCTAGGTTAAGCAATGATGAAGAGAGGATATAGCTATCTACAGATATTTGAAGGATATAAATAGCAAGAAAGGAGAGAGATAATTTGAGAGGGATAGAAGTAATGGAGTTTAGATTGTATATCAAGAGAAGCATTCTGTCAATGAGGTCTATTTGTTTTATTTTATTTAGCGTGTGCATAGTTGTCTAGCCAAGCGATGGCATCTTCAGTGGCGTGATGCAGTTCTTCTAGGCCACCGCTGAGCCTAGTCAGCAGGCATTCATCGACAATGTGCGTCATTGTCTGTGTTGCGCTGGAGCTGGACAAAGGGCTGTCACATAGGCCCCAGTGATACTGGTTGGCTGCACAGAGTCCTTGCCTAGTCCAGAACCTGTTCAACAGGGACCATTGGCTACGGAGCAGGTCAAAACCAGGCGGGCAAATTGTGGGGTCGGCGACGAGGGATTATAACTGATATCCATTCCTCTCACCAGAGTGTTTCTGCCCTAACATCCTGGGGTGGCGGATGAAACCATAATGGATAACGTGACAGCAAATATGTGCAGCTGGTGGTTTAAAAAGATCATTGTGCAGTGGCAGACTTGAGTTGGCATGTACTTTCTCCAGTAACTTGCCAGTGGCAACCTCTTGTCTGATATGAGGAGGAGCAATATTGCTCAGAACTGGAAATCATGGGAGTGAAGTAGGACGCAGGGTGCTGGAAATGATGCGTATGGTGGCATGTAACTGTGTATCCACCAGTTTGGTGTGTGACGATCGACTCCATACTGGTGCGCAGTACACTGCCACCAAATACGAACACGAGCACTCCATGACGAACCTGCTAGTTTGCTAAGAAGATTGTTGCGCGTCTTAACTTTAGCTGCTGTCTTCTTCAGGTGGGCATGGTAACTCAGTGTGCAGTCTAAGGTCATGCCTAAATAGACCGGTTCTTCTTCATGCTTCACCTTCTGACCATTCAGATAAACATTCAGTTCTCGGGTTGTGCTGGCGTAAAGATGGAACAAACTGGAGACTGTTTTTATGATGCTTGGCTGGAGATGCCAAGTCTTACAGTAGTCAGCTAACTTTATCATGTCCCAGTTTAAGGTGGCATCAAGCTCATGAAACGTCCAGGCCTGGGTACCACAACAGATGTCGTCTGCATAAATGAATTTTCCTGACTTCGTTGTTGGCAGGTCATTGATGTAAAAGTTGAACAGGGTTGGAGAAAGCACAGAGCCCTGGGGCAACCCATTGCTCTGTTGTATCCAAGCACTCGTTTTCTCTCCCATATGGACTCTGAACTGCCTATTGCGGAGGAACAGTTGTGCCATATCTTATCATAGGCCGCTGTTAGATCGATGAAAACAGCACCTGTTTTCAAGTTTCTCTGGGAGCTATTCTCAACAAGTGTGGTCAGCATGAATACTTGGTCGCACGTGCTATGGCTTTGGGTGAAAGCTGGCTTGGTCAGGGCTCAAAATTCTCTCCACATCAGGTAATATATGCTGTAGGACCAAGCACTCCAGTGCCTTGAAGCACACCGACAATAATGACATGGGACGATAGCTTGATGCTTGACTTGGCTCCCTTCCAGGCTTTAAGGAGGCCAATGACTTTTGCCGGGCACCATATTTTCGGTAGCCTACCTTCACTGATGACACTGATGAAGAATTTCACAAGCCGAAGCCAAGCATGGGGGCCAAGGTTCTTCAAGAATTCTATTATTATTTTCAGGAATGAGGTCTATTATCATGTGAAATAGATTCCCAAGGTAAGGGCAGGAAGTGCCGGCACTTCAATATATATATATATGTATTTTTTTAAAAGACAAAACAGTAGACATTTAATCCTGGATGTCAGTGGAAGATGGAATAATTGAACTGCCAGGTCTTTTATATCTCTAATCTCTATGATTCTATGAAGAGAGGAAAGAACTGGTACTTGTGGTGGTCAAGAGCCTGTATTCAACAATTTTATGTATTATTTGTATTGTGGTATCTCCAGTCATGGATCAAGACCTCATTGTAGTAGGTGGTGTACAAACACAGAACAAAAAAAGAGCTTGCCCCCAAAAGTTTACGATCTATTATTAGAATATTATGTAGTACAATGGTAGGAACCTGCTGTAGCCTGCTACAGTCTGTTCTGCTCCCCACCCCCAGCCTACTTTGATGATGGAGGACGACCTCTGCAACTACACACCATATCCATATACAGTATTGGTGACAAGTTTTGGAGAATGAATGAAACTGGTGAATTTTGAAGTTTCCTGAAAACTGTAAAAGAATATCACTTTCTGCCAATGCAAGGGGGTTTTCCCCACCAAACGGAAATTCAACTTTATCTCAATGGGAAGTGTGGGGCAGGAGGGAGTTGGAACCTGTAGTTCAATGGGAAAATTGGTGATTGCTGTAGGGAATTTCAACAGGTGGTTCTTGTCCTCATGACAAGCAGCACTTACTCTTGGAAAGAGAACATTTGGACAGCAAAAGAGTTTGTGCAGGCATGTCAGGAGACAAGCTCTTTGAAAACTTCACTGAAACATTAATTAAGAATGTTAATATAAACCCATGTTCTTGCAAGTTCCCATCCCGTTATTACATTCTGTGTCTAGAATTTGTGCCTGCATTACCATAACATTGTTGCCAGCAAAGTTTATCTCACATCATCCCTTATGAAGTGGTCAGGATTAGACTCCTGCTTCTTTAGTCCTGGAGCCCCACAACAAATAGCTGAGAATTCTGGGAAGAAAAAGAAGCTGGGGATTCTACCACTAGAAAATGTAGAGTAGAATTATATCTCCTAATATCTTTATTTGTACTTACATCCACTATCACACTATACATATTATAGCCTGGTCTCTTGGTTTGTGTACCAAATTAGAAGATTAATGAGCAGAACTTGTGGTTAAAGTATGGACTAGGAATCAGGAAATCTGGGTTCTGTCCCTGACTCGAACACCTACCTTTTGTAAGAACATGGACAAATCACTTAATCTTATGCCCCATCTGTAAAATAGGGATAATAATGTGCTCTCGCATTCTTTGTCTTGCCTGTTTAGATTATAAGCTCTACAAAGCATAGATTTTCTTTTACCACGTCTGTTGGAGCTGAGCAAAAAAAAAATCCATCCTGTTTGAAATTCCAATATGTTGACATTTTTAAATCACAAATTGGGCTGAAAGTCAAAATATTTCAAGGAATATTTCAAGGAATGAAAAGTTCTAAGAAAAAATCCATTTAGAAATGTCAAAGCCAAACACTTCGCTCTGTGGAACAGAATTGTAAGATTTAGTTTTGAGGAAGGTCAACAGTAAACTGTATTTCCCTATAGTGCTGCACTGCCTCATAAGAATTATAGTTCTGGGTGCCTCTTGCCCCCTTATCTCCTATGGGCTGGGCTCTCTGGTTAAACTAAATCTGCCATGATGCACTGTAGCCGTATGACTCCCATGGGTCAATCAGAGAGGAGATCATGTTGCGTGCCATAGGAAATGTAGTCCAGTGAGGGAGTCCCTCCCATAAGGGAGAATAGTGGCATGAAGCACCTGGAACTACAAGTCTCATTGAAACAATGCAGCACTATAGAGAACTACAGTTCAACAAACCAAAATACTTCAATTCGGGTCAAATGTACCTGAAATGAAAATATTTTGATTGGATTTCCATCAGGAAATTGAAAAATGTCAGCAAGATCAAAACTACATTTTCTGTCAAAAAAATCATTAGAATGGAAAATTCCCAATCAACTCTAATGTTTACATAGAGTGCTAAGTACAATGGGACCCCCATTCTTGGTTGATATCTTTAGTGCTACTGTGATTAATAAAATAATTCATTTTACCAAAAAATGAAGCATTGTTAGTAATTAGCTTTCAGAATCATAGTCTAGGCAGTAGCCTGTTACTGGCTTAGTATTGCAGTTTTTAAGGCTATGTAACAATGGCATTTGCTAGTTACATTAACCATTGATATTATAAGGGTGACAACTGAATGAAGAATAAAGATTTAATGAACGTTAATGTTGGAAGATACTCTTCCCATATACAAGAGCTGCAAATGCAATGTTTATTTCACAAAGAAAGAAGTAGTTCCCATTTCTTTGTTTAAATTGCATAGGAATGGCAATCCTGTAGATAATTGGGCACAATTGATAGTAAAGTGTCTCTAAATCTGAGATAACTTTGTGCCTCTTGCTTTTCAGTTGTTTTGGCCGGAATTATTTATGAAGAACTCTTCATCTCCATCTTGATGCCTTATATGTAAATATCAATTACATAGTTTAATATTTAAAAATATAAAAATCGAATGAATCCCATAGTTTCATCCTAGTTAAAATGCACACAAATGAAACAGCTTATTGAGACCATACAAATTGATAAGTGCATTGCAAAACTTACAAATGACACATACATCTACAGAAACAGGTCAATGTGTTTTCTGTACTCACTGTAAAAGAAAATAATATACTTCACTTATGATAGAGAAAATTAACTCCCAGTCAGACACCTAGGGCAATTTGAAGTAATTTGATTAAGAATCATGATTTGAAAGTAAGTGACATTCTCAATGTAGCTGTACATGCTTGGTGAATAAACTAATCAGAAGGAGAAGCTGAGTCATAAGAAAAAGCAGTCATAAAAGAAAATTAAACATTAACTTTTCTCCAGAGCCTCTGAAAGAAGTTATCAAAATCATTTCTAGATGTCAACAAGCTCATTTCAGCACCTTAGGTATTATTGTCACCACTAAGCTGTAAAACTGAAAGCTGTAAGTTCTTTTAAAAGATTGGAATACACAGAAAAATATATAGAAATGAAAGTTCATTCGATTCAAAATGATAGTTGTCTGCTTGATCCAAATTCTGTAAAAGGTGTCCCAGCCAGCCATCTTATTCTCCTTAAAGAGAGAGGGCAACTTGTCCGGTAGTCTTAGCACAGGACCCAGAGCAAGGAATTCCTCAATTTTATTCCAAACTCTGTCTCAGACTTACTGTGAGATAAGGAAGGTCACATGAAGTCAGGGGAGTTACATCAGGAGTGAATTTGGCCCACTATGTTTCAATATGTGTCTGTTTCCCATCTGTTAAATGTGGATAATATGTACTTAAATACGTAATGTAGGTATTGGGAGAATGAAT
Organism: Chrysemys picta bellii; assembly: GCF_011386835.1. Classification (NCBI taxonomy): domain Eukaryota; kingdom Metazoa; phylum Chordata; order Testudines; family Emydidae; genus Chrysemys; species Chrysemys picta. The sequence continues at coordinate 195,055,849 of NC_088791.1, forward strand.
TACCTGAAGTGTATAAAGTGCATTATATAGTAAATGATTACACTGCTCTACAGCCAAAATGCTTCTGAAATAAATGTAGTCAAATTTTACTAATTCTGGGTCACTGAGAATGAAAACGATGCTTAAAATTGTTGATTGGCTCTAGTTTTCAAGATATGCTATTGGGTCAGTATATACGACCCTTGACTTGGGAATGGCGGAGGATAAGTGAGTTATAAAGGGAAGGGATCTCAATTTAAACCAGAAATGATTAAAATACATCTTTGACTGGATCTATGAATAAATCTATGACTGGGTTTGGACAGTACTTGCTTTTTAGGCAAAACTGTGCATTATCCAAACATTCCATCAGCTATATGCCCAGTACCCCACGGAGAAGGACTGCCGGTTCCTGATGCACCAGAATCATTCTCACTTGAGTCAGACGAGGAAGAGGAAGAGGATGAAACTTCTGGTCCTGAACCATCAATGTCACAGGACCCACATTTTCTCCCATCCTCCTCCTCTGAACCACACCTCATAGCACAAGGTGAACTGAATGACCTTGTCAGGGATTTGGAAGTACCCAAGAGTAAGGCAGAGCTGTTGGGAGCAGGGCTCCAGACTATAGCAGTGGAATCTCCTGGCAAGTGATGTTAGGGTTTCCATGTTCCGTAACCGTCAAAAGGATCTTGTCCCATTCTTCTTCATGGAAGGTGATCTTGTAGCCTGCAACAACATCGATGGTGTGATGGCAGCCCTCAACATCGTTCACGATCCAGATGAGTGGAGACTGTTCATTCATTCATCGAAGACGAGTCTTAAAGCTGTTTTACTGCATAATGGCAATGTTTTGCCATCAATTCCAGTTGGTCATGCAGTCCATATGAAGGAAACCTATGACAACATGAAACAACTTATTTGGCGGGGGAAGCGCTGGGAGGGAGGGAGGAAGGGAAGGGGAGAAGACGGAGAAGAGGAACTTGTGCAATGCTTCCTTGTAAAGTAAGCCAAACGACGTTATAAGGGAGCATTGCACAACTTTAAATGAGTATGTTCCCTAATGGAGCAGCAACATAACTTCAAAACAACATTAAGCGGGAGGATGTTAAGTGAGGAGTTACTGTACTTAGTTTTGGTTTGCCACTCTCCTGTAGAATGTTCCTATAATTCAAACTTGTGCAGCACTCTTCTTCTACAGTCACTTGTTTCCTGGCATCCCCTCTTTTGGTCATCTTTCTTGTTTCCCAACCCTCCTAACATTTGGCACCATTATTGAATCTGTGTTACTTTAGAGTTGTACTGTTCCCATTGGCTTAATCCTGGGTCAGTTGACTGTATTTTAGACTTGGGCAAAATGCAAGAATTTACAGTTTACTATTCAGACATTAAAATAACATTATAGATAATTTATAGGGTACTGTTTGCCAAAGTGGTGAACATACTATCCCTTATAGTTTGCAAGTTCACTACTGTTCACCCATTAGACTCATTTATTGTTATAGCTTGGTCAGCTGCCAGTTATTCTCATAATGAAGACTGAGCCTAAATACTAACCAACATTCAGCAGTTTCAAGCACAGGAATCAGATCAGCAAGGGAACTACACTGGGAGTTCTCAGGATATGTGTGTAGCCAAGGCAAGCAGACTGAAACCTCAATAGCTAAGGGGCAATAAAACATACTGTTCTCGTACAGCAATGGTTGTGGTGGCAAAGGACCTGTCAGAGGGGCTATTCAGAGCAGTGATGGTGTGAATTCATTCGAAAGTCCACTAGTAGTTGCTAGTGCACTGGCTGGCAAATGTGGTCATGTTGATTGATGGTGAGATAGAGGGAAGAAGGGGGCACTCAGGCCAGGTCTGGGAAGGGGAAGGCCAGAGAGGGAGTGTGTGAGGGGGAGAGAGGAGTAGTTTTTACTGAACTTTCCCAAAGGTTTAAAAAAATTAAAAGAAATCAGATTTGATTCAGTTTCAGGGATGCTCACAGAATCAGATTGGTATTTATTCTTAACTAAACCAACTTATCTATCCATGGAATGCACTGTATGCCCTACTGCGGCAATTCTGAATTTAGGCCCTGTGATGGGGTGTTCACCCTGTGATGGGGTGTTCACCCCACACAGGACTAGTCTAAGGTGGCCAGGTAGGCCTATTAACTCCACAGGCTGCACCTGGAGGGAGAACCAGGGTGCAGGGAATTGATTGCAAGCAGATTCAGCTGTGCAAGAATAGGTGGGGCCTATCAAGTAGGAAGCTGGCAACATACAGGGACTGCTGCTGAGATAGAGCAATCACTCCCTGGGAAGTGGGAGGAGGGTTTGGAGCTAGGACACCCAGAGATGGGGGGAATCAGGTAAGAAGCAGTCCAGGGAAGGAGAAGTGAGGGCTGGGAGAGTAAAGCCCAGAACTGCTGGGTTGAGGGTCCCTGGACTCAGTATTTTCCCCAGGAATTGAAATCAGGGTGTGTGTTCAAATTTATGGGGGGAAGGGGTCAGGGCCGATGAGGGGTAAGACTGTGAGGGTGAAGGTGGGCTGTATGGCACCATAGTAAAAACTGAAAAATGTTTCATTTTTATTAGATTTAACTCATGTTTTAAAATCATTACACAAAGTAAAGTTGGCTACTCAAGCCTTCTATGAAGCACTACGTCTACATCCTTGGTTTCTTATTATAATTTTGCACAACTCTGTTAATGAATTTCTTGAATGCAATGCGTTCATCTTTGGTGGCTTCTCGTGTGTCTGGTACTTCCATTCCTTCAATTGATATGCTCATTAGTTCATTCACATGATCAGGCAGAAGGCGACTTCTTTCAGAACACAAAATTCTATTCAATGATGAAAAAGAGCGCTCAACTGTAGCTGTTGTGACTGGGAGTAGCAAGAGATGAATTCCTACTTCTTTCATCCCAGGAAACAGAACACAAAGATCGGGTCGGTCGAGCCACTAGTGATGATAAAAAAGAAGTTGAAGTCAAATCTTCATTCATTCATTGTATGATATTCTACTCTGTGTTCAAATTCTCTATTCTGTCCTGAGCACATGGCAGCCCCATTGCTGGTAGTGCCTCACTCCATGCAACTTGTAGGTGTTTTATAGGACAGGGATCTGTAAAAGTTACATAGAGGTTGAGTAGAATCTAGAACTCGCTGTTGTAGATTTTTAAGAATCAAGTCTGTGTACTTTTTCAGATGTCTTAACAAACACTTCTTGTCCTCTTCACTTAAGGATTCAATATAAATGCCTTCATTAGTCAACTTGTGGACTGAAGTCTTTGCTTCTTCCTGTACTTTTTCAATGGATAGCTCTCTGATTGATGCAAATGTAGCTTCTATTGCTGGACAAAGATCTACTGCTGTTGTAGCAGATGCCTGGATGGCATTGTTTAATGACCCAACTGGTTTCAACAGTAGACTTACGAGAGAGAGAATGGCAATAGTCTTCTCTGAACGTAGTAGCAAAAGTAATCCACCAGCCTCACTACTTAGATCCATCCCATCTTGGTAGATACTTTCCAAAGCCAGTAATAACGGCAGGAGTAATTTTAAGACAACAGCCAAGGATCGCTCATGAGAAAGCCAGAGGGTTTTCCCAGGTTGGACTAATTTGAATTTCAGTCCCAGTGTATCTTCTATATTTTCCAAGATATTCAGTATTTTTGGATTCTTGCTGAAAAAAAGAACACAATGAAGACATTAAATGCATAGATTTTTATGTCTTTTGAAGAGTCTGCAGCGCGTACTAGCACTAGTTGGAGTAGTTGGCCTCTGCAGTGTGTATAGGAGAGATTAGGGTTACACTTTTCTCTGAGCAAAGCTTGTACTCCACCATGTCTTCCAGAGACTTTTGCAACTCCATCAAATGCACAAGCAACCATCTGTTTGGGGTCCAATTGACAAGCATTTAACTCTTCTAAGATGTGGGTGGTCACAGATGCAGCCAATGTGTCTTCTATAACTTGAACATCTAGAAACGCACCTACTAGCCTACCACTGACATCAAGATAACATACACAGTGATTTAATACTTAATGTTCATTTGCATCGGTGCATTCATCAGCCATGTATGCAAATTTTTTAAATGTGGTGAGAGAGTTCTTCACTTTTTCAACTGTTGAGTCTTTCACTGTTGCACCACATGCTTCTAGCCAGTCAGTTGAGTTTCTTGCAGAAAGATAGTGAGCATTTGCTGGTCTTGTTCGGAACCAGTGTTCAACTTCAGGATGAACAAGTGACAATGCCCTTAACATTGGCCTCCAGTTTGTAGTGTGTGGTATTTCTTGTTTAAATAGAAAGTATGTTTCCACAGCCATGTTTGTTCGCATGAACTGTGTTGTGTCTCCAGCATTCTTAAGAGCCTCATTAACACTCATCGGTGTTGTCTTTGGTCAGTGGAGACTCAGAGTCCAGAGGTGCTTTCACATGAGTTCACCTCCCAGTTCGGGGGCAAGAAGGCACCTTGCTCATTCCTCCAGCTGCTCACTGTTCGCTCTGGCCACTGTTGTTCATTGTGCCACCGTTCACTCCATCGCTCTGTTGCCAATGGCCCTGCATCATCACCTTCTGCTGCCACCTGCCACTGTGACCTCTGTGAGTTGGTCTCTTGAGGTTCCACCCAGTTCTCAGTGATTTCAGCTGAGCTCTCAATGGGGGAACCTCACTGCTAGTGCAGACTGGACCGTCTCTTCCACAGAAACACTGTCCCACAGCAGATCTAAGCACTTAGACCTGATTATCAGTGATTTCAGCTGTAGTGGTCACGTAACAAAACAAGAAACTAACATAATCAGCTCTGTCATTAAACAGTGGAGAAGGGCCGGTCAAATAGTACTTGTGACTCAGGCAGACCATCAAGCAAAGCACATGTCCAACCCTCTCTCTTGATGCCCTCAATCAGCACAGGATAAGTACAGTTCTACTGCCTTTTATTCATACAATAAGAATAACAATATTTCATTCTCCCTCCCCCCCGCCCCACCCCTGCATTCAAGTGATTTGTAACCCAACCCCAGCCAAAATCTATCACTTGGGCAACACAGCTCTGTTTGATAGGTACCTAGGTAGATTAGGTGTGAATGTAAATACAATCTGGTCCTGAAGCCTTTCCCCTCAGCCCCCAGCTCACCATTAGCTGTCAGGGAGAGCTCATTTAGACTTCACTTACAAATCATAATTTGAAATTATTAGGTTGGCCACCATCACCGAAATGAATGCACTGACATTGTCCTAAAAAACAACAGCTGTATAAGGAAGCTAGTCTGTTTCATACTTTTCAAATCTATTATACTTTTTCAGATACACGTATTTTATCATACACTTTATATGCTTTTAAAGTGTGTATTAATGTTTCAATTTCAATTCAAATGTCCAAACAATCACTAAATTGGCAACAATGCATGTAACTAGTTCACAAAACTGGGGGGGGCGTTGTTGGAAAAATTCAGGGGGGGTGTACACCCCCCCTGGGGGTTGTAGGGAAATCCTTGCCTGGACTGGAACCTGGAGTAGAGGATGGGCCCAGGTTCCCCTACCAGCCACTGAAGGAGTGGCACCTGAGGTGGTGAATGGGAAGACTGCCTAGGACAGCTGAAGGAAAGACTTTGATATACCCCAGAAGGAGGAACACTGAATGACCTGGCTGAAGGGACCGTCCCATCACAGTCCCCAATTCAGGAAACCCCGTAAGCACATGCTTAACATTAAACATGTACTTACTATGTTGCTTTGACTTCAATGGGACTTGAGCATGCACTTAAAGTTCAGAGGTTTAAGTTCACATCCCTATGTTTTCCTGAATTAGGCCTTAGCTAGAAACAAAGAGCTCAGTTCTGCCAGGTTGACTTCAGTTGGTCCTGACAGGACTCAGCAGTGCCCATCAAAAGCTCTCAGTATCTTACAGGATCAAAGCCAGAAAGAGAGAAATTCCACAGCAGTTGTGGGTGTGCATGCAGCAGTGGGGTGGAGGAAGTGTGATTTAGTCCAAAGGAGAAGTCTTCTATTTCTTAAACAGCCCGGGGAATAGACAGGTTAGGAACATTCTGTGATGCTGACCCCTCTAGTTTTCTTAAACTTTGAAAAAGTAATTCTGGAGTTTATTGGAGCAGCATGTTAAAAGCACAATAGGATCTACTTCATAGTCTCTCTTTTGAAGCAATACATTATTCAGCCTTAGATTACAAAGAGTTGCACAGTCAGTGCCCTGGAGGTTTTTGGAATGGGCACCACAGTCAAGGTCACTGCTTTCACATCTTTACAACAAAGTTAGGTCTCAAATATCAGCCACTTTCTGTTTAAATCTTTTATTTTTCTTAACTAGAACTAAGAGAAGTATATCATGGATGCTCATAGAGTTCTCTAAACTATCTCACACATTCCTCTGTAAAAAAAAATTCAGACTGTTAAACCCTGATTCAGCAAAGTGCGTGTTTATGTCCATCTCTGTTCACCAAAGCATTGGAGTATATGGTTAAATGGTATTGACCTCACTGAGAGTTAAGCATGTGTTTAAAAGCTTTGCTGAACAGGAAAGGACTTAAGCACATGTTGACGATCAAGTTCATGCTCAAGTATTTTGCTGAATTGAGATCTTAGTCAATTGAACAAGACATATAACTCAGTTGTGCAGCCTTTTCTCAATTTCGAGAGCACTTACTCACCCAATAAGTCCCCATATGAAGAAAGCTTGCACAATTGGGCTTATTGTGATCAGACAATATAAATATTCATCATATTTCTCTCCGTTGCCATATGGCAACTGAGAAGTCGGGAGGCTAGATTTTGCTCTGTTAAGCAAGTAAAAATCTAGAGTAACTCCATTAAAATCAGGTGAGTCATAACCTGAATTTACATTAAGGTAAATTGTTACTGAATCTTGTCCAAGCTCAGCTTTTTTGGGTAAGTAAACAACAAATGAAAAGCAAAGGCAAGAGGACTGTGAACATAAGCTGTAGACCACAAAGACAGGAACAGGACTCATGGGGGATTTTAACCATCCAGAGAGCTGCTGGGTAGGAAATACAGATAAACAGGCATAATCAGAAAGATTTCTAAATTGCATAGAGTAGAGACAACTTGTTGTCCAGAAATTAGAGACTTCAGCCAGAGGAGAAGCCATCCTAGATCTTCTATCTCCTGTCAGGGAGGCATTGATAGAAGCTAACAGGTGAGCTTGGAACCAATGACCTCAAATATTTGAATTCAACATAGTAAGGAATGGGAGTCATAGAATGCAGCAATACAAGGACATTCAGTTACAGGCTAGGTCTACACTACCCACCTGAATCGGCGGGTAGAAATCGACCTCTCAGGGATCGATTTATCGCGTCCCGTTGGGACGCGACAATCGATCCCCGAATCGACGCTCTTACTCCACCAGCGGAGGTGGGAGTAAGCGCCGTCGACAGAAAGCCGCAGAAGTAGATTTTGCCGCCGTCCTCACAGCGGGGTAAGTCGGCTGCGATACGTCGAATTCAGCTACGCTATTCACGTAGCTGAATTTGCGTATCTTAAATCGACTCCCCCCTGTAGTGTAGATGTACCCTCAGAAAAGTAAATTTGGGGGAATTAAGTCAGCTACGGATTAAGATGCAATGGGAGTAAGAATTAAAATCTACTACTGTGGAGAAAGGATTGAGAATTTTGAAAGGCATATGGCACAATATTTCAACAGTGCCACAAATATATGTAGCATTGGACAGGTATAGGTCAATGCCGAACAGATAGGTGCCTGTCCTGAAAGGCATTGTTTCAACTGGATAATGATATTCTTCACTTCTTGGATTAACCTGTTGTGTAGTGTTGCACTATGAGATTAAAAAGTCAGTTTGTTTCATCCTGCACATGGTGTTATTTTAGTGGGGGGGTGAAACACTTTGGAATCCTTCTGGAGGAAAAATGCAGTCTAAATCTGTAGTAAGTTATTATGAAATTCTGTCAGCTGCTGTGCTCGGAAAAATGAGTTTTGGCATGGTATAAGTAGAGAATTAGGAAAGAGCTGTTGTACACACACGCACACTTGCTGAGAGTACATATCAGTAACTTTGAGGAAAAGAAGAAAAAATTGTAGGAATGTTGCAATTACCAAAGCATTAAACTCAGAATCAAAGTTAAAAGGATCCCAAACCTCTGAAAGTATGAAAATGCCCTGTTAAAGGCATCCAAACAACCTTACCTTTACCCAAGTGGTGGTGCCCTGAGCAAGGAAACCAAAATCCGAGACAACTTTATCCACCCGTTACAAAGATGTTCATCCCACCAGTGACGTCAGACTCTGTATAATGGACTTTGTAAAGCATTCCAGAATGTGTGGTCATGTTCTTGAAAGGCTTTCTGACACCTGCTCTCAACCTTAACTCTTGCATTATCTAAGGTGGGTTTTTTTGTCTGGAAACTTCCTTCCTTTTTTTTTTTTTTTTTAATATCAGTGAAACATTCATGTTACCCCCTGGCAGGGGGCATGAGAAGGGCAGAGTCCTGCTGCATGGATGCCAGAGAGCATCAGGATATAGCAGGATAGGTGGTGTAGAAGTGCTTTGTTGTCCAACATTTCCTGCCTTAGGCCAGAAGTATCATGATGAGGAGAGGGAAATGGTTCTTCACTCCCCAGACCCCCTCCTCCTTTCAACACAAAGGGTCTTACTGGGCAGGTCAGCCATTCAGTGAGCCTAACTGATATCTTCAGCCACAACAAACATAGGTGCTTCTTTCCAGCCCATCCTTTACATTCCACACACCATGCTCTCCGCTCTGGTCTCCACCTTCTTTCACTCCCCTCCAGGTTCCTCTCTCTCCATTTTCCACTTTCTCCCCATCAGCCTCTTGGGATTTCATCTCTTTTTCTCCAGAATTGTAGACAATCCTAGCAAACAGGTGAGATACTTCCCAGGACAGTGAACCTAGTCTGTCTTCCTTGATGCCTTCCTGTTCGATGTGACTTCTGTCCATAAGGATCAAGAGTCAAAAATACTTCTTTCCTTGGAAAAAATGCCTCATGATTTAAAACTGTCCTAAGTAGTCATATCAGACTATAACATCCGAGGTTCTGAAAACCTACCAGTGATGGGAATATGAGGCCCCACCAAAAGCATAATGCTAGAGAAGAAATTAAAACACAGGCAGTTTGTGATGAAGCAGCAAAAAAACCAACAAAAAACACCTTTAATCAAGTACATTCCAAATGTTCAGGGGGATAAAAAAACCTCTTTGTGCTTTAGTGTCCCCATGTGGAAACAAATCAACTTTTACCTGAAGTAATGAAGGGGGGGGGCTTGAAAATATAGGGCTTATAATGGGTGTCTAGACTCAACTTTAAGGAATTACTCCCAACACCTGTGTATTGCTGCACATGTCCAGAAACAAGATGGCCATACCCACCTCCATTCAGCAGCACATTCCACCACATTTTCTGTTATTTGTTTTACTGCACCCAAAAGTGTGCTAGGCATATTACAGACATATAATTAGACAGTTCTCTGCCCTTGTATGTGTTTTATTGTGAGGTATCTCAAAAGAAGTAGGACTGGGGCATGGTTTTTATAGAAGAAAACACTGACCACAAAGAGTAAATTAAAGTAATAGTTTAAAAAATGAACTGCTAATTCAACCACATCTTCAATGGAAAATTCATATTACAGCAAAAGCACAAGCATATTTCTCTCTCTTTTGTGAGTTTAACTTGGAACGCCACACAGTTTTTATTTTGGACTGAAAGCAGAGAATTCTGGAGTGAGAATTTCTAGCATCTGCTTTGCTGTGGCAGCTGTACAGTGAAAAAATGGCATTTTTGTTAAAAATTCATTAGTTAGCTCAGATGTTTGGCTTGAATTTTCTGATCCTTGATCTTCATGTTGCAGCTGAAAAAAATGATCAATATACTGACATTTATTTTTTTTCTTGGAGCAATAATTACATTTACACTTTGTTTACTGCAATACTTGAAAGATGTTTCCAGGGCTCTGTTATGATTTTTAGGTCTTTCCTTTTGCAAAAGATTACAAGATGCACAGTTTGAAATGTGATGAATTAAATAAAAAAGCACATCACAATTTAATACAACAATCGCTTTCTTTTTTCCTACCTCCCAAGCATAATCCTAACACACTGTAAACTAAGGGCCTGATCCAGCAACCATTGCAATCAATGGGAGTCTTCCAGTGACCTCCATGGCCACTGCATCAGCCACCATAAGAATGGGCAGATTTCTAGTTGCTTGACTCAGGCGAGTACTCCCATTGGCTTTAATGGGACTGTTCAGGTGAGTGGGCTTTGTCCCTATGACTATATTACAGATTGGCTAGACCCTCAGTTATTCTCTAGATTTTTAACCACTTGGACTGAGGGGTTAGTAAAACTAACTGAGCTAAAAGTTCACACTGATTATTTAACAACTTGCCTTGACATGCATTGTCAGGATTATTCTCATCAAGAGCAGTTAAAAAGTAGCCAGGACATTGTTAATAAGTAAAAGTAGCCATAAGGACAAGTTAAATATGAAAGAGGATGAAGGTGACTATTAAAGTTAAAATATTAAGTTAAAAATTAAATATTCTTCAGTGAAGGTTCTAATATCTGTTGTTTCCTTTCTGTAGTTGCAGGTAGAGGATTGTTCTTTGAACTCAAGTGTGTTTGAAGAACAAGGGTGAAATCCTGGATCCACTGAAGTCAATGGGAGATTAGCCATCAACTGGAATAGAACCAAGATACATTATAGCTACTTTTACTTTTCACCCTTAAGTTTTATTGTTGGCACAACCCCTCCCAAATAACATCTTATTATTCTTGCAAAAAACGAATAAAGTGTTTTTGTTACATACAGACTTAACACATCTTTATCAATAAAAGTACTGGAGAACTTCAGTAGCTTACTTAAAACTTCTGATTTGTGACTTTCAGAACTAAATGTGTCATGCTGGTATCATGCTGGGGGTTAATTTACAATAGCCAGTACAATTACTCTGCTAACTTGCATTCATTGTATAGCAGCAGTCTTATTAAACTCAGTTTTAGCTGAAGCCAGTTTTTCAGCCACTACAAGAAGGAGGATGCTAGTAAATAAAGGCCTCAGTGGACAAATAAGTGGAGTAGGTAATCAAGTTCACAGCTTAACATATCCATGTGAAAAATAATGGAGCGTGTTGTAATGAAAATGGAGAGTGATGTGCTACTTCACTCTTGCGATTTGCATTGTGAGCTTCTTTGGGTAGGGAACTGGTCTGCATACTCTGTCAGATGTGCCCAACAAGAAGGGAGCTAGCTCCCTGCTAAGACCTCACACAGATGGTCAGGGGGAAGTGATGAGACAGGAATGAGGTAGTAAGTTCCATTCAGATTCTTAGGTTATGCCAACAGCTATAAAAAACCTGTGGCACAGAGTCTCAGCTGATTTCAGGCTTGTGAGGTGTGGGCAGTGGGATTAAAAATAGTGGTGTAGATGTTCAGGCTCAGGCTGGAGCCTGAGAACCTGAGTCCCTCCCCAGTCATGTGGTCTCAGAGCCTGGTTCCAGCCTGACCCAAATGTCTACACTGCCGTTTTATAACTCCCCAGCCTCGTGAGCCCAAGTCAGCTGACCTGGGCCAGTCACAGCGATGCCAAAGGTCTTTCATCACAGTGTGAGACACATCCTTGGGCATGGGACACAGGAAACTTTATAAGAGCAGCTACTTGTGAGACATAATAGAATGATGCGCTGGAAACTGTGGGAACTCTGCATATTCGTATTGAATGTCTGCCATGGTAACCTTGGCTGGGGATGAATCTCTCTCTTATTTCTAGTTATGTACGATTGTTTTATTCCCCTGTCTTCTTATAACAAATACACTCTTAAACCCTCAAGAATAAAACTTTGAGGGAGAAAATTCCCCCTGAATCACTTTATAAAAATGTCTAAGACACCTAATCCACACCAATAGCATATAGATGTTGGCACACTTTTGCTGCTATATACAATTATAATGCTCAGTGCTGAGGGGGAAACATTTGAGATTAATCAACAGACTTTCATGTGCTACGCACAGGGCAGGGCCACAGTAAAGCCAGTTTTAGGTATGATATCCATGATCAATAACAAATACTCTAACAAAACGTGTTCTTGAAATGGACACAGTACAGATAATTCACCTGGGTTCAGCAACAATCTCCAGTGTTTTGGAGTCTTCCAGTGGCTCCACAACCAGTTCCTACTTGGCATCAGTTGGTGTCTAGGGCTCTGGCACTCTCAACACCCAATCTTCTTCCTTGTTAATAGGAAACCAACTCTAGAACAGATTCCTGTGCATTGTTACAGCCTCTCTTACACTTCATGAATATGAGATCGTGACTTTAGTGGCTGGGTGTAAATCCCATCAAGAAGTTATACTTATGACGATGACCTATCCATTTGTAGACATGTTCAAGTTTTGTATATGTCCTTGAGGGCTTGTGATCTGTTCTTGGTGGGAACAAATAGCTACAGAAATCACAAACCCAGACAAAGGCTAAGGTTTTATATTCTCTTCTGTTGCTTTATACCCTGTGATCTATCACAGAGTGTGCACGAGAGTGATGTGAGGGGCTCATCCAAACCCACTGAAGTCAATAGCAAGTCTTGCATCAGCATTTTGGCTGTAAATAGAAAAACAGATGACTTAAAATAGTCAAATAAGGAACCGTGCTTCAAACATGAAGGTCCCCTTTTGAAATCATCTGTAAAGGAAAATGATGCGGGGTAAGTTCTGCCTTGTCTTGCGCTAGGAAGAAGAGAGTTTGGGAGACTCTTCTCTGCTTACCTGTTGCCCAACAGTTAATTTGCATTGCACAGGAAGCAGGTAGAATGGTGACTTAGTGTTCTGAGTACTATCCTGGTGATCTAACTAAGATGCCAGGAATGGTTATTTGCCCTAAGTGTTTGTTGACTGGCATCTTGAGGTGTGGTCAAGACCCTAGCACCCTGAGACTCTACTGGCACCATAAAACAAGTGCTTGGAGTAGTGCACTCCTCTCTTTTCTGGACTGGCTGTAGGAAGGACTATCTGAAACCAAGTTAATTGAGCCATTGTGCTTGCATGTTTCCAAGGGAGACATCACAAGTCTCAAGGGAGAGGGGGGATGATGGGAGTGTATATAACTATGGTCTGAGTACATAAGCATATCTTTTGTTTTTATTTTAACCTTTAGTTCTCCTTGTGTTCCTTTGAAACCTCTGCATTTTCCTTACTCACGCTTGAAGGTGGCTGTATAGTCAAAATATCATTGCTATCTTTTTAATTTTCATTGTGTATCGTAGATAAACTTCATCACACATTGGCGTATGTACTGTATATGCATTCATAAACACATTATACTAAATTCAATTTAAGGAAAAAACCTAACGCTTAACTAAATTCCAAATCTCTCCATTTCTGAAACCCTATTAATCAATCCTAAATGAAATTGTGAATTAACAGGTATAGAAGAAATTACATTCAACATAATACTTTTCTGTCTCCATTTAATTCAACTTCTGAAATGCACCAATATTTTTCATGTGAGATTTCAAGGTTATAGTGCTCAGTACATTCTTTTATTTCCTTAGAACTGTAAACACTGATTAAATGTTTCCACCAAAAAAAAAATCAGTGTTATCTAATATATTGTAAGATCAGCTCGGGACATTGCATTAAAACAAAGGAAAGCAAGCAAGCATATATAAGTGATAAAGTTTTTTTAATTTGTTCTAGTGCTAAGATAGAATATATCCAGAGATATTTATTGTAGAGCCAGGGCCGGCTCCAGGCACCAGACCAGCAAGCAGGTGCTTGGGGCGGCCAAGGGGAAGGGGCGGCACGTCGAGCTGTTCGGTGGCAATTTGGCGGCGGGTCCCTCTTGGAGGGAAGCACCTGCCGCTGAATTCCCGCCGAAGAAGAAAGCGGCGCGGTGGAGCTGCCACCGGAGTGCCGCCAACTGCAATTGCGATCGTGGCTTTTTTTTTTTTTCCACCGCTTGGGGCAGCAAAAACCCTGGAGCCGGTCCTGTGTAGAGCCTATGTGATCTGAGAAGTAGAGGGCTGGAACAAGTTGAGTCCAGCACCTAGGTGGAACAGTCCTCTCTCTCTCTCTCTCTCCCTCATATATATATATAAAATAAAAGCTATAAAGTAGATTGAAGAAATGTAAATTGAAGAAAAATCTGGAATGTTCTATATGTTCCACTCTAATAAACTGAATGCTGATTTCTCCCTAATTTTTAATGCTAAATTAGCAGTAACTAACTACTGTGTTCATAACAAATACCAGTGGGATGTTCCCCATAATATAAAATGTTATGACATACTTGGGATTTAAATATCATTATATTAAGAGTGAAAACACTAAAACATTACCAGAGAATCAAAACGATACATAACAATCTTTTATTTGTGTAGCTGATTTATCTAGTTAGTGCAGAGACAGCATGTGTTTTCAGTGAATTGCTGCTTCTCCTCCTCCCCCCCCCCAATGCAGCAGCTGGGATAAATGAAGTCAAAGTCAAGGTCTGAATTAATGTTCCTAGGGCCACAATTAAACTAAACGAGGGCATGGAGAGGAGGCATAGTGACAGTGGCCACAGGCATTTTACCTACAGAGGTCAGGAGCAGATATACTAGCTCAATCTACTATGTGCATCAAGCTCTACTAGTCCTTGCTGCACACTTGGAAAAACTGTAGCATTCTTCTTCCAGGGCAGCTGGTTTCTTTGTCATCTTCTCTCTCTTTTTGCTGCTCAGCAGATAAGGGAAGAAGAATGCAGGACATTTTAACAAGAGGAACCTGTGGGCCCACAGCACATCACTGGCATTGACAATTAAGAATGATGGGTTATCATGTTGCTGGAGGAATACACCTGTTGAACACTTGAGTTTGGCTGGAGCTTTCTGGCCTCAGGTCCAGTTCCTAAGCCTCTCCCCTGGGTTGTGCTATTTTTTGGCTGTCTTTCAGGGTAGGCATGACCAATAGTAGAGATTCCATCCCTTCTTCCCCTGCCAGCCATCCAGCTCACTGTCTGTGCTCCGCACCTCCACCTTGTCCAGTGAGAGAGAGAGAGAGAGAGAGGAAGTTGAGGGAATGGCTGAGCAGAGGAGGAGGAGTGGGAGCAATTGGCAGGAGAACTGAGGGAGGATGGGACAGTCTCAGTCACCAACACAGCAGAATCAAGAGCAAGCTACTCAGCCTGAATGTCTGCAGAGGTGCTGCTGAAAAGAAGATCCCTGAATACTGAGGATGGCAAGAAGAATGTGTGGGGGTTTGAATTGATAGATTTTTAGGGGAATAGTGTAATAAGGTCTTGACCACTTAGCCTGTGGTAATGAAAGGTGCCAAGATACTTCTTCATCAGAATAAGGATGCATTAACCTTGACTAAGTGAGCACTGCAGCTCATTTAACCATTCTGTGCAAACATAAATTCTTCCCCACCCTTCCCCCGCAGTCTCAGTTAGAACGAGGGCCTGGTTCTTACGTAAGCTCCCTTTGTGCTGCCAGAGAGATGTGAAGAGACCTTAGTGTACATGAGAATAAGGCTCTGAGCATTCTTCGGTTTGTGTTTTGGAACTGCAGTGCAGTGCTGCTGTGCGCTTCCTGTGGTTTTTCGCCTCAGTGGGCTACACTTTAGAAATGGCAAATTAACTGGAAGCATGTGGAATAGGTTGGCCAACTTTCTAATGTCTGAAAACTGGACTCCCCTGCCCCTGTCCGTCTCTTCTCCCAAGGCCCCGTCCCTGCCCCACCTCTTCCCTCAAGGCTCTGCCCCCCACCACTCACTCCTCTCCCCTCTCCCTTCCCTCATCACTCTCTGCTCTGCCCCCTCGACTCCAGTGTGAGCAGCTGCAGCTCCAGCAGGTCACCTAGCAGTGCAGGTCAGAGGAGTGCTGTGGCCACACAGGAGCAGCCAGGCAGCCCTGCTGGTGAGCTAAGATGCGGCCCTCCTGCCCGGCAGGCCCTCCCCCCCCCCCGCCTCCCTCTTCGCTGCCTGCCCAGCAGCCCCCTTCCCACACACTCGAGCCCTCCCCACCCTGGAGCTGCCTGAGAGCGTGGCCAGGGGAAGTGCTGGCTGGTGGGGCAACTCGCATTCCTTCCTGCTCGGAGAATGTTCCATGCCCACTGGGAGCCACTTACCCCACTCACCATGGGCTCCCGCACTCTGTCCTCCGCTGCAGCCCTGCAAACCATGCTCCTCAAAGGGGCCGCCCGTGGCCCACGCCGGTGCATGCTGCTGCCACAGGAGCCGCTGCTTCAGGGCTGGGCAATAGGCTACCATTCCCCCCTCCAACCTCCCGTCTGTGGTAAGTGGACTTTTAGTGTCCAGTCAGTAGATCTGACTGGACACTGCCAGTTCCCTTGTTGACTGTACTTTCCAGTTGAAAACTGGACTCCTGGCAACCCTAACATGGGGTGGCACAAGTGGGGTCCTCCCCTCCCCTCACTTACTAGCACTTACCACACACAGTGTGAGCTGGTCCCTAACGGGTACAATCTAGTCCATAGTTAGTAGCTCAGTGTGCAAAGCGCCTTAGGGTCCTTTGAGAGGAGAAGCACTATATCAATGTAAAGTGATACTACCATTATTGTGCACCACCTTGTATTTAGGCATTGCAGGGGTCTGGGGCAAGTGAGTGATCTCAGAAACAATATATGCAGTGATATCTGGCACAACAAGGCCTCTTAATGATGAAGGGGCAGTAAATTCAAAAGAGCTTCAGGCTTAATTTAGCTTTCTCCCCCTCTCTTTGAAGGAAATGAGAAGTGACACAACAGGATTAGATACACAGTTTAGGTTTTTTAAAAACCAGAATATTTATCTAAAAGATTGTAATGGGTCCAAGCTGATAAATACCCCATATTGTGTTTGGCTCACACATCAATTTTGAAAATAAATATTATTTGCCAGATATTTTGTAGATGCTCCTCTGGAATCTCCACAAGCTGCTATGGTTTTTGTAGCACTGTGAGAAAATGCAAATTGTACTGAAGCTTCTTAAAGGGTTTGCTGTGTGTCTATATCTACACCTATATACGGGCTATCAAACAATTTTTAAAAATAGCAATTAATCACGAGATTAAAAAATAGTCACAATTAATTGCAATTTTAATTGCACTATTCAACAATAATAGAATACCAATTTTAATTTATTGTAAATATTTTTGGATTTTTTTCTACATTTTCAAATATACTGATTTCAGTTACAATACAGAATACAAAGTGTACAGTGCTCACTTTGTGCAAACTCCTGTTCTTACTTTCAGGTGACATTGTAATTAAGAAGTGGGCAGCATTATCGCCTGTAAATGTAAACAAATTTGTTTGTCTTAGCGATTGGCTGAACAAGAAGTAGGACAGAGTGGACTTGAAGGCTCTAAAGTTTTACAGTGGTTTGTTTTTGAGTGCAGTTATGTAAAAAAAAAATTCTACATTTGTAAATTGCACTTTCACAATAGAGATTACACTGCAGTACGGGTATGAGGTGAATTGAAAAATACTATTTCTTTTGTTTATCTTTTTACAGTGCAAATATTTGTAAAAAAAAAAATAATATAAAGTGAGCACTGTACACTTTGTATTCTGTGTTGTAATTGAAACAAACATATTTGAAACTGTAGAAAAACATCCAAAAATATTTTTATAATCAATTTAAATTGGTATTCTATTATTAACAGTGTGATTAAAACTGTGATTAATCACAACTATTTTTTAAATCTAATTTGTTTTGCATTAATCATTTGCGTTACCTGCCATTGACAGCCTATATATATATTAATCTTTGAGATTCAGCTGCCAAAATCCTTCATAGTAGGCCTATTCCTAACATGAGAGAAGGAGAGTAAAGGAAGCAGCACTGTGCTTTGATTACTCAATATGCTAGGGGGAGGCAGAGGAATGAAAGTAGCACCTAAGGAAAGAGGAGCAAATGGTTTCTTCCCCCCTCCAAGGGAATATTATGAAAGGGTGTGGTACAAGGAAACAGAGAGCCTGTAGATGTGTTCAGGCACCCTCTGAAGGCTTAATGATTCACTCTTAATCTGCATATATATAGTATCATACTTGATGATCTTGATTAATTTAATACTTTGTTTTTTGGCTTCAGAAATCACTGGCAGCGAGTGCAATAGCCGTGCAGTCCTTACCTGCTTGGAGGGGGGAGGGCGCATTTTCTTAACCTCCTCTCACTGACAATCAGCTGGTCTCTTCTTGGCTAGAGCTGTGTGAGATGTTTTGTTCACAGTGCAAGTGAAGGCCATGCAAACAGTCACCTGCCTTAGAGAGTGAACCCAAAACCAGAGAAAGCAAGGTGCCTTGTGAATTGTTTTTGAGACTGCAAACTTCTTGCCAGAATTAGAAGTGAAATGCCTTGCTCTGCCTGGAGTAATGTGAATTTCTAGAGGTTAAGTTTAATGGGTTCATTTCAGGTTGATTGCAAAAGATCCCCTGGTGTAAATTATATAGTAGGTTCTCTGGAACTCTGGTTGAACCAACTGAACTCCATATAGTCAAAGGGGCCACCATATTGCCGGCTGTGGTTGTGTGTTCATAAAGGGTAAAATTCATCCTTGTCCAGAGGGCTGGCACGTAACTAGACTGCAAGTGGGATTTGACTGGTGCTTGCCCTCTGCAAATAGGCAAATTACACCCAAAGAGAAATTGTTTCACTGAGCTTTGCATACCTTTCCCCAGGAGTAAAGCAACTGCATATATTGTAGCTTTTAAAATATCCTCTCACACACAAAATCACTGTCTTGGTATCATCAGTTAGTCAGGGAGGGATGGACAGAATAATTTTTTGCACTTGTAATAATGTATTTTTTATTGTGTAGCTCTGATTTTCTGTTCAGGGACCAGGCTCATGTAAACTTAGGCCTACGCTACTTGCCTTTCTTTGTCCAGCTACTAATTCACTCTCTAAGGATACGTGTGCACTGCAGTCAGGAGGTGTGATTGCTGCACATGTAGACATACATGCACTAGCTTTGATCCAGGTAGCACGAGCAAGCCTGGCTCACCTAGGACCCTGGAGACATACTTGAGCAGCCAGTCCATGCTGCCTCAGCTTCACTGAAATTATTACTCAAGCTCTCTTTGATCTTGTTCAGGTATCATGAGCTGCAATTTCACCTTCTGACTGCAGTGTAGACATACCCTAAGTGTCTTATAAGTATATTTTGCAGGCCCACATTCCCTGTTTGTTAGAGCCAGATAAATATCTCTTTCATACCAACTGCAAAAAGAAAATGAAGATGGTCAGCAGTAGCAGTCCGAGCAGAAAAAGCCAGTGAAGCAAAAGGCAGGAGGTTTATCTCATAAAGAGGCAGCTTTTTCAAGGGGCTGTAGTTGGGCTTTGGGTGATGGCAGTGCTGGGGCAAGGGTGGCATAACTTGATCATGATCAAAGTAGATCATTTAGTTTTACCTCAAAATGTCAGGTGCATTGAAATCTAAGATGAAGTAGAAATCCCTGCAGGTACTCTGCCATTGGAGCAGAGCTGGGTGGGAAATTGTTTTCCAATCCTGGGAATTTTTGCAGGAGTTCCAGATTTTTTCCTTTCTCAAATCAAGGTGCAAATTTGAAATCTCAAAAATATTTGCAAACCGACAAACCAAAAACTTGTTTGGTTTGGGTCAATTGAAACATTTCATTTTTTCTTTTGATCTTTTTTCATTTTCTCACTCTAATTAGCTGACATTTTTTTGTTTTGAAATTGCCAAAACGAAATATTTTGACAATTTTAAATCTTTTTCGTGGCCTTTTTTTGAGTAAGGAAATTTGTCAAACATGCCCCTGTTTTGTGATAAGTTTTGATTGAGATAAAATGACATTTTCTGACAAAAATGAGATTGGTCAAAAGTTCCCAACCAGCTTTACATTGGAGATGCAGCATTAGCCAAATGATAATGAACTAATGCCAACTTTCATCTGCTGCAAGTTGGCATTGAATAACATGCAATATGCGTCAGATGAATCATTACAAATTAGACCTAACGAAACAAATGTATTTCCTGTTGCCTCTAGGAAGTCTTGTTTTTCCTGTCTGTACAGTTTCTTTCTAACATGTCTTATGTTGATGACACATTCAGGAGTGTGGACAGATGAGGCTGTAGACTTCCTGGAGTGTTGTGGCTTAATGCCATATCTTACTTTTGATTTGGGTGTTGCTGCTCTTCTGGTTCCTTACTCATACTTTAATCCAGGATTGCTACAGCACTGGATAATGAACATTGATACGTATTCTGTAAGGCCAACATTTGCAAACTTGGGTATCTGAAGTTAGGCACTGAAATTCTCATTTAGAGTTCTAAATAAGTGGCCTGATTTTTCTGAGGTGCAAAGCACCTGCAGTTCCCATTGACATCAGTATAGGTTGTGAGCTCAGCATGTCTGAAAATCAGGTCACTTACTTAGGCATCTACTGGATGCAGGTGCCTAACTAAGGGTGAAATTCTGGCCCCATTGAAGTGAATGACAAAACTCCCATTGACTTGAACAGGGTAAGAATTTCACATAATGACTTTGTCTCCTCCTGTGTAAGAGACCACATGTAGCTCCCCTGTCCCAGGAGCTTTGAGACTCACAGTTCCTTCACCGGTTCCCTCTTGCTCCAGAGAGGAACTAATATCTACTACTGGCTTACAACAGTAGTAGATTGCTTCCTTCTCTGTGCCAGCTTAGGTATTGCAGGGGTGGGAGCCAAAACGTCATCCATTCTTTGCTCACCTCTGTCCAGTCCCCTCTTGCCTGTGGGTAAGTGTCGGGGGGGATAGAGGAATGACCTCATGGAGCCTGTTCTCCCCAGCAATGCACAGAGGCGATACAGGAGAGAAAGGAACTGCCTTACTCCTTGCTTAGCTGCATGGAGAAAGTTAATGACATATTTTTCCCTTTTAGGCATCAAGTTAGAAAAGCTGATCCTTGTTTTCTGTAGACACCCACTAACCTGGCTGATTCCCTCTCGTTGCTGTCTTCTTAAACCGAGAAAATCCTTGTCCCCTGCTTTACTGATACCTTTTAGCATGTTTCAAATATCAGTGATCAGCACCATCAAACCAAGAGTTTGAGAGGAATATACTCTGCTAATATGAATACTCTATATAGTCTGCATTAAAGGAGATGCACATTGGGTGGGGAAGGGGGAAAAGGGACAATCATCCTTAAAATAACTTTTCCAATTAATTATTCCCCCATTTCAACCCCCAGCCACCTGAAAACCTAAAAAATTCCTTGCAGACCTTAAAATTCTGAAGTCCCTGATTATTTTTCATGCCTGTAATTTTCAGATGCAGATGGTTTACAGCAGGTTTTACTTTACCTCAGAGGAACAAAATACTTACTATACAATCTTCCTCAGGCAAATTGTCCCAGCGACTGCCTGAAAGCAATAGCCTCTGTCTCTGAAGGGATTTTGTTCAAACTTTCTAAAAGAATTCACCTTCTGGGTAGAGAGCAACTATGGAAAAATGAAGCCCCAAAGGTCAATGTTTTGCAATGTTTGAGCATGTGAAAACAGAGGGTTATAATGGAAACTATTTTGCAACTATAGTGATAATAGGTGTGGCCAAGACCTACTATCACATCTTCTTGTGAAGAAAAGAACTGTCTCTCAGTGTTTGCAGTGTTCTTTGTAGCCCTGTGGGTCCCAGGATATTAGAGCGACAAGGTGGGCGAGGTAATGTCTTTTATTGGACCAACTTAATTAGAAGGAAGAATTTTTTTTACCCCTTCTCAACCCTGAATTTAGCAGGATAAAGGATAATAGTTCTCTTTTCTATAGATTATTTCTTAAGATTGAGTAATTTTAGCTACATCTGGAAATAAATGTATTCTATGACCTTCCAAGGGCATTTCTTAACTTTTTCCATGGTAGAAATAAAAAGATCTCTTTGAGATAGTATTCCTAGAGATAATCATTGTACCAGATTTGAGGTGCAGGATATGTGTACTCTTCTCTTTATTACCATCACTTCTTGGACTTTTCATAAAATTTCATAGGCACTATCAACCTCAGTAGTTTTCTCAAGGTTCAGTTCTGAAGCCTTCTTAGTAACGTATTTGCAAAAACACAGATTTCATTTCCTTTGATTACAGTCGGATGATGAAGAACTCTCAAATGTTTATTCAAGATGCTATTTTCCAGGAATACACATTTGGAATGCAATGAGGCACTGGTTTGGTTTGGGTTTTTTTAGTTCTATTTACAGAGAATCAATCTAGTGTGTGGGCATTTGAAACTGATTGTACTAATTCCATGGTTTGATGCTCAAATCCCCATGGGCCTGACACAACTCTATTGAATTCAATGGGAGAATTTCCATTGTTTCAGTGGATGTTGGGTCAGGTCCCATATTGCTGGTCCATGGAAACCATTTCTAATTAAATTAATCCATTGTTTGCACTAATTTTCCAAAGCAGGGCTCCTTTGAACATCCTTGGATTGCAAAAGTGATAAAGGTATTTCTCAGTGTTTAGGATCATCAATCTGAAGCAATTTCTTTGTTTGAGAGGTAGATACAATGGCCTCATGGGGAAGAAACCTCAATAGAGCTTTTTCATTTTCAGCCCCATTGCACACAGCCTGAGAGACCTGGATGAATCTTTTGGATCCTTCAGTTCCTGATCCAAGAAGAGGGAGAGAAGGGGCACACATGAAGCATCTGTGTAGGTTAGTTTGTTACAAGCAGGTGGGCAATTTGTTCCCCTGAAGCGATATTGTGTGTGTAATCAGCGAAAGCTCACTTTGTCCTCCCACCTCAAAATACAGCAGATGGGCCAGTCAGTCACTCACCAGAAGAGTCTTGGGATGGGAAAGGGACATGTTTGAGTTTCGGGCAAGTGAGGTGAATTTTGGCTGCTTTGAAGTTGCATGAACGTATCAGGCAAAAAAAAAAAACTTTCTTGAACCTGAGCCTTTTAAAATTTCCAGTTTGAGGCTTGAAGGCCGTTTATATTTGAATTCCTGCATCTAAATCTACACCTTCACTCTTGGTTCTGGGTCACAATCAAAACTAGAAGGGTTTAATTTAACCAATTTAATTAAAATGAAGCCACAAATTCATAGGAACAGCTATCATCATGAGGTTGCAGCCATCCTGTGAAATCTTTTGAGGTTCCTGACACCATGAGCTGAAATATATCAATAGTTCTGTCATTTGGGACCAAAACTTCAGGATGTAGTTACCTAACTTTCAATGTCCATTTTTGAAAAGCTTGTCCTAAATCCAGTTTTTAAACTGGGTTTACAATGGAAGTTTTCAGGTAAGTAACAAGAAATCACTTCTGTTGCTGCTCTAATAATGTGACCAATCAGGTGGAAAAACAAACAAATTCCTTACCATGCACTGATAAGAACCATCTCAGCAATAGCTCACTTGGTGAAATAAAATTACTTGATAAAAAGGAAGGAATTTTCAAAGGCATTAGTTGGTGGGGGTAACTCTCCTCCCAATAAGGTCAATGGAAAATTTATCATCTACTTCAATGGGAGCAGAGTTAGGCCAGTGGTGGATGCTTTTGAAAATCCCACCCAAATCTTTCAGTGTAAAGCTCTTCAAGTGGAAAAGAAGCCCATTCCAATTGTGTACTCTTATAGGCATGTCATTGCCAACTGTCAACCAGCACCTGAGTCTCCCATCCCCATCCACCCTAAGATACAGGCGAAGGAGGGCTTGTCTACACACACAAACTGTATCACTTTAACTATGCCATGGTACAGTCCCCCTAGTGTGGACTTCTGTGATATTTTTAAAAAGATGACTAAAGCAAGATGGAGACACAAAAGTGGAGAGCAGTGACTACCACGATGACATCTAAATAGGAGGGAGTGACACTGAAGAGAATGTCTTCCCGTTCAATACCTGATCCTATACTATTGAATTCCATGGCAGCTTTACCACTGATTTCAGTGGAGCAGAAGTGGGTCCTCATTTCCTTTCATGGTCACATTGCCCAAGAAACAGCGCATTTAGTTGAAACATATGTCCTTGCCACCTCTTTATCTAACTTTATCAACAATGCAGTCATTAAGAAACAGATTTACCATTTTGATTCAAAATTAGATATAGTTACAAATAAAATCTCTAATCTCAGGAAAAGTATGCAAACAATACAAGGTTATTTAAAAACAATGAAAGAAAATATACTAAGGAGAGAGTACATAGTTGTCAATGGGTTTTTTTTAAAAAGGGTAACTGATTGATGTACTGAAAAAGCAGTTTGACAAATTTCTACTGATCTTTTGTAATCAAGCTTTATAGTTTGGAAAGCAATACATGAGTATTTGCAGAATAGAATGTCAGTAGGGATCTGGATTTGTAGTCTTTTCTAATTAGCCCAGGAATCTAAGAAGAAGTTTCCAGTTAGCATCTTTGTTTTTGTTTTTTTAATTAAAACTATCGTTTATAGAGTGCAGTGTGTATTTTCTTACTATCTTTTTAATGGGAATGGAAATCGGCTTTTTTATGTAGATTTTACATATTAAATAACCAGAGTAATTGGTTTTAATTACTAGAGTAATTGATAAAAATGCATTTTGAGCTTAGTTCTTTGTGTGTGTGAAAAGTTGTTATTCTGAAAGGAATGTTTTTGGTTGTATTGGCTGTTCTCTCTACTAGGTACTTCCTAACCAAACTACATTTTGAGGGGTTTGCAATGAGTTTACTTTTTTTTCCTTGACAATTCAGGGAAACTACTTGCCAATTTTTCAATCATTGTTTTTATTGATCTAATGTTTTGACATTACAAATGAAATTTTAAAAAGCCAATAATAAAAACAGAAACAATTATGTTTTAGTGATTGAAGTGGAAACCCAACTGGTATTTTGTTTCTTTACATAAAGAAAACGTTAAAGATTCTGGAGTTTACTCTTTAGCTATAGATAGCTAAGACAAAAAGCTGAAGTAACCACAGAACACAGAAAACCACAAGGACCAAACCTAGGATAGGCAGGACTCCCAGCCACTGAACTTCAACATTTTGTCAAAATGTTGTCAAGATATTGAAAAATTAATATTATGAGGGAGAGCTTTTCTGTCTCTTAGGTATTTATATGGCCCCCATCACCACAGTATCAGAGGGCCTCACAATCTTTAATGTATTTATCCTCACGACACCCCGGTGAAGTAAAAAGTGCGATTATCCCCATTTTACAGATGGAGAACAAAGGCACAGGGAGACTAAGGGCCAGACTTGCAATGGTATTTAAGTGCTTAAAGATGCAGATAGATGCCTACTGGAATTTTCAAACTCACCTGTGTGAGATAGGCACTTAACTATTGACGTTGAGTGGGAGTGAAACATCTAACTTGCTTAGGAGCTATTGTAAATTCCACTAGGTACCCGCCTGTATCTTTCCGCACCTAAATGGCTTTGTAAATCTGGCCCTAAGTGACATTCCCAAGGTCACACAAGAAGCCTGTGCTGGAACTGGAACTTGAACTCAAGACTCCTAAGTCCTAGGCTAGCCCCACAATTATACTCCCTTTCAAACCATCAAATGATAGAGGATAACAATGGTAAAATCATATCAAAATTAGTTGTTGTTTTTTCTAAAAACATATTTGATATTACATAGCTAGGATTTTTCCTCTAAGGTGATCAGTAGTATCCCAAGAACTGTCCTCTTTAGCACAAGCAACTTTCAGGAGAGTGAACATACTGTGAAGTTAGCCTGACCAACTGGTCTCTACCTACTTAGCTGGGTGTCTTAGGTGACATGTACGGGCTGAGTCAGTGGTTTCAGTCTACCAGCTCACCTAAAATAGCTCTAGCATTTCCAAAAGAACATCTTGTCCCTTGGAAACAATGCTTTCTGCTGCTCCAAGCTTTTGAGATGCACCATAAACTCATTTTTTCTTCTCCCCAAATCCTTCAATAATAATTAGATGTGGACCTCACCCAAACCCCGTGATTCAAATACCTCTGCAGGACATTTCGATCAGGATCCGAGCAGTGCATAGTGTCTCCTATTTCTGTAATGAGCTGGGCCAAAATCCTAGATCTGAATTCCCCCAAACTTTGGGGACATTTTGGATCCAGATTCAGATAAAATTTCAGGTCTGAACTTCATGGCTCAAGCACATCTATCATATTTAGGTGGAAGTAGCCTCTCTCTTCTTAGCCTCTTTCTTCCATTGCTTAACCCACCCAGTGATTCTGAAACTTCTAATTAATGCACATAATTAAAGATTTAATAATTTTATTTGTTAGTAAATAGAACTTAGAAATGCATTTTGGTCAAGATATGTTTCTGCACTTGTTTATGATCATAAATTATAACACAACTTTTGCTACTTCCTATATATATTTACCTAGAGAAATTGTGCAATGAAATGTGTATCTTTATTTTTGTTTCAGAGGGACAGTAAAACATTTTTCTGACACATTTGTGATAGGGAAGAGCTAAAACTCAAATGTTCATTATGACTTTTCTTCCCTCTTTGGGATGCATGCAGACACATGTTGAACTGAACCTTGACTAAAACTTTTTTGCAAGTCTGAATTACCTGGAGCATTTTCTGTCTGAGATTTTTGTTTTCTTCTATCTCTTCCCTACTTGACTCTTTCCAAAAACAAGAGTTGGAAATACCATGAGAAAGTCAATTATTATCATTAGATTTCCTGCTCAAATTTATAGATCCAAGAAGTACAGATAAACAGCTGAACTTCTGGGATGTTACACTCTTCCCTATCATTGTTCTAAATGTCCGCCATAGTACTGAGGTACAGTAGAAGAGATTATATGCAGAGTAAGTGGTTTAAGACGGGGACCTTATGTTCACAATTCTCAGAAAAAGCTACATTAAAAGAAAGGCATTTGAGTTGCAACGTCAAGCACGCAAAAGTTGGGAAATGTCAGATTTATATTTACCTGTGGACCCTTAATTCCGCCACTTTGTGCACTGAATGAGGCAGGCATCCTGTGGGAAAAATAGTAATAGATCATGTAATTAAAGACTGTATCATAGCACATATGTACAAAGGGGCTGAATAAATATTCACAGGCAACTGTAAAACAGGCATTTCCTAATTTTCAAGTGCTTAACTTTGCAATCTTAACATAACTTTTTGCAAGTAATTTTCTAGGTTTTTATAAAAAGGGAAAAGGTAGATATCTGTCATCATGCATCATTAACAGGGTGTGAACTATGAACCTTCAGCACTGCAATACAGACTACTGCCACTTGAGATATGGGGCTAACTGCATCAGTTAACAGCAGAAGAAGGCTCTTATCTCAGAGGAAATCTGTTGCTGGTGCATGTTCTGAGTCCAAGGTATGATTGAGGGCGGAGCTCAGCCACCTTTGTCTCTCTCCTCACCCCTCTGGGAGTTGGAGGAACTGTTGCCCCATTTGATATCCACAGAGGGGGGGCTAAGATGCTGAAACCATGTGCCAGGGCTGTTGAGGGCCCAGCCTGCCTCTCTTTCCACCTCCACTCCACCCTACCCACCATTATAACTGCTTTGGCAGCTAACGGGCTTTCCCAGTGCAGTGTGTGCTGCATCAGTGGCAGTATGGGCCTGACACTTTAGAATATTCACGTGCAGTTATTATGTTGGCAAGCTGCCACCATTTTCCTGAGGAACACAAGTGAGAGCCAGGAAATAGCAATTTTAATCATTCATAGTTCAGCTAACCCAGAATGGAATTTCTCTAGCTCAAGGGCTTTATCCCTGCCCAGTTCCAAAGGCCTGCTGCAAACAACGGTGTTACAGCATCGCAAAAAAAGGTCACTGGACTCTTTTTATAATGCAAGGCACCAGACAACCTAAATATAGGGGTTGCTACCAGCTCCATCTCTCATAATAATTAATAAAGGGACAATCAGTTCCACAGGTCTAAGGATTGGGGGAGGAGTGTATGTGTGAGTGGTGTGAAATTTGTTTGTCTTTGACAAGGAAATAAAATCACATCTTACTTATGTTCTTCTAAATTTAAAACAGCTGTTGCCTGCTGGCACTGCCTAAATGCCTACATACTTGACCACATGAAGGCAGAATTCCAGGCCTCTATTTCCTATGGTTGCATATCGATGACATGATTGTTTACCAATGCCACTGTGGAAAAAAGAGCTTTCGCTTCTGCTAGTATGTTTTCTTTTAAGTGAGATGGTTGTGATTTTGTTAGTAAAAAGCCATACTTAAAACACCTCTCGCACCTCAACACCAAAGGGGGCAAGATTAATCTAGCATCAAGTGCACCATGAGAAGTCTCTATGGTTGCTTGTCTCTATGATCTGTTGCATTGGACCGTCTTGCTGTGA
The DNA here is from genome assembly GCF_011386835.1 of Chrysemys picta bellii. NCBI lineage: Eukaryota > Metazoa > Chordata > Testudines > Emydidae > Chrysemys > Chrysemys picta. Next base: position 195,084,059 of record NC_088791.1, read on the forward strand.
CATAATTCCGTGAAGCCATGCATCTGGGAGGATGTATGTCAGAGAACAATATCCCAGAGCCAGCAGATCAGTGTTTCCAGTGCTGTAATGTCTTCCCTTTCATTTCTGCTTTTGGGATTTACTTCTGGGAATCCCATCAAACAAGAAAGTAGCGCCTAAGGCACTTCAGAACGGTTATGGATGGCAAAACACTTACACCACTCACTCTTCACATTCAGAGGCACCCAATTTTCCCCAAATCAAATCTGCACCACCTCACTTTATTTTCTGCATCTTGTAAATAACAGAGGAAATGGCACACAGGAAAGCTCAGAATAAGTCATCAAAAAGAAACAGTGTCGTGGCTAACCAGCTTGGAAACATTAGTGTTCAGGGATTTCAGCTATGACCATGGTTGTTATGGTTCAGTGTGCTAAAATAGTCCTGGTATAAATTCATTTCAGATGGGTTTCAGTCTCCTTTTTGCCAGAAGGAAGGGGATCATCAATAATGTTGACTTTTTTTTTTTTTTTTTTTTTGGTCTCTATTTTCTTTTTTTCATGTGTGCAAAGCTTTGTGCCCTTATTTGTTCCGGCAAGAAGGCCTTTGAGGGACTTTGCTCAGTGAGACTAAAGTTTCTTCAAAGATTAACTGACATTCTTTAAAAGTACATCAGTTTCCTTTTAAGCAGGTATTTGCTTACCACGTAACTGGGTGTTGAGTGCTATTGTAGTTATAAAGTTTGCTGGGCTCAGCTCTAGATTTCCTTAAGACATACTGCTGACATCACTGAATCTCCTCTCAGATTCCTTTCCCTCTCTCTCCGGTTTCCTCCTTCAGGTAATTCCAACTCAGACTCTTACCAACTTGTTTTTGACTGACAGTGAATTAAGGAAGACTTTTTAGGGGGATAGAGGGGGAGTGTTTAAAACATACATATGTGCTGTACCTAAAGGATACTCATTCTTTTATAAACAGTTGTTTGACCTGTCATGACGATAACATCTAGTAAGGAATCTGAACATTGATCTTTCACAGGTAAGAAGTAATTGGTTTAAAAAAAATTGCATACATGCTTAAGAGAGGTTTAAAAACTTTGTGTTTCAGATAAAGCTTAATGAATCCATTCTCGTCCTATTTTAACTATTTTAATAATGTATGGTTCTAGAAACTATCTGCAAAAGAAAATCTGCTTATTAGCTCATGCCTGCATGTGAAAACTAGAACTACATAGCAGTTTAGTGATGGTGCAGCAAAAGCTGTCATGTTTTATTCTACCTATTGATGCAGTATTCCAAACATTATGTTTACAATGTGTGTGGGGGGGATATTTTGGTCTGTTAGGGGATAATAATAGTTATCTTTGCAAGACTTTTCCTGTTATGGTGTTTTTCTGAAGACATTTTTAATGCTTTTTGTTCTGTTAAAAATCTGTTTTTGCTAATTTTCAGTCAGTTATTTCTCCTTTTTCAGTGGAAAAATCAGTTTTAGTTTCCACAGTGGGAAACTAGACCGAAACATTTTATAATCTCTGGTGCATATCTGGATAAGAAAGGATTTGTAAGTTTTCTGTGGTAGGTATAAGGAATGTAAACAATTCTGATTTGGAGAACTTTATGCACTTTCCCCCAGCTCCTGGATGGTGTCTTTATATTTCTTCCTTAACTGTATAACAAGTATGACTTACTGTCAGCAATCAGAATCTTAGATCTGAGCTGCAAATTCCCCATTATTTCTGTTTAGCTTTGTACCTTCCCACTATTATTTTTCCTGTATAATTTATGCTTTGAACATATTTATAGTTACATTACTTTTTCCATGTTACGTAGGTTATGAAAATGCAACAAAACTAGCTTTTCTACGTGAACCTGGAGAATTATATTATCTTTATAACTTAACCTTGTTTCTCCACTTTACTTTGCTTATATTTATAGGCATTTCTAGAGTCCTCTTCATCTTAGTATCTGAGTGCCCACCTTAAACCTCAGCATATTTTGTTTTTTAATTCTGATTTGATATCATCACTCATGATTTCTTCTTTTAAAGCAGGGAGGTAGCAGGGGCATTTTCAAAATAGAGAGCCGCTACAGAAATGCCTTTATTTTTCTCTGTTGTAAAATGTTGCTCTGGGCTCTCTGCACTCTCTGGTAACCAGCTTATGTGGGGAAGAAAGGCTCAAAATATAACTTTGTGCAGTTGGTCGTAGATTACAAACTGGCATCACATTTGCAAATTGGAGCATTGAGGAGACCAAAACTTCCAAAAGAATTCCATGTGGGTAAATTAGGCATGGACTAGAGACAAAAACAGCAACAGATGACTTTCAACACTTCAGGCTACTTTCGATAGCCTTTCAAGTGAAAACAAATAGTGCTTTTTACCCCAGTTGCTCATGAAAAGAAAAAAACAACCAAGTCATCAGCTTGTAGTACTGATTGGAGCTGAAATTTGGGTTTGCACAGATTTTACAAAAAGTGTTCTGACCCCTATTCTCTCTCCTGACACACACAACTAGCAGAGACCAGCTGTATTCTTTGGGTACAGGTAGAGACCAAAAAAACACACTTAATCGTTTTGCACACTGAACTTCAGGACATTTTGAAATAAACTTGGATTCTTTAGCTTCTAGAAAAACTAGAGTGAATTGTGAGTTGATGGGTTTGTATTTAATTTGGCGGGGGGTTGCGGTCAGGCAATCTTTATCTTATTGCCTGTAAAAATATACAGGTAATTGGGGAAAACATTGACTGGACCCTCAAACAGTTAAATTCAAAATCTCTAAGCTGAGTTGAATCCATTAAATGTCAAGTATTTGAAAGCTGCCTTCCAGCTGTGATGTCCCTAACTCACTGGCATGAAAAAGCATTCATGAGTTACTTGAATGAGTTACTACCAACTCCGGGATCACCTCAGCACTCTGTATATCTATGCTACTAATACGTTAAAAGGCTTGGAACTAAGACAAGAGTGTGCACTATTGGAGTAAATGGCACAATTGAAAAAGACAGCACTCTTATAACTCTTGCATATGTGTTTAAAGTGAAAGGCCAAATCATTCTCTCGGTATCTAGACATGCATGGGATTCAATGCAATGCATACCAGCCCAAACCACTGATAAATTCTTCATATGGGAGGGGGAAGGAATATCAGCAGCATTGTTCCTTGCCCAGGAACATGTGAAAGTCCATTGCATGGACAGCACATATTTTGAGGCTCACTAAATTGGAGGACACGGCCAGGTGGAAAGGGAGCAAAACTAGAAAGGGTGGCTCTATGTATCATCCCCCCCCCCCCCCCTCCAGTGGCCAATGGAAACTCTTGTGCAATTGCCGGATCAGAGTTAGTTTCTGAAAAACTCAGCTCTGTTCATTTTTGCCCACCTCAGGGAGAGTAGTTATGGTTCAGGGGTGAAATCCTGACTCCAGGAAATCAATGGCAAAACTCCCATTGATTTCAGTGGGGCCATGATTACACCTCAGGTGTGGAGTGGAGCAATGCTGCTGTGGGGTAGGCTGGGGCCAGGGAGTACCATGAAGGGGCAGGTGCTCCACTCGGATTTACTGAGTTCTGCAAGATGATAACCTGAGATGTTCCAGGGCCCACCAGACTAAGTGATGAGGTAAAGCCCATCCTCCCACATGTGTGATACTATGGAAATTCTGTGATTGTAAAGTCACCAAGTCTTAAGAATATCTTTTGCCTCCCTGTGCATTTCACCATGGGATGCCATATTACTCTGGTGCTCTGGGAACTACACTGGCATCCTTTGGATTTCTTTGTGGAGCAGAAGATGTTAATTTTGGTCTATGCAGCTCTAACTGGCTTAGGAGACGCCTACTTGAGAGACACCTCCCCCCTCCTTTGCCTGTGCCACAGCTGCTGCAGCTGAAACCTGCAGAGTTGCTCAAGCTGGAGCAAAGGAGTTGCTGGTGTGTTACTTTCCTGGAGGGTCCCTTAACTTAGGAATCTGCTCCCCACTTGGTTCAAAATAGCCCAATTTGTTGACCTTCAGGACATATTACAAAGTTCTTTTCTCCCTCTGGCTTTTAGGGAGGGATGGGGGACACCTGAGGATTAGCAGCTGAGAAGGGTGAGATATGTCACCTGTTTTGTTTTTTGTAAAGCTTGGGTGGTTTACTTTTGTTATGTAGCGAGGATTGGCAGCTGGACTTGCTGTATGCCTGGTGTTTTTAAATAAGTGTAAAAGGTAGACAGAGCTTTGGCTAGGTGGCTTTAAACTTCCTTTATAAATTAAAAGTGATAAAGCACAGTAAGTTTTGATCAGCAGTGGCACACTAGTCTGACCCGGTTAGGTTCAATTTGTTTCCACAACTTCAACTCAAGTGCTTGATTAAATCACAGCTTGTTCCTCTTCTCTAGTTTCATAGATTTCAAGGCCAGAAGGGACCATTGTGATCATCTAGTCTGACCTCCTGTATAGCACAAGACATAGAAATTCCCCAAAATAATTCCTAGAGCAGAGCTTTTACAAAACATCCAGTTTCTCAAGTCTTATTTTCATCTACACTTTTTTTAATCTGAATTTAACTTTTTATTAAGGATATTTAATAAAAAGCTTATCTGTTGAAATAATGAGTGTAATTTGTAATGGACCAATGTACAACACAACACATTTCATTCAATGCATGCCGTTAAAAATGCTGTATGTGTTGCTTTTCTGATTTAAAAGTGGATTAGAGTAAGCTGATGGAAAAAACATGGGAAAAAATCACAAATATTTCATGAAACTTTCTCCCCTTTTTCCATCACAAAATTGGACAATCTCATAAAAAATAAATTTTCGAATCTTTCGACCAGCTCTGTTGTTAATAGATAACTTTGTGGACAATAGTTAAGGTTCTCTCAAAGGCATAATTCACCACATCAAGATTAATTGATCATGGGAGATAAAGGCAAATGTAGTCATGGCAGAGCAATGGATATTATACCTAAGGTTGGTTGAACATTTTTCATCAAAACTGTTTTCTTGTCAAAACTGGTTGGTTTTTTTGTTTCTTTTGGGTGGGAGAGGTCAATAAGTTGACATTTTCTGTGGAAAATTTCAATGAAAACTAAATTGTATTTGTTTTTGTTGATGATTTCCATGAACCCTCCCCTCGATTTTCTGACAAGCTCTGATTATAATGCACCACTGCCAGGTCCCACTCCTACCATTTTCACTCTTCCTGTCAGCTGGTGAATCCACTGTCATTCTCTAGCCCCAGCAAACAGTCCTTACTTCCCTGCTGCCTTAGCCACCTGCAGCCATCCACAAAAGCATCTGCCCTAACTTCCCAGATGCTAAATCTATTAACAATCTGTCCCCGCCCCCCACCAAAAAACATGCCACAAAACTACAAAAGCAGCCAGTGTACGAAAAAAATATGGAAGAAATAATGGAAGAAAAGCCAATGTGATTTCTGTTATTTTCGTGGAAATGTGAGTCAGATTGTCCCTCATATAAATAAGGCCCTGGCCCTGGTGTATGTGTGGTGATGCATAGATGTTCTAGGACACGTGTAATTCTCATTCATTTTCTTAGGAAGAAATTAACTGCGGCACCATTTGCATAACGTTTCAAGCAGTGAATTGAGTGAATACAGGGGATTGGGTATCAGAGGGGGAGCCGTGTTAGTCTGAATCTGTAAAAAGCAACAGAGGGTCCTGTGGCACCTTTAAGACTAACAGAAGTATTGGAGCATAAGCTTTCGTGGGTGAATGCCCACTTCATCAGACGCAAGTAATGGAAATTTCCAGAGGCAGGTATAAATCAGTATGGAGATAATGAGGTTAGTTCAATCAACGTGCCACAGGACCCTCTGTTGCTTTTTACAGGGGATTGGGTGATTCAAGAAATTAGTATTTGATCAGGAAACTTTTGATTTAACATCTGGCAGCTGTTTCGTGGCCCATCTGGAACATGCCCTTGGCCTCAGCCCAGTTCCTGGTATACTGATGTTACCTCATAAAAACCACTGCCACCACACTGGTCCTCTTTGGCAGTCTCACAAGAGAGTCAAAGACTGAAATGGCACAGCATGTGAAGTGCTGCTTCACCAGTAAAAGTGGAAGAACGTAGAGCAGGCAGTGAGGGAAAACTTGCACTGCCATTGTTATCAGTACATTATGGATAAACAAGTTTCTTTAGCCTGATTTTTTTCATTCCCATCAAGGTCCCTTTACACTGCCCGAGTGGTGTAAAGAGATCTTGGTGCAAGTGAGAATCAGGCCCTTTGCCTCCACTGAGATCCCTTGGATAGAATTCATGAGCACTAAACTCAACTTCAGATAAATTAAAAAGCAAACACAATAGTGCAGTTGTGCTTACTATGCTTACTCCCCCCCCCCAATAGTTTGTCCTATTTTTCTTCATATCCTTGCTTTTCTTGAACTAACTCTACCAACATACTTAAAGCTACATACTTCTCTTCCCTTGTGCATCTTCCATACGCAATAGTGTGAGCGCCACTACAGGATTCGAGGGTATGTGGCCCTTTGAGTTCATCCCTTTTCAGGAGTGTTGTTGCAATTGAAGAATGTACTGCAGGGTAAAATTGGATTTTCTGAAACAGAAAATTTGCCCTTTGGTCTTGATTTATTTCTTTCCAATATAAAATAGACAAGTTGTGACTTGTCTTCAAAATAACGTTTGCATTAATTTTGCAACATCATACTCAGTACTCTCGTGTGATGGAGAACTGGAAATATTACCCTGATGCCATTTGTCTGTGTTTGTCCTTTAGTGGAATGCAGAAAACAGTTCAATCGAGCAGTCCCAATGATACATCCTCCTCGTATCCTGTAACGGAGTTTTGTTTTTGCTGAGTGTAGTCATGATTTTGTAGACTTACAGTTTTAAGAGTGGTTCTCTGTAGATTTTAAAGAACACATTTCTCTTGGAAAGCTTCTGAGTAATGGCTAGAAAACAAAACAAAAAAACAAAACAAACCATTTACTTCTAGATACATTAGTCAGTCTTATGAAACTAGTTAATCATTTTAAGCTGTTACAGTAACTTTCACTGTTCAAGGGTGAAAGTGCCACAGAGGGCAATAACCTCTGAAAACATCAGTTAAAGTACATTGCTTAAAAACACAGGCTGTCAGAGCTAAAATATTAACATGGGAATATATAAAAAAGGCTTGAACAACAGACAGACTGCTGTTTCTCAGCCTTAGAAAACAATGGACCTGATTTTCAGCATCTGCTGAGCATCCAGAACTAAGGTTGAAATCAATGGGACTCGTGGGTGATCAGTAACTTTGAAAATGCTAAGATGAAAGGCAAAGACAGACAATCCAGAGCAGCATCTGTCAGAGGCTTGTGGTGACAGTGCTTGGCTCTAATTTTGTCTTTTTTTCTTATTGGTTATTGGCTAATTCTCAGTGAATGCAAATGTCACTAAGAAACAATGGTAGAATTAAGAAACAAATATCATTTTGGGGAGATCAAAGTGATGTTACAAAAGAGGTAGGGCTGATAGTGGACAGGGAATTGGATGAGTTTGCAATGAAATGTGCTACTAAAAACAGCCAATACCATTTTTGTAGTTGCATACATGTAGAATCATAGAAATGAGGGCTGGAAGGGACCTTGAGAAGTCATTAAGTCCACCTGCTCTGTGCAGAAGGAGGGCAAAATAAATGTAGACCATCCCTGAGAGGTATTTGTCCAACCTGTCTTTAAAAACCTCCAGTGATGGGGATTCCACAATGTACCTTGGAAGCCTCTTCCAGAGCTTAACTATCCTCATATTGCAAAAGTTTTTCCTAATACCTAACCTAAATCTCCCTTGCCGAAGATTAAACCCATTGCTTCGTGTCCTATCTTCAGTGGACACAGATAAAAAATTGATCACAGTCCTTTTGTAACAGCTCTTAACATATTTGAAGACTATCAGCTCCCACCCTTCTTTTCTCAAGATAAAACATGCCCAGTTTTTTTTAACCCTTCCTCATAATCAGGTTTTTTTAAATTTTTATCAATTTAGTTGCTCTTCTCTGGACTCTCTCCAATTTGTCCACATCTTTCCTAAAGTGTGGTGCCCAGAACTGGACACAGCACTCCAGCTGAGGCCTCACCAGTGCAAGTAGAACTGAACAATTACTTCCTGTGTCTTACATACAACCCGCCTGTTAATACACCCCAGCATATTAGCCTTTTTTGCAACTACATCATATTGTTGACTCAGATTCAATTATTGATCCACTATAACTCCGAGATCCTTTACAGCAGTACAACCACCTACCCCGTTATTCCCAATTGTTGTTGTGATGCACTTAATTTTTCCCTCCTAAGTGCAATACTTTCTACTTGTCTTTATTGAATTTCATTTTGTTGATTTCAGACCAATTCTCCAGTTTATCAAGGTCACTTTGAATTCTAATTCCATCCTCCAAAGCGCTTGCAACCCCTCCCAGCTTGCTGTCATCTGCAAATTTTGTAAGCCTACTCTGCACTCCATTATCCAAGTCATTAATGAAAATATTGAGTAGTATTAGACCCAAGACTCTCCCCTGCTGGACCCCACTAGATACACTTTCCCAGTTTGACAGCAAACCATTGATTACTACTCTCTGAGAACAGTCTTTCAACAGTTGTGCACTCACCTTAAAAGTAAATGTATCTAGGGGCATGGCTACACTTGCAGATGTAAAGAGCTGGGAGTTAAACCAGCCTTCGGAAAGAGCACCAGGGAAAACTCTGCCGTGTGTTCACACTGTCAGATTCAAGTGCACTGGTGTGGCCACATGAGCAGCTTTTGCAATGCCACAGAGAGCAGTGCATTGTGGTAGCTATCCCAGCATGCAAGTGGCTTCAACATGCTTTTCAAATGGGGGTGTGGAGTGTGACAGGGAGTGTGTTGTATGTATGTGGAGGGAGAGACAGTGTGTTTTGGGGTGCTGAGAGTGTGTCAGCATGCTGTCTTGTAAGTTCAGACAGCAGCAGACCCCCCTTCCCCCCGCCTCTCTCTCTCTCTCACACACACACTCACAGCAACAGCATTCCACACTAATGGTTACTTTGTCCCAGAGCAGATAAGCATGCTCAGAAACAGAGTTTTGAAAGGGGATATCCGCATTCCTACAGCCGATTCCAAAACAATGAGAAGAGTGGACCCTTGACTTCAGGGGATTATGGGGCATTTCCGGAGGCCAATCACAGTGCAGTAATGCAACAGCTTGATCACACTGATACCTAGGCATTTCAGCTGGGGCGCAGCAAGAGTTATGCTTCTCGTGGAGGTGAATTACCAGGAGTGCTCCAGCTTCAGAGTCCGGGCGCTCTACATGCTTTGCCAGTGTGGATGCGTCAGGAGTTAGGGCACCTGAGGCTGCTTTAATGCGCTCTAATTTGCAAGTGTAGCCAAGCCCTAGATCTCATCATGGATTAGAGAGCTGCGAGTCCTATACAGCATTAGATTTGTGAGACCCTACTTCAGTAGGGGATGGAGCTAGATGGTTTAACAGGTCTTTTTCATCCCTAATTTCTATGACTCTTTGGTCCTGAAAGTCCATCTGAATTATTCAGGCAGGTCTTGCTGTCTGTTACTCTGTCTTAATGCCAACACTGGTTTGCTTTTTTTTGCATTCTTCCCAGTGATGTAAGTTATGCATCAGTAAGTCAGTACAAGAGAGTCTAAGGTGGTACAGTTTACATGAAGAGGAGCTGGAAGAGGGGGTGAACTGGGGCAGGAAAAGCATAAGATACATCCCCACACCTTATCTTATATTTTCAGTTAGTTGTTTTCCTGTTATGCCCTTCTATTCTGCCTCCTCTGTGCATAACTTACACATACATAACTTAAACTCATAGATGTGAAGGCCAGAAGAAACTTTTAGATGATCTAGGCTGATGTCCTATAGGAGCCCTATCTCTATCCACCTGATGGGGCTTCTGTGGGATTTGAAGGTAGGTCCTTTGTCTTCATGAGCAATACACATACCTCCAAGCTACTAAGCCACTTGTAATCTACATCAGCTCTGAATGTGGTCCATAATTTGAATGTATTATTTATACAGTGCTGAAGTCAAAGACCAGAATCCCTGCCCTGAAGAACTTCATATCTAACAGCACAAGTGGAGTATGATACAGCACAAACAAGAGATACAGGTACACTGTAGGCAAACATAGGGTGGCATGTAGCTACTATAGCTGGAATACTTCCATCAAACCAGATGTGTTTTGGGAAGTTGTTCTGAAAGCAGCCAGAGATGGGATTTGACATATGTTAATTGGGAGGCTGTTCCAGGCACATGGAGTGGTAGGAGAGAAATCTCAGATGATATATCAGCAAAGGAGACAAAAGGAGCAGTCAGAAGTGAATCAGAAGAAGTGGGAGGCCAGGTCGGAGTGGATGAAGGCAGAGTTATGGGAAACTTTGAAGGCGAGCTATGCTTTTGTGCAGTAATGGAAGGGAAGGCTGTGCAAGCACTGAGGAAAGAGGAAGCATGATCAGAATAATGGGAAAGAAAAATTATCGTTGCAGGAGCACTTTGGATGGCTAGGCCATAAGGTAGAGGAGAAGGGCCAAGAACACATGGTTGCAGTAGGCAAGTTAGAAAACACCTAGCTAATGAACCAGAGTTTGGCAGTGGGTTCACAGAGGAAGGGATGGATTTTGGCTATATTGTAGTGTCTAGCTGCCAACAGAAAGGGAGGAGTTTTACTCATTTAATGAATGAAGCAAAGGATTCTGTATCTCACAGAAAATGTTCCTTTTGTAAATCATGGGTTTCCCAGGGGTGCCACTTTGCTAACACAGGGACAAATGAATGCCTCTGGATTGATGTTATATTTGCATCAAAGATGACAGAATGTTGTATCATTCGCATAGTCCATAATGGAAACACAGTGCTCTGTGCCTCTTTGAAGTGTGAGGACTGGATCCGTCTTTCATCCATCACTGTGGTTACAAACAGATTCCACTGAAATACACTACTGCAAATTAAAGCTCATGGGTCTTTTTTAGTTATTTTTTTTATTATCTATCACCAAGAGTAGGTGACTCATAGTGTGCTATGTAGTAAAAACAAGAAAAGATTTCCTTACATTTATTGATTTGTAATAGTATGTAGTATGTAGTATACAGTACCTCACAACTCAAGCTTCAGAACTCCTTGTTAGATTCACTTCTCTTTAACAATTGATGACAGAATAAAAGCTACCTTTATATAGGATTATCAGTCAATGAGACTACATATGGCTGTTTACTAGGGCTGATCAAAAAAATTGGGATTACAATTAAACAAAATCTTTCATTAAAAGTCTCTGATTTTGATGGAAAATTTACATTTTTCATCCAAAAAGACACCTGAAAACCAAAATGTTTTCAGTTGAAATCTGAAACATTTTGATTCAGGAAATGCTGTTGTGTATCTCATGGCGAGGATGTGGTTTGGTTTTCTCATGACCCCATTCTTCTCTATGGACCAGGACTCCTATGATGCACTACTTCCCCTCTCCAAGAAGGGAGACCAAAGAGCCTGGCCTATACAAGAGAACAGAAACATCAGGCATTCAAACTACAACTCCTCTGAGTCACTGCGGTAGCATTTCTGATTAGAAATATTTTGGTTTTCGGCCGCATAGTTTAGTTTTCAATTTTTATCTGAAAAGTTATAATTTGTTTTCATTGAAATTTTCAGCAGAAAAACTGCTGAAACCAGCTCTCATGTTTAAATTTAAATGTTTCTCTGTTCTCTTCTGTGATACACATTATGAAGCCATCAAAAGCCTGATAAGTTATCCTTGTCAACCAAACACCTAGTAGTGACATAATAAGGTAGTTGGGGAAGGGTCATATTTGCTATTCTGGTAAAGCAGATGACTTAAAACATCAAAGTGTAACTTCTGACCTTCTTGGCATCTGGAAAAGTTAAGACAAAAATAATTTAATATAATTACTCAAGTTGTTGAATTTTGTAGAGTTTTAAGAATAAATTTGGGGAGTTCTGAAAAAAGAACAAACCTATGTCTCAACAGAACATGAAAGAAATATCCAGTTTAATTCTTCAGTGATCAAAACAAGACTTTCTCAAGTTCCCTAATACATAAGATCATTGAACTTTTGAGCTGAGACAGGATCATAAAGAAACAATAATAAAGATAAGATAGAGTGTAAATAAACAAGCAATACAACCTCCCTTCAGTGAAGTTATAGATATGCTGACTTTGAAAAACAGGTTGGTATTTATCTTGTTGGGAATGTATCATTGTTCTCTGAAGTATGTTGCAGGGCAGCATAGCACAGGTTTTACAAGGGTTTCCTAAGGAACCATAAAGTGAAGAGAAAATAAATTAGGATTGAATACCACAAAGTTATTCCCCCAAATAAAGAGCTTAGGCATGGATTCTGCTACCTTTACCTAGGATGAATAGTAACTTGTTCCACAAATAGTTCCATTGGCTCAGAGAGTGCCCCTGAGATGACCCATGCAGAAGGGATGCTGACAGTCCCTTTCCCTATCTGCACGTACCCACCGTGCACTTTCCCTTTCTGGAATCCGTGATGATCTCTCTGAAGGTCTGGGGAGGGGGGGTGTCTCTGCTGCGGGAGGGGCCGAGACTGCAGTGGGAAAATGGGCAAAGGACCAAGGGGACATACACATTCCCTTCCATTCCCCTGGAGTTTACCTGGAAAATAAGAAGCCTGGGGCTGTATTATCTTTTCCACAGAGCACCACACCATATTGGATCCCAGTGGTCACTGCAGCCCAGTCCAATAAAGCCATACTGCCCAGGAGCTCTGTGTGGATGGCCCTGACCTCCAGCAGATAGCCTGGGAATCATCAGGTTTGAGTTGGAGGAAAGCTGACACCCCCCTCACTGTCCATGAGGAAATGTTTGCAGAGATTTCCTCCCCCAGAGCCTGTCCTGAGGGCCTTACCACCATGGGGGTGAACTGGGACACTGGCTTCAGTGGGGCCACTACGCAGTGTGAGTAAAGGTAACAGAATCAGGCCTTTCAGAACACCATAGGCATTCCAGTTAGTTTTGGAGATAGTGTGGGGCTTGAAGAGGAATGCAGCCAGTGAACCCCTTCAGCTCTAAAAATGGTTCCCTCTAGAGCAGCAATTGTGGCAGTGTGGGGAAGCCCACAGTGCTGCAGCCTTTCTCCTTTCTGCACTGTGGATAAGGAGAGGATGGCAATGCTGTCAGTCCAGCACCTTTCACAAACCCTTTCTAATCCCTTGCCATATTGGATTAAAGGGAGGCTCTAAGGTTACAGCTGCAAGCTACCATTTCCTTATAAAGCTCCCTAATATTTCTCCCCATTGAGCTTTGATTTTTGTTTACCCTGCCTCATAAAACATCAATGCATTCAAGAGTGTAATTGGAATACTTTGTATAAACAGAGCAGGGAGCCACACAATCTAGTAGTTTATATTATTTTCACTTTATAATTATTTTTTAAAAAAATCTCTGTAGCACTCTATATTTATGGCTTGAAAACACAATCAAATAGTTTGGGATTCCAACACCATAAACTTCCTTCCACAGGCAGCACTAGAATGTTCTCATTAACAGTGGACCTCTCATGTTTCTGCTCTGAAACAACAGGTATAACCAAATTCTTCTGGAGGCCTTTCCTTCCTCTCCCCAGAAATGTGCAGAAGTGGGGGGAAAAGGCATTTTTTCCATTCATTGCATGGAGAATATGAAAACTTGGCACACAAGTGAGTTATGTACTGGAATTTGGGTGGGTCTAGGAAAAAGCACAGTCTTCAGTGGAAAACATATATGGGTGTGTGTGTGTATGAGAGAAAGCCTTTTAAACCATAAATTGATCACATGCATAGACTGGTGAGGAAAGAAACAGAAAATTGCCCTGAAATAATACACTGAGCTGGTACTGAAAACAAGCACTACTGCCCCAATTTGACAGTGCCATTGGCATTTTAAATATCATTCCATTAGTTTCATAGTGTAACTATTTCAGTGCTCATTATAAGTTCAGACTGTAGCTTTAAGCCATTATCCACGTGGGTGATGGTGAGGGCTCAGTGGCATATGCACCAGCAGCTGCTGCCGGAGTTGAGCAGTAGGCCTAGATCCTCAAAGGTGTTTAGACGTGGAACTCCCATTGGGAGTTAGGTGCTTCAGTACCTTTGACAGTCTGGGCTTAGGGCCCAATTCTCCATTCTGCTATAGCTCCTTTGCTCTGCTTCAGTTAGCAGCCATTCATACGTTAGAGGGACCTCTTTGGGGACATGAACTGCATGTTTGTTTGGCCTGTCAGCAAAACTCAGTGGGCGTTTTGACAAAGAACTTGAAGATTTAGCTCAAAGAGGATACTCTGAGCCCTGTATTTGTTGGACATTAGTGATATGGCTAAGGTATCACAAAGGGTCAGTTCAGAAGTTCCATTTGTGTCACGATCTAAAGACTTTTCCTAATTGAACCTAGCAATTCTGTAGGCAAGAAGTGCAGAGGAATGTGTATTCAAAACCAGATGTTTCCAAACCAAGCCTAGATCCAGCAATACCTCACAAATTAACACTTGGTTAATAGGCAAACCTGCTCATACTTGCAACTGCTCGTTCTCAATCCACTACTCAACGAAGATGCAGCAAATGAGTGTTGCACTGAAAAAGCATGTTACCAGTGACAAGTCTACATGGTGGGGTAATGCACATGACAGGGATGTAATTTCTAAAGCACACTACCGTTCTGCACATTAATAGGTCTGTGTAGACCCTGCTACTGCACCACAAGTTACTTTTACAAAATACACTACTGGTTATTTAAGAGAGTACTATCTTCTGAAGTGCTATTATACATAGTGAAAGCTAATCTGAGGTGGTCAGAATAAATGAACAAAGTATATGTACTGATGCATCATCTGTAAGGTGACTCCATGTCCTGATTTCACCAGACAGTACCAGTTTTTTACTGCATCAGTTCACATGTTTGTCTGTTTAAGAGCTAAAGAGTGGAATTTGCTCTGTGTTTACTAGAAACAAACAGTTCAAGGGAACAAGTGGTCGTGTGCTTTACAACGTTTGGAGTTTAAAACGAAAACTCAAACGAGAGTGGCCATCCTTGAAGCTGTTCTTTAACTCGGAGTGAGTGTTCAACATGCTTATTCAGTAATATATGATCAGCTCATTCAAAACCCAAAATAGCTGCAAGAAAATCCTCCACTCTGAGTAACATGCATGTGTCGCTGCTGTCTCAAAAGCTGGCAGTATGACACCAGCACACATTTTCAAAATAAAGGGGGCCAGGGTTTCACCCTTTAGGACAGTGGGAGTTTTGCCATTGACTTCAGTGCAGCCACATTTTTACCCCCTGTGTACTTTTATCTTTTGAATGGCTATGTCGCAGCCCTAAAAATAATGTCTACACAAGTGTCCCAGTTTTTGATTTTGAAAATATAAATCGTTTTATTTTTTCATCATGGCTGTTTACTCATTAACAAAGGATGAAATTCACCCCTGTGCAAAAGACCAGCATGAAGTGTAAGGCACCATTTACTTCCCACTTATGCCTGTGTAGCTTAAGTGGCACATAGACCTTGTACTGGCCAACTATACAGGAGTAAATTTCACCCAGACCGTAGTAACCTGTAGTGTGTTTCCCAGCTGCTCATGCAAATTAGTGAAATTCTGCTGTAATTGGGTTTTTTAGTTGCTGAGCTTAGAGCAGAATGCTGTCATGTGGTAAGTGAGGGCAGGTCTACACTACAAACGTGTTGGTGCAGCTGCACCAATGCAGCTGCTCTGCTGTGGTGCTGCTGCTGAAGATGCTCTAAGCCAATAGAAGAGAGCTCTCCTGTCGGTTTAGTAACTCCACCTTTGCGAGAGGTGGTAGCTAGGTCAGCGGGAGAAGCTCTGCCACTGACAAAGCACTGTCTACATGGGGAAGGGATGGGAGTTAAGTCGGTATAACTACCTCGCTCAGGGGTGTGAATTTTCCACACCCCTGAGCAAGGTAGTTATACCAAAGCAAGTATGTAGTGTAGACCTGGCCCGAGTTAGTGTTTAGCAGAATGAAATTAAAGCTTTGCTTTAAAATCTAATAGACTTAGATGGGGAAAAAAGATACTTTGTCTTATCATCTGCCCTTCCACAGCATGAACTTGTTCACACAGGCAATGGAATTCTTCTGCATAGCACAAGCACTTCCTGAGAAAACAAGTTTTGAGATGAAACCATGACAAGAGGAGTCGTCCTTTCTTGGAAACACACTTTATAATACTGTAAAATCATAAGACCAGATTCACTGGTATGCTCTGGTCATGCAAAGCAGCCATAAATCTGATTTAACTAGCAGATGATGTTAGATTTATTGCTATTTTGCATAGCAGCTGAAGAATACAGGTGAATCTGGCCCATAGCTCTCAGAGATGGAAAACTCTAGTAGTGTGACTGGGTCTCTCCTGTTTCTGGGAAAGAATATGCTGTATTTCCCCAACTGGCTTAGATTCTATCTATATTAGAGCTGAGCTGACCAAAAGACCCAACAATATACTGACCTTTTAATGAAGGACTTTGTACTCCTTGCCCTTTTTCTTCCCTTACGAAGCTGTAGTATGGTTTTAAATAGCATGCTGTGCTTCTTGTATACCAGAAGAATTTTATTTTGTGAAGATGTTTCCAGGTTGATGTAATGTTTTTATTTCATCATAAACTTTCTTCTAAGCCCTCTTCAGAGCTGTGCTTGGTATTTTCATTATAGTGTGTAAAATAAAATTATTTTGGAGAGAGAGAGAGTGTTCGGGGAGTTCGGGGGGTGGAGGGGCTCCTCTGATTAGTACTGCCACCTACCCTTTGTTCACTACTGATGATGCTGTAGGCCTTCTAGGTGCTGAATAAAGGAGTGAGTTTGTTACAAAAGCTGCCATAGCAAAATTTTGACACTCTCCAGTGAGCCGTACCTTGCTGCCACACCTACCCTCTGCTATAAATGCAAGTGTATTGAGACTAATTAAAAAACAAACCCCAACTTGACTGTAATAGAGCACATGCAGGCAGCAGTGAAATGAATTAGCAAATAGTTAACTGCAACTACTTAAAAGAAAGAGCTCTTCAGAGCATGTATGAGTGACCCAATATATGGAAGCACAGCCAAGCCTCCTATAGCATGGCAAAGTGTAACTGATTTACTATGTTAGTTCTTAAGGACAGGTTGTGCCTGGTCAAGCCATGCATTACTCCTCCTGCCTCCTTCCCCAAGCACATGGAGAGCAAACTCAGGAGTAAAGCCCATCCCAGGCTATGGAATCCTCTTTAAGGAGGGTTTCAAGGGCAGTGCACGGTCCTGACTTCCATTGACACCCAAAGATCCTCAGTTGTGGGGACCAAGCCCCCCTTTCCTCGATGGAAATCCCTGACCACCTGACAGGAGGATCCGTGAGGGGAACTTTGTGGAGGCCCCGGCACCCTTGTAGCATTTTCCCTGGAGGGTTATGATCTGGGCCACATATAGTAACCTCTGCTGGAGAGACAGTAAGCATGAGAGATGTAGCAGCGGGAAGGTCTGGTCTGTTAAAAGAGAGAAAGAAAGAAAGAATAACTGAAATTGGTGACAGAGGGGACACGGCAGCCTTCCCTGGGCAAAATCCTGCAACGACAGATCAATTATTCTGGGACCTAAACAAATTATCAGCTAGATGCTCAGCTGTTATAAACTGTCCAAGTTCTAGTGAAGTAAACGGACCTACCCCAATTTACACCAGCTAGGTTCTGGTTGTATATAGTTCCTAGAAAGCCAAACAGATGGTAACACATTGATCACTACTAGTGCCTGTGGGCCAGTACTGAACCAATGACCTAAAAAAGCTCTTGTATCCCATACGAATTCTCTGAGTCATCCAAGTGGTTGTTTATTCCTAATTTATTTACAATGAAGAAACCCTGCCCATTTAAAAGTGATACCTCTAGGTGCAACTGTACTCTTCATTTCACTAAGTGTTGCTGGGGCCTAGGACAGACTCTGGTCTGCTTCCTCATCTACTTGCTGAACTCCTGACTAGGAAAAGCCCAGGGTAAGTTAATGCTGTTGTGAGTTACCGAGTTGTCAATTTTGTTAACAATTATGCTCCCAGCAGAGAGCGGCACACTTTAAAATACATTTTCTCTGCTCTGCAACAATGCTGCGTTGGAAAAGCTGGTTTGGGTTGAAATCATTGAGAAGTTAAATGGAAACATGAAAAACGAGTGTAATCTTGTTAATTTTAGATGCATTGTTAGCCAGTGAATTGAACACTCATCTGCAGGCCAGGAGACCTGGATTCTCTTTCTGACTATGCCATGACCTGCTGTGGGACTTTGGGCAAGTCACTTTACCTTGCTGTGCCTCTGTTTTTCTTCTCAATCTTTATCTGCCTTGTCTACTTGGCTTCTGAGGAGTTTGGGGCAGGGAGTGTCTCTTACTATGTGCTTGTGTGGAGGAGGAATGGTGCTAAGTAGAAAATGGCTGAAGTGAACATCAAAGAGCCTATTCCTATTAACGTTAATAATTCATTAGGTATGTATAGTGAGAAGTAACGTGCAATAGATTTCAAAGGTTTGGGGAGAAGAATGATGGTCCAGTGGTTAGGGTGCTGGCTTGAGAGACCTGGGTTCTGTCACCAGGGCCAGCTCTAGGCACCAGCAAAGCAAGCAGGTGCTTGGGGCGGCAAATTTGCAGGGGCACAAGAATCCATCATGAGAGCTGAGAACCAACAGGGAGCCCTGGGAGCTGTAGTTCCTTGGTTAGCTCCCTGCCTATAGAGCCAGCCCTGGAGCAGGGAAAGAACTACATTTCCCAGCATTCCCTCAGCCACAATTAACAGGAAAGGGAGGGGGAAGGAGTGTAGAGCTGAAACGTCATGCTGCAATGGTAGGAACAGAGCCAGCTCTAGGTTTTTTGCTGCCCCCCACCTCAGCCCTGGGCTCCTCCCACACCCCTGTGTTGCCCCAGCCCTGGACTCTCCCCTGCCCACACCCCCTGCTGCCCCAGCTCTGGCCCCCACCCGCACCTCCTGCCACCCCAGCCCTGGGCTCTTCTCCCCCCCCTGCACCCGCACCCCTGCTGCCCCAGCTCTGGCTCCCACCTGCATCTCCTGCCACCCCAGCCCTGGGCTCTTCCCCCATTCCCCACCCGCATCTCCTGCCACCCCAGCCCTGGGCACTTCCCCCATCCCCCACCCGCACCTCCTGCCACCCCAGCCCTGGGCTCTTCTCTCCCCCTCCGCACCCGCACCCCCTGCTGCCCCAGCTCTGGCTCCCACCCGCATCTCCTGCCACCCCAGCCCTGGGCTCTTCTCCCCCCCGCACCCGCACCTCCTGCCACCCCAGCCCTGGGCTCTCCCCCAAAGAAAGAATTGGGTGGACTAAATGGACATTGCACCTCTCTATCTGAAGCCTAGCAAGGCAGGTACCTGGATCCCGCTAGAATTTAAAATGAAAAGTAAGGGAGGGGCGGCGCTACTAGACTGGGCAGCTTTAGATACAGTACCAGGCACGTAGGAGGATTTACACTTCTGAGCCATGGAAGCAGAAATAGACTTTTCTTTTCCAGATTTAGCTAATATTCAGAAAGGGAATCCAGCACCTGCCTTCCAGATTTGAACACCCTCAAAATTCAGGAGTGCTCAAGCTCAATTTGGGCAGCTGTTACTTCCTTTCTCCCAAATCACATATACTGATCCACTGTAACTTGCTGTAGGAAAAAGTAGAATAAATTGAGCAAGAAATGCTTCCCAGTGGTTATTAGGACTGGAATTGCTATTTCCAACAGCCATTGCTTTATTAATTATTATTATTATTATTATATTATTTTTAAGTTTTAGTTTTATTTGTTTAAAAGGAAGACCGTGATATTGCATTGGCAAATTCCCCATAGAAACAAAGAATGGAACAAAAGAATAATAAAGGCACCTCAACTTTTCCTCATTTATGTAGGACAGTCTTATAATATGCATCCAGATATCCTCCAATCACACAAGCTGAAAATTGTTCCACTTTTTTACTGCAGTTCTGTAACTATATGGGAACCAATCCTGTCTGTGTTCTGTGCACATCCAAAATTCCTGCTGAATGACCTGCCCTGGGAGTGAGTTACCAGTGACCCAGGGCTGGGGCGGCAGGAGGGTGCAGTGGGGGTGGGGGGGGGGGGCAGCCAAAATTTTTTTTGCTTGGGGCAGCAAAAAACCTAGAGCTGGCCCTGTCTGTCACAGACTCCCTGTGTGACTTTGAACAAGTCACTTAGCCTCTCTCTCTCTCTGCCTCAGTTTCCCCACCTGGAAAGGGGGCTAATAGCACTGCCCTACCTCGCCAAGGTGTTGTTAATAAATACAGTACTCAGATAATGTGGTAATGGGGGCAGTATAGGTATGGCAGATGGATAGAGACAGGGATACAACCAGAATTTTCCTGAGGAGGGGACCAGGATTCTCCCTCCCCCGCCCTGCAACCCTCCCCCAAGCTCTCTCCTTCTGCACCTAGACCTGGGCTCGTCCCCCTGCACCCAGCTCCACATGCACTTCCTTCTTGTGACCCCAGACTCACTCAGCGCATGCGCTTCCTGCACCCAGCCCCGCAGTCTCTCTGCCCCCACACCCAGCTCCATGCTCTTACTCAGTGAGGCAGTCAAGCTGAAGAGCACCATCCTCACTAGGGGGTAGGCAGCTCGGGGAGCCCCAGATCCCAATTTCCTTCTGCATCTCCACTTCCCCAGAAAGAACTGAAAGCCCAGCTCCAGTCCTCAAACTATGGTGGGAATTCCAGGTATCCTCTGCTCCACTGCTCCCCAGCAGCTGGGAGGCCCCCATGCCCATGGGCACCAGAAAGACTACAAAAGTTGGGGGACCAAGCAAGCACATGGGGTTGCAGTGCTATTCCAATTGGCCTGGCTGTCCAGTGAGTGGCATTGCAAACTGGTGCATGGCGGCACAATGCCACTCAAATGTCCTGCTCTGGTCAGGGGCCAAAGTGGGTAGGGTGGCCATTGATGCATCCCCAGAATACAGGACATCCAGCTCGGTTGCATGAACTTCCGGAGTGGTGTGGACCCACCCCTGCTGTCACAATCCCGCCGCTGTACAGTCACACCACACAGAGGATGCCATTTTGCAGAGCTTGCTGCCCCACCCCCAGCAGCATGACCTTGCATGCACAGTCACGTCACAGGGTGAGCCTGACTTGCTGTTTAAGGGCTGGTGATCAATTTTGCTAAATGGATGATGATGTTTAATTCTGGAGCTCAGCGACTGTAACACCTAACATGGTATAAACCAAGTGGAAATATCACAGATAAAAATCTCTATCCCAGGGTGCAATGGTGAGGCCATGCTGGCAGGGGTGGAGCAGCGTGCCCTGTAAAATGACGTTCTCTGTGCATCCACGTCGCAATGATACTGGACAAAACCATGCCTGATTTTATATCAGTCCTGGACAGGGTGACAAACTTTACACAGGAGTGTCCAACCTACAGCTGGATGAATAATCTGCCTGCAATTGGAGGCCACTGTCTCACCCCCCTCTCTTGCCTCCCAGGTTGTTGAGCCCCTGGATAAAGGTTTTGACCAGTGATATTTCTGCTTACACAGAGGCTGAGATCCAGAATTAACAATCCTTATCAATTTAGCAAAATTGAGCATCAGCAGTTAACAAAAATCAAGCCTGACTTACCAGCTGCCCCAGGTTGCCTGGGAGAGTCCTGATTTGCCCCATTTCTGGTTCCGAGGCAGCTGAGACTGAGGGCTTGTCTACACTACCACTTCAGTCGATATAAGTTACGTTGCTCAGGGGTGTGAAAAAAACCACCACCACCCCGAGCGACGCGACTTACATCCACTTAAAGCGCTGTCTACACTGTGCTACGTTGGTGGGAGATGCTCTGCCACCAACGTAGCTTCTGCTTCTCATTTAGGTGGAGTAATTATGTCACCAGGAGAGCATTTGATGCAGTGGCGCCAATCTAGCATGGTAGTGAAAACAAGCCCTGTGTGAGGGTTTAGTGCTGCTGCTCCCCAGGTGCCAGCAGAGGGTCCCTTTGTGCAGAAGCTGTCTAAGAAGCAAATTCGGCCTTTCTTTCTGCTTCATCATCTGTCTGGCTATTTGCACTGTATGCCTCCACCTCTCATTGGGACTGTTCCTCTTCTAGTTTTGTCTCTGATTCTGCAGCATACAGCAGGGGAGGCAGGTACCAGTCCTAGTCCTCATCAGTAGCAACAGTGTGAGCTTCCCTTAAGGTATATACACAGGTAACCCTTCTGCCAGGAAGTTAACAGCAGCAATAAGAGCCAGGTTCAATATAAGTAGGGTCCCTCTCGCCAAATAACTAAACTGATGTCTCGAGCCCCCTCCCAGAAACTGGGAAAGTTAAATGCACCCTAGCCATTAAGCTGTCTTGTGCACAAGCTCTCTGCGACTGCGTACGCAGAAGGAAATCTTTATTATGGGAAAGAGAACCCAGTGCTAAAGTTGGGAAAACGCAGCACCAGAATGTATATGCAAATAAACCCAACCCATTTCAGTAACTTTGGCAGTAGTCTGCCTAACTTTCGTCCCCCCTGCTATGGGAGTCCCCTATACCACCTCACCCATCTACCAAGATCCACTCATTGGAATCAGTAGTCCAAGTGTCTCTTTGCAGGTCTCCTCCAGTCCCAAAGGAGCAGCTTGCCTGGTCCTGCCTGGAGGTACCACCACCTAACCCATTTTAATCATTCAGGTTTACTAAGGAGAGTCCATTCAATGAACTGCTGTCCCCTTCACTGTCCCACACCATAAAGTCCTTTGCATTGTCTGTTGTGGTAAAGTCCTTGATCTGCATTGTTTCTCACAGTGAAGTGTGCTAAGAGGGCTAAGCACCTTGAGTAGCGCTCTGGCTGCTTAGAAATTAGCTCTTTGTTAGCGATGGCCTAGTTCACAAGAAATTTTCACATTTTAAAATGTTTCATTCTGACTTGGACCAAAATCATGTTTTGACATTTTACTGTGAACCTGAAACTCCAGAAATGGTTTCTTTTGAAAATGCTGACTCAGAGTGTTTCTGAAATGAAAAAGGCTCCCCTAGGCTGCATGAAATTGATAGAATTCTTGTCTTGACAGGAATCTTGATAGGATTCAGGAGTGAGCAGCAGTAAACCTGACAAGAATCCTGTTAATTTCACCACAAACTGCCAGGGAATGGATTACAGGGATTTGTGGCTAGGCGCGGCCCTGCTACACGGACTACCTGAGCTGGGAATGCCAGGACTTCCAGACAGACAGGCCAAATGGCTCCCCCAACCCAGGGAACCAGCTGGCCTGGGAGTCTGGAAGCCCTGGTCTCCACATCCCAGGGCAGTCTGTAGGATGGAGCTGCCCAGGAGCTGCATTCGGGAAATCCATCCCAAGACTTCCCGGCTCCGTGCTGGGAAGTCCTGAGAATCCCCCAGTTTCCAGGTTATGGCTCCGCAGCTTTAGCCTAGAAGCCCTGGGAACCTCAAGGTTTCCAGGCTACTTGCTATGGAGACTGGAGCCAAGCTATAATTAGAGTGGGGGCTCCCAGCGTTTCCAGGCTCCCGGCTCCATGCCAGAGAGGAGGTGCCCTGGAACCATGGACCCAGGAAGCCCTGAGGTCTCTATCCCCAAAGCCAGCCACACAACAGGGCTGCCCCAGAACTGTGGACACTTGCCGCTACATAAAACAACATATTTCCCCCTAGCCTCATTCTTGGAAATGGTTGAACCATTTTGGCTGAAACTCCCATAAATAATTCACCCTGCAGCAGACCCCCAGCATGGAAAATTTGAGCCCAAATGGTTAAAGTTTGGCAAAGTTATAACTGAAAACAGGGTGTGATAATGGGAAGTGTCAGACCACCTTCACTGTAGGTGGCGCTATCAGCCTTGCCTAACATAAGAGACTCGTAAAGCAATAAATAAAACATGTAGGAGACCAATATACTGTGGTGGTAACACATGTAAATAGGTAGAACCCCTTTAGTTCAAAGAGCTAAGGAGGGCAGGACAGGAAGGGGATACCTCCCAGGACAAGGGAAAACAGCACACCAAGGAATACCTCACAGGGGAAAGACACACCCCAGAGGGAAGTGGGGAGAGGGCATGGGGATGGAGGACCCCAGGAGGCACACTAACAAGATAAGGGGGAAAGAAATGGGGAGCCTCATACAGCAAAGCCTATTGGACAAAAAATGGGTAGGATCTAGGATCTTTGGAGTTCTAATCCTGGCTTGGCTACTGTCTTGTTATGCAGCTTTGGCTAAGACATTGGCCTCTCTCTCTGCTCCTTTCTGCCTACATAAAGTGGGCTAGGGATGCTTGCCTGCTTCACAGCAGTGTTGTGAGCATTAAATAGTGTTTGTACAGTGCTTTGAAGCTGTAAGTGATACAGTGGGGAAGTGCTAAGTATTATGATGATAAGCATGTTCAGCTGATAATGGCTCTTTGTAACCTGCAGTTTAATTCCAGCACGCCGAGCCTCAGAAATGGAAAGTGTGACTTCATAGTGAACTAGTGTCTGTTTAGACTTGCCCTCCTAAAATGACAGGTAAGGTTTGCACAGCATGAACTAGAGGAAGGGTGATGGGAGGGCAGAGCACCGCTCAGGAATTAGGAGTCAGAATGCCTGGCTATGCTAATAAAGAGTAAAGATGAAAGCACTTTGAACTTAAGGAATTTGAAAAAATAATATCCCAGCAAGAGCCACATAAAAAAGTTCTGAACATTTTGTTACTGAGGAAAAATCATTCATAAAAAAGTTTGAACATAACAGGTTTCTGGTGATGCTTTGCATAAATGTTTGTCTCTGTTCCAGCAGCATTTTATAACTTGTTTCATACAACAGAAAAACAAACTTTAGTAACCGTTTAGTTTGTTTAAAAAAATGGTGCTCATGAAGGATTCTAGATTGATAGCTCTGTTGACAGCAAAAACCTCTGTTTATCTACTGGACATGGGCAGTGGCAGGGACTATGTTCCTCAAACCTGTTTGACGGGTCTGATCTAAAGCCCATTGAAACCAACGGAATCATTGACGTGGATGGATTTTCTATCTATCTATCTATCTATCTATCTATCTTCTTTTATTCTTCGGCCCATCATTGTGGTACCAGAGCATCTTACACATCAAATCAATAGCAATGGCCCTGATCAGGCCCTTGGAGAGATATGAATCTCTGCTGGACACAATGGAACACCCAGACTTGTTTGATTTGACCTCTTCCTCGACTGACCAAATGTGTCAGGCAGAGAAAAACTTATGAAAAACCATGACTGGATTTGGATGTTTTACTCCCTTCGCTGAGAGATGCATGTCTAAGGTTAGTCAGAGAGAGCTATTCATATCATCCATTGGATTCTGTTTTATGTGCCTTAGTATCAACTGGTGGTTGGGGAGAGGCAAATGGACAGGCTATTAAATGGCTAGCTTCAGGAACTGATCTATCAGCCACAGGCAGATATATTTATAGGCATGAGGGTCCAGCCCTTTTACAAATAAAAAGCAATTAATTAAAAAAATATTGGCTCTGTTGATCACATGGGCTACCAACCTGTCCTTCCCTGGTCCCAGCTGTAGAGGAGACTGTTACTCCAGCCTGGAGCCCAGCCTGGAGCCTAGAAGTAACAGTCGCTGGAAGTGTCCAGGGTTTCAGGTGACAAGGCTCTATTACTGG
This sequence comes from Chrysemys picta bellii, assembly GCF_011386835.1. Lineage (NCBI taxonomy): Eukaryota > Metazoa > Chordata > Testudines > Emydidae > Chrysemys > Chrysemys picta. The sequence goes on from NC_088791.1 coordinate 195,109,654, forward strand.
ATGCTGCAGCCTGGGGAAGGTGAGGAGCTCATTTTCAGGTACTGCCCACCTTTCTGATTCCATGTGTTGGAACATGGAGGAGGGTCTAGCTGGTCAACTATAACAGAGCAGAACCTGCCACCGTGCGGCACTTGTGTAGTCCAGAGGGATGGTGGACAAAGTTGTGAGAATTTCTGAGACACTTGTACAACCCACTGAACCTTGTGTGACTAGGGTTGCCAACTTTCTAATCACACAAAACCGAACACCCTTGCCCCGCCCCCTACCCCCACTTCTCTGAGGCCTTGCCCATGCCCCGCCCCTTCTCCAAGGCCCTGCCCCGGCTCGCTCCATCCCCCGTTCCTCCCTCCCTCCCTCCCTCTCCCCCACCCTCATTCACTTTCACCAGGCTGGGGCAGGGGGTTGGGGTGCGGGAGGGAGTCTGGGCTCTTGGCTGGGAGTGCAGGCTCTTGGGTGGGGCTGGGGATGAAGGGTTTGGGGTACAGGAAGGGGACTCTGGGCTGGGGCAGGGGGTTGGGGTGTAGGAGGGTGTGAGGGCTCCAGCTGGGGGTGGGGGCAGGGATGAGGAGTTTGGATGCAGGAGGGGGCTCTGGGCTGGGGCAGGGGGTTGGGGTGCATGAGGGGGTGAGGGCTGTGGCTGGGGGTGTAGGCTCTGGGGTGGGGCCAGGGATTCATAGATTCTAGGACTGGAAGGGACCTCGAGAGGTCATCGAGTCCAGTCCCCTGCCCTCATGGCAGGTCCAAATACTGTCTAGACCATCCCCTGATAGACATTTATCTAACCTACTCTTAAATATCTCCAGAGATGGAGATTCCACAACCTCCGTAGGCAATTTATTCCAGTGTCTAACCACCCTGACAGTTAGGAACTTTTTCCTAATGTCCAACCTAAAACTCCCTTGCTGCAGTTTAAGCCCATTGCTTCTTGTTCTATCCTTAGAGGCTAAGGTGAACAAGTTTCTCCCCCCTCCTTAGGACTCATAGACTCATAGACTTCAGGTCAGAAGGGACCATTATGATCATCTAGTCTGACCTCCCGCACAACGTAGGCCACAGAATCTCACCCACGCACTCCTGTAACAAAACCCCTAACCTATGTCTGAGTTATTGAAGTCCTCAAATCGTGGTTTAAAGACCTCAAGGTGCAGAGAATCCTCCAGCAAGTGACCCATGCCCCATGCTGCAGAGGAAGGTGAAAAACCTCCAGGGCCTCTGCCAATCTGCCCTGGAGGAAAATTCCTTCCCGACCCCAAATATGGCAGTCAGTTAAATCCTGAGCATGTGGGCAAGACTCACCAGCCAGCACCCAGGAAAGAATTCTCTGTAGCAACTCAGCTCCCACCCTTTTACATACCTGAAAACTGCTATCATGTCCCCTCTCAGTCTTCTCTTTTCCAAACTAAACAAACCCAACTCTTCCAGTCTTCCTTCATAGGTCATGTTCTCAAGACCTTTAATCATTCTTGTTGCTCTTCTCTGGACCCTCTCCAATTTCTCCACATCTTTCTTGAAATGCGGTGCCCAGAACTGGACACAATACTCCAGTTGAGGCCTAACCAGCGCAGAGTAGAGCGGAAGAATGACTTCTTGTGTCTTGCTCACAACACACCTGTTAATGCATCCCAGAATCATGTTTGCTTTTTTTTGCAACAGCATCACACTGTTGACTCATATTTAGCTGGTGGTCCACTATAACCCCTAGATCCCTTTCTGCCATACTCCTTCCTAGACAGTCTCTTCCCATTCTGTATGTGTGAAACTGATTGTTCCTTCCTAAGTGGAGCACTTTGCATTTGTCTTTGTTAAACTTCATCCTGTTTAACTCAGACCATTTCTCCAATTTGTCCAGATCATTTTGAATTATGACCCTGTCCTCCAAAGCAGTTGCAATCCCTCCCAGTTTGGTATCATCTGCAAACTTAATAAGCGTACTTTCTATGCCAATATCTAAGTCATTGATGAAGATATTGAACAGAGCCGGTCCCAAAACAGACCCCTGTGGAACCCCACTTGTTATACCTTTCCAGCAGGATTGGGAACCATTAATAACGACTCTCTGAGTACGGTTATCCAGCCTGTTATGCACCCACCTTATAGTAGCCCCATCTAAATTGTATTTGCCTAGTTTATCGATAAGAATATCATGCAAGACCGTATCAAATGCCTTACTAAAGTCTAGGTATACCACATCCACTGCTTCTCCCTTATCCACAAGACTCATTATCCTATCAAAGAAAGCTATCAGATTGCTTTGACATGATTTGTTCTTTATAAATCCATGCTGGCTATTCCCTATCACCTTACCACCTTCCAAGTGTTTGCAGATGATTTCCTTAATTACTTGCTCCACTATCTTCCCTGGCACAGAAGTTAAACTAACTGGTCTGTAGTTTCCTGGGTTGTCTTTATTTCCCTTTTTATAGATGGGCACTATATTTGCCCTTTTCCAGTCTTCTGGAATCTCTCCCGTCTCCCATGATTTTCCAAAGATAATAGCTAGAGGCTCAGATACCTCCTCTATCAGCTCCTTGAGTATTCTAGGATGCATTTCATCAGGCCCTGGTGACTTGCAGGCATCTAACTTTTCTAAGTGATTTTTAACTTGTTCTTTTTTTATTTTATCTTCTAAACCTACCCCCTTCCCATTAACATTCACTATGTTAGGCATTCCGTCAGACTTCTCGGTGAAGACTGAAACAAAGAAGTCATTAAGCATCTCTGCCATTTCCAAGTTTCCCGTTACTGTTTCTCCCTCCTCACTGAGCAGTGGGCCTACCCTGTCTTTGGTCTTCCTCTTGCTTCTAATGTATTGATAAAAAGTCTTCTTGTTTTCCTTTATTCCTGTAGCTAGTTTGAGCTCATTTTGTGCCTTTGCCTTTCTAATCTTGCCCCTGCATTCCTGTGTTGTTTGCCTATATTCATCCTTTGTAATCGGACCTAGTTTCCATTTTTTATATGACTCCTTTTTATTTTTTAGATCATGCAAGATCTTGTGGTTAAGCCAAGGTGGTCTTTTGCCACGTTTTCTATCTTTCCTACCCAGCGGAATAGCTTGCTTTTGGGCCTTTAATAGTGTCCCTTTAAAAAAATGCCGACTCTCCTCAGTTGTTTTTCCCCTCAGTCTTGATTCCCATGGGACCTTACCTATCAGCTCTCTGAGCTTACCAAAATCTGCCTTCCTGAAATCCATTGTCTCTATTTTGCTGTACTTCCTTCTAACCTTCCTTAGAGTTGCAAACTCTATGATTTCATGATCACTTTCACCCAAGCTGCCTTCTACTTTCAAATTCTCAACGAGTTCCTCCCTATTTGTTAAAATCAAGTCTAGAACAGCTTCCCCCCTAGTAGCTTTTTCAACCTTCTGAAATAAAAAGTTGTCTGCAATGCAGTCCAAGAACCTATTGGATAGTCTGTGCCCTGCTGTGTTATTTTTCCAACATATATCTGGATAGTTGAAGTCCCCCATCACCACCAAATCTTGGGCTTTGGATGATTTTGTTAGTTGTTTAAAAAAAGCCTCATCCACCTCTTCCACCTGGTTAGGTGGCCTGTGGTAGACTCCTAGCATGACATCACCCTTGTTTTTTACTCCTTTTAGGCTAACCCAGAGACTTTCAACACTTCTGTCTCCTATGTCCATCTCAGTCCAAGGAGTTTGGGGTGTGGAAGGGGGCTCTGCGCTAGGGCAGGGAGTTAGGGTGTGTGGGGGGGGTGAGGGCTCCAGCTGGGGGTGCGGGCTCTGGGATGGGTCTGGGGATGAGGGGTTTGGGGTGCAGGAGGGGGCTCCCGGCTGGGGCAGGGGGTTAGGGTGTGTGTGGGGAGTGAGGGCTCTGGTTGGGGGTGGGGCCGGGGATGAGGGGTTTGGGGTGCAGGTGGGATTGTGGGGTCCTGGCATCACTTACATTGGCTCAGAGAAAAAAGTGGCCGCCAGGTCCCTGCGGCCTCTAGGCACACGGGCAGCCAGACAGGTCTGTGTGGTGTCTTCGTGCCTGCAAGCGCTGCCTGCCTCCAGCTCAAATTGGTTGCACTTCCCAGCCAATGGGAGCTGTGGAGCCAGCATTTGGGGCAGGGGCAGCACACAGAGTCTCCCAGTCCCTCTCTGACCCAGCGCCTAGGGACCGCGGGGACCTGGCAGCCGCTTCCAGGAGCAACACAGAGCCAGAGCAGGTAGGGAGCCTGCGTTAGCCCCGGGTCCCTGCTGCGCTGCCGAACAGACTTTTCATGGCCTGGTTGGCGGTGCCAACCAGAGTCCCCAGAGTCCCTTTTCAACCGGGGTTGACCGGATGCCAGGCAACCCTATGTGTGACCTGTCAAAGATCTCAAGACGAAAAAGGTTTGTTTTCTTTTTTTCAAATGCTGGTAGCTTACAATGGCTAAAAGAGCAATGTAAGTTTTAGCCATTTATATCCAAGAGGAGAGTGGGGGAGGCTCCATTGGCAAAGCATATCCGATGGATAAGAAAGGAGGCATTTGAGGCCATTTGACCAAATAATGCTTTTGTCTTCTTTAATTGATTTGTGTAGGCTCAAGTAGGTCCTAAACAAGCAACTCTAGTTGTACGGTGTGGACATTGGTGTGTATGCAAGTGGGTCTCAGCTCTTTGATAATGTGGCCCTTGGAGTCAGTGTTAACATGAAGATACTAATTGTCAGTGGTTTGGTACATAACTCTAAGCTTTCTTGATCTTGTGTGCATTCAAGTCCTTTACCAGTACGCACTCTGGTGGGGAATCTCTCTTCTGGTGGATCCAGAGTTCTTACCAGAAATCTGGAGGGGCTAACTGTTGGGCATGACAGTACAATATAAATATCAGACTCGTCCTTCCCTTCCCTTATTATGCTACTGTTTCTTTAAGCTATCAATTAATTCTGTAGTTAGAATTGGGGTGGGGTTTGGTTTCTTTTTTAACAGGGTATTTTGGCTAAATTTTGGTAGTTTTCACTTCAGTATAAATCAACTAGTTTGCTCCCTTACAACTAGCATGTTATTGTTATTGGGAATGTTTCTTTGAAAAAATGTAAATTTGTTGTTTTAGGAATGTTTGCTGATTCAGGAAAAAATTGAAAGGAAAAGAAGTAGAATAAAAGCTGGGCAGGGAATCAAGACAGAACTAAAAAATTCCAAATGTAAGGAAGTCACCCTGTGGAAATCTTTTAAGATGCCTGTATATAAAGATGCATAGGGAATGAGATGGAGAATATTAAGGAAAATATAATGACATTATATAACTCATTGACTTGCCCTCATTTGGGATTCTGTATTGGTTACCTCATCTCAGAAGGGATATTTTCCGAATTAGAGGGGGAAGGTTGATTGGCAACTTCTGTTCAGTCTTTCTCTCTAATCTCCACAAGAACAAGGGGACATTCAATAACATTGGAAAGTGGCAAATACAGAAAGGAAATACTTATCCAGGCAGCTCACCGTGAGCCTGTGGAACTCACTGCCACAAGATATCACAGAGGCCAAGAGTTTAGCAGGTCCAAAAAGGGATTCGATATTTATCTGAGTAACAAGACTATCCTGTTAAAATAGAGAACATTTTAAAAACCAAGAGCTTTGGAAGGGATAAAACCCCTCAAGCTTCAGGGTATAAGCCAATCTCTAACTATTTGGGTTTGGAGAAAATTTACCTTAGGTGCAGGTTATCCCATAACTGGTTACTCAAGGGTTCATTCCTCTGAAGCATCTGGCACTGGATTAGATGGGCTGCTAGTCTGATACAGTATGGCAATGCTTCTGTTCCACTATTCATGCAGCTAGGATGACACCAAACAGAGGAAGTACTTTTATAGCGAGAGAAAACCAACATGAATTTCCTGTGAGAGGAAGAAATATACTAAAGGAATTCAAAATTGTGCAGGAATAGATGATGTAACAGGGAAAATGCAGGAAGTCAGAAAAAAGTCCAAGATCAGATGGGATCCATTCCAGAATACCAAAGGAAGTATCTGAAGAGCTGAGAGCCTTGAGATAATATAGAAATACAAATCAAGAGAGGAGCCTAGCAAAAACCAGAATGAAGCCATTATAATTCGCATTTAAGCTAAGGGAGATCCAGCAACCTACAGATGTGTAAATCCCCACCACAGAAGTGGAGAAAAGGCTGGGGATGTCGGGGACAGACTTGCAGATCGCTTGAGTAAAGGGGTGAATGGGAGGTTACTTGGAACATTCTGTAGGTCACTTACAGCTAAACTGAAATCTGATGTCTTTGGAAGAGGCAGCACATGTTGTAACTGTTCCATGCCACGAGCAACCCTGAGAAAGAATCATGCCTTCGAATCACAGTTCCTTCCCTGGCTCCTCCCTGCTCTCTTGGAGGAGACTGTTTAGCTATAACCCACTAGGGTATGTTTACACTGGGCTCCCGGGGCTTAGGCAAAGGGGCTGTTTAATTGCGGTGTAGATGCCCGAGCTCTGGGACCCTCCCACCTCACAGGCCCAGCATTCTCCTTCCCCCAACAGCTCAACTCCACTAACTGGTGCACTGAGGGAAGAGGGCAGGTCCTTGGCTCTCTACACCCACGCCTCACACAACTGCACAACTGGGAGGAGGTAGCAGTTCTGGGGAGCCTGCTCTGCCCCCTGCACACGAAGCAGCAATGCTGGTAGGCTGCACAGGGGAGTGGGGCTGGCCCTTACTCTGCTGCATGGCCTCAAAGTCCAGGTACAATTTGGCCTTTAGCGGATTAAAGCTACTTGTGGCAGAGAACTAATTGTAACCCATCACTTCTCATGAATGGAAGCAGAGACTACGGAGAAGTGAGCTTTAGAGGAGATAGGATTGATATCAGGACAGATTTTAGGCACTTTTTATATCAATATCTTATCATGGTAATGCTTGATGTGGGCAATGGAGCCTCTTGACTGTATGGCGTGCATTTTTTCCTAATGAGTTTTACACTGCATGTTGCATATACTTACATACACTGTATTTTCTCTGGCAGCACCATTTGAATTCTGGGCTTGTCTAAACAGCAGTTGCTCATATGCTGCTGTGTTTTATTTTGCTTTTTCTGCTTCCTCCTGTAGTTCTTTTTAAGATCACTTGGTCTTTTTTTTTTTTTCTGTTTATCTGGACATGCTGCACAGTGTGTGTGGTGGTTTGATTGTCACATAAAAGGTCTCCTACTGGGATCACCAGTGCAGTCCTATTTTTTTTTAATATTTTAAAACTGAGCCTAAAATAAGGAAAATGAGCTTTAACGATTAAAACAAAATCTGAATGAATTACAGTGTGACAATACAAATAAAATTGCAATTACTTTCCCCCTGAAAAACAGTAATTTGGTTATCAGTGTATTTAGTAAACAAAACTCTCTTTTATTGACATAACAGGAAAGTTACAACACTGAACAATTATGTTGTTGTCCTGGGCAGGCACAACCCCCCACCACAAATAGGTCTTGAGTTTCCTGTGAGTTTCTTTTAAGTAGTTACAAGGGAGAACTTTTTTTTCCTGTGGTTCATAAAAAAGAAACACTTATTAAAGCTTCTTTTTAAGCAAAACAATGGAACAAACCAATGTTTGTTGTATGACCTGCCAAAAGCACAAAGGATGCACAGTGGGCTTTTTTTAGAGCAGGAAGTTTTGTTATTGGAAACTACTACTGTAACATCCCCTGTCCTTGCACTACGCAACCACTGTCTTGTCCTGGAAGCTGTGTTTCTTTATTTGCCTCATCAAACTGGCACAGGCAACCTTCTCCTGCACTTTGTGGGTTTTGTTCTGTCCTGAATGTACTCCCACTTAATCTCCATCTGGACTGAACTTGGTTCACAGTAAACAAACTTCTTGAGTTTTGTGCTCCATTGATTCCTGTGTTTGCACAGGTCAGGGCCTAATGCTAGAATGCTGAATTTGTGAATTGCCTCCTGTTTTCCACTGACTGTTTTGAAATTGGAGTGCTATATGTTACAAAGAGCCTTGAAGAGTTTTCAGATGCAAATATTTCTTTCCAAAACTCTCCTTTATGTGTTCACAGGACTATGCTGTTTCCCTGTAGCTTAGTTATATGTTTAGGGAAGAGCTAGAAATGATTGATTATATCACTTATGGAAGTTAATTAGCCATGAACAAAATTTGTTTTGCTTATTTTGACTGTATTGTTTTGCGAGACAAAGGTGGTCCGGCATTCTAAATCAAGCATCAAAATGTGTTTAATTTTAATGAAATCCTTCTCCTGAGTGCATGAGTGGGAATAAATATAGTAGTCAAAACAAGTCTCTCCTGCTTTCTCGACAATATAGGAGAAGAATTTTACCTCATGCCTTTTTAAAAAACACAGTACTAACATAGAATTTTAGCTTGGTCAAATTTCTTTTCCAAGATACCATAAGATAGTCCATTTCTCCTTATATGGCAGTCACGAAAGTAAAAAAAAAGTCAAATAGCTTTAATATCAGACACTATATGATGGTAGCTTTTTGTTCCAGGGGCATTCCTTTATTATACATATGTAATGCGGTCATGATTGTGTCCTTCTGTCCTTCTGTGTTTTTCAAATGATTTTTAAGGCACATGTACTTTGACTTTAAGTAACTGAATTCTTTTTTTCTCTTCTTAGAACTGAGGAACTGAAAATGGGCACCACTCAAATCAATACGTCAAGTGCCCCACTCGTTAACGGTATCATCAGCGCTGACCTCAAGACACACAGACCCCGGGTGATGTCCAAAAGTGGTCACAGCAATGTGAGGATTGACAAAGTAGATGGTATATACCTGCTTTACCTTCAAGATTTGTGGACAACGGTTATAGACATGAAGTGGAGATACAAACTTACCCTGTTTGCTGCTACTTTTGTGATGACCTGGTTCCTCTTTGGAGTTATCTATTATGCCATTGCATTTCTTCATGGAGATTTAGAAAGGGATCATTTCCCCCCCAAACATATGCCTTGTGTCAAGGAAGTAAATTCACTAACTGGGGCATTTCTCTTTTCTTTGGAGTCACAGACAACTATTGGTTATGGCTTTCGTTTCATCACAGAGGAGTGCCCTCATGCCATATTCCTCCTGGTTGCTCAGCTGGTCATCACAACCTTGATTGAGATCTTTATCACTGGTACCTTCTTGGCCAAAATTGCAAGACCCAAAAAACGGGCTGAGACTATTAAGTTCAGTCATTGTGCTGTAATTACCAAACACAACGGAGAGCTTTGCCTTGTGATCAGAGTGGCAAATATGAGGAAGAGTCTTCTGATTCAGTGTCAGCTGTCTGGGAAACTTCTTCAAACCTATGAAACCAAAGAAGGGGAGAGGATCCTGCTCAACCAAGCCAGTGTCAAATTCCATGTTGACTCCTCTTCAGAAAGTCCTTTTCTGATTTTACCTTTAACCTTTTACCATTTATTGGATGAGAGTAGCCCTTTAAGAGATCTCACACCCCAAAACCTAAAAGAAAAGGATTTTGAACTGGTTGTCCTCTTGAATGCCACAGTAGAATCCACTAGTGCCGTCTGCCAAAGCAGAACTTCTTATATACCAGAGGAGATCCACTGGGGTTATGAGTTTGTGCCTGTGGTTTCTCTCTCTCAAAATGGAAAATATGTTGCTGATTTTAGTCAGTTTGAGCAAATCAGAAGAAGTGTAGACTCTACTTTTTATAGCATGGACTCTGAAAAACAGAAACTAGAAGAGAGATACAGACAGGAAGATGAAAGAGAGAGAGGACTGAGAACAATATTGTTACAGCAAAGCAATGTGTGATTGTATGTAGGGCCGGCTCCAGGCACCAGCGCAGCAAGCAGGTGATTGGGGTGGCCAACGGAGAGGGGCAGCACGTCTGGCTCTTCGGCGGCAATTTGGCGGCGGGTCCCTCTCTCCTTCTCAGAGGGAAGGACCTGCAGCCAAATTGCTGCCGAAGAACAATGTGGCAGTGGTAGAGCTGCCTCCAAAGTGCCGCCGATCATGGCTTTTTTTCCCCGCCGCTTGGGGTGGCAAAAATGCTGGAGCCGGCCCTGATTGTATGAGCAAACTTTAACATTAGTAATGCCTATTTACAAACTGAAACAAAAGCATACATTATATATACTGTATGGCTCTTAAGAAAATGCAGCAGAGACCTCTTAAGCAAGTGCCTTGGTATAGAGTAAATCTGTCCTTTTGTGAAGTCAAGTTGTTAATTGAGTATTTGTTTTAATTAGGTGGGATTTCTTTGTTTATCATAATGACTTAACAGAGTTGGATTTATTTTGAGAGTCTGCCTTGTACCAGCTGTAAGATCAGACATACTACTTTCCATTTGGTAAGTGGAGTTTGATACCGTGAGAAGATTTCTTCACATAGATATTTGCCATCATTTAATTATAACAGTGGGATCTCAAAGTTAGCACACAGTGCTTCCAGAAGGAAATAGGCTCCTTTAAAATGTTTATTTTCATACCAGTGCTTTATTTTCTTTAAGTGGTCTTAACTAGGTTAATGTGAGAGATGTGTGGTTCAATCAATGCAGACATATTATAGCTGGTAAACAGATCCTTTTATCCTGAATGAGAGAAAATGGCTTGTACACTAATAGCCCCGCTGGACGTTGTTAAAAGGGTGTTCTTAGCTCCATTAGGGACCATTAGTTTCTTGAACACTCATTTGTTTTTTTACCATGTTAATGGCAGGCTTGTATATAACATCTAGGGAGGGAGCTGCGGGCAGTTAACATAGAATCAAAACAGTAATTAACTAAGTTAAAACTGGCTTTGCCAAGACTTTTGTTTTCATAAAGTGTAAATCATTTCTATTAGCAGCCTAACAATACATTTCTGAAGGTTGCTTGTTTTGCCATGGGCCATATTTAATTTTTGCTAAATGAAATCTTGATGACATCTGTAGCCAATATTTACTGTTTCTGGCCACTTTAATGGACAAACATTCCTTTGATCCATTTCAGTTTTGGTCTATTAAACCATTCTATTAATAAAGGAATGTAATTTGAACGATTGCTGATTTCTTTGTGGCGCAGTCAGAGGGTGTGGCAGTTAAGATATGCTTGGCATATTAATTTACATACAGCAAAAGCAAAGATTACAGATTGACTCACTTTAACTAGTCAGGGAATGGGGAGAAAGCCGTGGAGCAGTGGTGAATTGGAAACATACTTTCTGCATGAAGAACAGCTATCCGATATAATTTAGAAATGAGTTTCCTTTCAGCCCCAGGTGTGCTTTTGCCAGTGGTAGTGGTGAGCTCCAGAGGCCCTGATCTGGCAAACCTGGTACATGGAAAAGTCCCTGTTGTCCGGAGTGTGAGCTTTGGGTGTGTCGTATATGCAGGCTGGGCCTAGGTCTGGGAAGCGCTGGGTCCTGCCATTAAGGTAAATCATTTTCGAGTTCCCTTCCAGCCCTACATTTCTATGATTTTATGCCAAGAAAAATTTTAGCTCACTTGCACATGACCAGAATTAGAGCTGTGCAAACTCTAAAGCAGGGATCTCAAACTCGAATCACCACGAGGGCCACATGAGGACTAATACATTGGCCCAAGGGCCGCATCACTGACACCTTTTCATATAAAGATACAAAAGCCTGACCCGCCCCCACTCCACCCCTTCCATGAGGCCCCATCCCTGCCCCGCCTCTTGCCACCCCTTCCCCGCCCCCATTCCCTTCCCCTGTTATACCAGTAGAATAAAAACCAGCAGGATCTTATTAAGAGGGATAAGGCAAAGATGCCACATTTATTGTAAATATAATGGTAAAGCAAAAGATAAAAGTAAACAACATTGTTTGACTACTTATTCCTATCACTACTTATTCCTTACACACACACACACACACATATATATATATAGAGAGAGAGAGAGAGAGATTCATTCACACAATCATTCATTCAAGTTCTGTATAGGTGTTATAGTTACCAGCCTAGAAGTTGCTCATGCCAAGTTACTGGCCAGGTGTCTTGGTCATGAGGATGGAGCCGAGTCTGTGTCAGATGCACCTGATGCTCCTGGAGGTTGGCAGCAGAACCAGAGACTCAAAATCCTCAGTCTTGAGAATCCATTCTTATAGGAATGAATTCCTATGTTAGTCTATGGGAACTGTTTCATTCTGCTGTTGCTGACTCAATTAGCAGATGGCACATTCCTGGACACATTCTTGGTGGCTCCAAACTGTCCAAAGTTTGTGTTTCTCATCCTTCCAGGTGATGGGGTGTATCCCAGTTTACCCTCCGAGGGTTGTCTGGTGGTCCACTTGACACATTCTTCGGCCGATGGATACTCCCTTTCTAGGCTGGCACCTCCATAACCATTCATGTATATCAAGCATTCATCAGCATACATTCCATATCTTAACCATATTTTAATTTACTGTCTCCACCACTTTCGGGGTGTGTGCTAATTCATTTGAGACTCCCGGCCCTTTAATCACAGAGGGTGGGGGTCTGTCCTAGGAGCCGTTGCTATTACAATGAAGTGAAAGTCACTTAATGGCTTATAGTGTTTGTTTACATTGTATCAATTACTTCAAGAACAAACTCAATTAACTTGTTTGTAAGTTTTACATAGTAATAAAGTATCTTTCACAGGATAGATACAATCAATGGTTTCTACAGACAGTAGCTTTCAAATTTTAACAGAAGACCCAAAAGATTTTTGTACTTGGTGTGGGGGAGAAATTATGAGGGGGTCACTGTCACTTGGGGGAATCACTGTTAGTGCCTTCTTTAATATCCCTACACCCCAAAGTCCCTGCCCCAACTCCGACCCCTCCCTGCCCCTATTCCAACCCCTTCCCCAAATCCCCGCCCCAGCCCCGCCTCTTCTCCACCTCCTCCCCTCAGCATGGGGCTCTCTGCTCCTCCCACTCCCTCCTGGAAAGCACTAAGCACTGGCAAACAGCTGTTTAGCATCGGGAAGCGCCTGGAGGTAGGCAGAGGAGCGGGGATGCGGTGCACTGGGGGGGGGGAAGCGGGAGAGGGGGTGGGCAGCTTGGGACCCCTGCTTTAAAGGATATGCTCTAGCTGAACTACAAGTCACTAGGCTAGCTGCAGACATCACTGGGTGCAATGCTGTGGCCTGTACTACACAGGAGGTCAGACTAGATGATTATAATAGTCCAGTCTGTCCTTAAACTCTGTTAATCTACTTGTACTAAATAGTAGTAGAAAGTTAGCCCTTTCTTCTCCTGCTCATAAATTAGCTTTGAGTAGACTTTGATTTTGAAAATGTGTTAATGATTTGAAACTGTACAACCCATGAACAAATATGAAGAAATTTCAGCCTATGGGTTGTTTATGAGCTATTTGCTTCGTCAATGTCTTCAACTCCTCGTTACTAGTTTTTCATGCTGTTAAGCGGGTACCTTCTGCTGCGTCCCTGGGTATCTTAGAAACAGGAAAAAATAAATTAAAGAGATTTCGAGAGGGCCTTGAACACTTATGGTGGGATCCAAAAGGTATTTAAGTGCCTAAACCCCAGACTTAGGCACCTAAGTCTCAGGATTAGGTACCAAAATCCCAGTTTTCACTCCATTGTGATCCACAAGACTCCTTCCAAACCCTGAAGGTGCTAAACTCACTTGGCACCAAAGTTTTCAGGGTAGAAGTTCCTTAGGTGCCTACGTTACTGCCTCTGAGCACAAGCACCATTGCCTCACCCTAGGTGTCCAGAATCCAGATTCCTATCTCCCACCTAAGCCCCAGAGTGAATCACGAACTGAGAGAGGATAGGCATTCAGTTGCCTATCTCATGTGCAGGGCCCAATCTGAGAGGCAGCTTCTGAGCGTGTCTACTGAATCGGGTCCCATTGGTCTCTCTAGCCCAATAACTATTTAATGATTTACCTACATTGTAACAGTTGTTGGGCTAGAGAGCAAGAGAATGACTCCCTAGCCTGGTGGTTAGGGCATGCTTCTGGGACATGGGAGAACCAGGGGCCAGTCCCCCTGCTCTGATCACTCTTTCATTATTTATCCCCAGTGGAACAGCTTCAACAGAAGAGACTGAAGGAGCCCCATGTCAGAATATCCCATATCTCATGCTTAGAGCACCCTCCTAAGGGGTGGGAGATCCCTGTTCAAATTGTTCCCCCTCTGGAAGAGAGGGAGGAATCGAACCTAGGTCTCCCCACATCCCAGGTGAGTGCTTTAACCACTGGGTTAAAGGTTCTAATGTGGGCGGCAGCATCACCTCCTCCACCAGCCATTTTGTGTGGAGGCAGGTGCCTAACTCATTCCTGCAAGAAATGCCTTAGCCACCTATGCTGCCTGACCCTAAAGGCCACCCTATAGTTATTGGGTTCCTGTTTGTGAATTGCTGAGTAGAGCTAGATGCCTATCTCTGAGAGAGGAGACGGGCTTAGCACACACTCCTCTGATCCGTGTCCCACTATTACCTAGCTTAGGTGGCTCCCTGTCTAGCATTGGTGGCTTTTGTGGATTCCATTGCAAAGTGCCTGTCTCTCTCCATTCATTGTATAAGGAGCCTAGGCACCTAACTCATCTCTGTTGTTCCTGTGATTTTTCTAGGTATCTAAAAGTTAGGCACCATGATGCTCAGTTTTGCAAAGCCTAAGTCCCTTTGTGGATCCCACCCTTAGAATATAGCACTGTGCAAATGCATTTGTACACGTATTTGTGAGTCGAGTTAAGTGAATAATTGATTTTTTGGTTCAGTGTCTAAACTGAAAAATCTGGAAAAAAATTTGGTTAGTTTCAAACAAAGTGAATTCTCACTGAAACCAAACCAAACAAAAAACATTGTGTTTGGGTTGAACAAAATATTTAGACTGTCATTTCATTTTGCAAATGTTGTTTTGAAACAAAATGGCAAAAGGGATAGTTTAAAAAAATGAATATTTTTTCAGGGTTCGTTCAGCCAAACCTGTTCATCAAATTCAACCCAAGTAATAGTTTTAGTGCCCCTCAACATGCATTTTTTGGCAAATTTACTATTCACTGAATTATTATTATTGTTTGCCCTGTTCTACTTGGGAGGCCTTTGCTTTCTGAAGAAATGCAGAACTTCTTGCAAAAATGGCTCTCATGTTTGTATAGACAAATAAAACGGGTTGTGAGCTCTGAAGTGAATTCATGATTTTATATTCAAACAAATCTCCACCGTTACATGTGGTAGTATTTGCCCAGCTCCAGTGAGAACACTTCCTATGATAGACTGCTCTCAAATCAAAACAGGTATGACTGTGCATCGATTGTGTCTGATCCATAATGTAAAGCAGCACAAAAGAAGGTATTGTGTAGATAGTAGAACTTGCATATTCGATATTAAAATTCTGCCTGGCTGGAATATAACTATCTGTCACACTTATGTACATTATTACATGAATAATGGAACGTTATGCTCTTACTAGGCTGGTCAGCCATCAGCCTATTCTGTGAAAATATTAGATTACCAGTTCAGGGTCTTCTTAATGGAGAAGATTTCTGCTGAACATCCTGTACCTAACTGGCTTGGAAAAATGTTTGAAACATTTCCAGTGCTTTATATAGTCTGTCAGCAGAGGCTACTCAGAATTGTCCTGTTCTGAGTCACCACATAGTAAACAGAAACAAAACAATGTAATCCACAAGTAGCACAGCAACTGTATTTTGTATATACTGTATCTATTTTAATAATAAACTTTTTGATGATTATTGCACACCTCAACAGATTGCATAAGCTGTATTAAATTCATTAAATTGTATCTTCTTTGCTCATCAGCCTGAACAAGAGGTGATATGATGTCTGACATCAGTAGAATTGATAGGCGCTAAGTACTGTATATAGATGTAGGTATCTGCTAGAAGTTTGGAGCAGACACACCAACCTCAGATGAATATTTTCATGAACAAGATACTATGGGCCTGATGCTGTACTCCATTAAATCTACTGTCCTGTAGTGGAGACTTAGACCTGGAGCTTTAAAGGAGCGTGTATATTTTCAATATTTGTGCATAACTTTTCTGCTACGAATTGTTAGCCTCCCATTGTTCCATTCCAAAGTCTCTCCCCCATACTGTACATGTTACGGATCTAATTGTTTGATTTCAGATAGGGTCACAACTCACTTACTTTCCTCTGCTAAGATGATATACCCTTGAATCACTGAGAAGAGTAAGATTTCACTTAACAGTTGTGGTCAAAACAACAAAAGTTAGGAGAGTACTGCTTATCCTTTCATCAACGAAACTTGTAAAATTGTGTGCAAAAATGTACCCGTTGCAGTGCTCCAGATTAAGAAATGACTCCGAATAAATCTGAAAATCCACACCCGGGAATAATGTATGTAATGCCTGCTCAACTGCTAACCTTGCTACTTATAGCAAGAAAAGGGAGGGCTATTTTCACAGAGATCCTTAACAATTCTCTGAGAATGTTGTATTAAGCAGGAGAGGTCTTTAAGTAAAGGTCTTTATGTTATCCTACACTAGGATAAATCTTGGAAGGAATAATACATATTATAGTAATGGTTTCACCTAACCAATGAAGGATGCCTGTGGTGTGCCATGAAGATATTATCATTGAGCATGAGCCTGTAGACTACTGCCTTCCTCGTGAGAAAACTGAAATGAACAATGTTCCTTGGCCTTAGCTTGCCTCACTACCAATACCCTTTGGCTAGGATCACACTATTTGTGAAAGCCTCAATGTGTGCCCATTAGGCGTTTAACTAAGAACAGACTTGAAAATTAACCATAGTTCTAAAAGAGATCCCTGCACTTTTTTCTTCTGATTTCTTCTCTGAATTCATTTGGCCTGATTTACTGTTCACAGAGTGTCCTGTGGATCAGAATAGCGGGCAGTAATTTGTGGGATTCCTGAAGGGTGAGAAGCTACACAAATATCTCCAAGCTCCAGCCCCCAGTACATACTGTGCCATCTTACTTGTCAAATAATAATGCAAACTCTTAACAAAATACAGAGCAGAAGAGGAGAAGGAAAGAAACACCTTTCTCTGAGAGGAGGTCTTTAAGATATTAAGGTTAAAGTATTAAAGGTTAAGATCTAGTGTTAGAGTCACAAAAGGATTTGGGCACCTAACTGCCACGTTGGGTGCCTAAATCCCAGAATCAGGCAGCTGTAGGCAACTAAACTTACTCCACGCCTAAATGTTTTCAGTACATATTCCCTAAGCACCTATTTTTCTGCCTCTGAGAGTGTGAACTACCCTGCAGTGCCAGTTAGCCAGATGACTAAGCCACAGAGCAATGTACAAACTGGGGGAAGATAGGTGTTACGTGCATGCATTGCCCAGTCCAGTAAGCATGCTTGGACTTCACCTTCTGCATCTGTCCCCTATAGGGCAGCTTACACAGAATAGCTGTGAGGCAAGAAGGAGATCCCTCATACCTTTTAGCCTAATGGTTAGGGTACTCACCTGGGATGGGGAAAAACCCCAGTTCAAGTCCCCCATCTGCCTGATGAGGAGACAGGATTTAACAGGGATCTGCTACCTCTCAGGTGAATACAGTAACCACTGGGCTATGGAATGTTCTGAGAGGGCTCCCTCGGTCTCCCCTACTGCAGCTGTTCCACTGTGGACAAATCATGAAAGAACTATGGGGCAGGGGAAAGGAGAGTGAGCACAAGCATGGGATTGGCTCTGTCACTTGGTGGTTAGCACGGTCACCTTGGAAGTGGAAGAACTAGGATCCAGTCCCTTACTCCAATGAATTTTTTATTTATTATCCACAGCGGAACAGCTTCAACAGGGGAGCCTGAGGGAGCCCCATTGGACTAAAAGTTATGAGGGAGCTGTTCCTCCTCCTTCTCAGGCCTATTGCACAAGCAGTGCAGCCCTCGCAGCTGAACCCCAAGAGAGGGTTTGCAGCTGAGAATCCCAAGCAGAGGACGGTGCCTGCCTGGATTTAGGAGCCTAATTCCCTGAGAGGGGGGGGCAGGTTTAGGACACATCCCCTGCCTCGGCATCTCCCATTGGCTAGTTTAACCAGGGAGCCACTTAATGTGCTGATTTTTGTGACTCCTATTCTGAGATGCCTATCTCTTTTCCTTCAGTGTATATGACCCCAGGCACCTATACCAGACTTTGGGAATCCCAGTGACTTTCTAGGCACCTAAATGTTGAGTGTGGCTCAGCATCGCCAGACCTAAATTCCTTTGTAAATCTAGCCCTTCAAGCGAAGGCACCTATTGGCTTGGTTTCCCTTGCTTACCTCTACAAATAGATCACAGAGAGACTCTAAGTTGACTCTAAGTTGATTGTTCCTCCCCTCCACAGCACTTGAGAGACAAAAGCAGAGCACAAAATTTGGCTAGAGCAATAAAACGTTTACAAACAATAGCCCAGCCAAAAAAACAAAACAAAACCCTGAATCTGCTGACTGGTGGTTTTAAAAAGGCTCTGATCTCCAAAATGGCTGTCTTCTGAAGCGTTGATCTCTCTGTTCACTTACAGCACTGAATCCGCTGACCTGGACAAATGAGCTAAATTTGAGGGGGGAGGGGAATCAAACAAAACTTGCTTCAGGTGTGATTTCCCAATTCCCTCAGTTCTAGATAACACTTGAGTAGGGTTACCATATTTTGTGCCTCCAAATGGAGGACACTCCACGGCCCCCGCCCCCGCCCCCAGCCCCGCCCCTAGCCCCGCCCACACCCTCTCCCCAAAGTCTCCGCCCCCTCCCCTGCTTCCCGCGAATATTTGATTCGCGGGAAGCCTGAAGCAGGTAAGGGTGGGAGGAGGCGCGGCCCAGGCTGGCCCCCCGGCGTTTCCAGCCTGGGTCAGCTCGGGCCCTGGGGTGCCGGCCCCGGCCGACCACCCCCGGCCCACCCAGCACTGCCGGCCCGGCGCACCCCTCGGCTCCCCGCCCCGCGGGCCCGGCTCCCTGGCTCCCCGCGGGCCCGGCTCCCCGCCGGCCCGGCTGACCGGCTCCCCGCCTGCCCGGCTCCCCGCGGGCCCGGCTCCCTGGCTCCCCGCGGGCCCGGCTGACCGGCTCCCCGCGGGCCCGGCTCCCCGCCGGCCCGGCTGACCGGCTCCCTGGCTCCCCGCGGGCCCGGCTGACTGGCTCCCCGCGGGCCCGGCTCCCCGCGGGCCCGGCTCCCTGGCTCCCTGCGGGCCCGGCTCCCCGCCGGCCCGGCTCCCCGCCGGCCCGGCTGACCGGCTCCCCATGGGCTCGGCTCCCTGGCTCCCCGCCGGCCCGGCTCCCCGCGGGCCCGGCTCCCCGCCGGCCCGGCTGACCGGCTCCCCGCGGGCCCGGCTCCCCGCCGGCCCGGCTGACCGGCTCCCCGCCGGCCCGGCTCCCCGCCGGCCCGGCTCCCCAGCTCCCCGCCGGCCCGGCTCCCCGCCTGCCCAGCTGACCGGCTCCCCGCCGGCCCGGCTCCCCGCGGGCCCGGCTCCCTGGCTCCCTGCGGGCCCGGCTCCCCTCCTGCCCGGCTGACCGGCTCCCCGCCGGCCCGGCTGACCGGCTCCCCGCCGGCCCGGCTCCCCGCGGGCTCGGCTCCCTGGCTCCCTGCGGGCTCGGCTCCCTGGCTCCCCGCCGGCCCGGCTGACCGGCTCCCCGGCTCCCCGCGGGCCCGGCTCCCCGCCGGCCCGGCTGACCGGCTCCCCGCGGGACCGGCTCCCCGGCTGACCGGCTCCCCGCCGGCCTGGCTCCCCGCGGGCTTGGCTCCCCGGCTGACCGGCTCCCCGTCCGGCCCCGCGCCCGGCCCGGCACTGTGAACCTGGCCCGGCACTGCGCCCCTGGTTTCCGGCCTGGCACCATGCCCCCGGCCCCGCACCGCCGGCCCCGGCCGAGCACCACCGAGCCCTCCCGATTTTCCCGGACATGCCCGGCTTTTGGGGATTTCCCCCCGGACGGGGATTTGAGCCCCCAAAAGCCGGACATGTCCGGGAAAATCCGGACGTATGGTAACCCTACACTTGAGTTTCCCAGGCTTTTTCAGATTGTTGGTAATGGTTATAGTTCCTTTTATTGAAATTTTCCTTCACAGGAAAGATGCACTAATACTGCATGATATTGTTAACAATGGTTCCTTATCACCTGCCTGTGAGGATTAATTAAATTGACATATGCTCAACATATAGAGTCAAGTTTCCTGGGATATAATGCCTCTGAAGTCAATAGGCCAGATTCTTGGGCTCACAATGGTCCTTTTGCACTGTTCTGGTGGTGCAAAGATGTAAAGCCAACTTAACAGTCGAGCTGAGAATTTCCCTGGTGTAGATCGAAATAGCATGAAGACTGTCCTGGGTCCACTGGAAAATGGGCCTCGTTTTGATTAAAAAAAAAAAAAAAAAGCCTCAATGAAATCCTATGCAAAAACTGAGTCCACAATTGAGATCATAACTAAATATGAAATACACGTCAAATAGTTTTGAATTTAATAACAAATATTTTGCCTAACTCTAATTCTGTCCTATGATGATAAATTGATCAAAGATAAAGGTTTATTTAAATTCTCTCTCTTATGCCTTAAATGTAGATGTTTAGCTGGAAAATTCAGGTCTTTTCAGTGTTAATATTTAGCAGATGAGTAAACAAGAGTTGCTGTAGTCTGATAGTAGCCAGAAATGAAATGCAAGTGATCTTTTCAAACCTGACCAGCTGCTATCAGCATCCAGTTGTCCAAGTACCATTGTGAGCCCAAGAATCTTGCCCAAGTACCCAGCTGATACCTGAATGCAGTTGCTATTTAATAACAATGCCTAGTTCTTATATATCACTTTTCATCAGTAGATCTCAAAGCACTTATTAATGGGGTCAATATAATCATCCCCACTTTTACAGAAGGGGAAACTGAGGCACAGAGAGAAGTGACTTGCCCAAGGTCACCTAATAGGCCAGCAGCAGAACTAGGATTAGAACCCAAGTTCCTAGCTCGTGCTCTATCAATTAGGCTATGGGAGGTATGTGACATTGTTGCTACTGTCCGTACTGCACACCACTGGAATCTGCTCTATCAGTAGTTCTGGCTGTATCTCTTCCAGTCCTTGTAAGCAGGGATATGGCTCTATTAAATACTTATTTTGTTCTGCATCATTTCTATCATCACTGCTCACCAGCATAGCCTCTCTCTTTCTGTCTCTTTTGCCATTCTTCTTCCACATGTTCCTGGTCAGCCCTGGTCCCTGAGCTCCCTTCCACACACAAAAGGCAGGCAGGAGAAGAGATACTCTCTCCCTCCTCCTGCAAACACTGCAGGGCTAAGGGAGCCGTTGTGGCTCCCTGCGAAATTCTTCAGCTAAAAGACTGACTGGGGATGTGGCTTGCTGACATTCTCTAGCAGAGCTATTCTGAACCCATATGTGATTCCCATAATGTGATTTTGGGATCCATTCCAAAGCATCTTAAAGTACAGTTTTTGTAAAGCTTCACATTGTACTGGGTTCTGGCTGCATTTCTTTATCAGCTACAATTAGAGTAACTGCTTTAGTCACACAAGCCAGTGGCTGTAAACCTCTAGCAATATTTTATAACAACAAGATCTACAAATAAAAGGTGTTAACTGGTAGTTAAAAATACATTTTCTCTCTCTCTCTCTCTCTCTCTCTCTCTCTCTCTCTCGCTCTCTCAGTTTCTTTTCAATCCTAGCTTCTACCTAATAACTTGTTTTGGGAAATTATTTTCTTGGATAGGCTTAAAGAATAGAGAGCTGGTGCAGTACAAGAATGCATTGGCCCAGAATCATGTTTTTTCGATGAAGCGTGATTCAAAATAGCCTTAATTTTTGTGTGGCTGCTGGAGAGCAATGTGTTAGGTGATGGGACAACACTTTGGCAGTAACTATAATGCAATGGAATTACTCTAAATGTACATTGACTGGTTATTGACCTGACCCTGAGATACAGAAATAGAACCACTAACTACTGGGTACTCCATTCCCACTCCTGCAGTACTAAGTCTGGTCAACAAGCTGGTCTATACCATAAATTTAATTCAATTGTTGGCAAACCACACTTATGGCATGATGCAAAACTCACTGAATGCAAAAGAAGCCTTTCCACAGATTTCAAAGGGCTTTGGAGATTGTGAGCCAAATACACTATTGAATTAAGTGAACTCAGCTCCACTGAAGTCAATGGAATTGTGTCATGCCAACAGTGAATCTGGCCCATAAACTTTATTCTATAGGCACGGGAGGCTGCAACATTCATTTCAATAGTTGAAGCAGTAATTACATTTTCATGCCCATCAGCACATAGACTACACTCTGTGTCCAATTACACCGTGAAGGTTTTGCTTTTTCCCTTAATCATTTTTAAATGTGTTCTTGTGTTTCAGTGCGTTGTTGAAATATTAACCATTTGCATGTATACTTTTTATTCTTTTCGTTAAGTTTGGGAATCACGGTAGCCCCCCTCTCTGTTAAAAACTGGCAATAGAATAAAGTTGATTATCTGATTATGATTTTCATGGTTTTCATTTAGTGGACTGTTAATAGAGGAAACATGAAATAACATGACTTGTAAAAGTTCCGATAGGCTATAATATGGGACTTTAGTAGATGTAGCAGAAATTTAGAGTTAGCTGAATACTGACCTTTCCAGAAAAAGAATCTCCATTCTGTGCATATATTAGAGGCACTGGTTTAGATTCACAAAAGGACTTAGTTACCTAATTGCTACAGGCACTATTGGTATGCACAAAACCCCCATTCAGCCGCTGCTGAACGCTGTAGGCACCGAAACTCACTTGGCACCTATGTTTTTGCAGTAAAAGTTCCCTAGGCACCTATGTTTCTGCTTCTGAGCACATGCACTGCTGCCACACTCTAGGCACCCGAATTTATATCTCCTGACTAAGCCCCAGTGTGCTTCACAAACCTATGCAAGATAGATAGGAGTTCTTCCACCTATCTTGCCTGTGAGGTGTGATCCAATAGGCAGGCTCAGAGCACGCCTAACCCCCCACAAAAACTAGTCAGCCTAACTTCCATACCTGGAAAGATACAGGAACAAATTATTAAACAATCTGTTTGTAGGCATCTAGATCGGTGGTGGGTAACCTGGAGTCTGCAGGCCCCACACAGGCCATCAGGGTAATCCGCTGGCAGGCCGCAAGACCATTTGTTTACATTGACTGTCTGCAGTTCCCAGTGGCTGCGGTTCACCATTCCTGGCCAATGGGAGCTGCAGGAAGCAGCGGCCAGCATATCTCTGCCAGCGCCGCTTCCTGCAGCTCCCAGTGACGGGGAATGGTGAACCACAGCCACTGGAAGCTGTGGGCAGCCGTGCCTGCAGACAGTTAATGTAAACAAACTGTCTCGTGGCTCACCAGCGAATTACCCTGATGGGCCGTGTGCAGTCTGCAGGCCGCAGGTTGCCCACCACTCATCTAGAGCAGTGGTTCTCAAAGCCGGTCCGCCGCTTGTTCAGGGAAAGCAGCTGGTGGGCGGGGCTGGTTTGTTTACCTGCCACGTCTGCAGGTTCGGCCAATCGCGGCTCCCACTGGCTGTGGTTCACTGCTCCAGGCCAATGGGGGTGGTGGGAAGCGGCGCGGGTGGAGAGATGTGCTGGCCACCCTTCCCGCAGCCCCCATTGGCCTGGAGCAGTGAACCACAGCCAGTGGGAGCCGCGATCGGCCAAACCTGTGGACGTGGCAGGTAAACAAACCAGCCCCGCCCACCAGGGGCTTTTCCTGAATAAGCAGCGGACCGCCTTTGAGAACCCCTGATATAGAAGATGGTGAATTGGTTTGAAATCAACAAGATGAAATTCAATAAAGACTAGTGTAAAGTACTACACTAAGGAAGGAAAAAACAAATGCACAACTACAAAATGGGGGGAAACTGTCTAGGTGATAGTGCTGCTGCTGAAAAGGCTTTGGAGGGTTATAATGGATCACAAATTGCATATAAGCCCACAATAAGATGCAGTTACAAAAAAAAAGACTAATATCATTGTGGGGTGTATTAACAGGAGTGTCATATGAAAGACACAGAGATAATTGTTCTGCTCTACTCAGCACTGGTGAAGAGCTTCAGTAGGAGTATTTTTGGGCATCACACTTTAAGAAAGATGTGAACAAATTGGCAAATGTCCAGAGGAGAGCAACAAAAATGATACAAAGTTTAGAAAACGTGACAGAGGAGGAAAGGTTAAAAGAACTGGGCATGTTAAGGGCTGATGTAAAAGGACGGTGATCAATTGTTCTCCGTGTGCACTAAAGGTAGGATGAGAAGTAATGAGTTTAATCTGCAGCAAGGGATATTTAGAAAGATTTTTCTAATATCTAACCTAACTACTTAATGAGCTTGGCCCCTTTAAAACTTTGCCCTGAGGCAGAGGAAGTGCTGGCTGTTCCATGGGAGTGGAAAGAGGGAGGGTGACAGGGTATGTGTGTGCGTCTGGAGCTCCAGTCAAGAGGGCTGCAGCAAGCAGGTCTTCACAGAGTGAAGCAGCCAAGAACCAGCCTGAAGCCTGGGATGGAGAGGGCCAGGGCCAAGAGGAGCATTGAACCAGGGAGGAATCACCCAAGAAGGCCAAACCAGAGCTGGACCCAGTATCACTTGTGCCCAGAGCTGTATGGGGCCGTGAGTACTGGGGCTTGTGACTTTGCACTGGGAATAAGGAGGGAGGTTTGCCCTTTCATATTGTGGTACCACTGGGTCTGTGGGGCTCATTTTGGATATAACCCTATTTTACCCCACCCCTTATCTCCCCCCACCCCCTGTTGTTTTTCTCCATTCAGCCCTCTGTAAATAAATATTTCCTTTTCCTATATTCATTGTACTATTCCAGTGTGTGTGCCCACTTGGGGGGTGGGGGAGGGGGTTGGAACTGGTGCCCCTGGGGTGAAAGGGAGTTTCACTGTTGTATTCCTGCATGCACACCTTCTCTTGGCCAGAGCTGCCTACAGAGCAGACTCCATCTTGACCACAAGGGCGCTATAGTTACACTACTGAGATAGTTAAGTACTAGAAGAGGTTACCAAGGGAGGCTGTGGAGATTTTAAGAACAGGTTAGATAAACACCTGTGCAGTGGTGGTCTAGGTTTACCTGAGCCTGTGCCAGCACAGGGGGCTGAAATAGAAGATCCCACGAGGTCCCTTCCAGCCCTTATGAGTCTAACAGTTAATTTTGTAAACCGTGTGTGATATTTATTCATGTGCAGAAGTTTGCCCAAGACCCA
Organism: Chrysemys picta bellii; assembly: GCF_011386835.1. Lineage (NCBI taxonomy): Eukaryota > Metazoa > Chordata > Testudines > Emydidae > Chrysemys > Chrysemys picta. Next base: position 195,134,683 of record NC_088791.1, read on the forward strand.
TCCACCATTAGACGCTACTTCAGCAAAGCACTTAAGCACATGCTAACTTTGAACCTGTGAGTGGTTCCAACAAGACTTATGTGCTTAACGTTAAACATTTGTTGAAGAGGTTTTCTTGGAGCCAGACTTTAAATCCCACGTAATCCCTTAAAATAGGGTTTAAGTGAGACTAAAGTGGAGCATTGTCCAGGTGCTGATCCTCTGCACTGGGGTGAATTCAGTCCTAAATACATAGTTTGGCATTCACAACATGAATGCAGATCAGCAATGCCACATGCTTCCTAGCAGTGTGCATCATTTCACAATCCAGTGCTATCATTAAAAAAATCCTGTTTGTTCCTTCATCTGTTCAGCCATGCCTCCGTTTTTCATTAGCTATACTATTTTGCTGTAAGAGAACATATCAGATCATATTGCCATCCAGACCAGGGTCTGGTCTCTAATTTTTCTGTGAAAAGTCTTGGCCTAGCAAACACTCTTGCCACTGTTGCTAGGAATTGTGCTTAGTTGAATAGAGTTCATAATGTGTTTTCTCGCTCTTTTTCTGAATCAACTTTTGGTGCTTAGGAGAGGCTGGCCTAAATCCCAAACTCTAACATGCATCCTGCTAGCTCAGCAGATGAATATTTTGCATTACTCTTCAGACTTACAAAGCCATGGACTGAAACATTCCTTCTCCATGCCCCCTTGCTGCAAAACATGGAGGCAGATCAGCCCTAAATAACTAACTAATAGGCTCATCTGCCATTTCCTTTGCCTGCAGTTTTCTTCGCTCCCCTGTTCTCTATCCAGTAGTGACTTGTTATGGTGCAATCTTATCTGAAATGTGAAGTTTCTGTTTTTTCAGGGTAACATGTAGCTTGGATTGCTAGCAAATTACCTGTAAACTAGCTGATAGAGGAAAAATCACTCCCAGGGAGATAGAGCTTATTCCAGCTCCCATTGAAGTCAATGCAAGGTCTCCCATTGACTTCCATGGGAGCTTGACTGAGTCCCTAGAAAACAGGCAAGGACTTTTTAGGCAAATTGTTTTTGCTACATGAAGTCCCTCACTGACATAGTAGCTAAGCAAAAATGCACATGGTGCATACAATTTCCACAGTATCATTTCCTGCAGGTTCCTGCATTTTTGCTAAATGTTGTGGAAGCATGAGGTAGGTTTTAGGTAGCTCACATTTCATTGGGTGAAATACATCTCTGAGCAGCAAACCGCCTGCAAGAGGCCTATCCACCTTTTAAGCCCTGAAAATAGGGTTAAATGGGACTCTTAAGCAGTGGGAAAGCCTTTGTGCAGACCCTCTCTGCACAGAGGTGAATTTCACCTACCTTGAATATTTTGCACTGTTCTACCAGACACTGTAAGGGCAAATTCTTCCTGTGGGGAGCAACTCAGTATTGGAATCTCAGATGGAAATAGCTGATACTCTCGCTCTTTTCCCAGGTTTAATGTTTCAGGTTTTGAGTAAACATTTCTGCTGTGACCTGGCAACTGCCTGCACAGAGCTCCATGTTTGCTCTTCCTTTTTCACATATTCTGAACTCTCAGCCTCCAGGGTCAGGAAGCTACAGGCAATAAATTAAAGGCCAGATTCTGCCACTCTTACTCACAATGAGTAGCTCCATTGACTTCAGTGGTATTGCCCAGAGAGTAAACTACTACTCAGTGTGAGTAAAGGCATCAAAATCTGGGCCTCAGTAACCAAATGCTACTACGTGCTTGTTTTACCCACACTCTGTTCCATGTCGATTATAACATACCACGGAGAATTCCAAAATTCAGCTTTAGAATTCTTTGGTGTTCTGAATGGGTGAAGAAGCACTGTTTGAATCCGGATGGGGTTTAGGTGGGCATTGTGGTTCAAGGCTGACTCAGGGCTAAAGTGCAGATTCATAGTTGAGGGAACGGCAATTGCACATGTTCATCTGATGAGATTCCTTACCAGGAAAGCTTTGCTTATGAGATTTCAGTCCCCGATGAATCTGGGTCATGATCCTGCGGGATCCTGAGTACTTTCAGTGCAATGCTGCATATGCTCAACATCCAGAAATTTCAATGGTATGACTCCAGCACTTTGCCAAGTCAGGCCCTGGAGCTGCAATACACAACCCTTGTGTTTCTAAACCCAATCTGGAACTAGAACCATAGAAGCAGATTTGGATTTGAGAACTGAATGTGAAGTCCCTGGAAATTCAAAAGAGATTCTGGGTTCAGGCCCATGTCTTGTTATGCACATAAATAGGCATTATTACTTATTTAGAGCTTGATCCTGTACGGTGCTGAGCAACACCAAGGGGGTGCTGGGATCCCTTAACTCCCATTGACTTCAGTCTGAGTCGAGGATGCTCATTACATCCTGGGGTTGCTCAGTTGCTTACAAGTTCAGGTCCTTCTTAGACAACTTTCCCTCAATGTCCTGGAATAGTTTAATTCCAAAGTAGATTCTGTCCTTAAAAGTGCCTATCTTGGCCCCCTCCTATCTTATACAGTAAATGTATGTTTTGGCAGGATCCTGCATGCAGACGAGCAACTTCATTTGAAATATGTACTAGACCTTCCCACATGATATGCTTCATGTCACAAGCTGATGCTGCCATTAACAAATTGGTTTGCGCTTTTATCTGTGCAGTGCAGCATAGCACCAATTTCCCATTACTTTCACTACTTAGCCAAAAGGGAAAGGATCCAAACCTTTTGCCTTTAAAATGATTATATTGCATTTGCATATTCCATGCACAGAGTACAAATACAGCTGGAGCATCTTACAATTGTTTAAAAGCTTAGTGAAGTTTTGCTATGACCCAATATATGTAGCATGGATCGGCAAACTTTGGCTCACGGCCCGCCAGGGTAAGCACCCTGGTGGACCGGGCCTGTTAGTTTACCTGCCACATCTGCAGGTTCCGCCGATTGCAGCTCCCACTGCCACAATTTGCTGCTCCAGGCCACAGCAGCCCCTATTGGCCTGCAGCGGTGAACCGCGGCCAGTGGGAGCCGTGATCGGTCAAACCAGCGGATGCGGCAGGTAAATAAACCGGCCTGGCCCACCAGGGGGCTTATCCTGGCGGGCCGTGTGCCAAAGGTTGCCGATCCCTGATATACAGTCAAAAACCAGGAGTCACGCCACCAAAAATCAGAAGATTGGCTTAAAAGTCATGAGACATTTACAAATACTAAATGTTTTTATGTCCTTCCCCATGTCAGTATTGGTGCACAGGGTGGAAACCAGTCGCTTTCATGCCTCTACGTCATTGGCTGCAGCTGCTTCCACTTGCTCTAAACATACACACCCAAGAGTTTACAGTCCAAATGGACAAGACCACCAAAGGGATGACAAAAGGAAGGATTATCAGCCCCAATTTTCAGATGAGGACCTGACGCACAGTGACTTGCCCAAGGTCACACAGGAAGTTGATGGCAGAATGGGAACCGAACCTGGATGCTGAGGATATATTTACACTGCAATCAAAGATGTGACTGCATCATGTATAGACATACCTGAACTCGCTTTACAACCTCCTTCTATCCATAAGCGAAACAGATCATAGCGATTAACCAACCAACAGCAACCTCGACCTTGTCACAGTACAGCTTCTCTACACATAGGGCCTGGTATAAAAATGGTGTTAATGAAGTAGGCTTGCAAATCTTCCCAGTTGGCCAGCACAGCAACTGTATGGGGCTGAATTACATTCTGTACAAGCCTCTAGTGAGCCTCAGCACAGAATTTGTCCCTATGCCTATCATATTTTATCCACATGCCTGAAGAGCAGGGCCACTAGGCAAATTAGGCAGCCGCCTAGGGCGCCAAGATTTGTGTAACCCTCTTCCCGCCACTGTGCGAGGGGGCGCTGCGGCTTTGATCAGCTCCGGCCGGCCGGGAAGTGATGTCATTCCTCCTCCAGCCACCGGGGGCGCTGCACTGCTCCCTGCTGCTCTGGCTTTTCCCCAGGGCCCCGCCCCTGCTCGGCCCTGCCCTGCCCCCACTCCCTGAGCTCTGCAGCAGGGCCGGGGCTGCACTCACCGGCGGCGGGAAGTGCAGAGACCCGGCCCCAGCTGCGCCGCCGGTGAGTGCTGGGGGGTGGTTCCCCCTGCCCTCCAAGCCAGCCCCGACCCCCCGGAGGCCTGGGGCACCATCCCTGGGGGAGCGCTGCGTAGGGCCCAGAATATCTAGGGACAGCCCTGGTACCCGCCACCCTGCCCTCAGCCAGCCCCACATCCCCGTCTCCAGCCAACCCCGCACCCCATCTCCAACCAGCTCCGCATCCCCTGCCCTGCCCGAAGCCAGCCAGCCCCACACCCCCCCTGTCTCCAGCCAACCCCACATCCCATCTACAACCAGCTCCACATCCCCTGCCCGAAGCCAGCCAGCCCCACACAACCCTGTCTTCAGCCAACCCCTGCCTACCCCCATGCCCGAAGCCAGCCAGCCCCACACCCTGTCAGGTTATTCATTTATTTTCATTAAAATATGTAGTCTAAATAATTAAATTAATAAATTTTCAAGCCAAATATGTATTAATTCTAATGAACAATGCCATATTATGAAGTATTCATTTTTGAAAGTTTATAATAAGCGATGCTCCGGGGGGAGGGGTGGGGTTGGGAGGCGCAAGGTGGAAGTTTTGCCTAGGGTGCAAAATATCCTTGCACTGGCCCTGCTGAAGAGAAAGGGTATGAAGACCTATGAAGCAATTTCAGCTGTGCATGCTAAATATTGTCCACAGGAGATGCTGTTGTTCTTGAGATAAGTTGGTGAGGGCCTCCCGCAGCCTGGTACAGTCTCCCACAGGTGGTCCAATGAAATACTGAACCAGTCTCCGGTTCAATCAGAGGCAAGGTGACTCAGCACCTCACAGGAGGTACTCAGAATCTTGCAGGCTCAGGCCCAAATAGGGGACTGCTGTCTGGAGTCACATTACTTGGTTGTTACATTTGAGGAGATGCTGTGTTGCACTGAGAGAAAATGTCACATTCTCACAAACATCAGTGTATAGCAGGGATCGGCAAACTTTGGCATGTGGCCCGTCAAGGAAATCTGCTGGCGAGCCGGGATGGTTTGCTTACCTGCAGCGTCCGCAGGTTCGGCCAATCGCAGCTCCCATTGGCCGCGCTTCACCGTCCCAGGCCAATGGGAGCTGCAGAATGACTGAACCTGCAGACGCTGCCTGTAAACAAACCGTCCTGGCCTGCCAGCGGATTTCCCTGACGGGCCGTGTGCCAAAGTTTGCCGATCCCTGGTGTATACTATACCAAATGGAGACTTTCAGGATTCTGTTTCAATTGGCATTCAAGGAAAAGGTAATGAATGAAGTGGTCTAGATGAAAGTGTCTGCACTATAGCCTTCGCAAGTGAACAGAAAATTGAAAGGGTCTGTGATGGGGGTATTCACTCTACAACATTCCTGAAGGGGTGGAGGTAGGCTAGACAGGCCAATTAACCACCTAGACTGATCCTGGAGGGGAGCCAGGGATCAATAACGTTTTATTAAGGATGAAGTTCACCTGGGCAGGAACAGGTGGGACTTCTATAAAGCGAAGAAGCTGAGACCAGATGGAGGCTGCAGGGGGAAATAATCTGCAGTCACTCCCTGACAGGAGGGAGGTTTGTTACAGATTACAGGGTCTGGCACGAAGCCAGAGGGGGAAGTAGCCAGAGGGAGCGGAGAAAGCTTGGGTGGGTGCTAAACCCAGAGGTGCCAGAGGAAAGAAAGAGGGGGTAGGACTGAGCCCAGGGAAGTAACAACCAGGTCTGGGAGTCAGTAGAACCATAGTTGTGGAGCATAGGGTGTGTGGGCTGGAACCTAGGTGAGTTCGTGGGCCTGGGTTCCTCTACCAGCCACTGGGTATGTGGCACAGCTTTGGATGTAGAACAGAGGACTGCTTGGAAGGGCAGAGGAACAGCTTGTCCTGAGAAACACTGACAGACCTTCTGGAAGGGGAGAATTAAAGTGTCCAGGCCGGAGGGTCGAGTCACAAAGAAGAAGAATACCCGGACCTGGAGGGTGAGATGGAGACAACAGGCTGAGTGACCGCAGGAAGGGGTGTCTGACCAATAGTGAGCTAATCCCCAGATGAATCACAAGGTGGCACGCCAGCGGTGAGTAGCAACCCCATTACAAGGTCCAAATGATTAGGTCCCCCCGTGACCTGAGCTAGAAGTTGGTAACTACTACTTATGTGCCTAGTTTTGCGTTACAGTGGAAAATAAACAGGAAATAGTTCAGTAACTGGAGCATGACTGGAACAAACTCTACTGTGGTTAAAAGCCTGTGCATTGTGGATACATAACACTACTTTTCAGGGTTGGCAGGCGTTTTGCTTTGATAATGAAAAATGTTTGAAAGTAAACTCCCCATAATTTAAAGAATTCATATAATCTATCAGAAATAATAACCAACCTTTGAGCACAAGTATAAAAGACTATATTATGTCTGGCACACGCAGTAAAACCTTCCCACCTATAGTCCCTTAATGCAACTCTTTATCCTCTTGTGTAAAGGACTACTGATGCCTCTGTCATTCTGTGACAGAAGTGGAGCTGATACATACCACTGTTATGAATACTGTTGGACCTGCTAGGTAAGCATTTGAGAATAGTGATATGTAGCATAGTTATTGAGGGAGACTGTATAATTTATAGTGGGGTAGTAGCATATTTATTGAATACAGTAGGGGCTGTGGGAAGAACAAACAGGGAGGCAACATAATGGCTTCCTAGTGAAGACCATCTAGGTCACTGGTGGGCAAACTGCGGCCCGCGGGCTGCATGCAGCACATCAAGGTAATCTGTTGGCGGGCCGCAAGACAGTTTGTTTACATTGACTGTCTGCAGGCACGGCAGGCTGCAGCTCCCAGTGGCCGTAGTTTGCTGTTCCCGGCCAATGGGAGCTGCAGGAAGCAGCGCGGGACGCAGGAACGTGCTGGCCCCCGTTTCCTGCAGCTCCCATTGGCCAGGAATGGTGAACCGCGGCCACTGGGAGCTGCGGCCTGCCGTGCCTGCGGACAGTCAATGTAAACAAACTGTCTCATGGCCTGCCAGCAGATTACCCTGACGGGCCGCAGGTTGCCACTGATCTAGGTGCACTCTAGAAAAACAATGGGTCAAGCTGTTCGCTTCAAGGAACCTATGCTGAGTCTCCAACACCCTGTAAACCTTGTTTTGCCAGAATTAGGAGGCTGGAGAGCAAATGGAGACTGAAGAGTTAAAAAGCACTTCCTGAAGGGGAGAAGAGTCGCTTGTGAGCAGCCAAGCTGGCACAGACAGGGCTGTGTGGAGGAGTCTGAAGGAATTGGGTCTCCTAGATCCAGGGAATGGTAAGCCTTAGGGAAGAATTAAGTATGTGCACAATAGGCTTTATTGTTTTTAAGATATACGTTCTCTGAAATGCTTTTGTTCTAAATAAATGATTCTTTCCTTTAAGTAGGCTGTTTGGTCACTAATGACCACTGTTATTGCCCCAGGGGAATGGAATTGCATAAACCAGACCTGCTGAGGTGATCACAGTTGAGACCCAGGGGACTGCAACCCAGCTCCTGGTCTGAGAGTGGAGAATCCTGTCATTCCATCCCAAGAGAAGAGACAACCCAAGGCCTGAGACCTAGAGAGGTGTGCACTGAGAGACCAGGAAGGCTCAGAGGCAAAGTTTACCTGGTAACTGTGAAAGCTTTATGGGCAGTTTTCAGCACTCCTCCTTCCTTGTCCTTTATTAACAATAAATACTCTCCTGTCTCCTGCTTACTGACTTAACTTGCTCTTTGTTGGTGGGGTAGCTCAGGGACCCTCCTTGCAACCAGCACCCTCTTCTCCCCACAGCCACACCATCTGCAGCCTACATCTCTATTGCATCTTCATGAATTTGCATGGTGCATGGTTCTGGGTTCCCAGAGAAGTGGACTAGATTTAGCATTTGCTTTCCTAGGGATTTTAACCCACTTTGTCATTGTAGATTACAAACAAAGCTGAATCCAAGTCAATTTCCTTTAGTTTTGTTAACACAGAGATAATTTTTCAGACTTGAGATAGCAACTGTTGCCTGTTGAGCTATGGACTGTAAATGCAGCTCCCTTATTTCTTTACTGTTTCATGGATCCCCAAAGTATAACTCTCATATTTACTCAGAGAAGCTTTTTTAACTAAAGCTCTTTAACTCAGTGAAGAGTGTAACATGCTGACCTTGGCCAGCGTGAGCAATGAGCTTTATGGAACTGTGCAATTTACTGGGATGACTTCTGTTCAAGGACTAAATCCTGCTTACTTTACTTGCATGAGTAGTTCCACTGATGGGGACAGAGTCGAGCTGAACATGATTTGACCCTAAGATATAAATGGGCCACTATTCAAACATATTTTGATTAGTATTATACAAATATAGGGCTGGAAGGGACCTCAAGAGTCCACTTAGTCTGTCTCCTCCATGCTGAGGCACGACAGGTGTTTGTCTAATCACCCTGTTCTTAAACCTCCAGATTCCACAACCTCCTTTGGTAACCTATTCCAGTACTTAATTGTCCTTATAGTTCAAAAGTTTTCCTAATATCCAACCTAAATCTCCCTTGCTGCAAACTAAGCTGATTATTTCTTGTCCTACCTGTCACAGTTCAGGGCACGTGCACCTGTATTTCCCTTTAATGATTCAGCAAGGGCACCCACTCTCAAGCGTCCAGCTCCCCTGGTCATCACCTCTCTTGAGTGCAGACCCACATCTCTCTTCCTTCTGACAGGAGAATTCCCAGGCCAAACAGTTCTCTGCCTTTAGTGTGTTATTCCCAGCAAAAGATAGTTTGCCTAGACAGGCCTGATTGCTCCTAGACAGTACATAGTGTAATTGCCAACAGTTATAAGTTATCACACATACTTCCTATGCAAGCCTATTTTATTCTTAAGGAAAAAGCACTATAGAGAAAGCCTATTAAAAACAATTAAAGAACCTACATGTATGCTGATAATCTTACCAGAGCTCACTCCAGCTGTCTCCAACATGGGCTCTGGCACATGAGTCCTTCAGATCCTCAAAAGGGAAACCTTTTGTGGTCACAAGTTCATCACAGCCTCAGCTCAGAACTAGCACCCAGTCTTTTATGGGACTTCAGTAAGCCAAATCTTTCCAACCCTTCCCTAAAGCTTGGGGCCCTCCATGGATCCCAAAGCAGTTCCCGAGACTATTTAAAACTAGGCTATTTTTCAAAAAATCTTTTCTTTGTCTGTTGGTCCCTGGAGTATCCAGTTTGAACTAGGGTTGCCAACTTTTTAATCCCTGAAAACTGAACAACTCTTCCCCCGAGGCCCCACCCCTTTCTCCAAGGCCCCGCCCCAGCCCCACCTGTCACTCACTCCACCCCCGCCCCTGTCGCTTGCTCCCCCATCCCCTGGGACTCACCTGCTGCTTGCAGAGCCGGCTGGGAGGGGCTGACATGGAACCTGCCCGGCTGCCCAATCGGGGCATGGCAGGGGTCAGTCCCCAGAGCAAAGGGCTGGGGAAATTGGACCACAGCAGAGTGGGGGGGGGGGCAATCACTGGAGCAAGGGGCTGAGGCGGAGTGGGGGTCTCTTTATTAAAACTTTTTACAAATTTGAAGACTGTTGTCCTAGAAATGCTTTGTAGGGTTGGGCAAAAATTAAGGAGTCCCACTAGCAAAGATGGCAGAAAATAATATTTGATGTACCGTGTAATACCTATGTAAAGAAATAAATACAAGGGGCCCCCAGAGTTCCCTGCTCATACGAAGGTCCAAAGCTCATTGCAGTCAATGGAAATACTCTTATGATGTCAAAGGGCATTGGATCAGGCTCACAGAGGGCTGTGGAAATAAGCATTGTTTCTTCCACAGTGGTTGCAAAGGGCCCCATCCATGGGGGAAATAGCCTGGATCTACTGTACAGGGTTGGGTAGATGTAGGACTTGAGGACCCAAGGCAGAGTGTGCATTGCACCTGAGCAGCACAACTCTGGGTACAGCTCTGTGAGGAGCATTGTTGCTCACAGAATTTCGGGGCAGGGGTAGGCCAGGGAGGAACAAGAAAATGAAATCTACAGCAGCTTAAAGAGCTCTCCTAGAGCTCTGAACTGCTGGAGGGTTTTTCATTCCAATGTTAGGGGGACAGAGACTGATCTCCAATAAATTATCCTAATTCAACAACATGACTATAATATTGCACATACTATACCTTTTCCATTCTGCTATCACTCCATGCTGATAATTGCCAAAGGAGTATTAGTCCAGCAAAATTGTTACAAAATAAACTTCAGTCATTTTTTGTTTTGTTTTGTTAATCTACATTCCTTGAGATATCAACATTCTGCTGCAAGAACTGTTCTTCAGAATTAGCTAGGCAGGTATAACCAGGCAGGTCCAGATTTCAATCCCATGCAAAATGAAGATTATGCTGGTGGGCAGAGGAAAGCGCTTTGAAGAGGTTGTAGCCATGGTGCAGTCTCCTTTGGATGAAGGAACACAGCCACAATTGGTCAATTCAGTCCATAGTTTAGGAGGCTCCTGGATTCCTCATTGACACTGAGCTCTCACATGGCAGGACCCACAAATAACTCTTTCTACGATTGCTGGATGGCTACGAGATTGCATCCCATCCTGATGAATGATGACTTGGTCTGGGTTATAGAAGCCATTATCACCTGCTGTTTGGACTACAGCAATTAATTATACCTGGGAATGAAGCCATCAGCTCCTAGAAAACTCCAGCTAGTACAGAATACAGGCAGCATATCTCCTCAGCAAGATGGATTATCATATGCACATCAGACCTGTCCTCAACTCTCTGCATTGGCTTTCCATAGAATATCGAGTCAAAGTCAAGGTCTTGGTCCTTATTTCCAAGATGCTTAATGGCCTGGGCCTGGCATATCTAAAAGATGAGCTAAAGCTCTGGGATGCTGACTGTGGTTGACAACTTCACTCCTCAGGCACAATGAACTTTCTTCCATAAAGATAAAGCTGGTCTGTGCGAGAGACAGAGCTTTCTCAGAGGCCAGTCCAAGACTGTGGAACAAACTCCCACAGGAACTAAGGACCATGACAGACCTCACCACCTTCCGTTCCAAGTACAAGATGCACTCCTTTGACCTTGCCTTCTCTAACATAAACACAGAGTAGGGTGTGTATAAGAAAAAACCCAAACCTACCAAATGAAAACATTCCACTGCATACACAGTTGTCCCCTGGGGAGAGGATCAGAACAAGAATGAACCACGTGATAGATATTAATCATGTCACTTAATGCACTACTGGAAAGCATTCAGATAGTGTGGGCAGTATAAGAATCTATAAAAAGCAGAATGCCCATTGAAGGCAAGAGAGTCTTTCCATTACCTGCAATGGATGTTATATTTATATGGAGTTATACCTATCTCATAGAACTGGAAGGGACCTTGAAAGGTCATCCAGTCCCCTGCCTTCACTAGCAGGACCAATTTTTTTGCTCCAGATCCCTAAATGGCCCCCTCAAGGATTGCACTCCCAACCCTGGATTTAGCAGGCCAATACTCAAACCACTGAGCTATCCCTCAGGCCATTAGAAAAAAATGTTTTCTGGTGGGTTCCATTCCCAAAGTAGAATCAAACATGCAGCCACTGAGGGAATGAGCTATACACGATGAACTTTGGCTAAAAAAACCCCAACAAATCAACTTTTGCTATGGCTCTTTCTGGCAGCACCATTCAAAGATCAGACATAAAGAAAAAGGAAAATTTGTAACTCAAAACATCCATCACAATATGTATGAAATGTTAGGTTTTGCAGTTGCAACGTATATTAGCAGAATGAAAGATGATAACTTCCTGTGTAGTAATGGAAACAGGATAAGAGCATGGCAGGCCTATTCTCTGTGTAAATGCAAAACACTCAGACAATGACTCTGAGAAGCAGCTGAGCCCTCCTGTTTCCTTTGATGAATAAACACCTCTGCTTCCTCTTCATTCTAAAAAACAAATATTTGGCTGACAAATGCCTGAGTTTCCTCATAAGAAATGAAGAAAAGCCTAGGTATTTCCCAGTTGCGTACATTCCCCAATTATAGAGCTGGCATGCATCAAGGAATCGTTTCCTCTTGCAACAGCTAAAACTTTGCACAATGGGTCAGGTCCTTAGCTGGAATAAATCAACTTACTTGCACCAGCTGAGGATGTGTCCCAGTGTGTAGATGGGGAAATTCAGAACTGCATAGCTCCATCAGTGATAACAATGGTGGAAATTTTAGTGTAAAGAGGGCTCAGGTGTTTTTACCACCATTTAGTCTAGCCCCAATCATGCTGTCAAATAATAATTCATTCTCAATTACTCTTATTCCTCCACCCCTACCTCCCTATTCCGAATAGGGTTAGACAGTAGTAAAATCTCCCATGTCACATCTTCTACCACTGCTACCACAAATAAAGCTCCATTAGTAGCTAATTACATCTGATTTTTCCTAGCGCAGACAATGAGAAAAGCTCTAGGATTGTTAGAAGCAGCAGCCTTTGTTAGCAATCTTCTGGCAGAAATCAGGGTCCCTGGCCCCATTCCTCTCTCTACTTGAGCAAATCTTGCAGTTATTGTGCAAGGACATTAGCTAGCTTTCAGTGTTCTTGGTCAGCAAAGCTAGTCTCCAATTTCTGATCTCTGCTGTACTGTGATGCTGATCCATTTTATATTGAAAAAGTTTGTTCTAACTGGGCAATGACTTAGATATCCTATGGTATCCAGCTTCAGTAGGTCACAGACCAGCAATTTTCTTTTGAGCCTCTTGAAGTCTCAGAGAGAAGGAGAGTGACTCCATTTATGAATTGAGACTGTACAGTTCCTAGCCTTTGTGGATTAAATGCATGCTCTGCACAGTGGCATGTTTTAGAGATACCAATCTCCCCTGATATACACACAAGGGAGGCAGATTTTCTGCTTTGGGCTCTTGGCATCTGGGGTTGAAAAAGGAGTTTGCAAGAGGTAAAAGGTGAGGCTATTTTGAGATGTTTACCTGACTTGTCACCAGCCCTGAAAGTCATAACAAATTATAGTGTTAACTCAAAGAAAGACATCCAGAGAGCGAAGAGATTCAGATCAGCAGGGGTACTCCAGCATGCACATGTATGTATCCTTGTTGACTCCCACCATTTTAAAGGAAGGTCAACTGTGCATGGGATGTCTTCCACCTGTCTCTCCAGCAGAGGGGCCAGAGAACAATGGCATGAGTGGGCAATGGTGTGCTGTAGATGGATACAGTGCCAGAAGTAAGGGATGGAGTGAGTCCATAGAGAGCTTTGACAACCAGGAAGGTCACTCCAGGTTGGAGTAGAAGACAGATAGAAAACAAGTGTAAATGATGAAGGATGGGTTTATTATTGTCTCACTTCTTGGAGCAATATGATCCCACTTCCTCAGTATTGTGGATCCCCTGAAGTTTTTGGCACCATCTATGCTACAAAAATAATCCTATGTAAACAGTGTTGGGGATCAAACATGTTCACATTTCTTCTTGCCTTTGTGGATGAAGAATCATAGAATATCAGGGTTGGAGGGGACCTCAAGAGGTCATCTAGTCCAACCCCCTGCTTAAAGCAGGACCAATCCCCAGACAGATTTTTGCCCCAGATGGCTCCCTCAAGGATTGAGCTCACAACCCTGGGTTTAGCAAGCCAATGCTCAAACCACTGAGCTATCCCCCTCCACATGAAGAAACCCCATATGTTGTTGTATGTTTTTTTCTCTCTACTCAGGCAAGAACACACCGTGCAATAACATTGCCTCAGCTATGTTTCATAACACGGTTGAAACAGGGTTGTTTGTGCAGTGTGGACAGGACCTTAGAGAGTATGGATTTAAGCTTGCCATAAAAGAGGGACTTGCAATAGGTGAAAGAAGAAGAGAGTGAGGATGTCAGCAGAAGGAGGGTCAAGTTAAGGTCAATTCTGGAAATGTTCTGAAAGTGGTAAGAGACTCCTATAGATAGGGGAGATCTGGGAAGAAAAAGTAAATGATAATGGAGTCGGATAGATCTGGCAACTCTTGGGCATTGAGTTCAAGGGAGCTACACCAGCCAGGAATTTGGCCATTAACTGACTTGGGGCTTTTAGTGGAAGTAAAAAAATGAAAACTTTTGCTGAATGGTAGCAAATAGGTTTATTACATTTTTGGATAAACTATAGAGAAACACATCTGGGATAATGAAGTTTTACTTTCAGAATAATATTCAGCCACTAAATGTCTCTATGAGTTGTATACAGTTCCAGAAAGGGTGTGATCTCTGGTAAACAAAGGAGGCTAAGCTGGGGCTCAAGCTGCATAGAAGCCTGTTTGTCTGGAGTTGCAGTGGTTTTCTTTAATAAAGGACTCCTGTTTAAGATGGACTGTGATTCCATATACACCTCTACCCAGATATAACGCGACCCGATATAACACGAATTCGGATATAATGCGGTAAAGCAGCACTCCAGGGGGGGCGGGGCTGCGCACTCCGGTGGATCAAAGCAAGTTCAATATAACGCGGTTTCACCTATAACGCGGTAAGATTTTTGGGCTCCTGAGGACAGCGTTATATCGAGGTAGAGGTGTATCATAATATCTGGCAATTCTGGCAAAAAGAAAGGATTATTTCCAAGATGTAATGCAGTCTTGCCTTTGACTGAATGGCATGGTGCATTACAGGAGGTGTAGTCTGCCTGGGAACATGGTCCATAAGGGAAAATGGGGGAAACCAGACCCAAACTTCAACTCTCATGAGACAGTGTGCCAATCTAAGGAATTACAGTGGTTGAACTGACTTGAATTGGAATGTTTCACCACTTCCAAATAGATTTTTTTTTAAATATTTCGTTTTTTGCAAAAAATTGCAATATTTCAACTTTTCCTCCCAATCTGGGGGAGGGGAAGGGGAAATATTAAAATATCAACATTTCCCATGAAATTCTGATTTTTTTGCTCAGCTCTATTGAATACCAAGCCTTGGAGAGGGAAGAGGGAAATTGGAAGGAGAGTGCAAGTGCCATGGTTATCTTGCTCAATCAACACTATGTAGCTGAAGAGAGAATATATTTGTGGAAAGCCTTCTGTTAGGGAAAAGGAGCCAACCAATTTGTGATTGAGCTAAGGACACAGCAGAAGATAGAGCAGTTAACAAATTTGCCCTTTGTCTGGGGCTAAAGCTGCTGTTGTACCACCTATATTGGCATAAATGCAGTGGGTGCCCTGGGGCTGAGGAATTTGCCAGTGTGTCATGTATTGCACCTTGCCTTCATAGAACTTCCCATAGTCAGCACAGGACAGAACACTCATGAAGTCAAAGTCTATAGTTACTCCAGCTGGCTAAGTATTTGACTAGCTGCATAAGGAGGAGGGTACAAGATGGGTAACCTCCTGATTCATACTGAGAAAGTAGGGCACTCGGCTAGTTATCTTAGGTGCATGTACACGAACGCAAGAAGCCTAGGAAACAAGCAGGAAGAATTGGAAGTCCTGGCACAATCAAGGAACTATGACGTGATTGGAATAACAGAAACTTGTTGGGGCAGTTCACCTGACTGAAGCACTGTCATGGATGGGTATAAACTGTTCAGGAAGGACAGGTATGGGAGGAAAGGTGGAGGAGTTGCATTGTATGTAAGAGAGCAGTATGATTGCTCAGAGCTCCAGTTTGAAACTGGAGAAAAGCCTGTTGAGAGTCTTTGGGTTAAGTTTAGAGGTGAGAGCAACAAGGGTGATGTCATGGTGGGCATGTGCTATAGACCACCAGATCAGAAGGATGAGGTAGACAAGGCTTTCTTTGGATAACTAACTGAGGTTTCCAGATCGCAAGCCCTGGTTCTAATGGGGGACTTCAGTCACCCTGACATCTGCTGGGAGAGCAGTGCACAGACAATCCAGGAAGTTTTTGGAGAGTGTTGGGGACAACTTCCTGGTACAAGTGCTGGAGGAACCGAATAGGGGCCATGCTCGTCTTGACCTGCTGCTTACAAATGGAAGAATTGGTAGGGGAAGTAGAAGTGGGTGGCAACCTAGGCAGCAGTGATCATGAGATGGTTGAGTTCAGGATCCTGACAAAAGGAAGAAAGGAGTGTAGCAAAATACGGACTCTGGACTTCAGAAAAGCAGACTTAGACTCCCTTAGGGAACTGATGGGCAGGATTCCCTGGGAAGCTAATATGACGGGAAAAGGAGTCCAGGAGAGCTGGCTGTATTTTAAAGAAGCCTTATTGAGGGTGCCGAAACAAACCATCCTAAAGTGCAGAAAGAATAGTAAATATGGCAGGCGACCAGCATGGCTTAACAGTGAAATCTTCAGTGAGCTTAAACTCAAAAAGGAAGCTTACAAGAAGTGGAAATTTGGACAGATGACCAGGGAGGAGTATAAAAATATTGCTAGAGCATGCAGGGGTGTAACCAGGAAGGCTGTGACAGGGTGCTGAGCAGAAAACTGCTTAGCCAACCCTTGGTCACTCCAGCTCCAATTAAGGGAGGTGAATTGGAGCTGGGTAGATCACCTGTCCCTGATTAGGGAAGCTGGAATAACTGCTGCCTTATCAGGCTGGGGCTGGATAAAAACCCCAGGGGAAGGAAGCTGGGGGGAGGAGCTGGAAAGAGGGAAGCTGCAGTAAAGGAAAGGCAGTGAGGGGAAGCAGAGAGAGATAGCTTGTCCCCTCTCTCCTGCTGGGGGACTGTAAGAAGGAGACTATGTGTATGGTGGAAAGGTGGTGGGAGCACAGCCTGTAAATAAAAGCACCAGGTGAGCGCTGCACCCAAAGGTCTCTGTGTGACTTTCTCAGCCCAGCGGAGGCAGGAGCCAGGAGGCCCTGCAGGGACCCCGTTACAAAGGCCAAAGCACAATTGGAGTTGCAGCTAGCAAGGGATGTGAAGGGTAACAAAAAGGGTTTCTACAGGTATGTTAGCAACAAGAAGAAGGTCAGGGAAAATGTGGGCCCCTTACTGAATGAGGCAACCTAGTGACAGATGATGTGGAAAAAGCTGAAGTACTCAATGCTTTTTTTGCCTCGGTCTTCACAGACAAGGTCAGCTCCCAGACTGCTGCATGGGGCAACACAGTATGGGGAGGAGGTGAGCAGCCCTCAGTGGTGAAAGAACAGGTTAAGGACTATTTAGAAAAGCTGGACATGCACAAGTCCATGGGGCCAGATCTAATGCATCCAAGGGTGTTGAGGGAGTTGGCTGAAGTGATTGCAGAGCCATTGGCCATTATCTTTGAAAATTCGTGGCGCTCGGGGGAGGTCCCGGACGATTGGAAAAATGCAAATATAGTGCCCATATTTTAAAAAGGTAAGAAAGAGAACCGAAGGAACTACAGACTGGTCAGCCTCACTTCAGGCCCTGGCAAAATCATGGAGCAGGTCCTCAAGGAATCCATTTTGAAGCACTTGGAGGAGAGGAATGTGATCAGGAACAATCAACATGGATTCACCAAAGGCAAGTCATGCCTGACCAATCTGATTGCCTTCTATGATGAGATAACTGGCTCTGTGGATATGGGGAAAGTGGTGAATGTGATATATCTTGACTTTAGCAAAGCTTTTGATATGGTCTCCCACAGTATTCTTGCCAGCAAGTTAAAAAAGTATGGATTGGATGAATGGACTATAAGGTGGATAGAAAGCTGGCTAGATTGTCAGGCTCAATGGGTAGTGATCAACGGCTCAATGTCTAGTTGGCAGCCGGTATCAAGCAGAGTGCCCCAGGGGTCAGTCCTGGGACAGTTTTTGTTCAACATCTTTATTAATGAGCTGGATGATGGAATTAATTGCACCCTCAGCAGATGACACTATGCTGGGGCGGAGAGGTAGCTATGCTGGAGGGAAGGGATAGGATCCAGAGTGACCTAGACAAATTAGAGGATTGGGCCAAAATAAATCTGATGAGATTCAACAAGGACAAGTGCAGAGTCCTGCACTTAGGACAGAAGAATCCCATGCACCGCTACAGGCTGAGGACCTACTGGCTAAGCGGCAGTTCTGCGGAAAAGGACCTGGGGATTACAGTGGAGAAGAAGCTGGATATGAGTCAGCAGTGTGCCCTCGAAGGCCAACTGCATATTGGGCTGTATTAATAGGAATATTGCCAGCAGATTGAGGGAAGTGATTATTCCCCTCTATTCAGCACTGGTGAGGCCACATCTGGAGTATTGCATCCAGTTTTGATCCCTCGCTACAGAAGGGATGTGGACAAACTGGAGAGAGTCCAGTGGAGGGCAACGAAAATGATTAGGGGGCTGGAGCACATGACTTACAAGGAGAGGCTGAGGGAACTGCGGTTATTTAGTATGCAGAAGAGAAGAGTGAGGGGGGATTTGATAGCAGCCTTCAACTACCTAAAGGGGGTTCCAAAGAGGATGGAGCTCAGCTGTTCTCAGTGATGGCAGATGACAGAACAAGGAGCAATGGTCTCAAGTTGCAGTGGGGGAGGTCTAGGTTGGATATTAGGAAACACTATTTCACTAGTAGGTGAAGCACTGGAATGGGTTACCTAGGGAGGTGGTGGAATCTCCATCCTTAGAGGTTTTTAAGGCCCAGCTTGACAAAGCCTTGGCTGGGATGATTTAGTTGGTGTTGGTCCTGCTTTGAGCAGGGGATTGGACTAGATGACCTCCTGAGGTCTCTTCCAATCCTAATCTTCTATGATTTTATGATATATAAATCAGCATGTCATCCTCGGTGAATCAAGTAGGAGGCAATAGTGACCAGGTAGAATTCCAACTTTTATTGGACAAATGTAAACAGCTTAGGTAAATAACGGAGGTGTCATAACAGTGAAATAGGTCCGAATGTGGGACTCCATTTCTGGACCGTATTGTTATTATACAACATGTGCTGCAGGGACAGAGAGGGGATCATCCAGTGGTAATACAGCAAATAATTGTTCCAGGTTTAGTATGGTGGAGAACAGAAAATACAGAAGCAAATGGGAAGTACAACTCAGAAGCTGTAGCAGCAACAGCAACAACACACTGCAATGTGCGAGGAAAGCGTGGACACTGTTACACTGCTTTAAGGGGTGCATCATACTCCTTGCCTTGCACAGCTGGCTAGCTCCACCCCTCTCTGGCCCCTTCAATTCTTCTCATACTCACATTGGGTGTAGCTACTCAGATTCAGATTAAAACTAGATGCTTTAAGACAGGGGTCGGCAACGTTCGGCATGCGGCTTGCCAGGGTAAGCACCCTGGTGGGCCAGGCCAGTTTATTTACCCGCTGACGCGGCAGGTTCGGCCAATCGCGGCCCCCACTCGCCACGGTTCACCGTCCCGGGCCAATGGGGGCGGCAGGAAGCGGCGCGGGCCGAGGGATGTGCTGGCCGCGGCTTCCCGCCGGTGCTTACCCTGGCGAGCCGGGTGCCGAACGTTGCCGACCCCTGCTTTAAGATGTAGTCTCCCTTTGCCTGTCATCCCCCTTTGACTGCATAACTCCACAGGCACATGGCTATCAGTTTAGCCAAACAAAAACATCAATTTTTTTTTGAGGGGAAAAAATTTGAAATGTGATTTTTTTTATTTTTTTCACCCCCCCACCCAACTGTGAAAATATGAAGTAACCAAGTAAGCCAGTTTGACTACACATGTCAGCTTCTTCCTCCTGATGCATGGGCAAAACTCTCACTGAAGGCAATGGGAACACTTGCATGCATCTAAATGCAGAATATGGCACCACATATGTAATATTCGTCACACAGCTGTAGCCGAGGCAGAGCTAGTTGCCTTTGCATTTTTTCTTCAGAACATTTCCTCTGTTATCAAAAATGACCCAGCCTGGAAAACAGCGAGTGAGCGGAGTCTTTTCTTGATTGTTGAATGCTGATCAAGTGCTGGCTGCTGCATGATTTTTGGCTGAAGTCAGTGGTTTGCAGTGTTGTCTGATTCTGAGATAGCGCCAGAAACCATGGAACAGGTGGCAGTTCTTGAACAATAGTCAATTACACTTTTAGTCAAATATTTGTTTTCTTGTCCAGACAATGTTTTCTTGTGGAAATGTGTTTACACTGTGTCCTTGACAAGGACACTTACGATAACCTGGACAGAGTTACATGCAATTTTGGAACAGTGTAACACACACACTTACTTGTTTCGGACAAAAATCTAGCTGCTAAAAAAAACCCACCATGAGACAAGAAAAATGCCATTGAAGCAAATGGTAATTATTTAATTTTTACCTGTAAAAAAAATCCCCCGAAGCATCAATCTCAGTGTCTTAATTAGAAGCACCACCTCCTGCTCTAGATTGCATTGGGTTGAATTATTATTTACAAAAAATGATTTTGTGTTTAATGTACTGAATTGGGACCCTGGGTTCAATTCCTAAATCTACAATATGTTTCCTGTATCTCTTTGATCAAGTCTCCTAGGGATGGATTTTCAAAAGTACCTAAGTGACTAAAGCATACTAGTAAATGGGATTCAACATTAATCTCTCTGTGACTCTATTCTCTATTTATAATATGGGGATAATAATACTTCCTTTCTCCTACCCTTTGTCTGCCTTGTCTATTTAGAGTGTTGAAACACTGAGACGGGAACTAGCCCTTACTAAGGGCTTAGTTACACAATAGAGTAATGTGCTCTAGGGGGTTGATTTCTCAAGTGCACTAAAGTGTTACACATTAATTGTTCTCTGTAGGTCCAGATGGAGCACAATAAAGGTTCCCACGGGTGCTTTAACATGGTATTGCTTCCAACAGCATTACATTAAAGCACACAAGCAGGGTCTACACAGACCAATTAATGCGCAACACATTTGTGCCCTAGAGAAATCACGCCCTCCCCCCCTCCCCCCCGGAGAGAGCATTACCCCACTGTGTAGACAAACAAGCCCTACATTTTTGTTTTTGTTTTCCCTCCCCTCCAAGCACATAGCGCAATGGGGCTTTAATCTTTGTTGGGGCCTCTAGATAGTTCTATAATGCTACTAAAAGTGACAGTTTAGCTCTTTTGGTTGTCAAATTTTTCACAAACGCCTCCTCCTTTCCTTTGCATGTATTCCTTATTAAATATTTGGTGAATATTTTGGATAAATAATTTTCAGCCTATAAACCAGGGTTAGGCAACCTATGGCATGCGTGCCAAAGGAGGCACACAAGCTGATTTTCAGTGGCACTCACGTTGCCCGGGTCCTGGCCAGCGGTCTGGGGGGCTCTGCATTTTAATTTAATTTTTTAAATGAAGCTTCTTAAACATTTTAAAAACCTTCTTTACTTTACATAGAAGAATAGTTTAGTTATATATTATAGACTTATAGAAAGAGACCTCCTCAAATGTTAAAATGTATTACTGGCACGCGAAACCTTAAATTAGAGTGAATAAATGAAGACTCGGCACACCACTTCTGAAAGGTTGCCGACCCCTGCTATAAACTATTCACTTCAGCTATTGGCAATTGATTAGCTATCAAGTGTATTGGTCACCTAAGTTACAGGGTATATTTTTTTTCTGCTTCCTGAGTGGAAAACTGATACTTTTAAAATAAGATAATAACAAACAGCAAATAAACTATGCATTGGATGAATTTTCAGATGGCTAAACATTTGTGCTGAAGTTAGTGAAACAAGGAATCTGTGAAGATTTTCACAGCTACTCTGCAGTTGTCTGAATAGTCATAATTAATAATTTGACCCCAGGATTACTGGTCTCAATACAGGGGTAACTGAATGAAATGCTATGGCCTGTGTAATGAAGGAGGTCTGATTAGATGATCTAACAGTCCATTCTGGTCTTAGAATCTGTGAATCAGAACAAGTCAAACTCACTTCCCTTTTTACAAAAATATTCCTGAGTCAGTTTTTTACCCATCTAGATGTACTCCATAAGAGTGGGTAAATTGCTGCTGCTGCAGTCCTGATAGTGAAATCAGATTTTAGCTCAATAGTTATTTTATGTCTTTTTTTTTTTTTTTCTTCCTGAAACTCATCTTATTTCCATTTTTCTTGTCTTTCAAACTCTGATTTTCTATCAGGGAAAAAAATAACGTTACAAAGTGTTTCTTCTCTTAAAGAACCTTAAGGAAGAAATGTTACTGTCCAAGGGAGCCATCCCCTGATCTGTGGTGAGTGTGGAGAGACAATTGAAAAACAATTACTATTTGGGGAATTCTGCTTTTGTTGTGGCTTATTCAGCTATAATATGGCTCCGCGTTTCTTCACCCTTAATCCTTCATTGTTTAGAACACAATAGCTCATTTGCAGTCCCCTAAAGGCATTTTTTTAGTTCCCTCATGACTAGAAATAATTTGTGTGTTATATGCCTCTTTTCCAAGAGCCCTCTTTAAAGCAATTTAAGGCCCAAACCTGTTCTCATTCAAGACAAGAGTTTTTTAAACTGACTTCAGTGAACTTCATTCCTAATCTAACTACTATGTGATGTTACCACAAGGAAATTCACTGATGTCACACCCTCATATCTATACATCTCTAGTCCTGAGATACCAGAAATTGCAAAAGAGGTTAAAGCTGACCTACAAAAATTGGACTTGTCTTTTTCCTCTTTTTTTTTTTTTAATGCGGTATAAGGAAGGTTTGAAGAATTCTATTGGGGGGAGGGGGTTCCTGCTTGTTTTTTACATTAGCCTTTCATGTCCTCTCTGTCTGGGAAGACTTTAGGATGACTGGCAAAATGTTGAAATGAAAGTACCACAAGAGCCAGGAGACTGCAAGCTGAACAAGTGAGACAGGAAGGGTTTTTGTTAACATATTTTCAACTTCAGTGGCTAATTAGTATTTTCCAGGAAGAGTGTTTTTGTAAAACATTCAAGAGACTTGCCCTTAATTGAAGCTGTGAGTGCTAACAAAATATGTTCTATGAGATCTTGTAACCGTCCTCCCCCTTGGGGTCAGGGCACCCAGTTTGGGGGGTTACGGGGAGTCAGTATGTCTGCCAACTGTTCATCAGGTGGTCTACCTTGCAGCTACATAATCACCAAATTAGCAGTCCAGGCTTCCCAAAAGGAGGGTTCAGCACCCCACCAGTTAGCTGGTAGCTGCAACTTCCTGGCTGGGTGCATAGCAAGAGTCTAAGGGGGGGTCTTGGGGGTCATGTCCCACAAGGGTCTGCCTGCCCCGCACCCCAGCGCAGCTCCAGCTCCGGGCGGTCTTGCTCTGCCTGCCACCTCCCGGGGCTGAGCCACCTGGGACCAGTGCAGGGACCGGGTCATTTTTGGCCAGCATGGGGGAGGGGGGGCTCATCTGGGCCCCAGGCAAGGGGGTTCTGAGGGAGCCTGGTCCAGGCAGGCCCCTCCCACTCTGATCCCCGACCGGCCCCAGCTGTGAATAGAGGCGAGGGGTGCAGGTCACATGCCACTGTCCCCCCGCCATTTCTGTGAATGCAGAGCTGCCCAGCCCGGCTGAAAAAAGAAGGTGCTGCCAGCTCCCTGGACTTTGCAGCTGGATACCACATTCTGGGTCCTAGTGCTGGTTAAGCTCCCTTTTGTGTGCTGGGATCCGTCCTTCATTTGCTCCAACCCCTCAAACAGAGACCAACACCTACAAGATCTTCACCAAGCATTTTCAAAACTACGATACCCACATGAGGAAATAAGGAAACAAATCAACAGAGCCAGACGTGTACCCAGAAGCCTCCTGCTGCAAGACAAGCCCAAGAAAGAAAGAAACCAAGAGAACTCCACTGGCCATCACCTACAGTCCTCAGCTAAAACCTCTCCAACTCATCATCAGTGATCTACAACCCATCCTGGACAACGATCCCTCACTTTCACAGGCCTTGGGAGGCAGGCCAGTCCTCACCCACAGACAACCCGCCAACCGTAAGCATATTCTCACCAGCAACCACACACTGCACCATAGTCACTCTAACTCAGGAACCAATCCATGCAACAAACCTCGATGCCAACTCTGCCCACATATCTACACCAGTGACACCATCACAGGACCTAACCAGATCAGCCACAACATCACCGGTTCATTCACTTGCATGTCCACCAATGTTATATGTGCCATCATGTGCCAGAAATGCCCCTCTGCTATGTACATCGGCCAAACTGGACAATCCCTATGTAAAAGGACAAATGGGCACAAGTCAGATATCAGGAATGGCAATATACAAAAACCTGTAGGAGAACACTTCAACCTCCTTAGACACACAATAGCAGATTTAAAGGTAGCCATCCTGCAGCAAAAAATCCTCAGGACCAGACTCCAAGTTCATTTGCAAATTTGACACCATCAGCTCAGGATTAAACAAAGACTGTGAATGGCTAGCCAACTACAAAAGCAGTTTCTCCTCCCTTGCTGTTCACACCTCAACTGCTAGAAGAGGACCTCATCCTCCCTGATTGAACTAACCTCGTTATCTCCAGACTGATTCTTGCCTGCATATTCATACCTGCCTCTGGAAATTTCCACTACATGCGTCTGACGAAGTGCGTATTCACCACGAAAGCTTATGCTCCAATACGTCTGTTAATCTATAAGGTGCCACAGGAGTCTTTGTCGCTTTTTACAGATCCAGACTAACATGGCTACCCTTCTGATACTTGACATCCTTCATTTTGTACAACAGTGAGTGCCCGTGGTGGGGCAGGGAAGAGCAGGGGAAAAGCGGTAGTGGGGAAGGAAGGGGGAGTGGTGGGGAAGGGGCATGGGATGGCGAAGAGAAGGGGATACAGGAAGCGGGTGCCCAGCATGCGGATCCCCTTGGTAGCAGCTGGGGCTCCCCTGTTAAGCAGGCCCATCAAACCCTCACCCTGACAAGCCCCACCTCCCTGCATCTGTACCACGCCGATGAGCCCCCCCCCAACACCCTCCCCACTGAGCCCCAACCACCTACACCTTGACCCCCACCCAAATGAATCCCACCTCCCCTGCACTTAGACCCCTCCACTGAGCCCCAAATACCTTCACCTGGATCCCCTGCAGAGTCCCATTGCCCCTGCACCTGGAACCTCCCTGTGCATCCAGATCCCCCACTGAGCTGCCTGCACCCAGACTGCCCCCCACAGAACCCTCTTACCCCCATCTGGATCCCCCCACACTAAGTCCCCCTGCACTTGGATCCTGCTGCCGGGCTCAGCCTCCCTGCCCATATCTGGTGTGCCTGGTGCAAAAGGGGCAGGGCCCCAAGGTGTTTCTGTGGCAGGCCTGGCCCTTGTGCTGTGTCAGGGTCAGGTTCAGCCTCACTGCCAAGTTCCTGTCCCATGGGGGTGGGGGAGGCTGCAGGGTGTTCTCCCACCTCCATGCAGCCAGTGGCCTGTGCTCCCCTCAACCATGGTGGAGCTTCCACATTTATTTATTGTAAAAAAAAAAAAAAAAAAAAAAAAAAATTAAAATATTATGCACAGAATTTGATGTAGAATTCCCTCAGAAATATGGGGTACTGTACAGCTGTGATGGTGGGACTGTGACGGGGGTGCTGGACAGTAGGGGATCTGTGGGTGGGAGAGCTGGGCACGGGATATGGTGTGTAAAGTGCTGTACAGGTGTGGTGGGAGGTCAGTGGGAGGGGTCTCTGGGCAGGGGGTGCTGGGCATAGCGGGCCGGGGGCATTGGGCATAGGGAACTGTGGGGGAGGCCGCTGGGCAAGGGGGCGCTGGGCATAAAGATCTGTGGGGGAAGTCTCTGGGTGAGGGGGTTCTGGGCATAAGGGCAGGGCACTGGGCAGGGGCCAGTGTGGATGGGGCATACTGGCAGCGCAGAGCTGGGCGGGCCAGTGTGCGCCTAGCAGTTCTGGGTTTGTAAACAGTGCCCTTGTGCTGGGCTGACTGGGGCCACTCCCGTTGTGCTGCACCTCATTGCCCCCAACCGGCCCCTCGCTCTGCAGACCGCCCCCCAGTGGGAGCCCGCAAATATATTTGGCACTGGGCCCACAAAAATTTAATCCATCCCTGGCCCCTGGGAATGGATCTCAGCCTTGCTGTCAGGCAGCTCTTCCTCCGGTCTCTCCCCAGGCATCTCCATCTCCTGGGGCAATGGTTGGCCTTTTCTTCCTGCTACCGGTTGTGGGATCTGCTGAGGGCTCAGCTCCAGTGGCAGATTACCACATGGGCCAATGGCTTGGGCCCTCACATGATCCCGGCTCTTCCTCTCCCCCCTCACCCAGGGCCTTGCCACCCTACTCCTCTGCTCTCCCCTGAGGCTCTGCCCACTGGCCAGGCTGGAAGCCAGAGCCCGGCTGTGGTAGGTAGGGTGCCCAAATTGTCCCCTACCCAAAGCTGTCCCGAGCACCTCCTCCTCCCCCCCCACCCTCCATGTGGAGTCCTCCCAGGCACTTCTTCCCTCCTCCATGCTGAGCCCAGCTGAACATCTCGTTTCTCCCCCATGCAGAGTTCTGCCGAGCACCTCTGCAGTAGGGTTGTAGGGCCAGGCCATTAAAAGTCTGGTTGGCAGTGCAGGGGGGCTTGCAGGATCCCTGCTCAGCTCCATGCGGCTCCTGGGAAGTGGCCGGCATGTCCCTCCAGCTCGGGGGCAGCAACAGGGGCTCCGTGTGCTGCCCCCATCCCGAGCACCAGCTGTGCAGCTCCCACTGGCCAGGAACTGCGGCCAATGGGAGCTGTGGGGGTGGCGCCTGCAGGCAGGGGCAGTGCGCAGAGCCCCCTGGCAACACTTCCACCTAGGAGCCAGAGGGACATGTCACCGCTTCCCGGGAGCTGCCTGAGGTCAGTGTTGCCCAGAGCCTGCACCCCGAATCCCCTTCTGTGCCTCAGCCCTGAGACCCCCTCCTGCACCCAAACTCCCTCCTGGATCCGGAACCCTGCCCTGCACCCCAACCCTCTGCCCCAGCCTGGAACCCCTTTCTGCAGCCCAAACCCATCAGCCCCAGCCCAGCCCAGAGCCTGCACCCCCAGCTGGAGCCCTCACCCCGCCTGCACCCCAACCCCCTGTCCCAGCCCAGTGAAA
The DNA here is from genome assembly GCF_011386835.1 of Chrysemys picta bellii. Classification (NCBI taxonomy): domain Eukaryota; kingdom Metazoa; phylum Chordata; order Testudines; family Emydidae; genus Chrysemys; species Chrysemys picta. Next base: position 195,161,504 of record NC_088791.1, read on the forward strand.
ATGAATAAGTGAGTGAGAGTGGGGAAGAGCGAGTGACAGGGGGAAAGGGAATGGAGTGAGCCGGAGTGGGGCCTCGGAAAAGGGGCGGGGCAAGAGTCTTTGGTTTTCTGCAATTAGAAAGTTGGCAATCCTAATTGCTACCCGGGGCTTGCTGGAAGCTGTGGTCTCCATGAGCAACCACAGTCTGCTGCTTTGTGGCATCCTACCTACTACTAGCACCTCATCTGGGCACAAGCTGCTCGTGCAGGGGATGAGGACGAGCAGCATCGGGGCCGGGAGGAGCCTTTGCAAGGGCTTTCCTAGCCCCTTCCCTGCTCAGGAAGTTCTATCAGGAGCTGAAGCTCCCTGCCTGTGGCCCAGCTTAGCAGGACATTGTGGCCTCCCCATCACAGCACAGGGAAATGGTGAGTCACTGAGCAGCTCTGCTCTAGTGAGTGACTGTCAAACCTACCTCACAGGGCCCTGGATTCATCATCTCAGTGGCACAAATGCCTCAAACACCCAGGAACTGGGAGTCATGTTAAAGTCTTCCCAACTTTGTAGCATCAAAGCAAGAATGATTCAGCAGGCCACATCCTGATCTCTAGTCCCCATCCCAACTGTTCTATCACCTTCAGCTCAGACCCTCAGGTGATCCATATACAGCCACATCCTCCTCCCCCTTATCACCTTTGGGTCCTGCCCCCAGGTGAGCCCCATACAGCCATAACCCCATTGCCTTCATTAGATTGCCCATGTGTAATCAAGAGCACGTGGCCCAGCTAACCAACCTGTTGGTGATGTGTGAGCCAGACTAGCCTCTGGTTCCCTCTCCCGTTATTGGGCTGAGTCTATGGGGCTAACAGGAGGTTTTGTTTTCCTGAGAGCTGGTAGCTCTGACTGCTACCTCCAAGGGGCATTCTGTGCAGCGCAAAGGGGCTGTTATGACAGAGGTACCTCTTGCTACTAACTGCAACTGGTAACGGAGCTGACCTCTGGCCCCTCCTTTCTGTGAGGCCAGGTTTTTGGGAGCACACGGCCCTGGGAGCCCCATATCCCCTCTCAGGAGCTCTACATAGAGGTTCCTTTTAGTGGGAGGAGCCCCTTGGGTTTCAGCGTTTTCAGACTCTGGAAGTGTTTTTGTCGGTGTGGGCGATTGACTCCTGGGTGGAGGAGATGTCTAGCTTGCTAGCTTAGGGTTTTGTCCTGATGTTCATCATAAGCCTTCCACATAAGATGAACAGCAATAAGGAAGTCCCTAGTGACAGGCAACTTAAGTAGCAAGTTAGTAATGAGCAGGCCCCAGTGCCACCCTCACAGGTGGGGACATCAAAGCAGGCATTCCATAACTGATCCGTGGACTCCCTATACTTCATGAACCCATCCTGGCCCCCTGCTTAGCAACAAAGAGACGGGGAGTACACACCCTGAGAGACTGGCCCATGGTTTGTGGGGGCTGAAGAGATGGGAATTAATGATGTTGGGTAAAGGGCCCTGGTGAGGCGAGTCCGTACAGAAGGGGAAAATAAAATAAAATGCTCTAAAAACAATGGGCCGCAAGCCCAGGGTCACTTGTTCCTGGGGTGGGGCCTTGAGGGAGTCCGGGGGATCTGGTTTGATAGGGAACTCTAACAATGCTATTTTTAAAAAAATACCTGCTTGGGGACCCACCTATTGTCAGGCTTGCAAACTGCAAGAGTCCCTCATCACTACCCTCCTAGCATCCATCACGTCCACTTGTTGTGTTGGCTTTTAAGAATGATTGGAGCTCTTTGGAGTAGGTGCCATCCTTTATTCTGTGTTTGTGATGTCTGTGTAGTCTCATGAAATGGAGCCCTGATCCTGATTTAAGCAAGGGAGCCACAGGATTAATCCCCTCCAGAGCCAGAGAAAGAGAGATGCTGAGATTGTGACTCACTTAAGAGCTGCCCAGAGAGCCCGGGCTGCTGAGGGTGAGGGAGCAGGGGCCCTGAGAGCAGCCCCCAGCCTGTGTCTCTGCCTCCCAGGGCACACTGCCCAGGGCAAATGGGCGGTCCAGGGCTCCCCACAGCGACCCAGTCTCCCTGGGCAGCTCTTACCACGGCTCGGCTCAAGCTTCCGGCCAGGCCAGAGGGTGGGGCCTTGGGGGGAAGGGGAGCAGCAGAGGGTGGGGTCCTGTGTAGGGTTACCATATTTCAGCAAGCAAAAAAGAGGACGGGTGGAGCCCCGCTCTAGCCCCACCCCTGTCCTGCCCTAGCTCCGCCCCTGCCCCTCCCACTTCCCGCCCTCCTCAGAACTCCCAACCCTCACCCCTGGCCCCCTTACCCTGCCGCTCGTCCCGGCATGCTGGGCAGAAGTGGAGGAGGAGCGGGGGAGGAGCTCCAGACTGCCGGAGGCGATCTGCGAATGCAGGGAGGGGCTCTCCCCATGTAAGTGGCACCATCCGGCCGGCTGCCCTGTTAGCTGCGCGCGCTCTGCATGTGGCGGGGGGGGGGGGGGGAGTCCAGACATTTACAAATTCCTCCCAGACGCTATTTTTAGCTCAAAAAGCCGGACATGTCCGGGGGAATCCGGACGAATGGTAACCCTAGTCCTGTGACTGGCGGCGGGGGGGGCCCAAATGTTCTTTATGCCCAGGGTCCCAATAAATCTTCCTCCGCCTCTGCTCAGCTCCCCAAGAGGGACATCTGCCTCCTCCCCTGGTCTGGCCACAACTGAGCTGCAGGCTCCTCCACTTCCTGAGCCCATCAGGGGGAGTTAACCCCCTCTGTACTGGACGGAGGCCACTCTGCCTCAACTACAGACTTCCAACCAATCTTCCAGTGAAATCAAGGAAGACCAGCGCTGACATTCCTAACATTGAAAGGTTCTTATGAGTTTTGGCCACTTTCCAACTTGATGCCAGTTTACCCCTCTTTCACACATTGAGTAATACCTTACTCTGTGGGTATAATGGGACGGGGCAGCGAGTAATATGGGCCCATGGTGCCCATGCTCCAGCAATATTCAGGGCCCACGGCCTAGCTCCACGAATGCTCTCCTGTGGTCCCACCTGCCACCCCGGCGCACCTCCCGCAAGCATCTCTGCCTGCACCCTGGGCAGCGGACGGCTGCCTCCTGCAGCTTCATGCTGCACTCTGCTGTGCCGGCTCCTGACGTCAACTGCTCTTGCAGGGTCCTAGTGCCCCCCAATCACTAGTACCAGGGCAGGCTGACCCAGGCTGACCCTGATTCTGTCCTTCTGCCTGGGACAGATGGATCTTTCCCTTTTCCGGCAGGGGGCCCTCCCACCCTCAATCAGCACTCCTGCCCCACACTGGGCAAGGGGCAGCCCCATCCCCCAACCTAATGAAGCTACAGTGAGGGGCAGCAGCAGGGGAGGAGGTGCACATGTGATGGCAGCCCCCAACCCCCACAGGGGAGGCCAGGGGGCTTCCTGGACTGGAGAGGGGCCCTAGGAGCACGTGCAGTGACAGTGGTGTGAAGTGAGTGTGCTGCCGGTGGGGAGAGGGCTGGGGGGAGTCCTCCTCTCTGGCCCCAGCTGGGGACAGCCTGCCTCTACCCCAAACTCCTCATCCCTGGCCCCACCCCAGAGCCTGCACCCCCAGCCAGAGCCCTGACACCCTCCCGCACCCCAACCCTCTGCCCCAGCCCTGAGCACTCTCCTGCACCGTGAACCCCTCATCCCCAGCCCCATCCTGCAGCCCTAACCCCCACTCCCCAACCCTCTGTCCGAGCCCCTCCCGCACCCCAAATAACTCATCCCTAGCCCCACTCCAGAGCCCTCACATTTTTACATTATTTAAAAAAATATATATCAGCTTACAAGGGAGGTGTGTGTGGGGGGGAGGGCGGGGGGACTTGGACTGGTTCTGGGCACCACCAATAATTATACAAACCTGCCACCCCTGTAATGGGACAGCTCACAAGAGAAAGGGAGTTTTCAGGGGCCAGAACCTGAATCTTTATCTGGAGAATAGGCACCTTCCAGTTTTGGCTACTGGTAAACTCTGCTGTGTCTAGGAAGAGCCTAGCACCCTACTGGCAGTATACAAATACCAATGAAGACTAACGAGAACCATGGGGTAGTTTCAGCTCTAAAGATCCAAAGATTCAAAGGGATTTGGATGCAACGTTCTGATTTTGACCACGCTTGCCACTAAGCAAAGAATGGCCTAACAAATAAATATCAACCTTCTATTTATGTTTAAAATACACGGAGAATATTTTGCAGCTATAAGGTGGGATTTTCAGACGTGCTTAAGTGACTTAGGACGACGAGTTGGATGAAAAGTCAATGGGATGTGTGCACCTAATGTAGACTGGCATATTTGTAAATGGCACCCACCGATCTGGCTCGTGCCCTGGGCGCCATGTGGATGCAGGAGGGCTGCCCAGGCCCAGCTCAGTGCCAGATCATTTGTTTCAGTTGTTATGATAATTTGTTACCCTGCAGATTTTCACAGCCCTTCTTGACTTACTTGCTATACTGTTCAGACACAAGGAAACTCTTCTCTTATAATAATAATGTAGTGTCCCCATACTCAATGGCCTCTGAGCAATTAACAAAATCTAACGAATATATATTCCATTAATTACTGTACTTTGGAAGAAATGCAGCTGTAGAAATGACTGAGTAGGCCAAGGCAAAGATATTCAATCTCCTGTGCCAAATCTTGTTTTCAGTTGCTTCCATGGCACTACATTAAAAGCTCTAGCCTGCAAAGGGCTGAGTAATCCTGTGAGGTTCTGGAGCCTCTGCTCCCATTAAAGTCAATGGGAGTAGCAGGCATTCAGCACCCCCAACAAAGTGCTCAGCACCTGCAGATGAGCTCTTAGGCCATGATTCAGTAAAGCAATTCAGCATGTGCTTAGCTAGAAGCAAGTGCATAGTCCCATCAAAGATAATGGACCTTACACACGTGCTTAACTGGTTTGCTGAATAGGGATTGATTTAAGCATATGCTTAAAATTAAGCATGTGCTTATGTACTTTGCTGCATCAGGGCCTCAGAGCATTCTCATTTGGCTCCTATGTTCAGATTAACCTGTGTGGTTGAGAGAGGACATGCCTAGGAATGATTAAATGCAACTATATCCATTTTGGCCAAACAGAATGCAACTGCAGTGTGGTGCCTGCTGCGGGTTTGTGTTTGGGATGTCTAATTATGGTGGATATTTTTGTTTTTAACTTCTGTGCAACTGTATTGCTAAGGAAGGGGAGCGAATGAGAGCAATGTCTTGAGCCATATTGCACGCAGACATCATTGCAAGCAGCTGCCCACAGCTCTGCCAAAGGACCTCAGTCCAGACCTGCAACTACACTACTGTTTCAGAGCCTGTTTTCTCTTGAGCAGAAGCTAACAAGACTGTGCACAGTCTTGCCAAACTGTAGGATGCTCCTGAAATGTGCACAAAATGAGGTTTCTCAAAGTGAAAGGTTCATGTTCTAACCCACTGCACCACCTAGTGTCTGGACACTTTAAAACACCCACATTTTTTCTCCAAGAGTGTACTTTATACCCCCAAAATTTACACCCTGAATTCATACTCCTTCCATATGCTGTATATGCCTGAGTGGTTTTAAAATATGCTTTATAACCTTAGTTATCTGTCAGGGGGATTTATCAAAGTCAACAACCTCTGACCTCTAGAAGGGCTGAAGAAGTGATTCTGATACAATGAATGATTACCCCTAGAACAGGGCAGACCTCTCCTTCAAGTCTGCACCACTGTCATCAATATCTCCTTCTTTGTAGTGATCATTTCCAGTGCCATCTTTATGCATGACAAATTTATAGACATATGAGAAGACCTGTCCCCTGCCTTGAGGAACTTAAAGTCTGTAACAGCTTTGCTGAACATAATACAAAAATTAACAAGGCTCTCTGCCTTATTAAAAAAACATGAGCATTTTAGTAATAGGGCAAAATGAATCTTGCAGCTCAGAATCAAAGTAACCGAGTGCTCGGGTGTAGTAATGTCAATTGAGTAGTGTGTGACATCTTTAAATCTATACTCTTTAAATTATGTATCTATGACTGGAAATCCACATTACTGCTGGTGCTGTAATCACATATTTAAGGACCCCTCATACTCCGGGTTTGATAATAGTTCACAGACCACTTTTCACATTTGTCTCTCTAATAACATGCAACTATTTTAATGAGAATTCTTAGTCATCTTGAGAGATGAGTCTTTTGGCATATTTCTGAGTGCTAGTGTGCCGATCACATGTACATTATTACTCCTGGGGGCATTCTGTGCCAAAAAATTAAAAATTCTGCACACAATATTTTAAAATTCTACATATTTTATTTGTCAAAATAACACAATATAATCACACCAGTTTCAATTATTTTGGTAATTTTTTTCAAAATATCTGTCAGCAAATATGTTAGGAAGTATTTCTTCATACAACACACAGTCAACCTGTGGAACTCTTTGCCAGAGGATGTTGTGAAGGCCAAGACTATAACAGGGTTAAAAAAAGAACTAGATACATTCATGGAGGATAGGTCCATCAATGGTTATTAGCCAGGGTGGGCAGGGATGGTGTCCCTACCCTCTGTTTGCCAGAAGCTGGGAATGAGTGACAGGGAATGGATCACCTGATGATTACCTGTTCATTCCTTCTGAAGCACCTGGCATGGGCCACTGTCAGACGACAGGATACTGGGTTAGATGGACCTTTGGTCTGACCCAGTATGGCCGTTCTTATGTTCTTATGTCTGTAACAAACAAAAAGATTCAGGAAATGGTTTTTGACAAATAGAGTCCTTACTAGGCATATTAATACAGGACACTGAGTAATAATTCATTTAAACTACAATACAGAAATGTATTTCCCCACCCCTCAGAAGCAGTGGAAACATTTGGGAGAGTCAGGGGTAATGGAGGAGCTGAGGGAGAGGGAAGTAATTGCTGGGAAGGAGCCTAGGTATGAACGTGAAGAGTTGTTGGGTATAGGTGAGAAAAGTATGAAGCAGGTTTTTTTGGGATGGGGGGCGGGGAGGGATTGTTAGGGAGCTTTCCCTGTGCAGACAGGGCCGCCCAGAGGATTCAGGGGGCCTGGGGCAAAGCAATTTCGGGGGCCCCTTCCATAAAAAAAAGTTGCAATACTATAGAATACTATATTCTCGTGGGGGCCCCTGCGGGGCCTGGGACCTGGGGCAAATTGCCCCATTTGCCCCCCCTCCCCACAGATGGCCCTGTGTGCAGAATCTGGCTGACCCCCTAGTCTCTCCCATTCAGTCAGGCACATCTGCCCCTGTACCCATGTGTCTCTGTGCCCCCATTCAGCCATCCCCCTTCCACCCTGTAGCTCTGCACTCCTTCCCCTCTGCCCATGTGGCCCTACACTTCCCTCCCTCCTGGGCCCTGCACCTCCACTCCCATTCAGCCACTGGCCCAGTCTGTTCTCCCCCACTAGCACTTATGAGCCCTTGTCTGACCCCCCAGCAGCCCCATGCTGTCTTTCTCCGCACGGCTCCTGACCTGACCCGACAGGCACTATGAAGAAGGCAGGCTCTTTCTCTTCCTTATCTAGCTGGGGCTGGCCAGGAGTGGCTGCTACACTAGCACCAAAGCACCTTCTGGTGAGCAGAACTGCAGCAACTTTTCAGCAGATGCTATTTTCTGAAAAAAAAAAAATTAAAAGTATGCGCGGCAAATGAAATATGCACGTGCAGTGGTGCAGAATTCTCCCAGGAGTAACATTATCCTCTCCTTTTGAACACATGTGAGTGGGATAACTACCTTTCAGAAGATACCAGCCCACATTTGCAAAGTACAAGAGGACTCATCCTGGAAGGAGTGTCTATAGCTTGAGGTTCCTAATTAATAGTTGCCAAAGCAAACAATAGTATATGAGTAGCTAGGACTGGGACCACTGAAAGACCTATTTCAGAGTAGCAGCCGTGTTAGTCTGTATCCGCAAAAAGAACAGGAGTACTTGTGGCCCCTTAGAGACTAACAAATTTATTAGAGCATAAGCTTTCGTGGGCTACAGCCCACTTCTTCGGATGCATATAGAGTGGAACATATATTGAGGAGATATATATACACACATACAGAGAGCATGAACAGGTGGGAGTTGTCTTACCAACTCTGAGAGGCCAATTAAGTAAGAGAAAAAAACTTTTGAAGTGATAATCAAGATAACCCAGTACAGACAGTTTGATAAGAAGTGTGAGAATACTTACAAAGGGAGATAGATTCAATGTTTGTAATGGCTCAGCCATTCCCAGTCCAGAAAAACTTCAAAAACAGACTCCAAGGAGAGACTGCTGAGCTGGAATTGATATGCAAACTAGATACAATCAACTCAGGATTGAATAAGGACTGGGAATGGCTGAGCCATTACAAACATTGAATCTATCTCCCCTTGTAAGTATTCTCACACTTCTTATCAAACTGTCTGTACTGGGATATCTTGATTATCACTTCAAAAGTTTTTTTCTCTTACTTAATTGGCCTCTCAGAGTTGGTAAGACAACTCCCACCTGTTCATGCTCTCTGTATGTGTGTATATATATCTCCTCAATATATGTTCCACTCTATATGCATCCGAAGAAGTGGGCTGTAGCCCACGAAAGCTTATGCTCTAATAAATTTGTTAGTCTCTAAGGTGCCACAAGTACTCCTGTTCTTTTTACTGAAAGACCTAGTGTTTCTGCATCTATGCTAGCTGTTGTGCATAACTCTAAGGTGGATCTTTTCTACAAGGTATGACCTCAATTTTTAAAAATATTGAGACAATAGAATTGGTGGTACAGTGTATTAATTGCATCTTTTTTCAGCACAACAAGGAGTCTGGCTAAACCTTTTCTCATTGCCAGAGTTATGTTATTGTCCACTTATCTTTTGAATGTTCCAAAATCTTTCTAAATACTGTGGTAAGGGATATTGCAGTTGGATGGGTAGAATCCATTTTCTTGGAAGTTGGCATTTGTTCTGATCTTACAGGTAAAAACTACTGATTTACTAAACTGATAAACTGCTTATTTTATACTTTACAAAAACTACAGGAGCATGCAAGTCTCCAAATATATTTTATTATTTTAATCATTAACATATTTTATAGATACTATTATGTAAAATAATTGGTTTTTACAGAAACTTAAAGCTTGGGCCTAAATTACCAGAGACCCTATCACTTAAACTACAGGTTTATGAACAGTGATGCTATAATAAAACTGATTACCACTTCAAAAGTTTTTTTTTCTCTTAATTAATTGGCCTCTCAGAGTTGGTAAGACAACTCCCACCTGTTTATGCTCTCTGTATGTGTGTATATATATCTCCTCAATATATGTTCCATTCTATATGCATCCGAAGAAGTGGGCTGTAGTCCACGAAGGCTTATGCTCTAATAAATTTGTTAGTCTCTAAGGTGCCACAAGTACTCCTGTTCTTCTTTTTATAATAAAACTATTCAGTACAAAACCTCATAGCATTAGTATTTTGTAGCAGATAATAGCAGATCTCAGTAGCCTAATTCTAACCTTCCAAATAATATATTTCTAAATCTCACATTTTTTTCACATTTTTCTGCCTTATAAACAAAGTTCAGATATTGTCAAAAACAATCCGTTCTTCATATCACAGAAGAGATCCTTCCTTTGTGGTGTATTCCTCTGTCTTACGTTCCTCAGCATGTGTAAATCTCGCCCTGTCTTACTCTGTCATTATTAGACATAACTAAGGGCCCTTTAGCTATGGTTCTTCCTGTTGCAGTGATTCTATTTCTTGCAGGAGATATTTAGCTATCTGTTTTATTGGAGGTGGAATTGTGGAGAGGAAAGTCTGAGGGCTCCGATGGAATTTTTGCACAGACATAAAATCTTCAGACAGGAGATTTGCTCTTTTCCAGTGAATCCTAGTGCCATCTTTTGGGGGAAAGTTGTATATGCCGTGACAGATGAGAACACAAGTAGCAGAGTTATTCTAGTTATTTTATCTCCCAGTCTATTTCACTTGGGACCAGGTTGTCCCTGACCCTTCAGCTGGTGCCCACTGAGGAAAGGGTGCAAGGAACCTTACCACTTACATGCCCAGTGCAAGGGTGCAGAACAATTGCAATCCCTTCACTAAGGGAGTCGATGGACTACTCCCTCCATGCAAACCCATGGGCACAAATCACACCAAAGGTGGTGATGGTTGGAGGCAGGGGGTCGGGCTATTTAATTTGTCTCGCCCTCCTAAGAATGGTGCAGGTTGAGCACTCCCTTTGTGCCACTGTGGCATTGTGAATCAGCACTCCTGTCTACTCTGGGCTGGGCCAATAGGCACAATCTAGATTTCAGGCCAGGCATTCAGGATTATTAGCACAGGTGACATCTTAAAACAAACAATGTGACCTCCTTTCCCCACTCTCCAAGCTTTGCTCAGCCCAAGGAGGTGGGGAGATGGGGGTGGGGATGGAGGTACCAAAGAAATGGTTATGCCTCCCTTTACAAAACCTGATCCTCTTAAAATCTATATTCCTTTAGCATATTAAATAATAGCTACAACACCAGTTAAAGTGCTTTCAGGGAAAACACAAATCAGGTAGAGTCTCTCAAGCGACTTGATTAGCAGGTGTATTAGAGGAATGTAAACAGAGTAACTTCTAACTTGCTGTTCAGAACACCACATTCCTAGGTCTAGGGAGCGTAGTGATTGTGATATTACTGCAAGAAGAGCTACAAGAGTTCCAGCAGGCTTTGCATGTGGAGAAGATACATCAAGGGGCTACAGACGGAGCATGTGGGAGTGCAGCTCACCCCCTTTTGCTAAAAGCAGAAGTAAAGTTTCCCCTCCTTTCCCTTGCCTGAACTTGGGGGAGCTCCGCTCCCTCAGATTTCCTCCTCGCCTGAAATGAGACTACATCTGGCAGAAATATTGGCAGTGGGAGCAGCAGAAGGAGCTGTACCTGTCTGGCCACAGACTCTAAGTAGCCTGTGTGCACTTGCACAGGGCCCCATCTCAGGAAGGCCCCTGCCCCCAGGATTTAGGTGGGTGGTGTTCCGACCTGATGCATGGGATCACAGCGCCATTCCTGTTTGGCCTGGCCACCTCCCCATCATGACGGGGGGCAAATTAGAGTGAAGGTGGGAGTCCCCTAATTTCCACAGCAAACAAGGCCCAAAAATTCTTTAATCCAACACCGGAGGGAGTTTATGGGTTTCCAGGCCACCACTAGGTGGAACAGCACCAGCAGCTGATGGGAGAAGAATTGTAAAAGCCTGGGGGTCCCCCATCTACTCCCACCTCCTTTTTTTTTCTGGAACACCTGTCCCCCTATTGGTTCCTACTTCCCCTCTAGAGGAGAAAGAAAGCGGGAGGCAGAATCTGCTCCCTCCAACAGTCTGTTCCCTCCAGGAGAAGAAGGAGATCCTGCCATTGCTTTCCCTCCCCTAGACTGAATGCAAGGGGAGAAGAATGGCCCTGTCAGTTCCCTCAGCCCTGTTGGCTCTCCATTAGGGTTTCTTTGGGGGGGGGGGGTGTTATGGGGTAGATGTCCCCTTACAGAGTTCCAAACTGCGTTTGCCTGTGCACGTACCCTGTTCTCCCTTTGCTACACACACACATGCACATGTTGGCTGGCTGGCTGTGGGCCTGCTTGAAGACAAAGACTCCGTTCATAAACATGTATGGCCTTGTCCCCATATCTTCCACTCACCATGTCCCTTTGCACAAGACGCTATAGAGCATTTCACTACATCATCCACTATGATGGCAGAATTGGTAAGCACTTCTTTCCTATTCTGATTAACTGTATCCACTGCTACTGACCCTGGCACCACACAAAGTTCTCAGCCTTGGCATCATTCCAGCCAGCTAGAAGTGCTGAGCTGGAGACCTCTGACGAGTCTGGCTCTTCACATAAATTTAGCAAGCTAAAGGTGCTAATACAGTGACATCCCAATGGCCTGTGCCTTGACAGCTGCCCAACGAGCTTCAGGTGCTGAGCCAATGAGCTGACAGAGGCCTGTATTTTGCCATCAGCCTAACAAGCTCGAGGTGTGCCCCTCAGAAACCTGTGCCTTGAAATTAGACCAGCATGACAGAGAGGCTGAGCTCACAAGTTTGTTTCATCACATCGGCCCAGCATGCGAAAGAAGCTGAGCCAGAGACCTCACCAAAACTTGTGAAATTAAAATCAGTCCAGCAAAGCAGAGGTGATCCAATGAGCTCATAAAGTCTTGTGCCTTACCAACAGCCAACGCAGATACCGTTAGTGTCTCACAAAGCCCTGTGACTTGTCACTAGCCCAGCCAACTAGAGATGCTAAGCAGGGGCTAAGTAAGGGGAAGTGCAGCTCCTCTTCCTCTGCTCAAAGAGGGAGTGGAAGGTGTGACGGGTTGGATCACAGAAACCCCCTTGGGAACGGTTCAACTTATGTGCCAAGACTACTTCTGCCCCTGCTTTCCCTGACAGTCTGGGACTCCAGCACCCTGTCTTGTTGAGCCAGACACGCCCGTCTGCTCCAACACAGACCCAGGGTCTGAACCACGTGCCCCAAAGCTGCAGACTTAAACTGAAAGCAACTTGCAGAAGTGTTCCTGTCTTTAACACTCAGATGCCCAACTCCCAATGGGGTCTAAACCTCAAATAAATCCATTTTACCCTGTATAAACATATACAGGGTAAACTTATAAATTGTTCGCCCTCTATAACACCGATAGAGAGATATGCACAGCTGTTTGCGCCCCCTCCAGGTATTAATATATACTCTGGGTTAATTAATAAGTAAAAAGTGATTTTATTAAATACAGAAAGTAGGATTTAAGTGGTTCCAAGTAGTAACAGACAGAACAAAGTGAATTACCAAGTAAAATAAAACAAAACACACAAATCTAGCCTAATACAGTAATAAAACTGAATATAGATAAGATCTCACCCTCGGAGATGTTTCAATAAGTTTCTTTCACAGACTGGATGCCTTCCTAGTCTGGGCACAATCATTTCCCCTGGTACAGCTCTTATTCCAGCTCAGGTGGTAGCTAGGGGATTTCTCATGATTGCTGCCCCTTTGTTCTGTTCTACCCACTTCTATCTTTTCCATAAGGCGGGAATCCTTTGTCCCTCTCTAGGTTCCCACCCCCCTTCTCAGTGGAAAAGCACCAGGTTAAAGATGGATTCCAGTTCAGGTGACATGATCACATGTCACTGTAAAACTTCATTACCCACTTGCCAGCACATACATACATATACAGGAAGATTTACAAGTAAAACAGAGCCATCTACAGTTAATTGTCCTGGTTAATGGGCGCCATCAAGATTCCAAACCACCATTAATGGCCCACACTTTGCATAATTACAATAGGCCCTCAGAGTTATATTTCAAGTTTCAGATACAATAGTGATACATTGATACAAATAGGATGACCACACCCAGTAGATTATAAGGTTTGTAATGATACCTTACACAAGACCTTTTGCATGAAGCATATTTTAGTTACATTATGTTCACACTCATCAGCATACTTTCATAAAATCATATAGAGTGCAATGTCACAGAAGGCCCTTCCACTGAGAATTTAGGGTATCTCCATGGAGGGCTCTGCCCCCAGCCATGCACATGTACCAGATGTCAGCATGGTCACCTTAACTGGTCTCAGCTTCCTGGATAGAACATGAAGAAAGGCTATCACTGAAGAACCAAACCAGGTAAGACTTTGGAAATCAAATCCAACCCCTTGATTTGTACCCTGAAAGGAGTGGGAAGCCACTGGAGCTGGTGAAGAACTTTTCATCAAAATGATTTTCTGACCAAAAAAGGTCATTTTTGAAAAATCAGCATTTTCCACATGAAAATTTCAGTTTTCCTTCAGGAACATTGAAATGGCAACTTCCCAGCTGCAGGCCTCCAAGGCTTTCGTCAATTTCATTTATTACAAAAGTTTTCCAGGAGGGATGTTAGGGCTAAGTGCCCTGACTTTCTGCCTCTGTGGCTTTCAGCCTCCCATCAGTTTCAGGGCTGGAGAGGCAGAGAGCTGAGCGCTCAGTCTCCCCACCTCTCAGGTTGGAGGGTCCAAGCACCCTGGGCTTTCTCCATTTCTAGCAGCCAGGCTGGAAATTGACAAGATCCTTCCAGGAGAGCAAGTGGGAAGCCAAAAAAATTCTATTCCAGGTCTCCCATCATGGAATTTTTCTTAAAATCCCTTCCTGAAAATAAGCCACGTTTTTTTTTTCACCCCAAACCGACACAAAATGTTTTTCAAATATGTAACATTTTTCACAGAAAGGAATTTCCATTTTCCAGAGAGCTCTAGAAGCCAGTGCAGCTTATGGAGCCAAGGTATCCTATGTTCTGCCCATGAAATGTTGAAGAATAAACTACAAAGAAGGGGATTTGGGAGTCATAGAATGTCAGGGTCAGAAGGGACCTCAGGAGGTCATCTAGTCCAACCCCCTGCTCAAAGCAGGACCAATCCCCAGACAGATTTTTGCTCCAGCTCCCTAAGTGGTCCCCTCAAGGATTGAACTCACAACCCTGGGTTTAGCAGGCTAATGCTCAAACCACTGAGCTAGCCCTCCCCCCAATAAATAATAAATAATAATAATATATGGGAATATACCTACCTCATAGAGCTGGAAGGGACTTTGAAAGGTCATTGAGTCTAGCCCCTTGCTTTCATTAGCAGGACCAAGTACTGTTTTTTGCCCCAGATCCCTAAGTGGCCTCCTTAAGAGCTGAACTCTCAACCCTGGCTTTAGCAGGCCAAAGCATAAACCACTGAGCTATCCCTCCCCCAAAAGGGAAGAGTTATGACTGTTTAGGTGACCTCTACTGTGACTTTCCTTGGTCTCAGGCATATAGGTTTCAAATTTTAACCTTAACTTATAATTTCCTGTATTTTTAATTTAAAAAAAAGCTAAGTTTCTTGTAACATTGACACTGAATTTCCTGTTTTTCTAGGGTTTTTTTCTTTTAAATAACTCCAATACTCTTGCAACACTCAGTTTTACCTGGGGAGTTTCCCTTTTCGCGAAGGTACTGCAGTATAAGCTGGAATCTGCTCTAGAGCAAGGCTCCCCTAATAGTGGTAGAAAAGATTGTGCAGTGTGAGATCTGGGGCCCAGTGTCCTTTGTTCCATGTAAATACTATTAGCTCAGAGGCAGAGATTATTTTACATTCTGACATCTGTCTCTCCAAAAGAATGTCTAGAGACTAACTTTTAAATGCAAACTTAGGACTCAAGTAGTCATTATATTCTGATATCCACTCAGAACCATCATTCCACGTTGACATTACTATTTAAAAATCAGAGCTTAGGGTAGGTTTTTCAGTAGTGCTTGAGTGACAGGTTCACAAGTCCCATGGAAAATCAGTGGGACTTGCACACCTAAGATACTTTGGTGCTTTTGAAAATCTCACCCTCATCAACTCACCCCTTTGGTTCTGGGCACTAGCCCTTGACTAACTGAATCTAAAACTTCTTTAATTTGCTTCCCTTCCTTGACTAACTGAATCTAAAACTGCTTTAATTTGCTTCCCTTCCTTTCCATTTTTATATTACACATTGGCAAAATGAAAGCTAAAAGACATTTTGTACTCTGATGACTATATTTTTAGCATCTTAGAATTAATGAAATCATTGCCTGATTTGTTTCAGACGTGGCA
The DNA here is from genome assembly GCF_011386835.1 of Chrysemys picta bellii. Lineage (NCBI taxonomy): Eukaryota > Metazoa > Chordata > Testudines > Emydidae > Chrysemys > Chrysemys picta. The sequence goes on from NC_088791.1 coordinate 195,177,075, forward strand.
GAAAAATTCTACAATAGCCACAGACAAAATGTGCCAATTCTGCGGCCAATATTCAATTTGTTGTACATTTTAGGGAATTTAGTTTGTAATGGAAACTAAAATGCCACATTAACTATAAGAAGTTTGCAGTGGCTCCATAATGAATTCCAGCTCTACTAAGCAGCACAAGAAGAATCCATGATATTTAGTGTGCATTCTCCACAAACTACACAAAAAACAAAAGCAGTGTATAGTTTTCCTCCTATCTATTGCAATGTTAAAATTCTTCATCATGATTGTGAAAAAGGAGACCATGTTCCTTTGAGGAGAACACAAAGGGTCTGGCAAACAATGAGAGACATGATATTGTATACAGTAAACTGCACAGTTGTTTGGTATACAATTAAAATGACAAGATCGACCCAAGCAATTTACTGAGGGCTGAGTCAGCATTTTATACAGTTTATGACAAAACAACGAAGATGTAGCAGCTGATGCGTTTTACAAAGTCAGGAGTGATTTATTATATACTCTAAATGTAGCATTGCAATACAATGTCTAATTGTTAGAAAAATGAAAATAAAGTTGTTTAACTTATTTTGCATAGAACTTTTCAGTGGTTAGTAATTGGTTAGTAAATTAGCAGTGGAAATTATCCTGCACTGGGAAGGTTATTTTACAGTGGTTCTGCTTGCAATCTGCATTGTAATGAAATTGCGACATGAAATGTTTGTGGAAATTATAATGAAATGTTAGATGAAAATATAATAAAGTGGTAAGTGAAGAAAGAGAAATCATGTATCACTTTTATAGAATCTTCAATCTCATCAGCTCACACAGGTTCAGATATCATTTCTATGCTGATGACTTGCAAATATTCACCACTAACTTTTCTCCTTCTATCCAATCTTGTATCCCAACTTGTCTCTCCTTTGGATGTCTTGTCATCATCTTAAGCTGATCTTGGCCAAAATGGAATTCCTTATCTTCCCAACAACCCTTTTCTACTCTTTCCCCACCCCCGTCACTTTCAAAAGCGCCAGCATCCTCCTTATCATTAACTTTCACTGCCACAGGGAAAGGCTCTAGCAGTGGGAAGACAGTCTTGGGCTAGGTCTACACTACCCGCCTGAATCGGCGGGTAGAAATCGACCTCTCGGGGATCGATTTATTGCATCCCGTCAGGACGCGACAATCGATCCCCGAATCGACGCTCTTACTCCACCAGCGAAGGTGGGAGTAAGTGCCATCGACAGGAAGCCGCAGCAGTCGATTTTGCCGCCGTCCCTACAGGGGGGTAAGTCGGCTGCGATACATCGAATTCAGCTACACTATTCACGTAGCTGAATTTGCGTATCTTAAATCGACCCCTCCCTGTAGTGAAGACCTGCCCTTGGGATTATTTTTGATGTCTCCCTCTCTCTTAGTCTATACATCCTGCTGCACCTTCCTCCTCCTCAACATCTCCAAGGTCCATCCTAGACTTTCCATTCCTACAGCCTCTGTCTCAAAGTTCCCAGCCTTTTCCATCCATTTATTAGTTTCTTGCACAATCGTCTCTGTAACTTCTTCCATCCAGCCCCCTATGTATGGTACAGCAAGGCCCCTACTCTGTCCACATTTGAGTCCCTCTTAAATACTTGCTGCTGTGCTGCTACAGTAAATTGAGTTGCTTTCGGTATAAATTGCTATTGTTGTTTCCCTTCACCTAGCCTCTGTCTGTCTGTCCTCAGATTGTGAGCTCCTTGAAGCAGAGACTGCCCCTATCATGGACCACACATGGTGTGTGTGCTATGCCTTGTATCCCTCCACAGCCTTTCATGAGTGCACATTTCCTGGTGTAAGGCCCTGGGCCTCCACTTCATTCAAGGGGGAGGCTTATGGATATGAATCTTACCTAAACTTCATTCTTTCCTTGCCAGTTTTGGGTACATTCCCCTCAGTCTAGCCACCCCTACTCTGGGGATGGGAGAAACAAACAGCCCCTGCAGTATTATCTCAGTGGCTCTCTGTCAGAGACCCCACTCTAGCCACTGTTACTCCAACACTTTCTTGGCAGGGCTCATTAATGGTTTAGTGTCCCTTTGATCCCAGGCTTAAGTCTGGGGGAAAAAACTCTGCTGGCCTAGTTAGAACCAGACAGGTGGGTATTTCCAAAGTAATAGCCTCCCATTTGTTCTGTTGATGACCCTTGGTATTCTCTCTGGAGTGTCTCTCTGTCAATGTTTCCTTTTTGGTTGTCCCCCCGCGTCCTCCCATCTTTTGATTTAATTCCATGCAGGCCTACAGGATAATATCACTCAGGTAACCTGAGACACATATAATATTCATAAAAATTATAAAGAAATCTCCCACATTCTCCCCACCATCCTTCTTGAGTTTTTGGAGAGTGCCCAACACATAGTGGGTGCTGCTGTAAACAGATATTGATGAGGGTAGTATTGTCATGTTACATGATGCTTTCCCTCATCATCTTTAAAGCACTCCATAATGCTGCTTCTCCCAGCATCTCAGCTCCTCCTACACATCTCCCCCTTCCCTATGCTCCACCCAAGCGGCTACCCTGACAGCTCCATTTGGCTATGGCTACACTGCACACTACTGGCAGCAGCGTGTAAGGTACGTGTAGCTACATGCGACAGTGAAAGGCTCTGGCAGGAGACAGGGGCAGCAAGGAAAGGCTCCAGCAACAAGGAGGTGCTGGAGCCTTTCCCCGCTACTGCCCCACTGCCAGAGCCTTTCCCTGCAGCAGGGAAAGGCTCTGGCAGCTCCCTATGGCAGGGAAACACTCTGGAAGTAGGAAAGCAGGGGGACACTACACAGTTCAAATAGCAGTGTAGATGGAGGCGGCCTGGCTTGGGTGTGTAGAGAGCTGTGTATGGTATATACCCTATGGTTCTGGCATGTCTTTATTCACCTAAGCAGTGCCTCACTATCTACACTGCTCTTGATATCTGTGCTAAGGCAGCCTGCAGTGTAAATGCTCCACACCCCACTATAAGGGGTGTGCAGTGTAGACATACCCTGTTTCTCCTCCTCTTGTTCTTGATATTTTCCCGACATCCATTACATGTTGAATAGGTTCCCAGTTACTATGGCTGTCCCTGGTGTGGCTCACAGCTGAATGCCAAATTCAGGACAGACTGATAAAAACAGGGCAGACATCGGTTGCTTATTCTATCATTAGATTTCACCAAGCCAGTCAGTAACAAGAGAGAGCTCCTGTGTCACCACTCTGGTTTAACAAGAAGCTAAAAACACAGTCCTCTGGGCCTTCCAGCTCCTATCACAACCCAGACATCTGGTCTTTATGCTGAGAGTTACTGAAAACCAGATTCATCATCCATAAGGTTCTTCTAATCCCAAAGACTCCCCAGGTCAATATATATATACACCTTAGATCTTACCAAATACCACGGTTGTAGCCAATTCTTTAGTAACTAAAAATGAAAGGTTTATTAATATAAAAAGAAAAGAAGAGAGTTATGGATCAGTTAAAGGAATCATATACATTACAATTGATTTCGGAGTTTGCAGGTCAGGATAATAGCAGTGATGTTAAATCAGCTAGTTTGTAATAAGACTCTCTGGTTCACACATCAGATTGGGGGTCATTAGTCCATTGGTCAATGTTCTCCTTTGTTAGAAATCATGTCTAGAGATGTGGAGCAGGAATGAAGACGAAGAAGTGATGTCACAGCCTCCACGTCTATATCCTCAGCCCATGTGCATGGAAAGTTACTGAAAAAAGTTGGAGGCTTAGATCACATGTCCTTACATGCCTTGCTGGATCATGGAGCAGCCATTGCCACAGTGCCCTCTGAAACATCTCCAGTAGGGGCTCTCTGGGCAAGTTTATTGTCTTTCAGGGGCCAGCAAGCAGGTGGGCGAGCCTTGATACAAATCTGTCTTGGGGCGTCACCCAAGAAAACAACTGGTTTGAGATACAAACACATAGCCAATATTCATAACTTCAGATACAAAGATGATACATGGATTTAAATGGGATAATCATACTTAACAGATTATAATTTTTCCATTGATACCTTACATGACATACTTTGTACAAGATTTATTGCAACTGTGATAACTGAATGAGTGACCTTTCATTTTATACAGCATCACAGTTACTGTATGAGGAGCCATCTCTCTCACCTGCATAACGGTTCTGAGGATCAATCTTTGCCATGGAACATTGCAGCTTGGAACGTTATGGTGAGTCACTGATTTGTTCTGAATCTCCTGCCTTTTGACTGTAAATTCTGTTTGGCAGGGACTTTGATTTGCTTGGCACAGATCAGCTGTTGCAGAGAGCCACTTACAACCATGCCACTATGGAAGGCATGAAAAATAATAATTTATAGAAAACAGAAACTTCAGTCCAAGGAACGGCTGTGAACTATCTAGCTAGGTACTTATATGGTTTCATCACCACAGTATCCAAGTACCTCCCAAGTATTTTCTGGATTTATCCTCACTACCCCCCTGTGAGATAGGGAAGTACTATTATCCCCATTATACAGAAAGGAAAAATGAAGGCAGAGGGCAGTCAATGCTCAGGATTATATGGGAAATCTGTGGTAGAGCCAGGAATAAAATCAAGATCTCCTGCATCCCAGTCCAGTGCCTTAACCACAAGACCATCCTTCCTAACTTGTGCAGCCAGACAACATCAGAAGGGGCCCAACGAACCTCCCTCACCCTGCACAAGGGCCACGCAAAATAAGTCCCTTTGCTCTTCAGAGGCCTGGTTGCTCCTGCTCCCCCCCCCCCCGGGGAGCAGTATACTGAAAAGGGGATGGAAAAAGGACAGGGTGTAGCAGAGGAATGGGCTCACACTACACCCTCCACAGCAGCCCATTCAGTGGAGCCAGTGCCCCAGGGAGCGCAATCTGTTCCAACCTGGAGCTGCTAAAGAGCACAAAATAACTGCTGAGCAAAACGTATCTGCCAGACTGCCACTGACTTTGGAGGTTTTTAAGGTCAGGCTTGACAAAGCCCTGGCTGGGATGATTTAATTGGGGATCGGTCCTGCTTTGAGCAGGGGGTTGGACTAGATGACCTCTTGAGGTCCCTTCCAACCCTGATATTCTAGGATTCTATGATCAGGCCCAGTATGTCTGCCATAGGTACAATTTTTTCAGGTGCTCCTCCTGGAACATGCACCTTCTCCCTACCCTTTACCTAGGGCAATGTCATGAATGTCAAAGTTTTACTCCAATAATAGTTATCTAAAAATCAATACCCATGGAATAAATTGGCTAGTGTAAGTGAATGCACGGGCACTCACAGTGAAGGGCGTCAGTTCCAAAGGTTCTACAGTGAATAAATAGGTAAGAGGCAAACTACTGACATGTAATAACAAAAACCACAAACAGGTGTAAAACTTTTCAGAAATCAACAAGGGCCTGTGTTTAATGATCTTTATTATCGCCAGCACCATGCAGCTTCCCAGAAGATGACGTGATGCAGGGTTAAATGCTGTGGGTTAGCGTCTGTGTGTAGGATTTAACGTGATTATGGGGCAGACAGCAGTCTCCCTTTCAAATATGTGGCTTTCCTGTGCCAAATAGTGTAAATTTCCAATTCAGCATATGTCTGGTGAATGGGAAGTGACATCTACCCTGAAAAAGGGTCACGATTTATGTAAAACTATTGGGAATTTTAGATTAAATGTAGGATATCTACAATTGCAATCTATAAATACTTTCACAAGTGGAAGCTATCGTTGACAATGGGAGGCAAAGTTTAGACTGCAGCATATCTTGTGATATGGAGCCGATAAGTAGCTGGTTAGATACACCAAGGGAGTGTGAATAGCAGTGCACACCAGAATGCTGTGCTGTATCTTCCCCATGTGGATGCCACAGGCGCAAACTTAAAGATCCCACATTTGCACTAAGACTCATACTCACTAATTAAGTCCCACAAAGACTCTTCAAATAGGACTACATTAGTGTGAACTACATTTGTGTGAACCTTTAAGTTCACGGCTATATGGGGGAGTTACAGTGCAGCACTTTGGTGTCCGATATTATTCACACCCCCTTCGTCTGAACTCAGGGCAGTGTAGACATGCCCTCAGACACTACAAACTCAGATACTACTGAGAAGGACAGTCTTGTGGTTACCATACTGCACAATGACCCGGGAGAGCGACGTTCAGTTCCCAGCTTTCACAGCCTTTCTGTGTGACCTCAGGCAAGTCATTTAATCTCTCTGTGCCTCAGTTATCCTTCTATAATATGGGGATAATAATTAAAGTTGGCTGGAAGTTAGTTTTTTCTGTAGAAAATTTCAACTTTTCAGCAAAATATGGAAAAGCAACATATTTTGTCTGAAAGACAAATAGTTTGATTCAGTGCCTCATGGGAGCAGTAGTTTGGGTGCCTCATGCTCCCATTATCCTCTGTAGGCTTGGCTCTCACTGGTTGGACAACATCTCCCAAAATATACTACAGCCTTCCCTTTTGGTGAGGGGAAGCAATATAGCATGGGAGTCCCTGGCTGTAGTGTATCATGGGAAATGGAGTGCAGCCAAAGAGCTTGACCCAGGGAGGAGAATGGGACATGAGACAACCAAACTACAACTTCCACAGGAACTGCGGCCACATTGCCAAATCAAATTATTTCAGTTTTCATCTGGAATATTTTGGTTTGTGGCTGAAAACTGAAAACTTCAGGTTTTGGGAATTCAGTTTTGATGAAAAATAAAAAATGTCCGGATACTTTTTGCAAAAAAATTTGTTTACATGGAAAATCCATTTTTCTGTTGAAACACAGTTTAACTCAAAAAATGTCAACCACCACTAGTAATAAGACCTTCTTTCTTCCAACCTTTGTCGGTCTTGTGTATTTAAAATGTAAGCACTTTGAGGCAAGGACAGGCTCTTACTATGTGTATGTACAGCACCTAGCACAATGGGGCCCTGATCTCAGTTGGTGCCTCTCAGTGCTACTGCGGAATACTACTGATAAATAATAACTGCAGGGCTAAGGGTAGGATAGATAGAATTTTAGTTCTATTTTAAAATTGACGTGCAAATCACACCTATAATTTTTAATTCAGCTCCCATCTTTTCAGCAATTCATAGATTTGAAGGCCAGAAGGGATCATTATGAGCATCTAGTCTGACCTTCTGCTGGTTAAAGGGAAATTGTGCCCTTTTCCTCAGAGCAGCACTGAAATTTCCAAATAATGGAACAAATCATCATGAGTAAACTCATATATGAAAATGTATTTGGAATCACTATTTTATCTATTTGTGCTTTACAACAAAAGAAGAATACACAGTCTCTGCCCCAAGGAGCTTACAATCTGGTTGGGATGCAGACAAAACAGGTCAGAAATGAACAATACATGACATATGAAAATGAGCTGGAGGGAGCATAAGGATCTTGCAGTAATCGCTTGGAAAAGCTTAACAGAGATTGTGCTGTGAGGAGGGATTTGAAGAAGGAGAAAAAGGTTGTTTGGTGTACGAGAAAGAGTCTGTTCCAGATGAAAGGGGTGGCATGGAAGAAAGCACAGATATGATGGAGCTGAATCCTTTAGCTACTCAGAATGGAACATTCATAGAGGTCAAAGGGAGTTCTATATATGGTGTAGCCGCAGGATCACGATCAGCAGCATAAGCATGAAAGCCACAAAGGAGGAGGCTGCAGTGAAAGACGAGCAGATGGCCAAGTCTTGTACAAGAGACATCAAGATTGCTCAAGTGCAAAGCCAGCAAAAATCATCATTGACAATTATCAGGGGCATAAATGGGTTGCTTTGCAAAGCTAAGTATGTCTAGTTTGCCTAAGTGCCAGTCAAGGGGGACATGCTAACATAAGAATGTCCATACTGGATCAGACCAATGGTCTAATCTAGCCCTGTATCCTGTCTTCTGACAGTGGCCAGTGCCAGATGCTTCAGAGCAAATGAACAGAACAGGGCAATTATCGACTATTGTCAGTGCAAGTTTCTGGCTGTTGGAGGTTTAGGGACACCCAGAGCCTGGAGTGAAACAAGATACAAATATTTGAAAAATGTAAACATTAAGGAGGGATAAAAAATATTTAGTGTGATGCATGGAGGCATGGCTGGGTAGTAGTATTGCTGAAAAGGATCTGGAGGTTATGTTACTAGGGGTTATCTGAATCTAAAGCTATGGTAATTAAATCTCTATTTTCCAGGTGGTGTCAAGACATAAATCAATGAGGACGCAGCACCGCCATCAGATAAATGATTGGCACACACAAGAGTGCTTTCACTCAAAAATCTTTTTTAATGAGTCTAAAGCACACACAAAAACCTAGCAGTAGTCTTAGAGCACCCCAAAATATAGTTACCCAAACTCTGAGGTGGTATGAGTGACAACAGCAGCTCTCAGGTGGCCAGCCTTCTGCCATGCTGGGGAGAAGGGTGTCAGTGTATCCTGACTCGCAGAAATCCAAAACTTCTCCAAAGTACACTCGCTGACTAAACTCTTTTATCGATAACTTAAAACAAAACTACAGCTCATAATAACCCCTAATGGGCTGACTGTTTTCCTAGCAACAGCAAAGAATTCATAATCTTTATTTATCAGCAAAAGCAACTTCTCAGCAAGAAACGTACAATCAGAGGCACAGAGACTCAAAGTTAGCTATCCTTGTTAGTAATACTGCCGCTACAGTGTTTTTTGTCTGCCTAAGCAAGGCCAAATTCTTTCTTGCTACGTGGTATGCTCATTTCCAGCCTGTGGTGGCTAGCTGAGTACACAAGATGGCTGCAAGTTATGTTAAGTCCAGGTCATGTGAAATCCAGGTTCTCTTGTAACAGTTATAGTGAATCACAAATTGAATATGAGCCAACAATGTGATACAGTTGCAAAAAAGGCTAATATCTTTCTGGGGTGTATTAACAAGAGTGTCGTAGGTAAGGCACAGGAGGTAATTGTCCCACTGTATTTGACGCTGGTGAAGCTTCAGCTGGAGTACTCTGCTCAATTCTGGGTGCCACACTTTAGGAAAGATGTAGCCAAACTAGAGAGAGTCCAGAGGAGAGCAATAAAAACTACAAATTTTTTAGAAAACCTGACCTATGAGGAAAGGTAAAATCATTGGATATGGTTAGTCCTGAGAAAAGAAGATTGAGAGGGGACCTGATAGTCTTCGAATATGTTAAGAGCTGTTATAAAGAGGAGAGTGTTCAATTATTCTTCATATCTACTGAAGGTAGGACAAGAAGTAATGGGCTTAATCTGCAACAAGGGAGATTTAGGTTAGATATTAGTAAAATATTCTAACCATAAGGGCAGTTAAGTACTGGAATAGGCTTCAAGGAGAAGTTATGGAATCCCTATCATTGGATGTTTTTAAGAACAGATTGGACAAACATCTGTCAGGGATGGTCTATGTTTATTTGGTCCTGCCTCAGCACAGGGGCCTGGACATGATGATTTCTCTAGGTCCCTCCAGCCCTACATGTCTATGATTCTATAATTAGGAGTAAAGTATTTAAATTACAAAAGGGGAAATTTAGGGTAAATAGCAGGAAAACCTCATTGACAGTAAGATGTATTAGCTTGTGGGATAGTCTCCCGAGAGAACGGGTGGAAGCTCCAGGGCTGAGGACTTTTGAAATGAGATGGGAGTAAATACCAGTGAATACGCAATAGATGATAATTCTTCAGTGGCAGAGGGATGGGCTGGATGATCTAGCCTGTCTTTTCCATTATTTCTTCTATGATATGGGATTAGGACACTAACACATCCCTTTACTCTTGTATATAATGCATAATGCAAAGTCTAAGACCTTTGTATATAATATAGAGGGACAATGATTGGGAAGCATTAACTAAACTAAAAATCTTATCTCAGCGTAATTAAAAAATCAAGCTGGTCGGGTTTTTTTAATATTTGGATTTTTAAAATGCACCTTTCCAAAGATGGGGGGAAATGTACAAGTCATTTTAAAACAGGCAATTTTCCAGTTGGCCTACTGGCCCCATTAACAAACCTTCCCCAATCTTTGCCTCAATGCCTTCCCCTCAAAATCCTCACTCAATGCACCCCTCAGAGAAAGCACGAATTAATAGGTAATCTTGGCAACATTTTCTGATAGTCAACACACTTAAACTCTATGGGTCTGAGCCTGGGTCAGCTGACCTGGGCTCTAAGGCTCAGTGCCGAGGGCTTTTTATCGCAGTGGAGACATACCCTGTGAGAATAGGAGGGGTGAATTCCAGAGCGTAAGGTCCTATACTGAGACTGCCGTGCGTGAGAGTAACTCCTCTCCTGTTTAACTCTGGAGGTTGTAAGCTCCAGCACCTTGATGCTCTCAACCACCTTGTATATAATTAAGGCAGTGCCAGTTCCCAAGACATGCAAGAGACTAACTACTTAAGTACTTTACATACATGAAAACGTGCATTTAAAAGTGAAATGGAGGCCAATGTAATCTTCAGCAAAGTGTAATGTGCTTCCTGTGAGAAGCCCTGCAGAGCATGTCGGCAGTTGTGTTCCATCATAGCTGAAGTTTTGGAGTGGCCTTCTCTTATAGCTCAAAGAGAAAGCAATGCAGTAATCCAGTCTGTAGGTGACAAATGCATGGAGAACTGGGGTGAGATTCTCCTCCTGAAAGAAAGGATGCAACCTCTTAGCTAAGCAGAGATGACCAAGTGCTCTTGGACACTTCTGAATTTGAGCAACTAGGAGCAGCCAAGAATTCAAGTGGCCCTAAAATTGCAAACCTAAGTGACAAAAGGCAGACAAAACTCCCTTTATCAGGATCGCGTGTTACCTGCACCATTTCCACCAAGTGTTTCTGCTAGCCTAACTGCATTATTTATCTTTCCCTGACAGTAACTCATTCTGCCAGCTCTCATTGAAATCCCCATTTTGGCTAAACTCTGAGAGCCTCTGAACTGCAAAATTCCAGTTTGATGACATGGGGACATCACACGTGGGGATAAGAGCATCATCTTCTTACTGAAAACACTACAAACCATATCACCTCTGTGTCCTCAAGCAGCTTCTCATACAGGTGAGCAAGATGAGCAGTAGATAACAATAGTATTGAGAGGTGTGAACCGTCCCATTACTCAGAGAGAGTGGTTAACGCAGAGGACCAGTGATGATAAATGTCAACATTTTAAATGATTTCATTCCTCATGAAAGCAGGTAACAAAGCAGATCTGCACAATCTACTGTGAGTGATGGATCAGTTTGGTGCCACAAGTAGTTGGCATTTGGGAGAATGCCACCACTTTCCCCCTCTTCCTGATTAAGAAGGAGCCCAGGTCAAGGAATCTGGCAGAATGGAGCCCAGAGAGCATACATGATCATATTTTGAATATCTACACAATCTGCTATGAGGAGCACCTCATTTGGCAACTAATGTGACCTGAGTTTATTTTGTAGGAGGTGCTTGGAAGATTCTTGTTTCAAATTCACCCTGTGTTAGAATGAAAAGAAAGGTGTAAAATATACAAAGGCTCATTTAAAGTTTAGGTTTTGTTTCTCTGTTTAGAAGTTTGCACAATTTAAGCCTTATTGTAACAGTTTTAGCACAATATGAAGTGAGCAAGGAATGTTCAGCACTCACTCAAAATTACTGAGTCCTTTTGTCTCCATGCAGAATATACAAAGAATCTAGGGCTTGAGGCTAAGAAGATCTGCAGGATCCAAATGGTGGAATATGCTAGACACAGAAAAGGAATGTAAAGGTTGCTGAGGAAGCTCTTAGAAGTTGGTAATTGGAACCATCTGTGCCGTTGGCTGAACTGGCATTTAGGAATCATCCACTGAATATCCTGGCCATACTCCTGGCCACACTCCTTACCCTCTGGCCACATCACTTACATCAGTAGCAGAGACAGAGAGGTGGCATCGCTCCTACACTGAGGCAATCTTCCTATGGCCAGTTCAACTGGCTTTACAAACAGGATCCCAAGGGATGGCACACCCAAGGATTTTGCTCTTAATTGTTAAGAGGTGCAGCCTACACTGGCCACAGGTTCCAACCTGTGACGTGATACTTCATCTTGATCCAAGCAATCTCTGCCATGGTCAAAATGGAGGCATTAGACCCGTTGTTCCTGTTGCAGATAAGAGCAGCGAGGAGATATATTCTAAAACTCTATGGGCACTACTGTGAATACTCCTATGCCCCTTCCAGATGATTTCTTTAAATACATCTGCTGTTTTATTTGGATTTTAAAAATGTTTAATTAAAAGGTGGTTCAATAATAAACATTTTTTTTACTGTAGTGTGCACAATAATATCAGACATTTGTAGAAATGAGTTTCCACAGAAAAGCAGACTATTATTATTATATTCAGAAGGTAGGTGTGCCTGGCTTGACTTTCTAAAATAGCAAGTGACTAACCTTTTCCAGTAGCATAGTTCTTGTAACCTTTCAGTTAGTTTTTTTAAGAGCTGCATGCTCTGAATGGATCTTTTCCAGCTACTACTGTATGACTGATTGTGCTGTTGCTTTCAATCTGAGTAATGCTCAAAGTCTTAAATGTAATCCGACATTTACAGACTATTGCCAAGATATCCAGAACATGGAGGTCTGGCAACTAAGTTCTTGTTGCACTGCAAGGATGATCAAAATGAAAAATGTACAAAATATTCACAATAAAATATGAAACCATACCCATCTAACTAAATGGTTCAGAAGAAAAGCAAAGAAGGGGACATCATTTGAAGTCTTAATTGTATATATTCTTCACAATAAACACTGCTTGCTGTGGAGAGCCATTCCTAAAGGACAAGGCCAGCTCCTCAGTTGGTGTAAAAAATGGAGTTATGCCATTATATACTAAATGTGGATCTGGGCCCCATGTACAGTGTGGAAATACTCTGAATCTAGAATACAAAGAAAATATTCTACCCAGTGTAAACACTAAAGGTGGATCGTAATGACAAACTGTGAAGCTATCATTCGCTCAGTTTTAAAGTGAGGAATAATGGAAGTTATTCATTCTTCATTTTATTTACTAATATCAACAGAACAACGGCCATATTGGGTCAGACCAAAGGCCCATCTAGCCCAGTATCCGGTCTTCCAACAGTGGCCAATGCCAGGTGCCCCAGAGGGAATCAGGTAATCAAGTGATCCATCCACTGTCGCCCATTTCGAGCTTCTGGCAAACAGAGGCTAGGGACACCATCCCTGCCCATCCTGGCTAACAGACATTGATGGACCTATCCTCCATGAATTTATCTAGTTTTTTTTTTAACCCTGTTATAGTCTTGGCCTTCACAACATCCTCTGGCAAAGAGTTCCACCGGTTGACTGTGTGTTGTGTGAAGAAATATTTCCTTTTGTTTGTTTTAAAGCTGCTTCTTATTAATTTCATTTGGTGACCCCTAGTTCTTGTGTTATGAGAAGGAGTAAATAGCATTTCCTTATTTACTTTCTCTACACCAGTCATTATTTTATAGACCTCAATCATACCTCCCCCCCCTTAGTCATCTCTTTTCCAAGCTGAGAAGCCGTCCCATACCCCTAATAATTTTTGTTGCACTTTTCTGAACCCTTTCCAATTTCAATATATCTTTTTTGAGATGCGGTGACCACATCTGCACGCAGTATTCAAGGTGTGGGCGTACCATGGATTTACATACAGGCAATAAGATATTTTCTGTCTTATTATCTATCCCTTTCTTAATGATTCCCAACATTCTGTTCGCTTTTTTGACTGTTGCTGCACATTGAGTGGATGTTTTCAGAGAACTATCCACAATGACTCCACGATCTCTTTCTTGAGTGGTAACAGCTAATTTAGACCCCATCATTTTATATGTATAATTTGGATTATGTTTTCCAATGTGCATTACTTTGCATTTATCAACATTGAATTTCATCTGCCATTTTTTTGCCCAGTCACACAGTTTTGAGAGATCCTTTTGTAGCTCTTTGCAGTCTGCCTGGCCTTAACTATCTTGAGTAGTTCTGTATCATCTGCAAATTTTGCCACCTCACTATTTATCTTTTTTTCCAGATCATCTATGAACATGTTGAATAGGACTGATCCCAGTACAGATCCCTGGGGGACACCGCTATTTACCTCTCTTCATTCTGAAAACTGACCATTTATACATATCTTTTAACCAGTTACCAATCCATGAGAGGACCTTCCCTCTTATCCCATGACAACTTACTTTGCTTAAGAACTTTTGGTGAGGGACCTTGTCAAAGGCTTTCTGAAAATCTAAGTACACTATATTCACTGGATCCCCCTTGTCCACATGCTTGTTGGCCCCCTCAAAGAATTCTAGTAGATTGGTGAGGCATGATTTCCCTTCACAAAAAACATATTGACTCTTCCCCAACATATTATGTTCATCTATATGTCTGACAATATTGTTCTTTAGTATAGTTTCAACCAGTTTACTCAGTACTGAAGTCAGGCTTACCGGCCTGTAATTGCTGGGATCACCTCTGGAGTGGTTATGTGATAATAGCAAGATTGTATGATAGTTAAACAAACTCTAATATAGTAGTAAGACGTAGGCTGGGATTTCTCATATGATGATGAAAAAGAATTTCTGGATCACAATCTTCCCCCAGTTCTAGACTTAATTTTCATGTTTGGCCACAAAGCCATCAAAAAATTTGGCACAGTTGACAATTTCCACTCAAGAGAATCTCAGGACAGAAACAACAGAGGTGCTGTAGGGCAGAATTCAGGTGTATTAACAGAACTGTGTGGATTTGTCCCTCATTTTCATGATTGCTAAAATTCATAAATAAATAAAAAAAATTAAAACAGAATATTTTAAAATATTTAAACCATTTAGGAAGAAGATCTTGGTCACTACAAATGCAAATACAGACTACAGTGTAAATCTGAATTGCCATGCTAGGCCAAGCTTATTTTATTACATACATTCTGCATTCTAAGTACTAATAAGTTCATAATGTAAACATTAAGCATACAGAGTTAAAATTCAAGGCCACAATATTTTTGATTGTCCCTTTTTTGTGTCTTTGGTTGGCCGAGATCAACTCGTAGTGTATAAATGCATAAGTTATATAATTATTATATAAAAAGGAAAAAAATAACATTGACTTGTATACTTCATTCTGACAAACGCACAGCGTTCGCGACTCGAAAAAGAAAAACTGGCGCCCGCCTCACAAAAATACTTACATGATATCTGATTTTGGCAGTTGGGGGTTGTCTCTTACCTTAAACCAGTAGAAAACAAACTCCCTTAATAATGAGGAGGTCCTAAATGTTACTTTTAAATATCAGACAATTCCAGTTTTACATTTTTTAAAGAGATGCATATTCTGATTTCTGAATTCTACTGCTTTTCCCTTTCTCCACTTAAAAAAAAAATCAAGTCTATTCCTTCTATAATACTGGGAATGGTATAATACTGATCAAAATATTTCTCAAATCCAAACAAGTAATTCTTTATAGTCCCAACACTACCAAGTTTTCAGTCTCTTCAGTATCTACTGGTAAAGAAGTTTCTTTTCTCCCATTCTCATCTTCGTCCGCCTCTTCCTCCTTTCTACTTCCTGTATCAGATGTAGGCCCTTGATCTACAATCATACTCTTGCCTTCCAGCACATTCTCAATTCCAATGTTTGGCTCAGGGTTCCTGTAGTATTGTCAAGGAATCTTAAAGCTTGGGTTGTCTTCACAGTTTGAAATAGCTGATACCTTTACAATGAATGGAATGCCTTTTGAGTTTAACCAAAAACAATGCTGTTGTATTCGAAATCAGCTTCCACACTCAACCAGTCTTTTTGATATGTTTCCATTTTTTTAAATACAGGTGGGTTTTTTTGGTTTGGGGTTTTTTTGTTTTTTGTTTTTTTGTTTTTTGTTTTTAATGAATTCATATACTGTATGTTAGGTCACTATAGAATGATCCTTATATTGCTGTAGTATAGTCCCAGTTTGCATTAGCAAGATATCAAACTTTACACAGAAGCTTATCAACTTTTTAAGACCACTTTCTTTTGTAGGTTGTCCTTATCATTTCATGCTTTTACCTACAACAGTCTTTTGTTGTTTGGTCCACAGATTCGATGCCCATATACATTACATTTTAGCATCTTTATACTTCTTGAATACTTTCCCTACTACAAAGAGTCTTTTTGACATTTTCCCACAAGTCAAACTTTTTCATGTCTCTTTAGGCATTTTTAATTCATGTTCTCCAATATAGTTCATCATAATTAATTGGGTACTATATTCCATGGAGAAGTGTCTCTTATTTTTTTCCTACTTAGTAGTAGGTGCCAAGGTGAGAAGGCATATGGGTGGCTGGAAGCCTAGTATTAGGGTAGATACTTCCAGTTGGTGAATTCCAGTATGTAGTAGGGGCAGCAAAAAAGCTGGAGGAAGTTACAGGTAAAGCAGGAGGATGGGGAGCTACAAAGTTCATCTTCTGAGGGTGTGCATGGTAGGGGCTCATGTAGGGTAGGTCTGTTGGATACTTATACATGGATGATTCTGGAGGATGAGGCTGGAGGGCCTGAGCTATTCCATGGAAGTCAAACTTGTAGGCATAACGCTTACCATGGACTTTAGTCATAATATTTTTGTCATAGTAGTAACGGAGTGCACGACTGAGTTTGTCATAGTTCATGTTGGGTTTGCTTTTCCTTTCTCCCCAGCGCCGGGCAACTTCATCGGGGTCAGTCATCTTGAACTCTCCATTGGTGCCCTCCCAGGTAATGCAATTGGAATTGGAGCTATCAGACAGGAGTTCCAGCAGAAACTGCCACAGTTGTATCTGTCCACTCCCTATGGTTGGGGGGGAAAAAGTGAAGAACCAATGACTAATAACATTAGAACATCAACACTTCCTGACCTTCACATATGAAATCCAAGTGCATTTTCACCACAGATCCCTAATTAGGAAATGTTGCAACTTCTGCTCCTGTCTCCCAGTCTAACTAGTGTCTCTCTCGCTCTCAAAAAAATAAAAATAAAAAAAAAATCTGCACAGCAGGGGCCATAATTTAAAGTATTGTTTTCCCTATTTTGACAGGCAAAATGCCATTATGTGCATATTTAATAATTATCTCATGTCATTTACTTTGGAAAATTGATGGTGAAATAATACAACACAGATATAGGAAACTAATCTCTAAAGTTCAGGACAAATAGCTTTCACTTGCATAATAATTTTCTTGTTCGCACAGTATCATTTTGCAACTAAATTTTCTCCATTATGGA
This sequence comes from Chrysemys picta bellii, assembly GCF_011386835.1. NCBI lineage: Eukaryota > Metazoa > Chordata > Testudines > Emydidae > Chrysemys > Chrysemys picta. The sequence continues at coordinate 195,194,235 of NC_088791.1, forward strand.
ATAAACCTACACAAAATGGAGAAGTTTAAAGAAAGCTGGATCTTTTCCAAACCATATCACCCATTTCCAATAGTTAGGGAAATGTAGAATGGAAACTCATTAGTTTGCTGTTGCATTGCATCTGACTGCATTGCACAGCATTTGAGAAAACAATTAAAAGGTCTATAAAGTGAGTTCTTGTAATTGTTCTCTGTCAAACAGGAGTGAAAACGACTGCTGAAGTTACGATTCCAAACACTGGTATTTCTCCCTTCTTTGGAAATTAAATCTTCAAGCGAAAGAAGTCGTGTTGTTTTTGACAACTTTGCAGTAGGTCTCTACACAACATTATACAAATAAAATACAAACCTTTTAAACAGTTGGCAGTAGTATTAGATAGGTCCTGCCACCAATATTCATGTAAAAAAGTAGTATTTTATGACAAAGCAGCGCTGATACTCTGTAACAGATTTCAATGCTCTGTATATTGCAGTCGCAATGTCAGCAGAATTTGCCAAACAGATTTTCGGTGCTAACTTCTAAGTACTCTATATCTCTGTCCAAAAATTACATTTTTTTAAAAAAGCAGATATGTGGGGCTAATAAATGAGCATTTTTTAAGAAAGTTTATAAGGGTGGACTATCATATCAATCTAAAGTCACATCTGAAATATATTAGCAGTTTATACTTCAGTGCAACTGAAACTTTTATTCTTTTAAATGATATTTATGCAAACTGTACTTAATGAATTTCTTCTGTTCCATTAACATGATTAAATAAACAAACAAACAAAAGAATCCATGGTATGAGCAAAGCACGCACTTTTAATGCATGAAATATAACTAGAGGATTAGAGTTTGAAAATCAATAAACAGTCCAGCACTGGACAAAACACAAATTTCTGAATAAACAATCCAACATATGTTTTAATATAAACACTTGCCTTCCAAATGTAATATATAATCATATGAAAATAAATGGTTTCTGTCAATTTCCTTTTAATGAGAGAGTAATTTCACCATTTTATAAATACACAAAACTTGTTAAAGTGCAGGAATAATAGTTTATAGAAATTCCATACCCGTGGCTCTCCTCAAATGTTAACATGTATCTCTATCCAGGGCATATCACATTAGCTGTTTTCACAATGCCATAGGCACAAGGCTAGCAAAAAGCCAGTTGATGCTATATGTGCTACGCTGGGATTTGCAAAGGAGTTTAAGGGAGTTAGATGCCCAACTTCCAATGAATTGTAATGGGATTTAGACACCTAACTCCCTTAGCCCTCTTGAAAACAGCGGTAATTCTCATTTGGTTTTTTATGGAATACAAAAATCTTTATCTTAAAATGCAATCTAAACTATAACTTTGTTTGATGTAACTATACCATACAGCTAAATGTAAGGGAAAAAGAACCTTTAGTGTTGAAATACTCCTAACCTAACCAGGTCACAACAATATCATCAAAAGAATCATCACGATGATTCAATCATTCTTATAGAAAGAAATCTTACTAACAATAGGAAAAGGGAGTAGAGAGAAAGGAGCATTCTACCATTTGGCTGCTAAAGAAGGGGTAACAGTATTTGGCATATGCATTGCTAATTTATCTCAGTTATATTGTTGTAAAACCAGACTGACTACAGTGGAGTCAGATTAACAATTAAATCAGTCCGGTCCATAGTATATCAATAACAGTTTACCAGGAAGCTCCCTCACCTTCTCCCCCGCCCCCCGCCCTTGCCTTTTAACATTATAGGCCATAGTTCAGATTGTGTTCAATAAGACAGTCCTGGATGGAATGCCATATTTAAACAAAATCATCTGATTTTTCTTGGAACTATAGCCTGCTTTTTTCAAGTGGGAGAATGTCTTTGAGACTTCTAACCCAGTTGTTTCTTTGCAGAAGGGATTCTGCTTTCCCATTTGCTCCCATTTACTGCTTGTCAGTTCATAAAGTTATTTGTTTAAAAGTCTCTTGTATTTGTCTAGTCTAGTACGTGGCATCATTTCTGCAAATAATAAAATCAATGTCAAAAAGAAATGCTCACTTAGTGGTTTTACTTGTGATATGAACCACTCAAAACCAATATTTTTGTAGCTGAGGACATCCTGGGCCAGATACTCAGTGAGGGTAAACTGGATGTTAAGTTTCACCAGCTGAGGATCTGGTCCCACGTATAGAACATACGAATAAAATGAACTGCCATTATTTAATATTTTGGATAGCATTTTTAATGGATTAAATATATTTCTAATAATAAAAAACACAGTTTGACTATGTGGACAGGGTCTAGGTCACTGGAGAAATCTGTCATGTTAGACACTGGCCAAATATTCACTGCTCTCTCCCTTCCTTTCTAATCTAATAATGGGACTAATTTTACCTGCCTTGTTCTCTTTGGATGAAATTCAACCCTGTGTAATGGGCCACTGCAAGTCCAATGCATTGCTTAAATCCCACTTAAACCCTCAAAATAAGGCTTAAGTACTGCATATGCCTTGCACTGACCCTCTGAATCAGTAAGACTATTCATATGATTACCAATCTTGCAATCCACTAGGTGCCATAAGCATGCACTGATTAATTCCTATTGATTTCAATGGGAGCTGAGAATGCTCACTGCATTGCTGAACCTTGCCTTCAATCTGTAACAGGTGATAGAGATAAAATGTAAAATTTGAAGAAAAATCATCCCTCAGGCAGCAAAATGCCTTCTCACCTGGATTTGCAAGACGGCTGCTGGTTGGTCCAAGAATCTGATATGGATCTAAAAAAATATGGACAAAAGAAACAAATTAAAAGGTTGTAATTACATAAAATCATTTTTGAAATTCCGGTGTTATTACAAAAGAGGCAAAAAACCCTACTTCAGAGTCTTTTTAACAAGTTGCAATATTCTGCATTTGTTTGCCAACAAAAGGACTATTATAAACAAAGTGAAATTATCACCCAGTTGTTTTAAAATGATAATTGATTTACTTAAGAACATTATTTTCTTGTGTTCTGAGTTCATTTTAATGAAAAGTGTTTTTAGAATAAGTTCTAAATGGCAAAACAAAGGACCAGATTTTCAAAACATGGCTGGAATTGAGTGCACGCAAATATGCATACACACCTCTTTGCACATGGAACTGTCACGGATACATACACAAATGCTCAGTCCACCCTAAGGATCTGCAAACTGTGTGGTATCACAGGAGATCTCCCTGCCCAGGTCCAGTGGTTAAAGTACATTGAAATAGGAAGGCACCAGCCAAGGAGGAAGAAGAGCTGTTGAGGGAGTGCAGTTTATCCAAAGCAAGGAGAGGAGGGTGAGTGCCCTTCTAGATTTAGCAGAAAAGGAGGAGTTGCCCCTTCCCATCCTTCCTTACTTTAAATCAGTGATACTCAGACTGAGGTTTGTGAGCCACAAATGGCTCTTTAATGTGTCTCCTGCATAGGGTAACCAGATAGCAACTGTGAAAAATCGGGACGGGGGTGGCAGGTAATAGGCACCTATATAAGAAAAAGTCCCAAAAAACAGGACTGTCCCTTTAAAAATGGGACATCTGGTCACCCTACTCCTGCATCTCTTTGCAGCACATGATATTAAAACAATGTGTGATTTAATCATTAACCAATCTAAGTTATTAACCAATCAGGATGCTTTTACTATGTTATTAGCCAATTGTAGTTCATAAGATAATAATACTTGGTCAGTCATTTTGCTGTGAGAATAATATATGTGATGCTGTCTAGCAGTTGCCAGCTCAAATCAGAGCCATAGGCCAATTCACTTTTGTGTGAATCTCAATGAAACATTATGTGGGCTAGTAGGCATAGGCCAATTCACTTGTTAGAACAAAGGGGGTTGTTATCACTTACATTTACATAGCATATGCCCCGGTAATTACATTTGCTTTAAATTAATGAAAACTAGTGAAATGCTAATGTTATTGCCTTCACTTATCTATAACCAGTTCTTGGCTATTACATTACATATATCTTATGTATACCCTATAATTAGATAACCTTAGATTTAAGTTTCAGAGTAGCAGCCGTGTTAGTCTGTATCCGCAAAAAGAACAGGAATACTCCTGTTAGATTTAAGTGTGTGTTAATGTTAAAATGTTTGGTGTGAACTTCGGGAAAACTAATGAAAGAATGTTATTTGCTGTTGCTCCTCAAAGAAACATTGCATATGTTAATGAAGGACTTAATGGCTGTGAATGAAGAAGCTTGTTCACTTCAAAGCCAGGGCCATTAAGTAACAATGGGAATTCACAGACTGTCTGCATTATTTATTCTTTCTCTAAGGAAGGACTCACATGGGTGAAGACACCTGTCAGATTGTCTCCTGGGGGAAGGATCTATGGCCTTCGCTACACTGGCGCTGTACAGTGCTGCAACTTGCTGCGCTCAGGGGTGTGAAAACGCCCCCTCTCCCGAGCGCAGCAAGTGCAATGCTGTAAAGCGCCAGTGTAATCAGAGCCTGCAGCGCTGCACGCTCTCTCGCAGCGCTGCAAGCTATTCCCCTCAGAGAGGTGGAGTACATACAGCGCTGGGAGAGAGCTCTCACAGTGCTGGCAGCGCGACTACACTTGCGCTTCACAGCGCTGCCGCGGCAGCGCTAGGAAGTCCCGAGTTTAGCCAAGGCCTATAGCAGGGGTTCTCAAACTGGAGGTTGGGACCCCTGAGGGGGTCGCAAGGTGATTACATGGGGGGTCGCGAGCTCTCAGCCTCCACCCCAAGCCCCGCTTTGCCTCCAGCATTTATAATGGTGTTAAATATATAAAAATGCTTTTAGTTTTAAGGGATTGTCACACTCAGAGGCTTGTTATGTGAAAGGGGTCACTAGTACAAAAGTTTGAGAACCACTGATCTATAAATACTGGTTTAAGGGAATGATCCTGCATCTCTGAACTATTTTGGATTCTAACAGGGTGGAATACTGAACAAGTGGACAGAGATGCCGGAATTACACTGGGCAACCCTGAGGAACTTTTGGAAATCTAGCAAATTACTACAACTCTCTTAACATTTTGGACTTGCAAGCTTTGACTCACTGGTTAATGAATTTTATCTGCTTTAACCTCTCAATTACTCTCATTTCTTTTCTTAGTTAATAAACCTTTAGTTGGTTTAAAGAGAAATTGGCTTCAGCGTTGTCTTTGGTGAGATCCAGACTACCAATTTGACTTGGGGTAAATGACTGGTCCTTTGGGGTAGGAAGTAACCTAATGTGATGTGTATTTGGCATACTGACCAATATCATAAAGTCTAGTTTGTCTGGATGGCAAAATGCACTGGAGAGCCTAAGGGAACTGTTTGTGACTCCATGGTAAGACTAATATAGTAATACAGGAATGCACATTTGTTACGGTCTTGGTGAAATCTATTATAGAACATACCACCAGTTTGGGGTGTCTGCCCTGTTTTCTGACAGTCTGATTTGAGATTGACACACTCAGTTCTGAGTCACATCAGACAGCGTGTCAATAGTTTAAACCTGCAAATGACCCATGTCCCACACTACATATAACAAAGTGACAGATCCTGCCCTAATGGTGCTTCCCCGCTCCTCCCCCTCCCTCCCAGAAAGTCCTAAGTGCAAAGTGCTGGGAGAGTGGGGAAGGAGCGGGGAAGGGCCGCGTCTCCACTCCTCCCCCTCCTTCCCAGAAAGTCCTAAGCACCGCCAAACAGCTGGTGGGTGGGGGGAGGAGTGGAGATGCAGTGTGCTCCGGAGAGGAGGTGGAGTGGGGGTGGGAAGAGGTGGGCCTGGAGCATCCCCCGGCAAAGTTGGCGCCTATTCTTCTCCAGGGAAACTGCCTCTGCTGCTGTGAAGGTGCTTACTAGAGTCCTTGCCTGCAGCGGGCTGTATCTGTGTGAGGTAAACCAGGAGCACTTCCCAACCACAGTACAGTACAGTACTGTACAGTATATAATGCCTTTTGACTGCCCCCCAAAAATTTCCTTGGAACCTAACCCCCCGCATTTACATTAAATCTTATGGGAAAATTGGATTTGTTTAACATCATTTCACTCAAAGTTGCATTTTTCAGGAACATAACAACGTTAAGTGAGGAGTTACTGTATATTTCTTGAAAGCCTTTGGAGGCCCGATTATATTAAACTAAGAAATGCTATTTTGACAAACAGCAATAATAATACTTCTCAAACCACATACATATAAACAATTCAAGCTAATGGAATGCAGTCATGCACATATTCTTATTTAGCTATAACAAAATCCAGAATAATGAAAAGTGCATTTAAAAAACACAGAATCGGTGTCCATCTGAATCCAGATTATGCTGCAGGTGTACTTCAGCTCCCATTTCTATAATTTTGCCATTAGTAAAAGCCATTACTGACTCAGAATTTTTGATGTACTTTCTCATTCAAGGGACAATAATGTAATACTATGGGTTTCTGTCCCATACAATGAACTAATTGCTTTACAGCCACAAAACTCATTCACCTTTCAAGATTACTTGAACATAATCTGATAAAACTGATACTTTCTCCTGATAGTTACCCAACAAAGTGAAAATCCTTCCAGCTTTCAGCCCTGTATTTCAGGAATCCAGGATTTCAAACTCTAGTAGGATTGTGTGAAGAATTCCAGTTTTATCTATATTTCTCCTAGATACTGAAATCTTCACTTCTGTACATTTTTCTGATGCTAATACTCCAGCCAGTCATTATGAACAGAATCCTTTGAAATCCTTAGATTCCACATTTTTGTACTTGAACTGAATATGCGTGCTCTGCTTAATAGCTCAATGATCCCCTTGAAGGCAACAAGACCCTTGTAAGAATTTGTTGTATCCACCAGGCAAAGTATTAACAACTTCAACAGAACTTTATTTACAGTGCAAGTCTCTTCTCCAAGCTGTAGCTGCACACTCTGTAACTCTCCCAGCCTCCTCAACTCCTCCCCCCTCCTTCCTGTTTCCTGTCCTTTCAGACTCCCAACAGCCAGTGCTCCCAGTTCTAATAATACAAGCAGCTTTTAAACACCACATTCCCTCCTCTCTTAAGAAACTTTCCAAATTAAAATAAACATTGTTGTTCTAACCCCAGGAACAAATATGAAACAAGACACTATACTGTTGGCAGGAATATTACACTGAAAACACTGTAGATACTACATAACATAGTCTTTAGTCCAGGCAGGTGGTCGTCTGAGTCTGACAGGCCGTCTCTCAAGCCCCGGTTCCAGTTCAATGTCTTGTTGTGTTGGTTCTACAGTGAAGTCATCCAATGCAGACTGGGTGTTGGCATAATCTCCTCTTGGTGCATAGGCAGGTGCAAGATAAGCAGCATTCCATACCCGCCCATCAGAAAGTAGATAGGTGTAAGGTCCCTTCTTCTCTATGATTTTAAGAGGAGCTGTGAATTTATGGTCCCCTTTGCGTAAGATTCCAGGTTTTCATATTCTAACAAAGGAACCACACTCAAACTTTGGTTCCTTAGCACCCCGCCATTTGTCTGTGAAAGCCTTAGACTTTGCTTGGTTCTGTTCAACTGTCTTTCTCTCAGCAGTACTTAGTGTCCTTGAAGCAAATGCAACAGTCCTCTCTGTGTTGTCCTCATGAAGTTGTGTGAGGACAGCCCCAAGTCCATAATCAGAAGCATCAGTAGTTACAATTGTGGGCAATGCGGGACTGAATAATGCAAGTACTGGACTATGTACAATCAAGTCTTTCACTCTTTTGAAACTAATTTGTGCATCCGTTGTCCACACTAAGGTTGAACTTCTCCGTAATAATTCTCGTAATGGTTCAATGACAGAAGCATAATTGGGAATGAATTTTGCATACCAGGAGCTAAGACCCAAGAAGGAATGTAAGGTTTGCAAATCTGTTGGAGGAGGAGCATTTGAAATTGCCAGGATATGATCTGGATCAGGTTTTAGTCCAGCCAGTGAAATTGTATGCCCCAGAAAGGAAAGTTCAGTTTGTCTAAATTTGCATTTGGACCTATTGAGCTTGAGGCCTGCTTTGCTGATGCAGTTTAGTACAGACTGCAGGTTATTGTCATGCTCCTCAGTAGTATTTCCAGACACAATAATATAATCCAAATAGCACTGAACTCCATGTTGATTCTTCAGAATCAATTACATCATTTTTTGGAAGGCACTTGGGGCTGATGCGAGACCTTATGGAACACGTTTAAAACGAAATAGTCCCTCATGTGTAATAAATGCTGTGAGGTCTCTGCTATCTTCATGCAACATAACCTGGTGGTATGCGCTCTGCAAATCAAGAGTAGAAAACATCTTTGCTCCACGGAATTCTGCAAATACTTCTTCTATGTGAGGAAGAGGATGGCTGTCAATCACAATAGCTTTATTTGGCTCCCTTAAGTCCACACAAAGGCGAATGTCTCCACCCTTCTGCGTTACTACTATAGGTGAAACCCATTCTGAGGAGTTAATCTCTTCAATAATGTCCTTTTGAACAAGTTTTCTAAGTTCCTCTGAAACAGCTTCCGTGACTGAAAATGGTAAGCGTCGTAATTTCTGTCATACAGGCATCACATTATTCCACATTTCAACTTTATGCAGAAACCCATAAGTACAGCCGAGTTTCTCCTCAACCTGGAGTTGGGTCCCAGATGAAACTGGTGTGTGTACCGCAAGAGTGCTTTGCTGAGGAAGATCAATTCGTCCATTAACTACCCTGAGAGTTAAAGCAGCTAATAAATCTCTGCCAAGGATATCAGTGCCTTTGTGGACAATGTAGAACTCCGCAGTTACACAGCGATCTCCAAAAGTACTATTGCTGGCAGGCAGCCATGTACTGGAATATGGTTTTTCAAATAGCACACCAAGTGAAGTTTGGGTTCAGTAAGAGGGACATCTTTAAAGTAATGCAAATAGATGGAATCAGGTAGTATAGATACTGCTGAGCCAGTGTCCAACATTAGCTGAATAGAGTGTGATTTGCCTGAGGGTATGGCAGAAACATTTACAGTGCACTTTATCTGTTCTGTAATATGTGCAGTAGTGATTTTGTCTACACTCAGCACAGTAACATCTGGTATTGTAATTGTATGCACCTGTTGATTGAACTGGCTACTGCGACATACTTTAGCAAAATGCCCAATCTTTTTGCAATGATTGCACTGAGCTACTTTTGCTGGACATCCTGTGTAGCTTGCAAGATGTTGTGGGAATCCACAGCGAAAGCATGCTTTTACTGTATTTTGCATTTGCTGGCTGAGTGGCTTTTCATTAGTTTTCCTTTTGCAATTGTTTGTCTGCAGTGATAGTGAACTTTTCTGCAAAGGAGTCACAGCCTGGACTGGGCCTCTTGTACCCTGGCTCATTATTTTGGCTTCTGCTGTAGCTGACTCAATCTGAGTAGCAATGGTTACTGCTTTTTCTAGTGTAAGTTGTGGTTCTAGAAGTAAGCGTTCTCTTACACGAAGCATGGTTGTTTTCTCAATGAGCTGGTCTCTAATCATCTCATCTGCCATATTCCCAAAGTCACACATTGCAATCAGACTCCTCAGGGATGCAACATACTGCATTATAGTCTCCCCTGGTTTCTGCTCACGCTGGCGAAATCTGTAGCGATTAGCTATTACATTCACTTTTGGCATAAAAAAGTTCTTTAATGCAGTGAGTGCAGTCTCATATTTATCATCTGCAAGGGGAAAAGTGTAAAATATACACTGCCCTTCTGCTCCAAGGCAGTGGATTAGCAGAGCACGCTTTCTTACTTCAGAAATCTCTGTAGCACGGATTGCAAGCAGATAAGTCTCAAACATACGGATCCAGGCAGTAAAAGCAATTGGAGGCTCACCTGGGCTTTGCAGAAAGGGTGCAGGTGGGTTCAGAGGCAGACGATCCCATCCTCATCGCCAAAACGTTGTATCCACCAGGCAAAGTATTAACAACTTCAACAGAACTTTATTTACAGTGCAAGTCTCTTCTCCAAGCTGTAGCTGCACACTCTGTAACTCTCCCAGCTTCCTCAACTCCTCCCCCATCCTTCCTGTTTCCTGTCCTTTCAGTCTCCCAACAGCCAGTGCTCCCAGTTCTAATAATACAAGCAGCATCTAAACACCACAGAATTACTAAAAGAAAGTCACAATGAGCTGTGACAGTATGTTGGCAACTTGGAGGTCCACCACATCCAACTTTCCTGCAAATTGTTAATTTGTATTCTTGAATCTTTGATTTGTAAATCACGGGGGGTCTCAGTTTGAGTCACCTGTACACCCAAGACATGAATACACAATTCAGCCACCATGGAGGATGCTGCAATGAGCCCAGCCACTATGAGGGGATCTCTGCTAATTGCTTGCGTCTGCTCTTGTAGTTGGCTATTTGTTGGCAGACTACAGTGCACTTCAGATCACATTTAATATATTCCATTTAACCCAGATCCAACTTAAATAAAGTTACACATACCTAACTGAGGTCGCTGGTCTTCTGTTTTGGGCACTGTTGATGATGATGGTTGGGTAGCTGAAAATAGAAAAATTCATACATTTATCTATTTTTTCTAGTTTCAAAATCAGTCACCAAAACTGTCTTACATTGGATGGACCAAAGTAATCACTGGCACAATAAGAGTCAACTCACTGGACTTCAACAGCTCAGCACTTGGTGATGTCAACTATGAGATTTGTCCTGATATGTTAAACTGATCTGACTTATTCATGCTCCCATTAAAATAAATGCAAACATGCCTGTGACTTCAATAAGAGCAGGTTTGGGCCCTACTGGAAGGACATAGTTGTTACTGATAATTACATCTGGCATAATATTCACATGTTTATTGGACTTGTCTGCTAAGACAGTATCAAATATGAGAAATTCTAAAGCAGAAAGTCTTCAGCTTGAGGCAAGTTCTGTCACTATTTGACTTTTTCCAACACGACATATATCTGTTGTTTCCTGTCAGAGATACTGATGTAGGGTGGAGAAGAAACAATGAATGTCTCCTAAATAACGTACATGTAAAGTTACTTTTTGGAGGGAGCATATACTGTATAAATCGCAAAGAAGTGCCTCTGTTCTTCCTTATACGTGACTAACCCATGCAGGGGAGAGGAAAATCTATGAGTTCTAATGATTTACAGATAGTGTTTCCTCTGAATTCTTCCATTGTGGTAGAGGAGGGGTGTCTGTGTGGTTTCCCTCTCCCCCAATAGAAGAAGCTAGTGTTTTAACCCCTTTTTCCTTGTGGATCTCATGGCATCCACTGGCAATAAGGGGCTTGCACTGTGCTCTCCTGCAGGTTGGGGTGGGGAGAATCCAGAGAGTCCAGCTATGGCCTGCTCCCTCCAACTTTGTGGAGCTAGAATCCCAGACAGTCCCCCTGAAGGAGCTTTCTTGGAGTGGGAAGGGAAGGGGACCATTCCACAGAGGCAGAGCTCCCCCTTAGACTCCTCTCTGCTTGCAGTCATAGAAGAGAAAATGGGACCCCAAACCTCAAAGAACAAACTTTAGAAGGAATACTCAAATCACTTTTAAAACATTTCAACTACTCAGTAAGTATTAATCTATTTTTTCTACAGAGTCTACAGTGCTTACACTCTATATCTCTGTTTGATTTATTGGTAGAGCTGAGGATCTTACATTGATCCAAACTCTTACTACTTTTCTTTTCCCGAGTAATATCAAAAATAGGCCTACAGTAGGTGGATTTTCAAATTTGGGTGCCTAAGTTTAAAACACCCAAATTCTTATTTAAATTCTCAGACCAGCCCTTTGATACTCAAGTACCAGTTTCACACACCCAAATAATAGTTTGAATACCCAAACGCAGAATTCTGCGGCATAACATAGGTGTTCAAGTTTGAATTCTATTTCCAGAGGAGATACCCCTGACATGAATTAGGCCCCTATGCTAGAAAGTAAGCAGATGCTTAACCTTTTGATTGAGGAGCAGGGTGACTATGACTTGTCCATGCAGACCTTCTGGCTTGTTCATACGATAAATCTGTAGAGAAAAATAAATTGTCTTAAGTATATATGGCATAAAGTGTGACACATTCTTAATGGCTAAATCACTGGACATGGGAAGGTTATGGAAATGAGAAGGATCCCCATTGCCACGCCCCTGATCCTTTTAGTCATCTCTCACCCTGACAGCTGCATCCTGCCCTCCCTAACTACCTGCCTCTTTCCTTTCTCCCCTGCAGTCTACTCACCATGCCACTGCAAAAATATCTTCACCCTCCCCCATTGCTGTGACCATGTCTCTTCTCTGGCTTCTTGTCTCCTTCCACCTCACATTCACATGTATTGTCCTCACCTTCCAGGATCTCCACAACTCTTCTCTTGCCTTTAACATCTTCCTCCCCCCCCCCTCCTTCCACACACACACACACACACACTTCCACTGGGATGTAGGGGAAGGGACTGAGCAGGCACTTTGACAGCTCATGCTAGAGCCTGGCTGGCTGGAGTGGGTTCAAGGATCCATGGGGGTTGGAGACAGGAGTAAGTGTTAGTCACTCAAGTGAGATTTCCCATCACTGTGCGTCAGATGAAAGTCTCTTCTACCATTCATTGTTTTAAGAAAATGGATTTTGGTCTTTTTGCTGCCTTGTTAGTCTGCTGCTGTCACTCCTCGAGATGAGGCTCCGTAGCTGCTGTTTGCAATGTGGAAGGCTTGAGAGCTATATATGGTCACATCCAGTGAGTATATTAGTGGGGACAGTATAGTACTGGTCTTGTTATTATGATGTTCCACTAAGTAACTACTAAGACTTTTGATAAACTTCATTTTCTTTTATTTAATGTGATGTAACTTTTTAATAAAGAAATTATTTATTCTTATTCATCACAGAGCATTTGGAAGGATTTGCTCTGTTACTGAGGCAATGGCTAGTCCTGATATCCTTTGGACCCAGTGGGGCTATGTTAAATATCCTGTACCTCTGCTATACCTACATCTCTGCCCTTGTCTCCTACTTTTTCCTGTGCATGTGCCCTTTACTCTCTTAACTCTGCTGCCTTCATTTGCCTTTTGTTCTCCCACCTATGGCTCCTTCTTTTATTCTTACACTGGATACAGCATTTCTCCTCTTGTGCACCAAGCAATCTCACTCTCCTTTTTCAGAATCATTCACAAAACCCACCTCTTTTTGGCTAACAGTTAACTGATGGCTTACACTTGAGTATTCCCCATTGTCATTCCCATAAAAACAATTTCAAATAGTTGCTAAAAGAAACGGAAACACCCTACAAGTTAACATGACAATGGCAGCTCACATGTCTGTAACCCTCACAGTGCAATGCCACGCAACCACTTCAGTAGGTGGGAAACAATGGGCTGGGCGGCAGTGACTGGGACAGCCCCAGTTGAATGGGGATGGAGGACACACAGTGAGGGGACACAGGAGTGTCCAGCCACTCATTGGCTGGCTTGGGGATGAAGGGAGCTATGTGGTTCCTTGTCCTCCCCTTTCATTAATTTCAACCTTAGTTTGGGCCATATGGAGCCTCTTTTTGCTCTGCTCCACTAGCTATAATATATATAATATACTAACTTTGGGCCTGCTTTGAGAGCTCAAGAAAGGAAATAAAATACACCTATTGCCAAATCAGTGCTGTATTAAGGTAGGAGCATAGACTCCTTTGGATGGATGGCAGATTCTTAATAGTGTCTTAGCTTTCTTTTAGAAAGGTTGACAGTCTTTAAAAATGCAATCAGGTAGGAAGTAGTGAACCAGCTGAGAAGGCAGTTTGACTCTGAGTGTGGCTTTTGTATATCTGCCCATTCTCAGACACTACTAGAGAGCGAATTGAATGGAAACAAAGTGTAATATGTAATTCACAACCAAATTGCCTTTAATTTATTTAGTCTGTTTGGCTTGAGTGTATAACTGGCACTGCCATCACTGTGGTCTGATGGAATCTTACACTCTCAAAATTTCGGTTTTGCTGAGATATACACTTTTTGTTCTGTATTATATTTTAAGTAACTGTGCCTTGTTATCCTTGATTTTTCTACTTTTATACCACATTCTTCTCTTGTGGAAACATGGAGAATTGGAGAAAATAGTGCTAACTGTATAGGTATTTATCCCTGATCTGAGTAACTGTATACAGTACTATTATAATTATTTATTATAGTACAGTATAGTCGCACCCAGAAGCCCCAATCAAATTGGGATCCAATTGTGCTCAGTACCATTAAAGCATATAGTTAGAGATAGTCTTCTCCCTGGAGAACTTACCATCCAAAAGGAAAACGAAAACAGACAAAGTTTCAAATTGTGTGCTGTGCCCAGCTTCTACTGCACACAGCGGAAACGGAGGGGGTGCTGTCAGGGAGCTGATCCTGATCCTCTGGCCAGCTCTGGATGAAGATTAGAGCAGCCTGGGGGCTACTCTAAACAAGTGCTAGGTGGCTATGATCCACAATGGATCATAAGCCAGCTGAGGACTGTCAGAGTGCCACCTACTTCATCCACTCCCCTTAGCTTGCTGCTGCCAGCCTTGTCATACCTATATCCTCCACCTAGAAGCCCTGTGCACCAGGAAGCATCGTGGGAGGTGCACAAGCTGGCTATGCTGCACCTGCTGAGAACCCTTCCACGCTGGTGGTATTCCCAGCCAGGGGTATGTGACCAGTGTGTGCAACATCTTGAGCTGGGCCAAGAATCTAGCCCAGAGGGATGAGGAGTAGGACACAATATACAAGCAAAGCGGGGAAAAGGTGTTGTCAGGTACACGTGTTGGTAGTTCCAATTTTTCCTAACCCTTCACTCTCCCACAAAGAAGGTAGGAAAGGGGAAAAACATGAAACTAATGAGATATGTGCCTGTCACCAGCTAGTCTGCCCTCCTTCCCATTCTTTGTTTGCTTTCTTGAGAGGGAGGGGGAGGGGGAGGACCTCGGATTGTAAACTCTTGTGTAACTGTATATAAAGGGAAGTTGCATGGCACTTGTGCATCTGCATAGAAGTGCTAGTTGTTAGGATTTTATTTTTAAAATACCACATACCTGAAATTCATTAAATAGCATAAATTTAGTACTGTGAGAAAACTCTTGAGTCAAGAGGCAAAATACATCCTCATATGGTTGTGTGACTACGCCCTCTTTTAAAGGAAAGATCCAGCTCTCAGGCCTACTTAAAACAGCATCAAAATTAAGACTTCATTCTTAGTTCAGGATCTGGGAGTTTATTTGAACAATGATTTGTATTTTGTTAAACATATTGCTATCATAGATAAGCAGGTCTGTTTTTACTCATGAAAAATGGGAACATTATGTCCTTATCTAGAACAGATCTTGTAATTCACTCTGGTTTGATGAGACATTTAGGTAATCCCATATTAGTCCTTCCTGAGCTACTACAGTGTATCACTTTTAACTTGGAAAAAATTCCTGGTATTCTATTACCAGGACAGCTGAAGAAATATGACTTTGTCATTCTAATTCTTCAGGAACCTCACTCACTTCCTATTCTCCATTATATTCATTTAACAATGGTGATTGTTTAATTTTGATTCACTCTCTGGAATTGCTTCCCAATGTTTGGCTGATGCATTTTTACTTTAGCATCCTCTATGCCTCTTTTTCTTTTTACTTGTAATCAATGACTGCCTCAAGGATAATCACATCTACTCTTGTTATTAGAAAAAGGACATTTAGTTATGGAATAGCTTCTCTGTAGAAGTTAGGCTGTCCCCATTCTACTTAAGATTTGGACCTTGTCTGAAAACTAGAGTTACCAGGAATTTTCTGCTGAAGTGATTTTTCAACAGAAAATACAATTTCTGAAACATCAAGAGTTTCTGTTGGAAATTTCTGTTTTACTCAATTGTTTTGATTTTCTGTTGGGAAAAATCAAATGAAATCTTACATTTTAGATCAGTTGGACCCAAACTGAAATATTTTGGTTGACTGAACTGACCCAAAACATTTCATTTTGAATCAGTTCAACATTATACTGCATCTCCCTTTGGTGTTGCATAGCCTCCTGGGAGCTATAGTTCTCTGCTCTGGGCTGGGCTCCCTGGCTAGACTACATCTCCCATGAAGCAATGTGGTTTCCCTTCTGACCAAGCCCTGTGGTGTACCATGGGGGAGGAGAGAGCATGACGACAGTGGGCATAATACAATTTTATTGTATATTGTATAACTCTTGTATGTGTTATTTCAGGGATCATATTAATGTATTTGATCATGTTTTAAACATACCTTTATCAAAATTCTTGATTCACAGAATAAACAACAAATAATTAATAAAAATACAGACAGAAAGGAAATACATATATAAGAAATTACTTTCATTTTATGTAAGGAAATCATATTTGATTCTCCTGTGTTAAAAAACATAAAAAGATGAATGAACCATCCAGAGGAGTATGCACTAAGGATAGATACATAGGAATTGCCATACTGGCAAAGTCCTGTGTTCCATCTAGCCTGCTATTCTGTTTCCAGCTATTCAGAGGAAGACTGAAGACTCCACACAGTAGACAGATGTGAGCTAATCTTCCTCCCAATGTAGTCTTCTCCTACCCCTATTAGTTAGAGATTAGTGAGAGCTCTGAAGCATCAGGTTTTATCTGATATAATTTTGTGTTTGCAATTACTACTCTAATTGAATATTCTTGTTAGCCATATAAATGTTCAATCTCTCTTTGAATCTTGCTAAGCTCTGTGCTTCAACAACATCTCATGACAACGAGGTCCAAAGTCTACTCATGTGTTGTATGACAAAGTATTTCCTTTTATCAGTTTTGAATTTGCTTCCTCTCAGTTTCATTGAATGTCCTCTCATTCTTGTATTGAGACACATGGAAAATAGAAGTTCCCAATCCACCTTTTCTAAACCACTCATTATTTTGTAATAGTTCTATCATGTACCTCTCATCAGGGCCGGCTCCAGGGTTTTGGCCGCCCCAAGCAGCCAAAAAAAAAAAAGCTGTGATTGCGATCTGTGGCGGCAATTTGGCGGGAGGTCCTTCGCTCTGAGCGGGAGTGAGGGACCGTCCGCTGGACGTGCCGCCCCTCTCCGGAGCGGCCGCCCTAAGCACCTGCTTGCCAGGCTGGTGCCTGGAGCTGGCACTGCCTCTCATTGGTCATCTCCTATCTAAGGTAAAAAATCCCTGACTTACCAATTGCTCACTATAGGAGAGCTTTTCCAGGGTTTTAACCATTCTCATCACTTCTCTCTAAATGCCCGCTAATTCTGCAAATATAATTCTGGAGATGGGGTGACCAGTACTGAACAAAATATTCCAAATGAAGCGGAACTCTTGATTTATATAGAGGCACAATAATCTTTTCCATATCATTCTCCACCCTGTTCCTTATACAGCTTAACATTTTGTTAGTTTTTTTGACAGCAGTTGTACACTGAGCAGAGGTCTCCATTGAGCAGTCCATAGTGATGCCCAGGTCCTTTTCCCTGAATTAATGAGGTTAATCTAAAACTCAGTATAGGAATAGTTCAAATTTTCCCCTCCAATGCGCATTATATTGCATTTATCAACATTCACTTTCATCAGCCATTGTACTGCCCATTCACTTAGCTTGGTTAATTCCCACTGAAGTTCCTCACAGTTCTCTCTGGATTTAACAAACCTAAATAATTTTGTGCCATTTGCAAATTTTGCTTCCTCACTTTTGTCACAGATTTTGTCACCATCCTTTTCCAGATCATTAAACATCAGTCATCCTAATTGAACTGTGCGGCACCTACTGTTAACCTCTTGTCACGATGAGAGTTGATCATTTGTTCCTATTTTTAGCATTCTGTCTTAGCCCGTTTTTGATCCATGACAATATTTTGCCACTCATCCCATTACTACTCAATTTCTTTAGTAACCTCTAGTGAGGGGCTTTGTTTAAGGTCTTTTGAAAGTCTAAATGAATTATGTCAACTGGTTCTTCTATATCTAATACTTTATTGATATCACTAAAGTGAGGCATGATTTTCCTTGCAGAAATTGTGCCAGTTGGACCCTATTATATTATGAACTTCTACATTTTTTTTTGTTATTTAATTTTTAACTATCATTTCAACCAATGCAAGATTTAGTGGTGATTAATTTCCTGGATTACTATCTAGAGCATTTTTAAAATATACATACACAATTTGCTATCCTGCAATCCTCTGGTGTACTAGCTGTTTTAGTTAGAGATTGCATATCTTTACTAGCAGCTCAGTCACTTCAATTTTAAGTCCCTTCAGTATTCCTGGATATATACCACCTGGTGACTTATTGCTTTTTAATCACTTTCTTCTGTTGCCTCAATCCCTGCTAGTACCTGCTCTTTATTATTGGAAAAGCAAAGGTCCAGGCTAGGTATCTTCCCAACACCCTCAGTGGTGAAGAAATCCTGTCGCTTCTTAGTATTGTTCTTTACTTCCTTCATTATTCCCTTTACCCCTGGTGATCTAGCAGACCCACATATTCTGTCATTGGCTTCCCACTTCTGATATACTTAAAGAATCTCTTGTTGTTTGTTTTTATGCTTTTATACCCTTGTATCTAGTTATTTTGTCTCAAAAATACACAGTAAACAAAGAGAGAAGAAACAAATAATAATACTAATACCACACTCTTACATAGCACTTACTCCACGAGATCTCAAAGCCCTTCACAAAGGAGGTCAGTATCATTATCCTCGTTTTACAGATGGGAAAACTGAGGCACAGACAGGTGAAGTGACTTGCCCAAGATCACTCAGCAGGCCAATGGAATGTGCTAGGAACAGAACCGAGATCTCCTGAGTACCAGCCCACTGCTCTATCCACTAGGCCACACTGCCTCAAAAACAGATGATTATAGAAAAACAGACTCATTAAACTGCTCCTCCCTCCCACTTCATCCCACACAGGGGACCATATATACCTATAGATATATATTACTCAACATTTATATACAGTGCTATTTTATAGGAGACATCTGAAGGAGAAAGAAAGAGGGGTAGTGAGAGTGAGCAAGATCACATCACATAAAAAGATCATCATTCATACCTGGCCTGGTTGTAATTCTTTGTGTTGCTTCTGGATAAACTGAAGTATTTGGGAAAATAAAAGCTGCACCCCCTGCAGGAAAAAGTGGAGACAAAACACATAAGGACTGTTTTTTCCACAGTCAGTGCTGTCAGTGGTAAGTGTATTTCAGCCGATCAATGTATTTGAATGAAGCATATGAATAAATGTTTTGTCACCCAGGAGTGAGGTTTATAGGGCCTGATTCTAGTCTCATTTACATCAGTGTAAATCCATTCAAATTAGTGGAGATACCTCAGTGTAAACCAAGGTAAGTAAGAAGAGAATTAAGTCCAAAATTTTTAAATTAAGAAAAACTGGATTTCAGCAGGTTTCATAGCTGTTGTGAAGTGCAATTTATGTTGCCTTATGTTTATTTAGTGTGTACATCTCCCTAACCTGTGGATATTTTCAGCAGATAACCTAGGGCCTGATCCAAAGCCCATGGAAGTCAGTAGGAGTCTTTTCATTTACTTCCATGGACTTTGGATCAGTCTCTCAGAGAATTAATTCTTGGTGTATAGTGAAACATTGTAAAAATAACCAGTTTGATGCAGGAAATGATGTCTGACTATTTCAGGAATTTAAATAGCTCTAACCATGTAACAGATTTATAGTTATCATGGTTGGAAATCTGAAAGAAATCTAAGGGGATTATGTGACTTTTAAAAGTTGGACACTAATCCCCTCAGGCTCCTTTGAAGTTCCCACCCCAGATTTTTATACAAACAGAATCAAACAGAACAAATATTATTATTTCTTTTTCTTACATACTGTATGATATTGCTGACATAAATGTCATCTATGTAGCTGTAGTGTATCAATAATCCCAGTGAAGTAAATGCCGATTATTTTGTTTTGGGCAGAGAAACTAATAAATCTCAACACCATTGCAATTACACAGAAAAAGGTAACAGGGACTCACTGAGAAACTACTGGATAACTGTGCAGGGAAATTCATTGCTAAATTAGGATTGTGACTGACAGAGATGGAAAAGACCCTCAAGTCCATCTACTTTTAAAATGAAATTTAAGGGCTGTTCCAAAGTCCATTAAAGTGAATGGAGAGGCTCCGTCTGACTTGAATGGACTTTGGATCAAACCTAGCAGCCCTAGATAGAGGATATATTGGATATGAAACATTTGATCTTAGCAAAGAGCATTAATATGCTGTAATTTTGCAGGGAAACAGTGCTAATTATTATAGTGAAGGAGAAAAATTACAGAATATTTCACATTCTTTTTGATATTAGCTTTTCCATTTCTTAAATAGTTGTTATTTCTGGTCACTGTAGGTAACTAATACCCTCAGGCATGATAACGTGATATTCAAAACTTGTATTTAAACAAATTATAATACATAGCATTCCATGTCACCCTCTGTTACGCAACTGCTAGAACAAAACAAAACTTCCACTGATTTCTTTTTATAAATATTTTGAGTGAAATCTTGTAACATCATATAATTTTGCAGAAGAAATATACTTTTAAGGAGTGTTTCATATTCATTTCCTACTTCTCCAGGGTGGCTCATAGAAGGGTGAATAGTAACTTTTTTTAAAAAATTTAAATAAGATCTAACTTTGCTGAGACTTAGTGAGAAGCCCCATAGTATAGACAATGTATGTGATGGAGGGTTATGTGTGTATTTATAAAGCATTGTACAGAGAGAAGAATCAGCACTTAGTAGGATGTCAGCACAGAACAAGACTCAGGGAGCCTGCATGAAAACCTGGGGACAGGAAACAGTCCATAAAATACATTCTCTTCCCACCCCCCGACTTTAAAAAGGCCCAAGCATAGTAGTAGTAGGGGATAATGGCCTAGCATAATATAAAGGGATTTTTGCTTTAAAAAAATCCCACACATCTTTTACATTCTGTGAGGTTATAAAAACCCTTTTAATTTATCAGGTTTCATTTTATTGTTGATACAGTCTAAATTAAAAAAATTAAAACTGGAAATACTCCATCAGCAAAATACTGAGTATTGTCTTCTAAAATGGGGAAACGTAAAATCCCTGCTTATCCAGTTCTTTTTGTGACAAAATACTATTTAGATATGTGATACAGTATACTGCATGGGTCCATGATGTAGTACACTGTATGGGAGAAATAAACCAGACTTAGGCACCAATACTGCAAGCTGATCTGTGCAGGTGGGCTCCTGACCCAGTACAGTGCTCCATTGACTTTAGTGGGGCTCCATGCAGGCAGAAGGATCCACCTATGTGGATCTGATAGGATAGGATCAGAGCCTTAGAGACTAAGTGCAGTTTGTTGCATGTGGGTGGACCCTGGCAGCTGCATGGGTACAAGAGTTTGCACACAGGGATCCAATTGCAGAATCTGGTCCTAAATGATCTCACCTCTGTTCAGTGTGTGTGTGGAAAACTCCCATAACTGCTAATATGAGTCTTACACAAATATCAGGGAAGAATACACTGCCTCCCTGGTGATTTACCATTTCCATTTTTTAGCATGCAACTCAAACAGGAATCCTGTGCTTTTAGAAGATGACCTATAGGAATGGGAGCGGTGCCAGCATTACCTGTGTTTCTAGCATGCATTAACCGTGGAGAGTTTTGTAAGGCCTTATCAACATCATCTGAAGTCAAATGTGGAAGAGGAGCTACAAAACAAAACAAAAAGCAACACCAAAATGAAAAAAAATTGAGAATTATCTTCTAAAAACATTTTTCCTCTGATAGGATTGTTTTAAAGTAAGTCTAGTACAATCAGTTTAGTTCTGCTGTTTGTGGGGGAGGTGTGTGAGTTAAAGCTTAAACTAGGGTATTCATTTAAATAATATTATTAATACATAATATTTCAGTCTGATTGTCGATGTTTGTGTGTGTGTGTGTGTGTGTGTGTGTGTGTGTGTGTGTGTGTGTGTGTAAAAGACTGCACCACACTGGTGTTGCAATATTTGTTTGTTTTTAAAACCATATTTGCTAATTTTAATGTTTTAAATTATGCAAAGACTACAGCCTTCAAATCATTAATTCACTGTTCCCTTCTTCCCCCTTAGAATGTTAGCCATCAGCTACAAATCCTTTGCTTTCAGATTTAGGAGATTCTGTTCTCTTCTCCATGAATGTACATAACTCCTAGTAATTTCAATGAGAGTTACATGCACCTATGCAAAGTAGAACAGACCACATACGTTCATAGAATCATGCCTGGAATTTTCTTTATAAATCAATGTTTTTACTCTCATTTAGGGTTCTCATACCTAAAATGGAAAGATGAGTATGTGACCAGAAAAAACATCATCACCAAAAGTCCCTTTGATTTTCTTCCTACAGTATTGTGGATGAATTGGCTGGGTTTCAAATTATTTTTTGCCTAATATGGACATTTGGAGATATTCTTAAGATAGTTTCTGAAAGTAGTCACAATGAGCCTGATCTAAGGCCCACTCCAGTCAATAGGAGTCTTTCCATCAACTTGAATAAGCTTTGGATCAGGCCCTACATAATATTCTCAGAAGCAGTAACATTTGAGGTAGGGAGATTTGAAATCCCAAATTGAAAAGGCACTACAACTGGAAATGCTGTTGATAGATTTATTCTAACCATCATAAAGAAGGGAAATTGTCTTACTCTCTCTGAGGTAGTGTAGGTGTGAGAGGAGGATATCTGCATTATAGCTTGGGGTGAGTCTCTGGAAGTCATCTTTGGTCATTTTACACAGTTCCTTCCCATCAATGTTCTGGAACAACAAGATGTCAACGTCTGGAAGACCATATTCCTTGACGGCCCATTCCAACCACTGACGTACATGGTCGGTACTCCATAATGTAGGATCTGAATGGTTTCACAAAGCATAAAATTAGAATCATAGAATCATAGAAGATTAGGGTTGGAAGAGACCTCAGGAAGTCATCTAGTCCAACCCTCTGCTCAAAGCAGCACCAACTCCAACTAAATCATCCCAGCCAGGGCTTTGTCAAGCCGGGCCTTAAAAACCTCTAAGGATGGACATTCCACCACCTCCCTAGGTAACCCATTCCAGTGCTTCACCACCCTCCTAGTGAAATAGTGTTTCCTAATATACAACCTAGACCTCCCCCATTGCAACTTGAGACCATTGCTTCTTGTTCTGTCATCTGCCACCACTGAGAACAGCCTAGCTCCATCTTCTTTGGAACCTCCCTTCAGGTAGTTGAAGGCTGCTATCAAATCCCCCCTCATTCTTCTCTTCTGCAGACTAAATAAGCCCAGTTCCCTCAGCCTCTCCTCATAAGTCATGTGCCCCAGCCCCCTAATCATTTTTCTTGCCCTCCGCTGGACTCTCTCCAATTTGTCCACATCCTTTCTGTAGTAGGGGCCCCAAAACTGGACGAAATACTCCAGATATGGCTTCACCAGTGCCAAATAGAGGGTAATAATCACTTCCCTCGATCTGCTGGCAATGCTCCTACTAATGCAACCCAATATGCTGTTAGCCTTCTTGACAACAAGGGCACACTGTTGACTCATATCCAGCTTCTCGTCCACTGTAATCCCCAGGTCCTTTTCTGCAGAACTGATGCTAAGCCAGTTGGTCCCTAGACTGTAGCAGTGCATGGGATTCTTCTGTCCTAAGTGCAGGACTCTGCACTTGTCCTTGTTGAACCTCTTCAGATTTTTTTTTTTTGCCCAATGCTCCAATTTGTCTAGGTCATTGTGGACCCTATCCCTACCCTCCAGCATTTCTACCTCTCCTCCCAGTTTAGTGTCATCCGTGAACTTGCTGAGGATGCAATCCATCCCATCATCCAGATCATTAATGAAGATGTTGAAAAAAACCAGCCCCAGGACCGACCCCGGGGCACTCCGCCATTTTTTATACTGGGACCAATACTAAATTAACAAAGTACATTATTGTCATACTGAACGATGATAATCCATGATGCACTAATTCCAGTGTAGTTATACAAAAAATGAATTTGGCCTATTAGGGGGAAGAAGACCTGAGAAAAAATGGCTGTCCAAAGTACAGTGGTGAGCTGGGACTGCTGTTTATTATTTATTACATATTCATGTTACTGTTAACTTGTCCTCCCACATCTCTGACCCCCACCCATTATGTCTCATCATTATCCTACACTATTGTTCACATAGTGATGTCAATCCCTGTCCATATGCAGAGTACCACTGGGTACAGGTGTTTGCCTTCGCAGCACCTGTTGCAGGACAGAAGCCAGTAACTATCATTTTCAAAGGTTTCTGGTGAAGTTCATATTCTTTACTCAAGCAAAACACTCAGTGAAGTCAAGTCCAGTTTTTTCTAAGTGAAGACTGAGTAAGGATTTCAGGGTTTTGCCTGTTATTTAATAAGTTAGCATAGATTCAGGTAGATAGAGCATTCTTCATTTCCTAACCTTAAAAATACAAAGTGAAGAGGAGAAGAAAACACGCACTCGCTGGTTGCTCAACCTTTACTTTAATGATCTAGAGCCTGAGCTTTTTCCCAAAATGTATCAATTTTCAGCATCTATAATATATTGTGACATGCAGGATAAGAGTGCTCCTGAAATCAAATTTTTTCATGACAAAGATCTGAGTAATGTCTTCCCGAATATTTTCATTGCATTGAGACTGTATTTGAATGTACCCATTGCCAGCTGTGAAGCAGAGTAATTGTTTTCTAAGCTTTGTCTGAATAAAAAGTTGTCTTTGGTCAGCTATGGTAGAAACAAAGCTTAATGCTCTTGCAATCATGTCAGCTGAATGGGATTTACTACATTTACTGTCATTTGAGGAGTCAAAACTGAATTTGAAACATGTAAAGATGCCAGTTTAAATCTACAACATTTCATTTGACTCAAAGTTTTATATTTTTATGTTTATCCAGGCAATATGTAACCTGTTCATTGTCTTCAATTTTCAGTTCAAGTTTATTCAGTAATATACATGACTTGTTGATTGACATAAGCTGGGTATGCTTTTGTTTTAATTAATACAGGGTTCACGAAAAGGGGGCTTCTGAAAAACATTACCCCTGGGCCTGCAATCTCATTAATCTGGCCCTATCCTAGGATGTTGTGATGTACTGCTGTATGCTGCTAACCAGATCCTGCCTTGCACTAGTTTTTGTTAATTATATCAGATACTGACAAAACTGGCTGTGGGGAAAAAATGAACTGGTCCAACTCTTTGCCCATTCCTCTCCTGCCCCTCCCCCCACACTTTTTTTTTTATTATTATTATTATTTAAGAGCTGAGCAAAATTTGTGGACTAAAGTTTTTTCACTAAAAACTGCAAATTCATGTTGACTGAAACATTTTGCAAATTTGTGTTGAATTCACCAAATTGTTTCAGTTGAAAAAAACCCTCAAAAAATAAAATTCCCCCAAAAGTCAAAATATTGAAACACTTTGACTTTTTGATTTGAGAAACTTTTCATTTTGAATGTTACTTCAATTAGATCTATATAATTTAAAAAAAAATAAAAAAATCAATAAACAGAAAAAAACATGTTGCCTTGGGGTGAACAAAATATTTAGTATGAACCAGAATTAAATTCTTTCGACTTTTTTGATTCCCCAAAAATTTTCTAAACTTTTGGTTTGGGTTGACATGAAAGGATTTTTTCCTCCAATTTTTCAGTTCATCCACTGAACAAAAAATCAGTTATTCACACAGTTCTAATCCATAACTCCAACTCTACCATCACTTTTCCCTCTGAATTCCCTCTTTCCACTACCATCCCACTGAGTCCTATGAATTTAGCCGTTGACCTCTCTCCCCTTTATTTCTTTGTATAATAATAGTGTCTAGATGCCTCTACCAATATTTGGCTCCATCAAGCCATGCAGTCTACGTACAGATAGTAAGAGACAACTCTTGCCTTGAAGATCTTATATTTTAAACAGACAAAAGATCATATAAGATACATCATTCCCAAAGATTGGGAACTGAGAAGAAAGAGATTATGTGACTTGCCCAAGGTCACACAGGAATCCCATGGCAGAGCTGGGAATTGAACTTTGATGTTCTGCATGTCTGTGCAGTGAGTGTCTTAATCTCAAAACCTCCCTTCCTCTCCTAATCAGTTTTAACCCAATCTGCTCCCCAAAGCCATTCTCAAAGGTCTACGGTGCTCATCAAAGTCTTTCAGACAATATGCAGCTGCTCACTTCAACTTCCATGCATCCTGTTTAGTTATGCTACATCCATTTTAAGCCTTTGAAGGTCTGAGCCCTTAGCTCTCGGGAACTTTAGAGATCCCGCCTATATTTTGAAGCACACCAGAGACAGAATGATCAGATTACTGGGAAGTGTGAGGCAGCTCGCAGCCTAGTGGGCATGGATGCTAGTCTGAGGGACCTTGATGATCTTCATGGATAGGGGGTCTGGCTACTAAGGGAGGAAAGGATGTATGGGTGATGTGGGGAGCTAGAACTAGAGTTCATTATGAGAGCATCAGTGGTTGCCCAGTCCTGACTGGGATAACACAAGAAGTCCACCAGTTAAATTCAGTTTAAATTGAAGTGAACATCCAAACCTTCCGAGGTTCACCAATCATTTTATTATATGTACAAATTTTTGAAATGCTTTTTATTTTTGGTGATGAATCTGAATAGGAGTTCTGAACTCTGTCATTAACTTAACTGCAAGTTATAAATCCTGTGTTCTGATTTTCCTAAGCTTTGCCACATCATCATGTACATTAGACTTGTGGAAGAGAAATGAAAACACCTAGATGTCTGACAGACGAGCTTCACCCAAGTATTTTTTGTATAGTTTACAAAATAACTGGTTGTAACTATGATCATCTTGCTCCCTAGTTCACATTTAGAGTCATCTCAAAATACATCTCAAGGGAGATGCTAAAAGGAAAGACATCTGTATCACCTTTACAAGCCTATGGTAATTAAAAGATCGGAAAAGTCAAGAGCTAACATTGAGAGAAGTGTTCATTTTGCAAAGTTACTTATGAATGCTATCATGTTCAGTGCTGCTTGTTTCCAATTTTGCAGAAGACTTTATCACTGAAAAAATCTCTTTGCTACAGTTCAGAAAAAGCCTTGTCTAAATACATGTGGAGGATTGTGCAATGTGTGTGTGTGTGTATATATGTGTGTGTGTGTGTATGTTGCTTGACAAATAACCGATGTAATTACAGCTTGCAAAATTAGCCACAGCTAGTACTCTTGCAGAGCTTAGCAACTGAATAACTGTAAAAACATTATGCAATGTGGCAGCAGCAGGAATGTTTCATACAAAGTCATTTTTGCAGATCAATAACTAATAGCAAATTATACTCTTCTGTCTACATGATGTAGATGTCCTGTGTATATATTTATATTGCAACATGATTGTCTGTTGTTTTGAGTTTGGGCATGTGCATGCTGATCATTCTGCAATATGAAGCATATTCCCAGCACCTGAGGTACCCGAAGAAGACAGGGCACAAAGTAGTGAATGCCCCCTTGTCCAATTACCTTCTGAATTCCATAATAAAGGTTGCTACCAGCTACTGAATGTATCAGCCACGCCATTGTCTTACAGGGAGTTGTCAGTTTGCTTATTAAAATTTATTACATTGCTCAAACACAGAGAATGATTTAGAAAAATGGATTATTATACATTGCTTAATTTCACAAATTGGGCCTCTTTTTATTATGCTTAGGACCAGACTGTGTCTGTCACTTGCAGGGGGGTGAAATTGTGCAAGGAACATTTCTTCCTCTTGTGTACTCTGCACAAGAGTCAGTGACAGTTGTAGCCTCTATGGTTGGGGGAGAGCAAGGGGCTGCTAGGGAAAACACCGTGGGCAGGAGGCATCTGAAACCTCCAAAATGTGGGCAGCATTGGCTGATGAGGTGGCTTTATTTTTATATTTCTCAACTCATTCTTCGTAACAATTCTGGGAGTTCAGTAGTCTTTCTTCCTAATCTCTCTTATCAGACTGTCTTTGTCTTTTACATGTAGCATATCAAGTTTAATAAAAAAAATGGGTAATCTTTCAATCTTATCAGGTTAACAGATTTCCTAGTAATATCAGTAACGGATTTTGCTACTTAAAAGGGGGGGGGTTCTTTTAAAGCTTCTAACCTGCTGGAACAATCACTCTTCGTTCATTAGTTGTCATGTTTGGAGGTGGAACATGTTTCTCTTCCATATAGCTTCCGTAGTTCATCCCGACATTGTCTGAGCCACTGACCATCTTCCCTCCTTTTGCCACGCTGCAGTCATCAGGGGAATTCCTAGAAAAACAATCAGAATTTGCCTGCATTATTATAGCACCGCCACTAATATTTTTGTTAGCATTCAAATTGCAGATGAGAGAGAGAGAGACTTTATTGTAAGAGCTGAGCAGTCATCTGGGAAGCTTGGCAACTAGTACCAAAAGACCCTGCTTCTGGTTCCTTAATTGATTTTGCTCTGAAAATATGATTGACTTAAATGGAACTACACCAGTTTACACCAGCTGAGGATCTGGCCCTATATTTGCAAAGGTACTATGGCCAGTAATTAATTTATTTTAAGAAGTGGGGCCTGAGGATTTAGACTTGACTGTCAGAGGCAGCAAGCCTGCTTCTCTCGCTAAATATGAGATATAGAGAACATGGCAAAATACACAGATATACTTAAAGCCAGAGTTATTACTTAGCTTTGGAGAACTTTCTACCTCCATTGTTGCCATTGTTTCAGTAAGTATGTGCTCAGTTCCATTAGATGCATATTATGTAGTGCAGTGCAGACACTTCTATGTATGCCCATATAAAAGGGGCTTTTGCCAAAGCCATGATTCAAAATACCACATGCATGACTGGGAAAGACTTTCAGCTCCTGCCTAACAGTCTCAATGGTACTGTAGTCAAGTAGTGGACGTCTGCAGAGGATCTGCAACCAGACACCTTTTTACTTTTGGCTTTGCTTTCTGAATAGAGCCTTTAGAGTTTAACATTCCATAGGGGGTTCCTTAATGGCCTTTTAATGGCATCACAATTTTCTTCCTGCCAGACACAGGCATATTTGACCCTTAATTTAATGTCTTCAATGTGTTTCATCATATAGACAAATATTGCTTCAAAAAATCAAAAGAAAGAACATAACCACAGGGGAATATCTTTAAATGTAAAGAGGGTGGGTTTTTTTAAAGTTACAAAGTACTAATATCTTAAGCATTCATTTAATTCTGCTATTGCAATAATGCAGCTGTATTGTGGATGTGTGTAATAGGCAGCAGGTCATGTTGATTAGAGAGACATTCTGTCTACAAGAAATTACTCTCTTAAAAGATTTTCTTTTCCTGGACATTTTAACCCCATAAATATAGTTACACCTCAGTCCCGGCTCCTCTCAAACCTGATCAGTTTACACTCCAAAGAACCTGCAGTGTCTTCCATGTATTAAATCATGGAGGTCCATTTCAGGGTAGGGCAAAATGGTCCTGCGATATGGTCCATGTGTTTTGGCATGGTCACTTCAATCTGCCCGTGGACACTGTGTGCCCTCCCCAGTTCAGATTATTTATGCTCCTGATAGAAGCAATGTGTGTGGGTGTCAATGCAGAAGACCACACATGACCAGATTCTGCACATTTTCACACTTGTACTTTGCACTTGTTTGGGGACAAAAGTGGGAAGAGGACCCACAATGTGGCCCAGAGTCTATACACCATATGTAGAAGGATGAGTTAAATGGGATAGTTCCTAAAGATTACCTTAACTTGTATAGCTATATGAAAGTATTCTTTTCAATTAAGGATTCATTTTAAAAATGCTGATATTTTTGCTGTTCAAATATCAATCAATATCTAAATAAAAGTCCAACTATGAGGTCCCAATTCAGCAAGTTAGTTAAGCACATGCCTAACTTTTAGCTCAGGGGTTCTCAAACTGGGGGTCATGACCTCTCAGGGGGTTGCAAGGTGGTTACATGGGGATCGCGAGCTGTCAGTTCTGTGGCGTTGATAGCCCAGAGCCCTCATTAAATTAAATTAAATTACCCTTCCTCATTTTTAATGTGGAAGGGGGTGTGTCATACTCAGAGGTTTGCTATGTGAAAGTGTCACAATACAAAAATTTTGAAAACCACTGCGCTCATAAATAGTCCCATTGAAGGCAATGTTAGGCAGGTGCTTAAGCTCCTTGCTGAACTGGGACCAATATTACCAAATTGTTTCAGCGGGTATGAAAAAAAGTTTTGTGCTGAACTCACTTAATGCTTGGTGGATTTAATGTTTTGCCATTACTGTGTTGTGGCTATGATGTTACAATATACAGTCTAGAGCAGTGGTCCCCAACCTTTTTCGTCTGGCAGGCGCCAGACGAAGAGCCACGGAGGACCGTGGCACCGGACGAGCATCTGCCAAAATGCCGCCGACAAGCAGCAACGTCAATAGGCGTCGCCGCCGAAATGCCGCCGATGAGCAGCGTCATCCGCTGCATTTCTGCGGCGACACCTCTGGATGACGCTGCTTGTCAGCGGCATTTCGGCGGATGCTCGTCCCTGGCGCCCGCGAGCACTGCATTGGGGACCCCTGATCTAGAGCATACACTTCAGCAAGTGAGAAACTTCTTGAGATAAGGCTTTTACTTTTGCCACTTTTGTTCTATTCAGTTTGGAGTTCTTGTAGGCTGATCCTGGACAGGAAATTAGGCCATAAAAACACAGATTAGGCATTCAACACACTTCTTAAAGGGACTTTTGTGGCAGATATTTTACCCTATGTCTACATTTCAAAACCAAACTACTAATATAGGTTATCTATATGTACTTTATAATAATCTCATATGTGCATTTGAATAATACCTAGCAAATATATAGCATTTTTCATTATAAATTAGACAAAGAATGATTTACACACGAGGAGAGGAGGTGGAAAGAAGTTATGGCCCAAATTTTCAGTGTCCACAAGTTATTGGTGTCTCCATTTTTATTTTATATTAAATTGCATTTGTGCAGTACCTGATATAACACTTGATTTTCCAAGGTGCTGAGTACCCACATATCCAGTTGAGATCAACTGCTATTGTGGGTTCTTCCATCTCTGAAAACACTGGTCTACAATTTTTGAGAAGTCGTCTGCTTTAGAGATAAAATGTGCTATTTATTATGTATTTTGATGTGCTGAATTCAAATATGACAATTAAAACAACTGATTGGCTACTGTTTCTAAGATATTTAAGTTTTTACATTTTACGTCTATGTATATTGTGTAGATAGTAGAGTTTTAATCATAAATTGTAAACCTAGGTCTTTTCATGTGTTTATGCTTGCTTTACATGATAATATTTCACCTGTCCTGTTTATGTAACACTTTAAAAATCAGCAAAAGGGTTATATAAATAAAATTTATTATGAAACAAAAGGCAAAAAACTATTATGTACATAGTTTAGTCCTATTCAGTGTCTACTCGGCGCTTCTTGGCTTGTCTCTTGTATTCATTAAATGGAGCATCTCTTGTCACTGTCCAGCAATAGTCTGCAAGCATTGATGGGCTCCATTTGCCCTGATAGCGTTTCTCCATTGTTGCAATGTCCTGGTGAAATCGCTCGCCATGCTCATCGCTCACTGCTCCGCAGTTCGGTGGAAAAAAATCTAGATGAGAGTGCAAAAAATGTATCTTTAGTGACATGTTGCAACCAAGGCTTTTGTATGCCTTGAGGAGGTTTTCCACCAACAACCTGTAGTTGTCTGCCTTGTTGTTTCTGAGAAAATTTATTGCCACTAACTGGAAGGCTTTCCATGCCGTCTTTTCCTTGCCACGCAGTGCATGGTCAAATGCATCATCTTGAAGAAGTTCACGAATCTGAGGACCAACAAAGACACCTTCCTTTATCTTAGCTTCACTTAATCTTGGAAATTTTCCACGGAGGTACTTGAAAGCTGCTTGTGTTTTGTCAATGGCCTTGACAAAGTTCTTCATCAGACCCAGCTTGATGTATAAGGGTGGTAACAAAATCCTCCTTGATTCAACAAGTGGTGGATACTGAACACTTTTCCTCCCAGGCTCCAATGACTGTCGGAGTGGCCAATCTTTCCTGATGTAGTGGAAATCTCTTGCACGACTATCCCATTCGCAGAGAAAACAGCACTACTTTGTGTATCCAGTCTGCAGACCAAGCAAGAGAGCAACAACCTTCAAATCGCCACAGAGCTGCCACTGATGTTGGTCATAGTTTATGCACCTCAAAAGTTGTTTCATGTTGTCATAGGTTTCCTTCATATGGACTGCATGACCAACTGGAATTGATGGCAAAACATTGCCATTATGCAGTAAAACAGCTTTAAGACTCGTCTTCGATGAATCAATGAACAGTCTCCACTCATCTGGATCATGAACGATGTTGAGGGCTGCCATCACACCATCGATGTTGTTGCAGGCTACAAGATCACCTTCCATGAAGAAAAATGGGACAAGATCCTTTTGACGGTCACAGAACATGGAAACCCTAACATCACCTGCCAGGAGATTCCACTGCTGTAGTCTGGAGCCCAACAGCTCTGCCTTACGCTTGGGTAGTTCCAAATCCCTGACAAGGTCATTCAGTTCACCTTGTATTATGAGGTGTGGTTCAGAGGAGGAGGATGGGAGAAAATGTGGGTCCTGTGACATTGATGGTTCAGGACCAGAAGTTTCATCCTCTTCCTCGTCTGACTCAAGTGAGAATGATTCTGGTGCATCAGGAACCGGCAGTCCTTCTCCGTGGGGTACTGGGCATATAGCTGATGGAATGTTTGGATAATGCACAGTCCACTTTTTCTTCTTTGACACACCTTTCCCAACTGGAGGCACCATGCAGAAGTAACAATTGCTGGTATGATCTGTTGGCTCTCTCCAAATCATTGGCACGGCAAAAGGCATAGATTTCCTTTTCCTGTTCAACCACTGGCGAAGATTTGTTGCACAAGTGTTGCAGCATATGTGTGGGGCCCACCTCTTGTCCTGATCTCCAATTTTGCAGCCAAAATAAAGGTGATAGGCTTTCTTAACCACAGTGGTTATACTGCGCATTTGTGATGCAAAAGTCAATTCACCACAAACATAGCAGAAGTTATCTGCACTGTTCACACAAGTACGAGGCATCTCTGCTCACTTTGGCTAAACAGAAATGTGTCCCTTTGCAAAATCAAACACTGACAAATAAGAGAGCACGACACTGTATGATTTCTAGAGCTGATATAGGGCAATTTGTTCAGCAGAGTGATGTAAGCTTCGTTATGATTGCATCATCCATGACTTCTAGGAATAACATGATGCAATTCCTATCATGTATGACGCAATACCAGCTTCAGATTGCATCATTCATTGTTTTGCCTAAAAAGCAAGTACTGTCCAAACCCAGTCATAGATTTATTCATAGATCCAGTCAAAGATGTATTTTAGTCATTTCTGGTTTAAATTGAGATCCCTTCCCTTTATAAGTCACTTATCCTCCGCCATTCCCAAGTCAAGGGTCGTATATACTGACCCAATAGCATATCTTGAAAACTAGAGCCAATCAACAATTTTAAGCATCATTTTCGTTCTCAGTGACCCAGAATTAGTAAAGTTTGACTACATTTATTTCAGAAGCATTTTGGCTGTAGAGCAGTGAAATCAGCCCCCCACATACATGTCTCAGATTGCAGCTTCCCATAATGAGGTAGACTTTGGAAAAGTTTGGCTAAAGTGACTTGCCCAAGGTTACATACTACCAGGAAAACCCCTGAAGTCCTCCTGACTTCCAGTCCCATTTTGTATCCATTGGAACATATTGTCTTCCAGAACCCAGAATGTGATTGCACTAGATCTTGGGTGAATTCTGTAGCTGTTTCTTATTTAATAGATAATCCTTCAGTAACAGTGCAATAATCTCAGCCTTAGATAGAGGACTCTGCTTTATTTGAACTTCCTATTTTTTGATAGATGCACATGTCATGCAGTAGAGTGCTAGGTTCCTGCAGTACCAAGAATTAACCCAGCAATACCAATCTAATTTAATCAATGTCATGCAGACGAATTAAATAGGACAAAGGACCAATCTTGAGACACTCGCCTCTGTTTTTGGATTCCATGACCCCCAACCACCAGGAGCGAGAACTGGCTGACCATTTGAATTTCCCCAAATCAGGGGAAAGAATCAAATTTATATTGACCACATATTATGTGTCTATGGCACACACAAAACATAAGCCAGCAGCATTCTGGGTACCAGAGTAGGAGATCAGAGACCTCAGCTCTAGTCCCACCACTGCTCTGATGGCATTAGGAGGTGCATTTGCTCCACACTGTAGACAAAAAAAGTCAAGTAACATTCAGGTGTCTAATTATGCTTAACTTTAGACAGCTCCCACTGCCCCCCGCACCCTGGGGCTTTAACATTATGGGCAATATGCATAATATGTGTTAAATATAACTTGGATTCTTTCCCCTGATTTGGGGAAATTCAAATATTTATTTTACATTTCCCTCTTGATTTCCTTATTATAGGTATATAGGTATCCCCCTTGATTTCTAAAACCATCTTGTTTTGATATATGTATTAGGTAGAGAGGCTCAAAACAAGATGGTTTTAGAAATCAAGAGGGATACTTACATACCTGTAATAAAGAAATCAAGAGGGAAATGTAAAATATCCTGCACAACATATTCTGTGTGAAAACTGCCTGGTGTGAGGCTGCTGCAACCACTATGCCAGACCACGGGCATGTGAGTGGACGTAGGAGTTTCACAGCAGCTCCTCACCCTGGCCTCAGGTTGGGTGACGGTGGATTTTACCACCGCCCATACATAGTCAGAATACTTGGGCATTTTTAAGAGAGTAAATTTCTCCCCCATGCACACCTCAAAATATAAACTGAATTAATTACTTCAGCCTATTGTACCTTATTTCTATTACACAGAGGCAAACAGACAAAAAACATTATTGCAGACATAGTTACATGTTGTGAGGAAGTTTCTTAGAAAATCTTTTTGTGGCTGAAATGTTGGCTTTTTATGTTTACCATTAACAAATAGAAATGGCACCTGTGTATAAATGAGATTGCACACTTAACTCCGTTTATAGTTAGAAACACAGGCCAAATTCTGCCCTTAGTCATCGGTGCAACCCTATGGAAGTCAATGGCATTACATGGATGTCAATGAGGGCAGTTTGGCCTGTTCATTGATTTTTTTGTATGATGAGATTATTTTCAATGGTTTTGTGACACAGACTACTAGCCACATCCTCTGGTCTAATTTGCAAAATTACTTAATTTTCTTTTTCTATAAAAAGAACTTAGAATGCAAGGGATTTAAACGGATTGTTGTATCTGTAAAATATATCAGTTTTAGTCTGCACCATTTCCACAGGCAATCATGCATTAAAAAACTATTGTAAACACTAAACAATAAATGATGTGAAAGATCCAGTAGTAGCAAAAGGCTTTTGGCAGATTGACAGGACTGCTAGGGTGGTTCTCTGATCTGACTATAAACAGAGCAGATGGGGAAAAAAGACCACAACTTAAGTTAGCATATTTCATTAAAATCCAGAAGCAGATGGTCAAGAGTTTGGTCCCTTACTCTATTGGATAAATGACCGAAGCCCCCATTCAGAAAAGCATTTAAACCCAGGCTTAACTTCCAGCAAGTACCAACAAAGCTAAAGGGACTACCCAAGTCCTTAAAGTTAAGCATATCAGACCTAATTCAGCAAATGAAACTGACTTTCATATGAAGAGTAGAACTGAAAACATAAGCAGGGCAGCCACCAGAAAAAAATATTTTTACTACACAGAACAACAAGAGAGGGATTGTCTTTAAAAGGTTTTTTTTAGGACATTTCATGAGTCTGCTTTATTTCTGAATCATCAGGGGACTGAGTGCAGTGGAAAAGTTGCCTTCGGAAAGTGTGCCCAAGTACAAAGGGTGCAGTTCTGCAGTGATTCATTCTGAACTGCAGGCTTGAACTGAAACCTGAGATGTTTTTCTTCACAGCTGCATGTTATTTTTACCCTTTGTAAATATACTTTGTTACACCTGGAATTTACAAAAGCCCCAAAAAGGCTACAATAGTTACTAACCAAGAACAGTTTAGCAGAGCTCTTAGTGTTTTGTCAGGTACTGAGCTAATTCAATTCTAAGAGCTGCTAAATGTTTGTTGAGCAAAATATTTCTCCATCGGCTTTTGGAGCTGAGAATATTCCCTTTATTTAGGAACATTTAAAATCAAGATGATTTTATAGGGGAGATTTAGAGCCCATTCCTGCGCTCATTGAAGCCAGTGGGAGTTTTGCCATTCATAGATTCCGATGGAAGCAGAATTAAGTTAATAAATAAATAAATAAATAAATATATGAAATACAATTGGTTTTCTTCATTATTCAAGGAAATATTTATTTGTGACATAAA